>NC_138166.1:62680386-63280386 GCF_964165515.1 Mesoplodon bidens
AACAATGTAGGGTAACGTGCCTTTCCTTTAAAATGGCAAAAAGTTTCACACATTGATTTTAAACCTATGCACATTTTATATTCTCGGAAAGCCGTCTTGAGGTGCACATAGGGTGTGTCCAGTCACACCTCAGGATCTTTGGTAACACTGTCTGCTGGTGGATGGGGAGTATCCTGTATCAGTACTCTGGGACTGATGGGGAGCATGTGTGACAGCACTTCTGACAGTCATCGATGCCCTCTGCTGATTCTCGGTTCTGTTTTTTCTTCACCTGTCTTTCATATGTTATCTTCCCCTTTCTCTCTCTCCCTGCCTTTCTTTGTAGTGCGTTTGTGGAATTGCCAGGGCAGTCTCTCTTTATCTTGCTGAAGTGTAGCCAGGTCAACTCTGTCTGGGTCAGTTTGCTTTTTAACGGTGCTGGTGAATTTTCCTTGCCTTTACTCCTACCCAACCAGAGATGAGTTTGTTTTCCCTTCTGACACACTGTTTTGAGGGCTAGTTGTTGCTCAGGGAGTATCTGTGGCTGTGGCAGCCATACTGGACCATCCAGCATCAGCCCTGTCTTTTGTGGTTTTGTTCATCTTGGATCACTTTTTACTCCACCTGGATGGTCTTTAACTTGTTATCTTGGAAGGTGGGAGGGTATTCTCTGGCTTTGGATTTTCTCCGTGCTGACTTCCTCCCGTACTCCCCCTCTTCCTCCCACCTCGTCCTTTCCTTCTGGCCCCTTGTGGGTATGTGTGAGGCTTCTCTAGCCCATCTTGCCCTCCCCATCCTCATCATCATTGTTGGAGATATTTAGTGTGGCTGCTATTCTTACAGTCTATGGCCTTTACTGTTGTTTTTCTTTTGGCAGAAAAACACCAACATGGTAAAATTTGTTTTTCTTATCTGATAGAAAGGGAATGTGGTAAAGGTAGAGGTTTTGTTATTCTGGGCATTTCCATTTCTCCAGGCTGTCTATATCCCTTCTGGATCTGTCTTTCCCTAAATTTGGGAGTTTTAGTAAGGTTTCAGAATTTTGTTTATTCATAACCTCACCACCCCTCCTCCTTATGTGGAGTTTGGATTTAGCACCTTCAAAAAATGCACTAAGTCTAGCCCTGAAGATTCTTGGAAACATCTACGTTTCTTGATTGTCACCATTTTTCAAAGGTTATGGCATGAAGTTGTGTTCCTTCTTCTGTTCCACTGCTGCTGGTGTATGTTTACTATTCTTTTTATCATTTAATTATTTATTTGTTTATTTAGTCCACAATGTTACATTTTTGAAAGTAGTCCCTGGATTGCCAGATTTGATGAACGGATGTTTATTATAAAAATTCTTCTGGATTCAACAGTTCAGTTGTTTGGATGATTCTGGTAGACTCCTGGATAGATGATCTTTTATTTTATTTCTATTATTTGAGCTATTTATTTAGTACAGATTAATTTCTTTGTACTTGGTGTGAACGTCTTTTTGCCAGACTGTTCTTGGCTTTTAAACTGTGGGTTCTTGGCTTTTAAATTGTGTGTGTGTGTGTTTTAATGTGGTCAAATCATTCCTTTCCTGTTCAATTTATTCTATTTGTTCTAAGCTTAGAAAGATCTCTCCTTTGCAGAGTTTTGATGTTTCTGTCTTCTGTAGTTTGATTTTCCAACAGGAATTTTTATATTTATTTATAGAGAAGACTATATGGAGAGAGCTAATATTTATTATCTTCTCTATGTTGTGCTATTGCATTTAACCCTGTAAGATAGGTGACTTAATTACCATTTCCCAGATTGGGAAACAGAAGCTCACAGACCATAAGTGTCTTGCTGCAAATCATACCTGGACAGAGGGAGGCCTTGAATCCAGAGCTATCTGATTTGTGGACTTAAAAAATTATTCACGGGCTTCCCTGGTGGCGCAGTGGTTGAGAGTCCGCCTGCTGATGCAGGGGACACGGGTTCGTGCCCCGGTCCGGGAGGATCCCACATGCCGCAGAGCGGCTGGGCCCGTGAGCCATGGCTGCTGAGCCTGCGCATCCGGAGCCTGTGCTGCGCAACGGGAGAGGCCACAGCAGTGAGAGCCCCGCGTACCACAAAAAAAAGACCCCAAAAAACAAAAAAAACCCACATAACTCTCAACTGTTAGGTTGTGAATAATTTTTTATTTTTCCAAAAAAAATGTTAGCCAAGTGCCCTCATTCTAGCCAACTTCTGAGTTTTGTTTTCTTCTTTAACAAGCATGTGTTGAACATCTACTACAGTGCATGGGTCATGTAGTTACTGTTAACCACCATAGTGGTAAAAATGGAAGTGATTACTTGGGCTTCCTGGATTCACCTTTGCTCAGATTATTTCTCAATATGCCAGTGAGGCAGCACTTATACAAGATAAACTTACCAATAGAAATAATCAGTTTTTTCATCTACTTGGGGTTGTGTTGCTATACATTGTTGATTCTTTTGTTATTAATATGTTTTTCAGCATAAAATGTGATATTCAAAATTATTTGAGTGTGATAATGTTCACAAATCAAAAAGGTTTTATTTTTCAAAAATTGTTTAAAGTCTTTAATATTTAGTCTAAAAGACATTTCTTCTCTTTAACCCTTTTATCTCTCTTCTTTTTGTGCCTTGTGAAAGCTCGTTTTCCTTTAATTCTTTCAGTTCTTTTACTTTACTTTGATTTTTTCAGTCAAATGGAACTTCAAAAACATAGAATTTTTATCAAGGAAAGGTTAATGTCAGAGTGTAGACATAATATGGGCATATGGTATAGATTATAAAGGTCTGACAGCACAGTGGTCCCACGTTTGTGACTGAGGTGGAAAGAAAATACTATATATATTAAAGGTTCAGTATGTTTGGGAATATAATTGTCAGTAAAGGAGGCGAACAGATTTTACCAATAATATATATGAGCATGGTGGAATATTTTTTAAATCATAAAATGACTTCTGTAAGCTGGTATGGGATTATATTGTCACATAAATAAAAAATTCATGAATTCTTTGGAATAAAAAGCCCGCCAAAGAAAATAGTGAATTGAAGAATAAGTAAGTCACCTTTGCCTCATCTTGAGGCAACCCTAGATAGTCAGATCCTCAGCCTTCAAATAACTTCTAATTGTCTGAACTGGAGCCTTTTTCTTGTCTGCCAAGGAAATGTATTAGTGGCCACATGTGGTTGCTGAGAGGCTATACTTCTCAAAGCCGTCTGGATTCTTTGATTGCCATCCAGAGAGTGAGCTGATATGCTCAAGTGGGGTGAATGAACAGCCAGAACACAGCCTTGCTTTTCTGTGTAGGGATGTTAGCACTAATAAAAGATTAATGCTATTTTCCTTATAGGGAATCAAAAAATAATGTTTGGATAACCCTTGTCTCACTAGTGAACCATATGGCCTCTATTTTCTAATAGATAATGGTTGAAATGTTGGAAAATAAGGTTGTGGAAGAATCCCTTTGCTGTGCTTGCTCCCATTCCTTGCTTAAGCATTAAAGTATAGGTGTTTTATAATATTGGAGAACTTCCCTCGTTTGTTTTTAAGATCCTTTATGGATCCACAGTGAAAAGTCAGAAGATCAGGAGGATGATAGTATTGATTCTCATCCTGTGCTGGTTTTTCTCATATATATGGTATTCATTTATAAAATCTCTGGTCCAAGACCCATAAAACAATGTTACTTTCAAATAACATCTTCCTGTATATTATGTTTTATAAAACCTTTAGTTCCTGCGGGAATGTTATAAAGAGGGTTCCCTGTACTCTGCAAATTCATTTTTTACACGATCATTTAAAGTTGTTACTTTTCCTGAAAGGTGAATTCTGATTCCCTCTATACATATGCTATAGAAATTTAGTGGTTAAATGCCTCCTTGCCTACTCTGGTTAAGAGGGGGAAAGGTTAAAAAGAATATTTGAAGTTTCTTGGTGTTGTATGAAAAAAATACTTTCTTTCATGGTGGCCGAATGCCAAGGCTGGAAAAGTGTTATGGGAATGTCTGTGATCAGAACTACCTTTGACAAGAAGATGGTTAAATATGGTAGTCTTGATAGGATTTGACAGCCAATTTTGATCTCTATATATGTTTAATCATGGTCCCCTTCTTAAGAGTGGAATAACTAAGCTATTAAATATTTTACTCAACTGAGAAGGAAAATGATTACCATAAAACTACTTTATTCAGATGACACTGTGATATAAAGCGTTCCAACATTTAAAAAAATTCAGTTACAAAATACATTGTCATGGGAAATGAACAATCTCCCCCCCCACCCCCAGTCTCTCTTGAATTAAGTTGATTCATTAACCCTTTTCCATTCTACATGGAAACTCTTGCTTGCAGATTTAAATTCTAAAGCACAAGGTAGAGATACATGTTAATGCTTAATATGAAAAACAAATGTTGTGTTGACTACTACCATGTTAAAGGTATTTTCAAAGTGCATTAGTAGTCCTCTGTGTAGAGGTTTTACATATAAAATGAATTTTAAGTAGATTAGCTTTTTGATGGATATTTGGGTGGTTTCCAGTTTTTGACTAAAATGAATAAAGGCTATAAACATCCTTATATAATTCTTTATGTGGACAGTACAAAAATAAAAGAGTTAAACAAATGTAGGATGATTTTAAAAAGTATACTGCCACAATTTTTTCCCAATCTTTTTGCTATTATAAATTTTAAAGACGTTCAAGATTATCGAGAGTAGAGTTCTAATATTAGTAGTAATAAAGTACTACTCTTGCTTTATGTGCAAGAGTAGTATTGTGTGTGTTTACTTAAACGTTAAAGATATAAAATGTGTACCTTCAGTATTTCATATAGTACGTAATTTAAGTCACATCTGGCTAATTGAGAATATCAGAAATTATTAAGCTTGGCATATCAGAATAAGCCCCGTCCCATCTTATATTAATATTTGAACTGTATTTCTGCCTAAGTTAAAAATAAACAGTGGTGGGCCTCCCTGGTGGCGCAGTGGTTGAGAGTCCGCCTGCCGATGCAGGGGATACGGGTTCGTGCCCCGGTCTGGGAGGATCCCATATGCCGCGGAGCGGCTGGGCCCGTGAGCCATGGCCGCTGGGCCTGCGCATCCGGAGCCTGTGCTCCGCAACGGAAGAGGCCACAAGAGTGAGAGGCCCGCATACCGCAAAAAGAAAAAAAAAAAATAAAAAAATAAAAAAATAAACAGTGGTTTTAAACCAAATTTCCTTACATTGAAATTTGTGAATAAGAACCTTTTAAAGCAGCATTTGTAGATCTTTGCTAAAATAAGACAGTACTATTTAATACGGAAACAATAACTGAAAAGTATTCCTAAATCTAATTTGGAAAGTTATAGTCATGAGTTTAGGGGACTGTGAACATAAAAATGTGTGAGTGGAAAATTAAGATTTCATATAGCTTTTTGCAGCTGGTTGATTAAGTCCTATACAGTTCATTGTCCTAAACGTGAAATTTGTACAAGGTTTTGGAAGGCAGGAGTTGTATATTAAAAGTGCTTGCTTCCAAGGTAGTACAAACTGGTTTTTAACAGTCTATCATCTTTCATTTACCAAAGGAAATATGTAAAAAGAAAAGGAAAATGTTCAGCAGGAACAAAACGTTGAGATGATGAAAAGCTACAAGGAAAGAAAAAAGACTTTAGAAAGGCTACTAAAAAGAAACTAGCTTTTTTCCTCAACAATCGGTCTGAATTCATTTTGCTTTCATTATATATCTAGCCTGGAGGCAAAGTATGTTGAGTATTACAACAAAGAGGGTGTTATAAGGAGGATTCTTTTTTCAATAATAAAGTATAACATATGTGTAAACCATGCAACTTTGTAACAGGAAACTTTATAATATAGGAGGACTGTGCTTAGCTTTTCCACAATTTTGGAAGAATAAGTTTTATTAGGCGTTAGACAAAGAAATTATCAACTGACTTTTATGCTGTAAGGCTGAAAGATTTGTTATGACCATTTCTAGACTTTAGCAGGAGTTTTAATGTAGGTCCTGATATATTAGGAACAGTGCCTAGCACTATTAATATGTCTACTGTTGGTAGTTCTCTTAAGGAATATGATGTTTAACTTTTGCCTTTCAATAAAAAATTATTCCAAATCCTGTTATTCTGTGGTTTTCTCAGCAGTATTAGGCTGTTCTTGAATTGATCAACACATAATATAATTTGGGAACACAATCAATAGTTCTTTTCTTTTTGAAAGATTGTGACAAATTCTACCTGAAACTTGGGAAATTGGCTCCATCATTCATCCCTTACTCATTCTTTGCTTCTCTTGCCCAACTTCCTGAAAACCATATTGTTTTGATGTCAGTATGTAGAATAGATTATCTGTTGGGGAATCAGTATATTAATTATATTGGAATAAATGTAAGCGTGACAAATGACATAGATTAGTAGGCATTGGGCCTAATAGGTTATTCAGTTAATGAGGACATTAAAATTAAGGACCTCTAATATGCCTGAACCATATTTCTTGTAAATTTTCCTCAGTTTTGAGATTAACTGGCAATAGCTATATTTTTCTGGCTTTTAAAGGCTAATATCTTATGGTAGAGTTTTAGGATTTATATAGTGCTTATTATAGAATAGATAAGCTGTTTGTATTTATCACACAGTTGCTGAAGTGAGCTAGAAGAAGTGTAGAAGTCAGTCTTCTACTTTTTTGGCTTTTCAATAATCTATTTTTTAAAAAATATTATACCTACTTATTCTCCTCTCCTCCCCCCTCTCCCACTTAAAAATTACACACTATGTACATTTATGTACTGTCTTAAATCAAGGTGGGGGAATTTAATGATACTTTTTAATATGGTACAATCCACTGCAGGGCTGTTGGAAAATCAGAGATGAAGCTCCTAGGCTTAGGAGAGAGATGTTAGAAGTATATTAGCAAAATATTTTGTTACATCTTTAAAAATAGACCACTTACTTTAACAATTTATTTACTTATTTATTTTATTTTTTAACAATTTTTTAAATTGAAGTATAGTTGGTTTACAGTGTTGTGTTATTTTCAGTCAGCAGAGTGATTAACTTTTGCCTTTTTTTAAAAATTAAGGGTACTTTAATTAATTTTATTTTTGGCTGTGTTGGGTCTTCGTTTCTGTGCAAGGGCTTTCTCTAGTTGTGTCAAGCGGGGGCCACTCTTCATCACGGTGCACGGCCCTCTCACTGTCGTGGCCTCTCTTGTTGCAGAGCACAGGCTCCAGACGCACAGGCTCAGTAGTTGTGGCTCACGGGCCTAGTTGCTCCGCGGCATGTGGGATCTTCCCAGACCAGGGCTCGAACCTGTGTCCCCTGCATTAGCAGGCAGATTCTCAACCACTGCACCACCAGGGAAGCCCCAGCTTTTGCCTTTTTTAAATCAGCAGAGTAATTCAGTTATACGTATATATACATATTCTTTTTCGTATTCTTTTCCATTATGAGTTATTATAGGATATGGAATATAGTTTCCTGTGCTGTACAGTTGGACCTTGTTGTTCATCTATTTTGTATATAGTGTGTACCTGCTAATCCCAAACTCCTACTTTATCCCTCCCCCACTCCCTTTCCCCTTTGGTAACCATAAGTTTTCTATGTCTGTGAGCCTGTTTCTGTTTTGTAAATAAGTTCATTTGTGTCATATTTTCTTTTCTTTTCTTTTTTTAGTTTTCAACCAAGAATATTTTTTTTAATTTTATTTTTTTATTGAAATATAGTTGATTTACAATGTTGTCTTATTTTCAGGTGTACAGCAAAGTGGTTTAGTTATACATCTATATCTATACCTATATCTGTATATTCTTTCTCAGATTCTTTTCCCTTATAGGTTATTACAAAATATTGAGTATAGTTCTCTGTGCTATACAGTAGGTCCTTGTTGGTTATCTATTTTATATATAGTAGTGTATATGTGTTAATCCCAAACTCTTAATTTATCTCTCCCTACCTTCCCCTTTGGTAACCATAAGTTTATTTTCTATGTCTGTGGGTCTATTTCTGTTTTGTATACAAGTTCATTTGTATCATTTTTTTTTTTTAGATTGCACATGTAAGCAATATCATATGATATTTGTCTTTCTCTGTCGGGCTTACTTCACTTGGTATGATACTCTCTGGGTCCATCCATGTTGCTGCAAATGGCATTATTTCATTCTTTTTTTATGGCTGAGTAGTGTTCCACTGTGTATACATACTACATCTTCTTTATCCATTTATCTGTCGATGGACATTTAGGTTGGTTCCATGTCTTAGCTACTGTAAATAGTGCTGCTCTGAACATTGGGGTGGATGCATCTTTCTGAATTAGAGTTTTTTCCAGATATGTGGCCAGGAGTGGGATTGCTAGATCATATGGCAACCCTATTTTTAGTTTTTTTAAGGAACCTCCATACTGTTTTCCATAGTGGTTGCACCAATTTACATTCCCACCAACAGTGTAGGAGGATTCCCTTTTCTTCACACCCTCTCCAGCATTTGTTATTTGTAGACTTTTTAATGATGGCCATTCTGACCCGTATGAGGTGGTACCTCATTGTAGTTTTGATTTGCATTTCTCTAATAATTAGTGATGTTGAACATGTTTTCATATACCTATTGGCCATCTGTATATCTTCTCTGGAGAAAAGTCTATTTAGGTCTTCTGCCCATTTTATGATTGGATTTTTTGTTATTGAGTAGTATGAGTTGTTTGTATATTTTGTCCTTGTTGGTTGCATCATTTGCAAATTTTTTCTCCCACTCCATAGGTTGTCTTTTCATTTTGTTTATGGTTTCCTTTGCTGTGCAAAAGCTTTTAAGTTTGATTAGGTCCCATTTGTTTATTTTTGCTTTATTTCTATTGCCTTGGGACACCGACCTAAGAAAACCTTGGTGCGATTTATGTCAGAGAATGTTTTGCCTGTGTTCTCTTCTAGGAGTTTTATGGTGTTGTGTCTTGTATTTAACTCTATAAGCCATTTTGAGTTTATTTTTGTGCATAGTGTGAGGGTGTGTTCTAACTTCATTGATTTCCATGTGGCTGTTCAGCTTTCCCCACACCACTTGCTGAATAGACGAACTGTCTTTTCTCCATTTTATGTTCTTGCCTCCTTTGTTGAAGATTAATGACTGTAAATGTGTGGGTTTATTTCTGGGCGGTCTGTTCTGTTCCACTGATCCACATATCTGTTTTTGTGCCAATACCACACTTTATAGTATTGTCTGAAGTCTGGGAGGGTTATGTCTCTGGCTTTGCTTTGGCAATTCTAGGTCTTTTATGGTTCCATATAAATTTTAGGATTATTTGTTCTAGTTCTGTGAAAAATGACATGGGTAATTTGATAGGGATCACATTAAATCTGTAGATTGCTTTGGGTAGTATGGCCATTTAAGCAGTATTAATTCTTCCAATCCAAGACTATGGGATATCTTTCCATTTCCTTGAATCGTCTTCAATTTCTTTATCAGCGTTTTATAGTTCTCAGCATATAAGTCTTTCACCTCCTTGTAGACCGTTTACTTTAAACCTTGCAAAATGACAGAAACATTCAAAATAACTTTTAACCATGTGCAATTTATTTGGTAAAAATAAAATGTCAAATAGTACTGACAAACTTATGAAGGCATCAGCCCCCCACTTCCCCCTACTCTCCAATATGATTCATTTCTACCTTTAGTTTTTCTGATGGCTAACTCCTTATCTCTAAATAATGAGATGAGGTTCTCCATATCCTTGCCAACACGTTATGATTTATCTTTTTGATTATAGCAACTCTAGTGGGTATATGGTGGTATCGTATTTTGGTTTTGATTTGTGTTTCTCTGATGGCTAGTGATTTTGAATACCTTTTGATGTGATTATTGGCTACTCATTTATATTTAACAGTCAAGCAATAAAGGCTAACTGCAAACCATGTGTCCTTGGGGCCAGGGGCCAGGGCTTATCAACTGGTGGGCTTCATCTTAGGGCAGTTAGGGACTACCTCACTGTTTCATTGGGGGCTCAGTTATCGGTAGCTGAGCTCACTATCGGTATCGGGGCTCACTTCTCCTGAGGTGCTTTTCTTTCTTTAGAGGTTTCTTTAAGTCCTCTCTGGGGAGAATAGCTAGTCCCATGTTTTCTGGAGCTTGGTGGAGAAGGGAGTTAGAGGATTGACTATCCAGGATGTAGACAGTTTTTTTTTATCCTTGTATTTTCAGTTGTTTGCCCTGTTCCCATGCTGTTTCACACTTGGTGTCCCTCTAATCTGGAGTCACTTGCTTAGTTCAACTTCTGCAGAGATAACACTTTCTGTATCCTGTGGAGGTCTGGGTACCTAAATGTTAATTACACAGACATTAAAATATTACCCTTATCTTCAGATCCCACTGCACCCCTCTTTCTGTGGTGCCTGGTGCTTTTCAGAATTTTGGGAAGTGGATAAATGTATTCCTTTCTAAGCATTTAGATTTGACCTTTCTCTTCTCTTCTCTATTGTTTACCTTTTCTTTGTTCACTTTCTATCTTCACAGATTGTGGTTAGGCTTACCATAGTTCTGATTTCTTTGAAGGAGTTGATGTCTGTTTATTTTACTCCTTGTTGTTTGGTGTGGTTTGTTGCTGTTGTTTTTTTTTTAGAGGAGACATAAGGGTCTTTAGCTGATTATCTTGAAATGGGAAGTCATACTTGCTCTTTTTTTTTTTTTTAAGATGTTGGGGGTAGGAGTTTATTAATTAATTAATTTATTTTTGCTGTGTTGTGTCTTCGTTTCTGTGCGAGGGCTTTCTCCATTTGTGGCAAGCGGGGGCCACTCTTCATCATGGTGCGCGGGCCTCTCACTATGGCGGCCTCTCTTGTTGCAGAGCACAGGCTCCAGACGCGCAGGCTCAGCAGTTGTGGCTCACGGGCCTAGTTGCTCCGTGGCATGTGGGATCCTCCCAGACCAGGGCTCGAACCCGTGTCCCCTGCATTAGCAGGCAGATTCTCAACCACTGCGCCACCAGGGAAGCCCCATACTTGCTCTTTTGATATAATGCTTCTATAAAATATTGAGGAGAAATTTGTCCTCAGAGTCACTAGTCAGTTAAAAGAAAATCTGAGTGCCTGTCTCCACAGGCTTTTAATTCTACCCTGAGTAAAATAATAATAAAGGGGGTGAGAATGGTTGCCAGGTCATGATTATAGAAGCTTGGCCGTAAGTCATGGGCAAAAAGCTTTATTGTCTGCCCCCATGGTTGAGTGAGTTATTTCACCTCTGGGACCCAGTGAATGTTCAGACAGTTGAGTAATCCTACCTTCACGCACATGGTTGGCAGCAGGGCAAGTAATATCTGAGTACTTGGCATAATAATTAATGGGGAACATAGAGGGAGTATAAACGTTTGACAGGACTGTCTCTTAGTTTCCTACAGTTTCATTTTCATGGCTACTCATGGGATTGGTTTTGCTCAGAGATTAAGGGTATTTTTAATTTTGGTAGATGTTTGGGATTACCATTATTCTAATATAGTTTCTGGAGGGGGGAGGAATGAACATTGTGTTAATCCACAATCTACTCTAAGAACATTTTAACCCAGTGTTTGTTAGAGATGCTAACAATCCCAGGGTCCAATTTCCTATTTCAAGACTTCATTTATAACTGGAATTCTATAAGCCCCATTTTGACTAGTGGATACTGTGGTATTTGGCATTCTCATGGATTAATGAACCCTGGAAGGTCTGTATATTTCCTTTTTCTTTGTGCAGTGTCATCCTGTTAAATGGTCTTCATAGAAGCTTTTGAGTTTTCCAATTGTACCTTGATTTGGGAGTTTAAGATAAGAGCCCAAGCTTTTATATTTTGTAAGTGCTTAAGCCAAGCAGGTAGCCCATTTAGCAATCTTTGTAATTACCACTCTCATCAAACAATCAAGTGCAATAGCCATTTATCTTTCAAAGTCTTCCACTGGTACTCTGTCGCACGCTGCACCAATGTTAATTTGAATAATTGTGATTCCATTGCATGCCATGTATTTCTGTTGTTTTTTTCCTCAAAGGGAAGTCATCTGTGCGTTCATCAGATATATGAGCAAACTAGTCCCCAAATCTCTTAAGTACTGTATCAGTTAAGATCCCAGCAGGAAACAGAACTCATGGCAGATGTTCAAATGAAGTGGAGTGAAGAAGTGGGATTACAGAGAGAGGCGTGGAAAGGGTTTGGAGAAGAGATTGTCTCTATAGTTAGCAAAATAAATATAAACTATCTAATTTAAGTCATTGTATTTTGGTGTATCTTTGTTATTGCAGCTTGGCTTTTTCCCTAACTGGTACAAGAATTTACATTATTACCGCTATGTATAGACACTATTGACAACTGAGATTTGATTACATTTCCTTTCTTTGTTTTCTCTGAAGTTAAAAATAATATAAGAAATAACCTTTATAACCTTTACCCATGTTTTCCTATTGTTAATACTTTTATCTTATTTGCTTTATAATTTCTTTCTCTCTTTTGCACTCACTCTCTCTTTCTCATGTGCACACAATTATTTTTTCTGAACCATTTGAGAGTACATTATATGCCTCATGGCCCTTTATTCCTAAGCACTTTAGTGTGTATTTCCTAAGAATAGGAATATTATTACATAGCCACAGTACAGTTGCTAATTTCATAAAATTACTTTGATATAATACTTTCATCTATTCTAATATCCAAATTCTAATTTTTTCAGTTGATCTAATAATATAATAAAGTGCTTTATAGGATCCCCCCCCCTCCCATCGCCACCCTCATCCCACTGTTATAGGATCTAGTCTAGAGGCAGGCAGTGCATTCAGTTGAATGTATTTTTAGACTCTTTTTAAAAAAATTAAATTAAATAAATAAATTAATTAATTTTTTTGCCATGCCATGTGAGGCATGCGGGATCTTAGTTCCCAGACCAGGGATCAAACCTGCGCCTCCTGCAGTGGAAGCGCAGAGCCTTAACCACTGGACTGCCAGGGAAGTCCCATTTTTAGCCTCTTTTAATCTGGAAAAATTTCACCCCCTTTCTTTGTCTTTTATGACATTGACATTTTTGAAGAATGTAGTCTCCCCACCATTTAAAAAAAGGAAATATTGCTCATTTCCTCATTTTGTTTGTCACCTGTTTCCTTGTGATTACGTTGAGAATATGCATTCTTGGTCAGAATACTGCCAAGAATAGGTAATATAGCATTTGTTTCACAGTATCACATAGAGTCATCTTTATTGATAATTAATTTTGATCTGCTGGTCAAGGTTTTGCTTGATTTTTCCACTGCATAATTACTGTTTTCCTTTCTTGATACTAGTAAACAGTACAAATATCCTGCTTTGTCAAAATTTCCCTGTAAATTTATCATTCATTGATGATTCTTGCCCGATAAAACCTTTACTGTGATGGTTGCAAAATGATTTTTCTAACTCAGCATTTTCTTCACATTTGCCAGTTGGCCCTTAGTATTCTACTATACACAGTAGATATTCCTTCTCCATCATTCATGTATTTGTCTATTTATTAGTGTGTACTCATGAATTTCTATAATTCAATACTGAACTTAATAATTTTGGTGCTTAAGTTGTCCCTAGCATTTTTTGTTCTTCTTTACTTTCTAGCATAGCAAGATGTTCCAGGATAATCTTATACCTATCCTGCTCCAGCCATGGAATAAGCTTTTTCTCTGAAGAACCCTTGTTCATTTCAGTGGGAAATGGTATTAGAGACCAAGATCTAAGTGCTAGGTGTGCTCATGTTACATAGTGTCTTTGCTTTTAGGCCCTTTCAGAGGGCAAAGCTAGGAGATATGTACATGTGCAAATACATATACATATATACAGATATACATAAACACACACATGCATGCATATAAACATGCACATAACCATGAATATATGCACATAAATATGCATAAACTTATACATTAACATTATTTAGATATTGCAAGTTCACACCAATATCTCCAATTTCAATCCATCCTTACGTGATTCTTTATTGCCTTCCCCATTCCATATTTATATGTCCCTTCTTCCAAAGTGGATCCCTGACTCCTGACAACATCAACACATGTATTTATTTGCTCATTCCTATAATACATCTAAAGTAGTTTCATAATTGCTTCTGACCATATCACTTATCATGTAAACAAACCTCTTTTTCTCTCTTCTCTTTCTAGCTAACTCACTCCCCAAATCAAGTGCTTCTCTAAGGCTGCCACTTCCAGTCCTGCACACTTTCAAGCTCCTTTCCTGTAGCCAGAGCCATGAATTCCTAGGTCCCATCCCATGTTAAGTATTTAAATTTATTGTTTCACATATTCTTCTGATTTTGTCTGTGCTTTCTCTAAAATCTCTGCTTCCCTCAATTCCTTTTCACAGAATCTTATGAAAGTCTTCCCTTCCCCATTCCCCATACCCTCAGGTTTTCAGTAGTAGCAGTGGGCTAATGGTGGAAGTACTGTTGGAATTTTCTCCCCCACCCCCCTTATGTATGGTGAAGGTTACAGTATTCTCCATCTGATAGTAATGCAGAAGGTATGGGTGCAGTGTTCTTTTATGGTTTTTTCCAGGAGAGTAAAGGAGGGAGGGTTTTGGAATTAGGTGGCCATCATTATTCCCTAAATCCAGAAACTCTGTTTTTTGTTTTGTTTTTTTTTTTTGTGGTACGCAGGCCTCTCACTGCTGTGGCCTCTCCCGTTGCGGAGCACAGGCTCTGGACACGCAGGCTCAGTGGCCGTGGCTCACGGGCCCAGCCGCTCTGCGGCATGTGGGATCTTCCCGGACCGGGGCACGAACCTGTGTCCCCTGCCTCGGCAGGCGGACTCTCAACCACTGCGCCACCAGGGAAGCCCCAGAAACTCTGTTTTTTAAAAGACACTTTCAGGTCCCAGAGATATTAAAAGGAGTATAAAGGAATATTATGAACAACTTTATACCAATAATTTAATAACTTAGATGAAATACACAAATGACTTGAAGACCACAACTTACCACAAACTGACACAAGAAGAAATAGAAAGTCTGAAAGCCCTATATCTACTACATTTTTTGAATTCATAAATAGCCCTATATCTACTACATTTTTTGAATTCATAATAAAAACCTTTTCGCAAAGAAAACTTCCAGTGTGTATAGTTTCACAGGTGAAAGGTCATAGACTGAAATGTAAAAGCTAAAACTGTAAAACTTGTAGAAGAAAAAATTAAGAGAAAATCTTTATGACCTTGGAGTAGGCAAAGATTTCTTAGGGCATGTAAAGCGCTAATTATAAAAGAAAGAAAATAATAAATTAAATTGCACCCAAATTGAAAGCAAAAGACAACTTCAAAAGAGAACTGTCAAGAAAATAAAAAGACAATCCTCAGGCTGAGAGAAAATATTCACAATGTATGTAGCTGACAAATTAGTTGTATTCAGAATATATAATGAAATCTTATAACTCAGTAAGAAGATAAACGACTTAATTTAAAAAAAATTATTTATTTTATTAATATTTATTTTTGGCTGCATTGGGTCTCTGTTGCTACGTGCAGGCTTTCTCTAGTTGCGGCAAGCAGGGGCTACTCTTTGTTGCGGTGTGAGGGCTTCTCATTGCTGTGGCTTCTCTTGTTGTGGAGCACAGGCTCTAGGCACGCAGGCTTCAGTAGCTGTGGTGCCTGGGCTCAGTAGTTGTGGTGCACGGGCTTAGTTGCTCTGCAGCATGTGGGATCTTCCCGGACCAGGGCTTGAACGTGTGTCCCCTGCATTGGCAGGTGGATTCTTAACCACTATGCCACCAGGAAAGCCCCAACCCAATTTTTAAAAATGGACAAGTATTTGAAGAGACATAGCACAAAAGAAGATATGCAAATGGCCCAATAAGTGTGTGAAAAGTTGCTCAGCATCATTAGGCCTCAGGGAGATTCAAATTAAAACCACAATGAGATACCTCTACATATCCAGCAGAAAAGCTACAGTAAAATTACTGGCTGATCACCTTGACGTAGTGACAGCTTGATTTTATGTTCTTGTAGGGCAGATTTGTGGAAAGTCCAAGATATTTCCTAAAGTCCTTTGACTTGGGATGTCTCAACTCCCAAACTCTGACTTCCCTGTGGCGCTTGTAAGGGCTTGGTTTTAGACTGTGTTAGGTGGGTGTAGAGCAGGCCTTACTCTGGGGCCTGGCCCTTACTCTTAACGGAGCAGCCTTTGTCAGGGTATTTACATGGTATTAATGAGGTCTTTCCATATCAGCTGGGTCAGGCCTTTAACATCCCCCAGCACTGCTTGACCTCTGGTATCTGTTCCATTCTTACCCCTGTAGCAGTCATCCTCTGATAAATCCTGCACAGTCTCTCCATGTGCATGCTCAGCTCAGCACTCAATTAGGGACAATCAGGGAACGTCTCACAGCCTTCTGTTTCTCCCACTGAAAGGCTCCCTTCTCTCTGGTGCCTTGCGCCAGATTTCAGGTTCTGCAGCTGCCCCCAAGTCTGATAGCTGCCTTCTTAGCTTAGTGGGGCTACTGTGCTCTGCTTGAACTCCAGCTTGCTGTGCTGCAGTTGGAAATTATCTCCTGACAGAGCTTGGGCAGATGCAGGGGCTCATCTCATGAGTTTTCCTTCTCTTGGTGTCATAGGCTGTGCTGCCTGTTGTTAAATGCCTGCTGACAGTAGCCTGATATGTTTTGTCCAGTTTATAGTAGTTTACAGTAGGAGGGCTAGTTATTTTGTTTTAACTGGAAGTTGAAATCCTCCAAGAGAGTCTAGATGTGTTAATACTTGGAAAACGAGATTATTCATGATTTCCTAAGAGAGAATAGGAAAGCTGTAAGATTTGCCTTAAACTTCATTCAGGAGCAGTGGAGAATGAGTCCACAGAACAGCTTTACAGGAACAATTATGGGAAAAAAATAGTTTCCTGGTTGTATTCTGCTGACTTCAGGAAGGAAGGAGACTTCACCTTTCCATTTGCTACTCTTCTGACTGTTCAATTCTATTAGTTTTATAATTTAAAATGGTTAAAAATAGATCAAGTTTAATCTTATGGACAGGCAACCCCTGAGACAGAATAATAGGCCACATAAGGACAAATGGCTGTCATGCAGCCCCAAACCAAAGAGTTTCTACCATTCCAACAAAGAGAGAGAAGGAATGAACTATCACAATCAAAGAGACCAGGGAAAAGCTTAGAACAAGGATAAAGAGCAAACCTAGAGCTCCAAACTAGAGACTTGGCATTCTTTTATCTTCCCAGATTAGAAGATTGTTTTCTGTTTAATCTATTAAAATGTAATTGAACTGTGTTAGGATTACTAGATACATGATCACAGGTATCAGTAGTTTCAGGAAAAATGGCCAAGTATACATAAAGGAAAAAGAAAGATAAGATTTAAAATGTTTGGAAGAACCACATCAATAGGAGTTTTGGTAAAATGAGATCTAACACCAGCTAGTTGCCTTACTGGAATTTATGAAGTATCCCTTAATACCAAACTCTGAATGAGTCATTGAAACAGACATAATTAAGAAATTACAAGATATTGGAGAAAACAAAATCAATTTAGCAGTATATATAGTTCTATTGGAGAGGCAAAATTGGCTCCAGTGACATTATTCACATTGACTTGTGAAATGTCACATTTTCATTCCCTTGAATAAAGTTTATTCTTGTAAGTTTTGTAGAATTTATTCGTGCTTTTATTGTTGGAAATTTTTCTACAAATTTGCCCATTTCATTGAGGTTTTCAAATTCATTGGCATAAAATTGTTGTTGAGGTGGTAGTAGTCATGGCATCTCAGTGGTTCCTTTTTTTTTAAGATTTTTTTTTGGATGTGGATCATTTTTAAAGTCTTTATTGAATTTGTTACAATATTGCTTCTGTTTTTTTTATGTTTTGGTTTTTTGGCCCTAAGGCATGTGGGATCCTAGCTCCCTGACCAGGGATTGAACCCACACCCCCTGCATTGGAAGGCGAAGGCTTAACCACAGGACCAGCAGGGAAGTCCCTCAGTGGTTCCTTTTTGATAACTTTTTGAAAAAATTATAAACTCACAAGGAGTTGCAAAAATAGTACAAAAAGGTCCTGTATACCCATCACCCAACTTCCCCCAATAGTAACATTGTACAATGTGAAAACTAGGAAACTGATATTGGCACAATACTACTGACTAGATACAGACCTTACTTGGATTGCATCACTCTTTACCTGAACTGATTTTTTTCTGTGTGGGTATAGTTCTATGAAATTTTATCACTTGTATGGAATCATGTAGTTGCCGTCTCAATCAAGATATGGAACTGTTCCATCACACAAAGTCCCTCCATTGTGCTACACTTTTATAATCATACCCCCTCCCTAACCTCTGACAGTCACTGACCTGTTCTCCATCTCTCTAATTTTGTCATTTCAAACTTGTATAAATGGAATCGTATGGTGTGTAACCCTTAGATATTGGCGTTTCTTCACTCAGCATGGTTAATGATATTGAACATCTCTTCATATACTTATGTGCACCCATATTCCCTATTTGGTTAAGTGTCTGTTTCAAACTGGATTTGGTGTTTTTTGTTTTGTTTTTCTAACTGCGTTGTTTGTGTTTTTACTGGTAAACTCAGAGCCTTCTTTATGTCTTTTGGATACAAGGCCTTTGTCACATATGTGATTTGCAAATATGCTTTCCCAATCTGTGGCTTATCTTTCTAACCTCTTAACAGGGTTTTTCACAGAGCAAAAGTTTTTAATTTTGGTGAAGTCCACTTTATCAACTTTTCTTTTATGGATTGTGCTTTTGATGTTATGTCTAAGAATTCTTTGCTTGTCTTAGGTCACAAAGAACTTTTTCTGAAAGTTTCCCTCTAAAAATATTATAGTTTTACTTTTTACGTAGACTTAAGTTCCATTTTGAGTTAAGTTTTGCATTAGTTGTCAAGTTTGCATCAAAGTTCATTTTTCTTTCTATGAAGGTTCATTTGTTCCAGGACAATGCATTAAAAATGCTATCGTTCCTTCACTGCATTGGTTTGCACCTTTGTCAAAAATCAGTTGGCCATATTCGTGTGGGTATATTTCTATGTTCTCTATTCTGGTCTACTGATCAGTGTGCTTCACTACTAAATAACCAGAAGATCACTGAAGAAATCAAAGAGGAAATCAAAAAAATACCTAGAAAAAAATGACAATGAAAATATGATGACTCAAAACCTATGGGATACAGCAAAAGCAGTTCTAAGAGGGAAGTTTATAGCAAAACAATCCTACCTCAAGAAACAAGAAACATCTCAAATAAACAACCTAACCTTACACCTAAAGCAATTAGAGAAAGAAGAACAAAAAAACCCCAAAGTTAGCACAAGAAAAAAAATCATAAAGATCAAATCAGAAATAAATGAAAAAGAAATGAAGGAAACAATAGCAAAGATCAATAAAACTAAAAGCTGGTTCTTTGAGAAGATAAACAAAATTGATAAACCATTAGCCAGACTTATCAAGAAAATAGGGGAGAAGACTCAAATCAACAGGATTAGAAATGAAAAGGGAGAAGTAACCACTGACGCCACAGAAATACAGAGGATCATGAGAGATTACTACAAGCAACTCTTTGCCAATAAAATGGACAACCTGGAGGAAATGGACAAATTATTAGAAAAACACAACCTTCTGAGACTGAACCAGAAAGAAACAGAAAATATAAACAGACCAATACAAGCACTGAAATTGAAACTGTGATTAAAAATCTTCCAACGAACAAAAGCCCAGGACCAGATGGCTTCACAGGAGAATTTTATCAAACATTTAGAGAAGAGCTAACACCTATCCTTCTCAAACTCTTCCAAAATATAGCAGAGGGAGGAACACTCCCAAACTCATTCTACTAGGCCACATCACCCTGATACCAAAACCAGACAAAGATGTCACAAAAAAAGAAAACTATGGGCCAATATCACTGATGAACAAAGATGCAAAAATACTCAACAAATGCTAGCAAACAGAATCCAGCAGCACATTAAAAGGATCATATACCATGATCAAGTGGGGTTTATCTCAGGAATGCAAGGATTCTTCAATATCCGCAAATCAATGTGATACACCATATTAACAAATTGAAGGATAAAAATCGTGTGATAATCTCAATAGATGCAGAGAAAGCTTTTGACAAATTCAACACCCATTTATGATAAAAACCCTGCAGAAAGTAGGCATAGAGGGAACTCTCCTCAACATAATAAAGGCCATATATGACAAACCCACAGCCAACATCATTCTCAATGGTGAGAAACTGAAACCATTTCCGCTAAGATCAGGAACAAGACAAGGTTGCCCACTCTCACCACTATTATTCAACATAGTTTTAGAAGTTTTAGCCCAGCAATCAGAGAAGAAAAAGAAATAAAAGGAATCCAAATTGGAAAAGAAGAAGTAAAACTGTCACTGTTTGCAGATGACATGATACTATACTTAGAGAATCCTAAAGATACCACCAGAAAACTACTAGAGCTAATCAATGAATTTGGTAAAGTAGCAGGATACAAAATTAATGCTTAGAAATCTCTTGCATTCCTATACACTAATGATGAAAAATCTGAAAGAGAAATGAAGGAAACACTCACATTTACCATTGCAAGAAAAAGAATAAAATACCCAGGAATAAACCTGTCTAGGGAGACAAAAGACCTGTATGCAGGAAACTATAAGACACTGATGAAAGAAATTAAAGATGATACAAACAGATGGAGACATATACCATGTTCTTGGATTGGAAGAATCAGCATTGTGAAAATGACTCTACTACCCAAAGCTAACTACAGATTCAGTGCAATCCCTATCAAACTACCAATGGCATTTTTCACAGAACTAGAACAAAATTTCACCATTCATATGGAAACACAAAAGACCCTGAATAGCCAAAGCAATCTTGAGAAAGAAAAATGGAGCTGGAGGAATCAGGCTCCCTGACTTCAGACTATACTACAAAGCTACAGTAATCAAGACAATATGGTACTGGCACAAAAACAGAAATATAGATCAATGAAACAAGATAGAAAGCCCAGAGATAAACCCACACACCTATGGTCAACTAATCTATGACAGCAGAGGCAAGGATATACAATGGAGAAAAGACAGTCTCTTCAATAAGTGGTACTGGGAAAATTGGACAGCTACATGTAAAAGAATGAAATTAGAACACTCCCTAACACCATACACAAAAATAAACTCAAAATGGATTAGAGACCTAAATGTAAGACTGGACATAAAACTCTTAGAGCAAAACATAGGAAGAACACTCTTTGACATAAATCCCAGCAAGATCTTTTTTGATCCACCTCCTCGAGTAATGGAAATAAAAAGAAAAATAAACAAATGGGACCTAATGAAACTTCAAAGCTTTTGCACAGCAAAGGAAACCATAAACAAGACGAAAAGACAACCCTCAGAATGGGAGAAAATATTTGCAAACGAATCAATGGACAAAGGATTAATCTCTAAAATATATAAATAGCTCATGCAGCTCAATATTAAAGAAACATACAACCCAATACAAAAATGGGCTGAAGACCTAAATAGAGAAAAGGGAGCCCTCTTGCACTGTTGGTGGGAATGTAAATTGATATAGCCACTATGGAGAACAGTGTGGAGGTTCCTTAAAAAACTAAAAATAGAATTACCATATGACCCAGCAATCCCACTACTGGGCATATACCCAGAGAAAACCATAATTCAAAAAGACACATGCACCCCAATGTTCATTGCAGCACTATTTACAATAGCCAGGTCATGGAAGCAACTTAAATGCCCATTGACAGATGAATGGCTAAAGAACATGTGATACATGTATACAATGGAGTATTACTCAACCATAAAAAGGAACGAAATTGGGTCATTTGTAGAGACATGGATGGATCTAGAGACTGTCACACAGAGTGAAGTAAGTCAGAAAGAGAAAAACAAATATCGTATACTAACGCATGTATGTGGAACCTAGAAAAATGGTACAGAAGAACCGGTTTGTAGGGCAGAAGTTGAGACACTGATGTAGAGAACAAATGTTTGGACACCAAGCGGGGAAAGCCATGGCGGGGTGGGGATGCTGGTATGATGAATTGGGCAATTGGGATTGACATGTATACACTGATGTGTATAAAATTGATGACTAATAAGAACCTGCTGTATAAAAAAATAAATAAAATAAAATTCAAAAATTCAAAAAAACAAAAAACAAAAATAAACAAATGGGACCGAATGAAACTTAAAAGCTTTTGCACAGCAAAGGAAACTACAAACAAGACGAAAAGACAACCCTCAGAATGGGAGAAAATATTTGCAAACGAATCAACAAAGGATTAATCTCCAAAATATATAAACAGCTCATGCAGCTCAATATTAAAAAAAACAAACAACCCAATCCAAAATGGGCCAAAGACCTAAACAGACATTTCTCCAAAGAAGACATACAGGTGGCCAAGAAGCACATGAAAGGATGCTCAACGTCACTAATTATTAGAGCAATGCAAATCAAAACTACAATGAGGAATCACCTTACACCAGTTAGAATGGGCATCATCAGAAAATCTACAAACAACAAATGCTGGAGAGGGAGTGGAGAAAAGGGAACCCTCTTGTACTGTTGGTGGCAATGTAAATTGATACAGCCCCTATGGAGAACAGTATGGAGGTTCCTTAAAAAACTAAAAATAGAATTACCATATGACCCAGCAATCCCACTACTGGGCATATACACAGAGAAAACCATAATTCAAAAAAATCATGTATCACAGTGTTCATTGCAGCTCTATGTATAATAGCCAGTACTGGAAGCAACCTAAGTGTCCATCGACAGATGAATGGATAAAGAAGGTGTGACACATATGTACAATGGAATATTACTCAGCCATAAAAGAAACAAAATTGAGTTATATGTAGTGAGGTGGATGGACCTAGAGTCTGTCATACAGAGTGAGGTAAGTCAGAAAGTGAAAAACAAATACCATATGCTAACACATATATATGGAATCTAAAAAAAAAAAGGTTCTGAAGGACCTAGGGGCAGGACAGGAATAAAGAGACAGAGGTAGAGAATGGACTTGAGCTTACGTGGAGCGGGAAGGGTAAGCTGGGACAAAGTGAGAGATTGGCATGGACATATATACACTACCAAATGTAAAACAGATAGCTAGTGGGAAGCAGCTGCATAGCACAGGGAGATCAGCTTGGTGCTCTGTGACCACCTAGAGGGGTGGGATAGGGAGGGTGGGAGGGAGACGCAAGAGGGAAGGGATATGGGGATTTATGTATACGTATAGCTGATTCACTTTGTTATACAGCAGAAACTAACACAACATTGTAAAACCATTATACTCCAATAAAGATGTTATAAAAAATAGATGAAGTTTAAGAAGAGTAAGTGTGTAAGTGTAGCTCCCTATATCTTCAAATGTCATATGATAGGCGTCTACGACTTCAAGGGTGGTTTTCAGCCAGTGCTTTGATAAACACAAATATCATGTTTATAAGTTTTACATAGCTTTGGCAATGATGAAAGAAAATAATTTGAAATCTTTTGTCATTCTGAGTATTGGATTATCTTTTTCAGATAATTTCCTTCTAAGAAGTAACGTACTTGTTTAATTAAAATGGAAATATATGATATACTGATATCAAGAATATACAATAAGAATGTTAGACATCATGGGCTTCATAAACATCTTTCGTCATTCAATTTTTACTTTAATATGATTAAAAGTAGCTATCATTTATTGAATACTGTTTCAGATACTGTGCTAGGTGCTTTGCAATACTGCTTATATTATATATCTTTTTTTTTTTTTTTTGGCCACGCTGCGGGGCTTGCGAGATCTTAGTTCCGTGACCAGGGATAGAACCTGGGCCTCCTGCAGTGGAAGCACGGAGTCCTAACCACTGGACCGCCAGGGAATTCCCTTAAGAAATAAGTACCTATAAGAAATGGGTGATACTTTACTCCAATTTTTCATAGGAGAAAATTCAGAATTACAAAATAAAATTAATGTTCTTTCATCAGTTTGATAAATCAGGTTCCTCTCCAAATAATTCTGTATGCATTTAGAAAGACATTTTATTTTGGAAGTTGTATTAATGGTAGACAATTTAACACAGAGATCTTAAAATTATGTATTAGCTAATTCAGTTTTCCCCCTTATTTTCCTATCCCTTGGCTTCCCCTAACCTTTTCTCTTCTCTCTGATGTATTGTCTTCCTCTAACATTTCATCTACTTGTATGTGTGCAAATTCTAAGGGATGACGAAATAAAATTACTTTAAGAGTTTGCTGTACCCAATTCAGGTAGTACTAACAAAGCTACACCTGTAGGTTTGATCACATCTCTGGCTAATAAACTACACCTGTGTAACTTCTGCATCCATTTTAGCCTTTTGGGGATTAAGTAAAAGGGTATGGTTAGTTCCCTAGAAACTTGTTCTCATGAGTAAGGAACAGTTCAGAATGCATTTGTTACTGATTGAATCCATAATCTTATATTCACATATGAATATAAAGTGCACCAATTTGCTTCACCCTCCCACTCCTCTATTTGGTAAGAGGAATTAACTTTGCATGTTTTTCTTACATTTGTTGGAACCAACATGATGAACCAATAGCACCAATAGAAGCTGGATGAGAAGAGAAGCTCTAGAATCATTTTATCATTAGAATATATATATATTATTTTTGACTTACATCCTGTCCCTTTTTCCTTGAATTTTCTTCTTAGGAAAAGTTCATGTTTTAGGAAACTAACATTAAAGGGAAGCTCTGAATGCTGATTCTGCATTAGACAGGGAAAGGGTTGTTATTACCATGGGTAATTCATTGTTATTAGTTTCCTCATTCTTACCCATTTGAGGATCAAAGGGTTCGTTTAAGCCATTGAACTCTGACTCCTTACAAGGCAGCACACACTTCTGACACTAGGCCACCAGGCCTTCTGTGTTCTTGTTAAATATATAATGTCATAATGTACATGCTGTTCTTTTGACTAGTGTAATGACATCTACACTTCTGCTTTTAATAAGAATAAGACCCCTTTATAAATACTGCCATTAAACATAGAATAGTTCTTCCACTAGTAGCAGATGCTGTTTACTGATGGTTGACATAATTTTTTGGTTTCCAAACCTAGGTCTCAGTCCTATCCTTGCAAAAACCAAGTTGAACTTTATGTCTTCTGTTTACCAGAGAAAGAGATTAGGGTCTCTCTATACAAAGAAAAGTAATTATTAGCCATACAAGAAAAGTGTAGGTACTATATTCCATTCAAGGTTGATAAGCCACTGGAGTGAAAAAGAATTGCCTTTTAATAATGAAAACAATCCCTGATCTTTCACAAAAAAGATATCTATGGGGAGTATAAAAGCAATCAGATAATAAACCTATTGAAAATCAGTTTTAGGATCATCAAGAGGTTTGCTGTGCTTGGCTTCTTCACATGGTCATAGTTTGTGGGAGAACTTTAACCTTATTTGATGCAGTAGATGCATGTGTTTGTCTAGCTTATTGATAATAGTATGAAGGAAAGGGTCTCTTGGATGGGCCAAATTGCTTTTTGTTTTATTGATTATTTTATGAAATTGGGATTGCCTTTCTTTTTTAAATAGTTAACCAACTTAAAATTGCAACCCTTGGAAAAACAAGAATTATGTTTGGTGAAATTTGACCCTTCATTTTTTTTTTAAGATTTTTTTGATGTGGACCATTTTTAAAGTCTTTATTGAATTTGTTACAATATTGCTTTTGGTTTATGTTTTGGCTTTTTGGCTGTGAGGCCAAGATCTTAGCTCCCCAACCAGGGATCGAACCTGCACCCCCTGCATTGGAAGGCGAAGTCTTAACCTCTGGACCACCGGGGAAGTCCCAACCCTTCATTTTTTTTTTTTTTTTAACATCCTTATTGGATGCTTTACAATGTTGTGTTAGTTTCTGCTGTATAACAAAGTGAATCAGCTATATGTATACATATATCCCCATATCCCCTCCCTTTTGCGTCTCCCTCCCACCCGCTCTATCCCACCCCTCTAGGTGCTGACCCTTCATTTTTAATAACTGAAAATTTCTCATACATTGATGTATTTATGGTATGTTTTGCTAAAAAGGCTCTATGTTAATAGTCATTTGTTATGTGATGGAAAAGAACATACTTAATATTATTTGCAGTTCCTAATTTTTTTAACACTAAAGGTGCTTTTTTTGACATTTAGCATTTCTGCTTACATGAGCCACTATATCTGTGAAGTGTTTTGGACTTAAAGAAACTTTGAAAACAGAGGCATTGACTAAAATTCAAAAATTTTAGTTCCCCAAACACCACCCACTGGTTACTTAAATTTTATATTGAATCCATACAATGTTTATAATGCAAATATATTCAAAATTTTCATATTTTGATAAGAATAACATTTATAATTCTCAGAATGCACATATATTCCAACCATGCCAAGATAATACTTGTGTTCAAACAACAGTAGCTGGTCTGACGTTTAAAAGAAACACTTGCTAGCTGAAGGAAATTCCTCTTGAGGCACGAACTGGAAACCATGTTGAGTATGCTAAGTGATTCCATCTGACCTGCAGAAAATCACTGTGGGTTACATTTTCACTTAGCACATATGTCACTGACAAAGCCAACTGGCTGGAGTAAGATTTTTGAAATGGACATTTCTGGCTGAGCTTGGAAGACTGCATTTTTAAATGTGAAACATAAAAAAACCACTATTCACTGGTTGCACATTAAAAGCAAGTGGCCAGAGGAAACAAGATGAACTATAAAAAGCTCATAGGATAAAAACATTAAATTTTGTGTACAGTTTTAATTTATTCTATTTGTAGTAAGTTTAAAATAATTATCCTTAATATAATAAGCCAACGTCCCTAAAAAAGCAAAATGATTTACAATCAACCTCGTATTACAGAGAAGGATACATTGAATAGCTTAATAAAGAAAAGATTTTGGCATTGTTCCTTTTATAAATGTTTATTTGCAACCGTATACAGATTTCATACTTATTGAGTGAAGACTTGGAAAATCGATGTGAATCAATGTACTTTTGTCCTTTGGGGAAGTGCAGTCTGGGATGGAAAAATCTCTAAACTTGAAGCAAAAATTTCTGAGTTCAAGTCCTTGTTTTGCCATTGATTCACTTTGTCCATATAAAACATACTCTTTTAGCCTTGGGTTTCCCTCAAAGTATGGTTATGTGTTTACCTCATCCTGTCATTGTCAGTAATGAACTGTTATTTAGAAGTGGCTTAAGCTCCTGGTAAGAAAGCCATTTTTGTAAATTCAGGGTATTGTTTTTACAGTGTGCACTAAGTGAACTGGTACAGCCAGAGCTTATGAACCACACGTGGCATTGAGAGATTGTTGAGTATTCAGAAGTAGTTACCCAAGCCATTTCAGTTAGCTGGGTTTTACCATAGTCTTCTTTTGTGAAGCTCTTTCCTAGATACTGTTAGAATTATAAGATAAATAAATGCTAGTGTCT
The DNA here is from genome assembly GCF_964165515.1 of Mesoplodon bidens. Taxonomy (NCBI): domain Eukaryota; kingdom Metazoa; phylum Chordata; class Mammalia; order Artiodactyla; family Ziphiidae; genus Mesoplodon; species Mesoplodon bidens. Next base: position 62,707,805 of record NC_138166.1, read on the forward strand.
TAGCCCTAAGAAATAAAGGAAACCAATGTAAGAAACCAACATGAGTTACATGCTGAATTGTGCCGGGTACTTTGCTGGTTATTGACAGACCTCATGTAATAATCTATATCAGTTGAAGACTTCACAACAGCTTTTATTCAGTGCTTACTATGTGCCAGGCATTTTGCTGGAGTTGCATAACTGTAGTTTATTTTACAGATGAGGAAACTAAGCTTTAAAGAATTTCCTTAAGAGCATATAGTGCTAAGTGGCACGGTGCACATTTCATGCGTGCCTTGCTTCACAGTTGGGGGCAACATATTTTCAAAGGAAAAGAGTTTGAGAGTTAGGTATCATGACATAGTTTAAAAAAGGGCATATATCCATGTTGAGGGATGATCAGAGTGGATGCCACTGATACTTTTTGACTGACCCACCCCTCTTTTGCCAAATGGGAGAAGTTCTCTGGTGTTGGGATGTTTGGGATATCCCGATTGATCTACACTTGGAATTTGCTTTGATGTTCGCCTGGGTCCTGTTGTTAGACTGAGTCTTCACCATCACAGTGATTCCTATTAAATATAAAACTACTTTTTACACAATTGTGTCCATAAACATAAAGACTAGATTTAAGGAGTTTTGAGCACCATCATGTTTATGAAATGTGAAGATAATTGGTTCTCAGGCAGGCACACTGTGATTTAATAGTAAAGAAATGAGTTCTACGTGATACCTTCTTTTATACGTATATTATTTGCAATATTGTAAGTTATCCAAATCATCTGTTTACCAATTTACGTTTAATCTTACAGCAACTCGTACTAAACAAATGCCAACGCCCTTCTTAATTCTGAAATTAGCATGGAGTAATAACAATAAATTGAAATACTCTAAGCTCACCTTTGAAATGCAAGTTATAAAATTTCACTTATCTAAGGATAAGGGAGAGAAATCATGTTTTATGGTTTTTTTTTTTTTTTTTTTTTTTTTGCTGTACATGGGCCTCTCGCTGTTGTGGCCTCTCCCGTTGCGGACGGAGCACAGGCTCCAGACGTGCAGACTCAGCGGCCATGGCTCACAGGCCCAGCCGCTCCGCGGCATGTGGGATCTTCCCGGACCTGGGCACGAACCCACGTCCCCTGCATCGGCAAGCGGACTCTCAACCACTGCGCCACCAGGGAAGCCCTATGGTTTTGATTTAGACTAAGAAATTTGTTTTACAACTACAAAATTAAAGTCATGTACCTTTTTCTAAAGTGTAAGAGAAAAATCTAAAGCCTCTTTTATAAGTTTAGCAGTGCTTTTTGCACATGCAATTTCTCCTGTCCTGGTGGCAGTTACCAAATGATGGCTTTTCAGCATTAGACAGAACCTACTTGGAGCCCCACCCCTGCTGGTGTCACTTTCTCTGTTAAGCCTTTCTTGTCTGGCCTGCTGGTTTGGTTATTTCTCCATTTCTATTTCTACAGAATTTGTTAATAAATTACCTTTAATTATTGCATGTACTAAGTTATGGTATAAAGATTTGTTTTAGTATTTCTTGACCCAGTATTTGTTTCTTGAGGTTAAGACTATATTTTATTCATATTTTTAATCTCTAGTACATAGCCCAGTCTCAGACATACAGCAAGTAATTAACATCTGGATTGAATGAATATGATAATTATATTTTGATTTAAAAAATATGTATAAGATTGAAATTACCAAGTACAGTGAACTCCATGCAAAAAGTATTTATTTTAAAACATTTCAGTTTGAAATAAAAATGTGTTCCTTGGTTATTTCATTTTAACAAGAAGAAAAAAAAATTAGGGGAAACTGCTTTCTACTGTGGATGTTATGTACTTGATTAACTAATACCCTTGCTGTTAAATTACCCACTCTGTTGTTACAGAAAAATTGTAGAGCACTGGAATTTTGGAATAAACCTAGAGTGCTTCAGGCAATTCATGTAGCTGAATATAAAGGTTTTGTACTGTTCAGATACTACAGTAATTTTTAATTGCTTATAACCTCAACATTTTTTAAACAACTTTACAAACCTTGCCAGAGTTGCTGTTCTTCATAGAGGTATGTGGCAAGTTTGAATTTGGAAATGAATTTGTGTTTGAATTTTAAATAAGGAAATTATTTTGAAAAGGGAATCATGTTTGCATTTGAGGAACTTGGAGGTGATGAAAATAAAAATAACTATATATCTATTATCTATGTATTCATTATATATATATATATTTAAAAGAAGTATTCTTGGTTAAAGGTTAAATACACTGTAGGAATTTTAACCTTAAGAGGAAAATATTGCAATATATATATAGAATGAAATTGGGCAGTCTTTGTCAATGAAAGGAAGCCAGCATGTAATTAGTGATAGCAGACACTATATGAATTTGAATATAATTTTAGCCTCTTATTCTATGTAGCATGAACTCTATTGAAAATTGAAACTTTTTCTTATTTCTGTGTGTGTGTGTGTGTGTGTGTGCGTGCGCGTTTCTGTCTAAGGAGTCAAAGACTTATGCACGTGTCTATTTGTTTACAGGGATAATAGAGATTATATGGAGTTCTCCTTAAATTTTTTTTTCTCTCTTTTATAACCAAGGCATCAGATGGGTTTGTGGTTGAGTTTTGAAAAAGTCTAGGCTACTATGGTGGAATTGGGTGACATCTTTATTATCCCATGAACTGGAGGATCAGGATCATTGGCCTTGATTTCTATGCTGTTCTGTAGGTCCTGCTAACAAGGAGTTCTAATGACATTGAAAATGGAAGAATAAGATGCTTCATCATCATCTCTACCATCATTGCCTTAATTTGGGCTTTCTCTGTTTCTCACCTACATTGCTGAAAGAGCCTCCCTGCTGCTCTGTATGCCTCTTATCTTGCTCCCTAGGCTCCCTGTTTCCTTCTTCCTTCCATTCTTCATTCTGCTGCTTTAGAGTAATCTCTCAAAGCACAAATCGTATCATGTCTTTGACCTGCTTAAAATTCCTTATGGTTCTCATCACCTGTGAGAATAACAAGGCTTATATAAGTCTCTGGCCTGCTTAACTCTCTGATCTGATCTTACTTCAGACCCCAACTTGAAACAACACTTTCTCATGCTTCTGCATGTACAATAAAATATACTTTCCCTCAGTTTTTCATTTAGCCAACTCCTACTCTTTCAAAATTCAATTCAGGCTCACTTTTTTGGTGGGAGGACTTTGAAACCAATTACACCTACCTCTTGTCTCATCCCCCAGTCCTAGGTATGCCTTTTATGTGAAACTATAAGACCCTTTGTGTGCTTCTATCATGACACTTACCACAATGTCCTATAATTTTTTATTTGTCTGTATCTTTCACTAGACTGTGAGTTCCTTGAGATCAAGAACTTCTTTTATCTTTTCATCTGTGATGCCTGACAGAACTTCTATTTATTTAGAATCCTAAAAACTCAAAGGGGTGTTTAGTATTTATTATATTTGAGTCTATTTTGCAAATAGCTACTGGTCCAAAGGCTAGTGCCACTTTGTAGTAAAACAAGTAGTAACAATTGTCAATTTGATTTTCTAACCTCTTTATATTTGGTAAATATTTGCTCTTATCTGTTAACATAGGTTTAAGGTTGACTGAGGCATATTTAAAATTAATTTTTCCTCCTTTCTTGATGTTTCCTTAAATGGGTCTTCATGTGTGTAAATGTGCTGAGTGTGGTATTTACTTTTGAATAGGAGTTTTGTGATTGTTCACATTTATATTTTAAAAATTCTAATGTGAGACATTTATTATTTATGATAAAAACTACATTTAGTGGGCATATTTTATGAGTGATTCTGCTAAATTCTTTGTATACAGTATCTTATTTAATTGTCGAAACAATCTTGTCAAGTCAGTGTGATTAAACTTCATCATACAGATGAGGAAACTAATGCTTATAAAATAAAATTTCTTGCCTGAGTTTACACAGCTATTAAGTGATAAGCTATTAAGAGCTGAGGTTTGGACATGGGTGGATCTGACTTGTAGACCGAGTTCTTAACTATTCGGTCTCCCTGTTGCATTTATGACTGTGATTGCAAATAATAATTTGAAAGCCATAAGTTCATTTCAAGTTTTTAAAAGCCTTTTTACAGTGCACATTTTCAGTTAGGATTAACTTGAGAGTATAGCGGCAAAATAATGTGTTAAAATGCCAAATTTTACTGGCTTTTTATTCCATTAAAATATATTAATAGGTTAACATTAGATTCTCCTTCTCTTCTCTCTCCTCTCTCCTCCCTCTTCTCTCCTTCCTCCCTCCCTCCCTACTCCCTCCCTCTCTCTCTTTCTCTCTCTCTCCTCTGTGACTTATTTGTTGAATAGATTGAATTGTTTGTCCTATTAATTCCCATAGTCTAGTTTTTGCTCATTGCATCCCCATGGTGTCTTTTTTTAAAAAAATAAATTTATTTGTTTTTTATTTTTTTTGGCTGTGTTGGGTCTTTGTTGCCGTGTGCCGGCCTTCTCATTCTCTAGTTGAGGCGAGTGGGGGCTACTCTTCGTTGTGCTGTGTGGGCTTCTCACTGTTGTGGTTTCTCTTGTTGCGGAGCACGGGCTCTAGTCACGTGGACTTCAGTAGTTGTGGCACGTGAGCTCTAGAGCGCAGACTCAGTAGTTGTGGTGCAGGGCTTAGTTGCTCCGTGGCATGTAGGATCTTCCTGCGCCAGGGATAGAACCTGTATCTCCTACATTGGCAGGTGGATTCTTAACCACTGCAACACCCGGGAAACCCCCCACGGTGTCTTTTTTTTTTTTTTTTTTTTGGTATGCCAATTTTTTTTTATTAGTTTCTGCTTTATAACAAAGTGAATCAGTCATACATATACATCTGTTCCCACATCCCTTCCCTCATGCATCTCCCTCCCTCCCACCCTCCCCATCCCACCCCTCCAGGCGGTCACAAAGCACCGAGCTGATCTCCCTGTGCTCTGCGGCTGCTTCCCACTATCTATCTACCTTACGTTTGGTAGTGTATATATGTCCATGCCTCTCTTTCGCTTTGTCACAGCTTACCCTTCCCCCTCCCCATATCCTCAAGTCCATTCTCAAGTAGGTCTGTGTCTTTATTCCCGTTTTACCCCTAGGTTCTTCATGACATTTTTTTTTTTTTTTAATTCCGTATATATGTGTTAGCATACGGTATTTGTCTTTCTCTTTCTGACTTACTTCACTCTGTATGACAGACTCTAGGTCTATCCACCTCATTACAAATAGCTCAGTTTTGCCCACGGTGTCTTATAGATGTGTTCCTCTGTGCTTCAAATTTGTAAATTTGTAGTTAGATCTAGAAGCTTTATCAGACTCAGGTTCGATTTTTTGGCAAGAAAACTTCACAGCTGGTGTTGTGTACTTCTTCTATAAGTAGGTACATGATGCCAGGTTGTCTGTCTTTGTGTTGTCAATAGCCATTGATGATCATTGCTTAGATCATTATTTTATTAGAGATTCAAAATTGTTATATTCTGATTTTGTCATTTCTTTATTATGTAAATACATCTAAAAGAATAGATCTTTAATAAATTATAAATTATTTGGTTATCCAGAGATACATTTCATATAGGAAAGGCAGGATGAATGCTTCGTTCTCTTTTGTTTTCTAAATACAGAGTTGGTTCCTTAGAACCCTCCAAAGATGACAAATTAGTTGTTATTTTTGTTTTTTGCATATTATTATGAACTCATGGATTTATATATTTGATGCATTTTAATTTATTGAAGTTGTTATTTTTATTAATGCTCAAAATAATACCATACCATTTTTGGCCAGGGGAACCTTTTCAAGTTGGTGCTCCTGAGCCCTTTTAACAGAGCTCCAGTAGTCCCTGTCAGCATTCTTGCTTTCTGTTATGAGATATTCCAGCCACATCTTGTATATTTCCCCTTCCAGACTGGAATAAGTCATTTTTTTAAAGCAGCATATTTCTTTTTCTTGGTGGGAAATGGCATTTGAAGATCACAATCTGGGAACTAATGGTGCTGATTGCTCCTGGTTAGTTATTGCTTCTGGTTTGTTTTGGTGGATAGAGCTAGGAAATATATAAATTTTTTTTTTTTTTTTTTTTTTTTTTTTTTTTGCAGTACACGGGCCTCTCACTGTTGTGGCCTCTCCTGTTGCGGAGCACAGGCTCCGGACGCGCAGGCTCAGCGGCCATGGCTCACGGGCCTAGCCGCTCCGCGGCATGTGGGATCCTCCCAGACCGGGGCATGAACCCACGTCCCCTGCATCGGCAGGCGGACTCTCAACCACTGCGCCACCAGGGAAGCCCTATAAAAATTTTTAAAGATAATATGTATTATAGGTTCATATTGGTACTTCCAATTCATATTTAGAATCACAGGATTTACTTATCCCCATTCACCTTATATACATACACGTGCATGTGTTCTGGAACAATTTTGGGAACACTGCCATAGTCACTGGTTCTCAGACTTTTTTTCTTTCCCAGGATAACCAAAGCTGCAACACACTTTCTTTTGGCTTTGTGGCAATGATTTTCATTCTCAAGGGAAAAAAGAGATGGAGAACCTATAGGTTCTCATTGGTGAGTGTCAGTGCAGTTTGAAAAACTATCCTTACACTCATTCCTTTGAGAATTCATACCCCAGAAGAGGAAAATTTGTCCTGGGAATTCTCCTCAGTATTCTGTAATAACTAAATGGAAAAAGAACTTGAAAAAGAACAGATACATTTATATGTATAACTGAATCACTTTGCTGTACACCTGAAACTAATACAACTTCGTTCATCAGCTATACTCCAATATAAAATAAAAGTTAAAAAAGAAATTTAACCAATAATTAATAATCTTACAAAACAAAACAAGGAAAAGGAAATTTTTTTCAGGAGAATTTTGGATATTAGCCTGGGAGATCATTTTTTTTCTTTGTTTTTAAAAAAATTTTATTGGAGTATAGTTTATTTACAATGTTCTGTTAGTTTCAGGTGTACAGCAAAATGAGTCAGTTATACATATACATATACCCACTCTTTTTTAGATTCTTTTCCCATATAGGTCATTACAGAGTATTGAGTAGAGTTTCCTGTGCTATACAGTAGGTCCTTATTAGTTATCTATCTTATATATAGTAGTGTGTATATGTCAATCCATGGGAGATCATTTTTAATGAATTTTTAACTGTTAGATGGTGTCAGCTTTAGGGTTTAAACAAATACACAGATCTGCTTTGTTAGACATTCTTGTGTGTTACAGGTATATCTTGTAGGTCTTTTATTTTTTTTAAATTTTTTTTAAAGTTTTTATATTGCTTCTGTTTTATGGTTTGGTTTTTTGACTGCGAGGTATGTGGGATCTTAGCTTCCCAACCAGGGATCGAACCTGCACCGCGGCATTGGAAGGTGAAGTCTTAACCATTGGACCACCAGGGAAGACCCCTTGTAGGTCTTTTATTTATAAGTACTGCAAGATTAGAGAAATCTCTTCTCACTTCTAATGTTATGCAGAACAAAGAAGAGGGTGTAAGAGCCATACAAAATATGTCTTTATATTATCAAGAATGAATGAATACTCAAAAAGTTAAACAATTAAACATAGACTTACTGTATGATCCAGCAGTTCCACTTCTGGGTGTACACCCAAAAGAAGTGAAAGCAGGGACTCAAGCAAATATTTGTATACCCATGTTCATAGTAGCATTATTTACAATAGCCTCCAGAAGGTGGAAGCAATCCAAGTGTCCAATGACAGTTGAGTGGATAAACAAAATGTGTTATATACATGTAATGGAGTATTATTCAGTCATAAAAAAGAATGAGGTACTGATATATGCTACAACATGGATGAATTTGAGAGACATTATGCTGAGTGAAATAAGGTAATCACAAAAAGACAAATACTCTGTGAACCTCTTATATGGGGTTCCTAGAGTAGTGAGATTCTTAGGGACAGAAAACAGAATGGTGATTGCCAGGAGCTGGGAGAGGAGGTGGTGGGGAGTTAGTGTTTAATGGATACAGAGTTTCAGTTGGGAAAGATGAAAAAGTTCTACAGATAGATGATGGTGATGACTGTGTAACAATGTGGATGTATTTAATGCTCCAGAACTGTACATTTAAAAATAGTTAAAATGGTAAATTTTACATTATGTATATTTTACCACAATTAAAAGAAACACATACAGCATCAAAAAAAAAGCAGGATGAAATAAATATCAAAAAGCTGTGATAAGAGTGTTAATACAGTATGTAGTTTGTTTCGAGTCCTTAAAGCCTTTAATCTTTATTTAGTTGAGGCAATTAAAAATAAAACAAATATTAATTTGAAATAAAAATCTTATTAGGTGGATTTGATTATCTTTATCCAAATTCAGAAACTTTTCATTTCCTTTATTCTAGAAGATACACTCACAAAATGAAGAGGAAGAACTTTTGTGTATCTTTAAGTCTCTTATTTCAAGGTTATACTTGATTTTGGGTCAGGGGTATGCTGAGGGTGGTGAGGACAGAGAATTAAAATTGAGAATGAAAGAAAAGTTAGGCTTTATTTTTTAAACTGTTTTAAAGAAGTAAGTAGTTTAGATGCTTGGAAAGTTGGAATCAGTGTGTCCTTCAAAAGAAACAGGAATAACTTTTTGAATTAAAATTATTTGTCTTTAGGATTTTGACTTGTAATTTAAACATAAAAGATTTATTTTCTCTACATCAGAGTTTCTTACCCTTGGCACTGCTGACAGTTTGGTCTGGATAATACTTTGTTGTGGAGGCTGCCCTGTGCTATTGTAGGATGTTTAGCAGCAATCCTGCGCTCTACCCATTAGATACCAGTAAGCACCCTCCACCAACTGGTGTGACAACCACTCGGGGGACAAAATCACCCCCGCTGCTCTCATTATAGGATTAATATTAACAAAAATTAAGGACTATATTTTAGGTATAACTTACACATCTCTTTTCTTCTCTTATTACAACAGTTAGATCTGAATCCGAATTTAATATATGTATGTCCCTTTTGAACAAACCATGAAAAGTCATAAATTCATAGATTAGCCCTTTGGTACTATACATTTTTTTTCAGAGGGAGTTACCAATACCAAGCTTTCTGATTTATATTTCATACTCAAATGTTTTAATTATTGCTTTAAACTTACTTCTGTTTTAAATTATAAAGGCCACATATAATTTGCAAAAATACAGAAAATTATTAAGAAGAAAATTTAAATTACCTTTAATCTTAAAATTTAAATATAAACAGAAATACATGAACTTGTAAATAAAGTATTGATGAAAATGCAGTGTGATTTTAGTGAACATTTAGAGACACTAGATTAAAAAAGAATCCTCCCTTTTTGGGGTAAAAATGGCAAACAATGACTGTAAACAATTCTTGATTTTTTAAAGAAATAAAGGTGCTAGAGCTCACCAGTATTTTCACTTAGCTTAATTTTGACTGAATTGTATAAATAATTGTGGTAGCATTTATGAGGATATCTTTGAGATTACAAAAGTTTTGTTTATGAATGAATTATCCATTTGAGAGATTAACATTAGTCTCCTCATATGTGTGTAAAATACCTTCTTATATAACACTCTAAACCTTTCAACTGTTCATATATAATATATAGCCCGGGTGTATATGTTTATAAATGTGTGTGTATATATCTATATATATTTGTATCTGTTTCTAATTTTATAAACAATAAAATCTAGGTTTGAACAGAAGCCATAGTCTTTGCTATATAATTGAAAAAACATGTGTTTCCATGTAGGCAAACCTAAGGAAAGTAGTAACTCTCAAACAATTCATCTGTTTAGAAAATGCTTTCAGGACTTTACATGTTAAATCCATAATTCTATTACAGTTATTGAATTTTGTAACGAGAAACATTTGTTCATTGACTTAAACTTTTAACAGAATTTAACAATTAGAAATTTTCCAGAATGATGCATGCTGTGTATATTGGAGAAATAGAGGAGATTGAGAAATGAGACATTGTCTGGAAAACTGAAATAATCTTCTTTTATTATCAGATTATAATATGAATCATATTATGGCGTTGATAGTTTAGGTGGCTATTGAAATCTGAATCATGGCGTTGATAGTTTAGGTGGCTGGCTATTGATGATACTGATATGTTAATTTTTTGTTTGTATTATTTTCTTTTAGAATGTACCATAGCAATTTTGACTGGTTTCAAGTAGTTAGTAAAATGTTACCAAGTTGCAAATATATTTTTATAAATTACAAATAATCTGTTCAGAATGTTATTTACTTTATCTAGGAGAGGAGGAGTTTTCATTCTTAACTTTTTGCTTTCTCATTTTGGAGTCATTAGAGATTTATTGACTAACAGCTTATTTTGATATTAAAGCATATGAACTTTCTATAAGGAGGAACAGCACTGTGTTTCATACATTAATTTACGTTTTTGTTAGAGCAACCATTTTTTTTTTTAATGAAAGCTACTGGTATTGTATAACTGACATCCCAAAATATGAAGTCAGTAAAAAACTATTAAAATATCTTAGATGGAGAATATGTTTGATTTAAGAGGGAAAAAGGAAGACAACTGCAGATTTGTTTCTTTTTCTTGTGTTAAAGATATCTCCTAATAAAGGCTACTAACTTTGAAATCTCTATTGTCTTTCCAAAGGCTAAGAAAAACATTTTTTTGATTGCAAGGTTTGGTTATGAGTCTGGTACTGTGCCAGGTTCCTTCACATGTTTCCATTTAGTTCTTGAAACAACCTGCAAAGTAGATATTATTCCCATTCTACAGATGAGGAAATTGACAAGTCAGAATTCTGTACAGTTATATATATATTTGTACATATTTATAGGTATATTATGTGTGTGTATGTACATATACTTATATATACATATATACACACATATATATTAAAAGATTTGAAAATTTCAAGGTTTAAATATCATAATGGCAATCTCAAGGGAAGAGAGAAAAGTTAGGTTTTCAGGAAATACTGATGTTTTTCAACATTCATTGTATCATCAGATGAATTTTTTTGAATGGACAATAATAGAAGTCATGGTTTTATTATGCAATCTCATTTTTTCCTCCTTGACTTTGTCATTGCTGATACATTTTGGTTTTGAATTTGACATGTGACAAGTATATTTTAATATTTTGTTAGAGGAATGCCATCAAGTAAGGGATTTTATCTGTTATCTCAGATCATGGATCCAAAGAAGAGTATGTTTTACTTTTTTGGGAAATGAGAATTTTGCACTTGGCAGCATTGGATAGTTTAAGTGGCATCACTTATTTTTCTGCATGAGAATATATTTTTCTGTTCTTTCCTCTTTCTTTCTTTAAGACAGGATTCAGATCTGAGGTATTTTGAAAATCCACTTGAGGTAGGTCATGAAGGACTTGACTTTTTCTTCAGCAGGAGGTGGCAATCTTAGCACATTTACTTCTAATTAAAACCAGAACCCAGTGTTTCACTAGGGAATTTATTATTACTTTTAAGCAATGAGTATTTTGAACTTGGGAGTGGAGTTTTCTCTTATAAACCTTAAAGTTCATTTGGGCCTCAGGATTTAAAAATACTGTTGACTGCCCATTGTGCATTAAAAAGGTTAAAAGTCATCATTTTAATAGTTAGTTTTGTGGCATTCTCTTTCATTATAATGCTTGTTTTATGGGTTTTATAAAGGTACATTAAAATGCAGCAACTTCTGTTGGAATAATGTTAAATTAAGTTCTTGGCTTCACTGGCAACTTTTTTGTCCTTTATAAAATTGATTAGACTTTTAAAGTTATACACATGACTGAAGATGGAAATATTTGTGCACTGGCATATATTATATAAAGTAACTGATGTTGTGTGTACATATACAGGAAGTGAAGTAGAAAAGTGGAGGTGCTTACCTGGGCAATTCAGATTCTTTACCAAATTTACCTGAAACAATTGGCTATTTTCTCTTGTTATACAAACAGTTTCTTTTATTTTTCACTTTACTTTGTGTGACTAGAAATGGTATTAACGATTATTTATTCATGAACTTTAGATATATAGCTTTTTTTGTGTGTGTAATGAAACTGCTTTAAGGAATATTTTTCCTTATTACTCTACTACTATGTTAATTGTTTACAGATTAGAGAATATAGTTAAATGAATAAAAAACAATTATACAGTGGGTTACTGTTACATTTTATGACTAATTGTGATTATTGACTTTTATATATTCATTTATATGCACATATATGTTTTATTTATTTATTTTAAATATTTACTTATTTATTTGGCTGTGCTGGGTCTTAGTTGTGGCACACAGGATCTTTTTAGTTGGGGCATGCGGGAACTCTTTGTTGCAACATGCATGATCTAGTTTCCCAACCAGGGATGGAACCCAGGCCCTCCGTGCACTGGGAGCATGGAGCCTTAGCCACCGGACCACCAGGGAAGTCCCTATATACACACATATACTTTAAACCAGGGGTCCCCATCCCCTGTTCGGAACCTGTTAGGAACCGGGCCGCACAGCAGGAGGTGAGCAGTGGGCTAGCGAGCAAAGTTTCATCTGCTGCTCCCCATCGCTTCCCATCACTCTCATTACTGCCTGAACCATCCCCCATATAGCTTGCATTACCAACCTGAATGATTTCCCCCCCCCCCACTTCCCACCCCCGGCCGTGGAAAAATTGTCTTCCACGAAACTGGCCCCTGGTGCCAGAAAAGTTGGGGAGTGCTGCTTTAAACAAAATGGGTAATTCTGTTCATTCCTGGCCATTTTGCCTTATAAATTGTGACTGTCTTTCCATGTCAATGAATATAAATCTACATCATTTTTAATGGCATAGAATTTGTGTTTTATGCATACATATAAGTTGACTGTTGAACAACATAGGTTTGAACTACAGGGGTCCACTTATACTTGGATTTTTTTCAATGAATACACACTATAGTACTACACAATTCTTGGTTGGTTGAATCTACTCATGTGGAACCATGTATATGGAGGATTGATTGTAAAGTTAGGCTCAGAGTTTAGACTGTGTGGAGGGTCGGTACCCCAACCCCTGTTGTGTCCAAAGGTCAACTGTACATCATAATTAATTTCTGTTGGTATATACACTATCTAATGCTTTCAATATTTTTCTTTTTATAAATCATTGAATGTATTTGTAGTTCTTTATATATTTATTAAAAACATAAATATATCATTATTTTTTTAAAAAAGAATAAAAACTGAAAGCCCCTTTTTTATTTCCTTGCTGCCTATGAAATTTTACTCGTCTCTCAAGGTAAACAGTTTGGTGAACAACATTGCACTTGCATACATTATTCAATGCATTAATAAACATATTTGGTTTTGCCTTATTTTGTTTTATGTCAATGGGATCACTATATGTTCATCTATAACTTGCTCATTTCATTTACATGGATATCTTTCCATGTCCAAATGTATACGTTTACCTCGTTCTTGTATGGGCTTCATAGAATTCTTTTTCTTTATAAATTTATTTATTTATTTATTTATTTTTGGCTGCATTGGGTCTTTGTTGCTGCTCTCGGGCTTTCTCTAGTTGTGGCAAGAGGGGACTATCCTTTGTTGCAGTGCATGGGCTTCTCATTGCAGTGGCTTCTCTTGTTGTGGAGCACAGGCTCTAGGCATGTGGGCTTCAGTAGTTGTGGCACGTGGGCTCAGTAGTTGTGGCTCACGGGCTCTAGAGCGCAAGCTCAGTAGTTGTGGTGTACAGGCTTAGTTGCTCTGTGGCATGTGGGATCTTCCCCGACCAGGGCTCAAACCCATGTCTCCTGTATTGGGAGGCGGATTCTTAACCACTGCGCCACCAGGGAAGTCCCCATAGAATTCTATATATGGGTATTTCATAATTTATTTAGCCTTGGAGATTGCTTCCAAAATTTACTATTGTGGACAACCTCTTTTTGCATTGGCTCACTCTACTTTGATATATAGGCTCAGATTAAAGCTCACAGGTGACTAGTCCATTACACTGACTATGACATGTACTTTATTATTTACATTTTATTACACTTAGGAGTACAGTTGTATTTGTTGATCTTATGATGGAGAATAGAGGCAGTTGGCTAAACATTCTTGAAAATATGCAGAGTTTGATCAAATAAGTTGAGCACAGGAGTTTCCTCACTTCTGGTACTACAGTTATCTAGTACATTCTTTAACAGTCATTTTAATTAACCTTCTCACTGAAAGCCCATTTGAGTAATGGAAGAGTTCCAGAAAGCTACTGAAAAAAAAACCATAGCTATTAGCAGGAATGAAAAACCAAGATTCAGTCAGACAAATATTTTTTGAATGCTTATTATTCCTTCCATAAGGATCTTTCCACATGGCTGGAGAGATGAGAGTAACATACATCAGTCTGATAATGATACTGAACAACAGAAGTCATCATGTAATATTTTCTTCTGATTAATTTTGAACCCAGTCTGGGAGCTGGTGGACTTGAATCACAGGTATTCTACTCTTGATGGCCTTTAAGGTCTTTATCATCTTCTAGAGAAATAACGTTGTTATCACTTGTTTCTGACTTTTGTTGGCTTTTTACCATGTGAAAATAAATTGATAAAGATTCCAAATGTATCAGGGCTTTCTAGGTAGGCTACTCAGCAATTAGTGTTTTTTCAAACTCTTATCCTGGTGAAGATCAAGATCAGTAGGAGTCTGGCATTTCATGGCTCAAATGATATTTTATAGTCCGTAGAAAAAGGGCTTCTCTAGAAGTTGCATCAGTTAGTATATGATGAGGTGAATGCATGTTCTGTCTGTTTTCTCCTCGCTTTTCTTCCCTTCTCCCTCATCCTTAAGAATATTTCATGTACAGAGGGCATTGTTTTATTTCATGAAATAAGAATAACCTGCTTAAGGATAGATGCTTTTTGTCTACTTCTGGAAGGAAGACTATAAATCAGCAATTTTAAAACTTAGGTCATCATTTTTCCAAAAGTGTTTTAACGTATTTGCCTTCTTGCCAAGGTTCAATTTATATGTTTGGTAATGGATTTTTAAAAATGTTTGCTTGAACTTTGATCTTTATACCTATGGAAGAGCCAATCATTGGTGGGGCCTGAGCTTCAGGAATGGTGAGAAGTTTGATGGATACCTGCCTCCTCCATTAAAAAAATTTATTTTAAGTAACATGTTCATTTTGGAAACTTTGGATGAGGTTTATATGAGAAGGGAAATAAAATAATCTCTACTCGACACTAAGAGCTAACTAATCATGACTATTCTAGTGTATTTATTTTGCCTTTTTATTTTGAGTTTTTATGCCATAAAACCAGATTCATATTGTATTTACTCTTTCTTTTTTAAGGAACATTTATTTATTTACTTACTTATTCATGTTTTGGCTACGTTGGGTCTTCGTTGCTGCATGTGGGCTTGCTCTAGTTGCAGTGAGTGGGAGCTACTCTTCGTTGTGGTGTGTGGGCTTCTCATTGTGGTGGCTTCTCGTTGCGGAGCACAGGCTCTAGGCACGCAGACTTCAGTAGTTGTGGCACGTGGGCTCAGTAGTTGTGGCTCGCAGGCTCTAGAGCTCAGGCTCAGTAGTTGTGGCACATGGGCTTAGTTGCTCTGCAGCATGTGGGATCTTACTGGACCAGGGATCGAACATGTGTCCCCTGTGTTGGCAGGCAGATTCTTAACCACTGTGCCACCAGGGAAGTCCCTGTATTTACTCTTTTAAGGTTTTTTTTCCCGCTTAACAATATCACAAATATTTACCAAATCAACAAATATTCTACTGCATATAATTCTAAATGATTATAGAGAATTCTATGATTTACCACTGCTAAATTTTGCTTTTAAAATATTTTGCTTTTAAAAATACTGTGGTCATCCTAAAACTTGAATGGAACCAGAGAAGACCCCAGGTAGTCAAAGCAATCTTGAGAAAAAAAGATCAAAGCTGGAGAAATCATACTTCCTGAATTCAAACTGTAGTAGAAATGTATAGTAATCAAAACAATATGGTATTGACATAAAAATCAGTATGTAAATCAATGGAACAGAATAGAGAGCTCAGAAATTAATTTATGACAAAGGAACCAAGAATACAGAATGAGGAAAGGATAGTCTCTTCAATAATGGTGCCGGAAAAACTGGATTGCCACATACAAAAGAATGAAACTGGACCCCAATCTTATACCATACACAAAAATCAACTCCAAATGGATGAAAGACTTAAATGTAAGACCTGAAACCATAAAACCCCTAGAAGAAAACATGGAGGGTAATCTTCTTGACATTGATCATGGCAATGATGTTTTGGATTTGGCACCAAAAGCAAAGGCAACAAAGAAAAAATAAACAAGTGGCATACAACACTGTATAAGTTTAAGGTATACAGCATAAATGATCTGACTTACATATACTGTAAAATGATTACCACAGTAAGTTTAGTTAACATCCATCATATGATACAAAAAAAAAGAAAAAAATATATTTTTCCTTGTGATGAGAACTCTTAGGATCTACTCTCCTAACAATTTTCAAATATTATATCAATAAGACTGGAAAGAATAAAAAGGAGAACACTTTTTAGCACCACAAAAAATCAAAAGAGAAATAGAAATGCTAGAAATTTTGTACCCACAGAAAAGTTGCCTGATGATCAAAACTGAGTAGCAAGGAGTAGGTAGCATACATTTTTATTACTGAGAAAATGATGACCATTCAGATTTGTTATTTCTATCACATTTTTGGATAAATTCTTTGGAAAGAAAAGTGGGTGGGGCCAAAGGGGGACCTTTCCTTTGACTGTATCATTGTAATTATTATAACAAAAATGTATCCACGAGATTAGTTGCAAATTTTAAAATAAATAATCACTGCCTAACCCCCCCCAAAACCCCCCATATGTAAATTGGTGCAGCTACTATGGAAAACAGTATGGAGTTTCCTCAAAAAATTAAAAATAGAACTACCATATGATCCAGCAATCCCACTTGTGGTTATATATCCAAAGGAAGTGAAAACAGGAGTTTGAAGAGATATCTATACTCCCATGTTCACTGCAGCATTATTCACAACAGCCAAGATACGGAACAACCTAAGCATCCATCAATAGATGAATGGATAAAGAAGAAGTGGTAGATACATATAATGGAATATTATTTAGCTATGAGAAGGAAGGAAATCCTGCTATTTGTGACATCATGGATGGATGTTGAGGGCATTATGCTAAGTGAAATAAGCTAGACAGAGAAAGACAAAAAGCTGCATTCACTTATGAGGAATCTAAAAATACAGTTAAACTCATAGAAACAGACAGTAGAAATTCTAACAGACACTCAGAGGTTCAAATACTGGTAATTATGACCACTGTATTTTTAAAATTTTCTTATTTTAATTTAGCTTTGTTGAGGTATAATTGACATATAAAATTGTAAGATATTTAAAGTGTATATCATGGTGATTTGATATAGGTACACATTGTTTAAGGATTCTCCCCATTTCAAGTGGAATGATATATTTAAAGTGATGAAAGGGAAGAACTTACAACCAAGATTACTCTACCCAGCAAGCATCTCATTCAGATTCCACAGAGAAATCAAAAGCTTTACAGACAAACAAAAGCTAAGAGAATTCAGCACCACCAAACCAGCTCTACAACAAATGCTAAAGGAGTTTCTCTAAGTGGGAAACACAAGAGAAGAAAAGGACCTACAAAAACAAACCCATAAAAATTAAGAAAATGGTCATAGGAACATACATATCGATAATTACCTTAAATGTGAATGGATTAAATGCTCCAACCGAAAAACACAGGCTCACTGAATGGATACAAAAACAAGACCCATATATATGCTGTCTACAAGAGACCCACTTCAGACCTAGGGACACATACAGACTGAAAGTGAGGGGATGGAAAAAGATATTCCATGCAAATGGAAATCAAAAGAAAGCTGGAGTAGCAATACTCATATCAGATAAAACAGACTTTAAAATAAAGAATGTAACAAGAAACAAGGAAGGACATTATATAATGATCAAGGGATCAATCCAAGAAGATATAACAATTATATATGCACCCAACATAGGAGCACCTCGATACATAAGGCAACTGCTAACAGCTATAAAAGAGGAAATCGACAGTAACACAATAATAATGGGGGACTTTAACACCTCACTTACACCAATGCACAGATCAACCAAAATGAAAATAAATAAGGAAACAGAAGCTTTAAATGACACAATAGACCAGATAGATTTAATTGATATTTATAGGACATTCCATCCAAAAACAGCAGATTACACTTTCTTCTCAAGTGCGCATGGAACATTCTCCAGGATAGATCACATCTTGGGTCACAAACCAAGCCTCAGTAAATTTAAGAAAATTGAAATCATATCAAGCATCTTTTCTGACCGCAACGCTATGAGATTAGAAATGAATTACAGGGGAAAAAACGTACAAAACACAAACATATGGAGGCTAAACAATACGTTACTAAATAACCAAGAGATCACTTAAGAAATCAAAGAGGAAATCAAAAAATACCTAGAGAAAAATGACAATGAAAACACAATGATCCAAAACCTATGGGATGCAGCAAAAGCGGTTATAAAAGGGAAGTTTATAGCTATACAAACCTACCTCAAGAAACAAGAAAAATCTCAAATAAGCAATCTAACCTTACACTTAAAGGAACTAGAGAAAGAAGAACAAACAAAACCCAAAGTTAGCAGAAGGAAAGAAATCATAAAGATCAGAGCAGAAATAAATGAAATAGAAACAAAGAAAACAATAGCAAAGAGCAATAAAACTAAAAGCTGGTTCTTTGAGAAGATAAACAAAATTGATAAACCATTACCCAGACTCATCAAGAAAAAGAGGGAGAGGACTCAAATCAATAAAATTAGAAATGAAAAAGGAGAAGTTACAACAGACACTGCAGAAATACAAAGCATCCTAAGAGACTACTACAAGCAACTCTATGCCAATAAAATGGACAACCTGGAAGAAATGCACAAATTCTTCGAAAGGTATAACCTTCCAAGACTGAACCAGGAAGAAATAGAAAATATGAACAGACCAATCACAAGTAATGAAATTGAAACTGTGATTAAAAATCTTCCAACAAACAAAAGTCCAGGACCAGATGGCTTCACAGGTGAATTCTATCAAACATTTAGAGAAGAGCTAACACCCAGCCTTCTCAAACTCTTCCAAAAAATTGCAGAGGAAGGAACACTCCCAAACTCATTCTATGAGGCTACCATCACCCTGATACCAAAACCAGACAAAGATACTACAAAAAAGAAAATTACAGACCAATATCACTGATGAATATAGATGCAATAATCCTCAACAAAATACTAGCAAACAGAATCCAACAACACATTAAAAGAATCATACACCATGATCAAGTGGGATTTATCCCAGGGATGCAAGGATTCTTCTCAATATATGCAAATCAATCAATGTGGTGCACCATATTAACAGACTGAAGAATAAAAACCATATGATCATCTGGATAGTTGCAGAAAAAGCTTTTGACAAAATTCAACAACGATTTATGATAAAAACTCTCCAGAAAGTGGGCATAGAGGGAACATACCTCAACATAATAAAGGCCATATCTGACAAAGCCACGCAAACATCATTCTCAGTGGTGAAAAACTGAAAGCATTTCCTCTAAGATCAGGAACAAGACAAGGATGTCCACTCTCACCACTATTATTCAACATAGTTTTGGAAGTCGTATCATGGCAATCAGAGAAGGAAAAGAAATAAAAGGAAGTCAAACTGGAAAAGAAGAAGTAAAACTGTCACTATTTGCAGATGACATGATACTATACATAGAGAATCCTAAAGATGCTACCAGAAAACTACTAGAGCTAATCAATGAATTTGGTAAAGTTGCAGGATACAAAATTAATGCACAGAAATCTCTTGCATTACTATACATTAATGATGAAAAATCTGAAAGAGAAATGAAGGAAACACTCCCATTTACTATTGCAACAAAAAGAAGAAAATACCTGGGAATTAACCTACCTAGGGAGAAAAACGACCTGTATGCAGAAAACTGTAAGACACTGATGAAAGAAATTAAAGGTGATACAAACAGATGGAGAGATATACCATGTTCTTGGATTGGAAGAATCAATATTGTGAAAATGACTATACTACCCAAAGCAATCTACAGATTCAATGCAATCCCTATCAAATTACCAATGGCATTTTTTACAGAACTAGAACAAAAAATCTTAAAATTTGTATGGAGACACAAAAGACCCCGAATAGCCAAAGCAGTCTTGAGGGAAAAAAACGGAGCTGGAGGAATCAGATTCCCTGACTTCAGTTTATACTACAAAGCTACAGTACTCAGACAATATGGTACTGGCACAAAAACAGAAATATAGATCAATGGAACAGGATAGAAAGCCCAGAGATAAACCCACGCACCTATGGTCCACTAATCTATGACAAAGGAGGCAAGGATATACAATGGAGAAAAGACAGTGTCTTCAATAAGTGGTGCTGGGAAAACTGGACAGTTACATGTAAAAGAATGAAATTAGAGCACTCCCTAACACCATACACAAAAATAAACTCAAAATGGTTTCTAGACCTAAATGTAAGACCGGACACTATAAAACTCTTGGAGGAAAACATAGGAAGAACACTCTGACATAAATCCCAGCAAGATCTTTTTTTTTTTTTTTGTGGTACGCGGGCCTCTCACTGCCGCGGCCTCTCCCGCCGCGGAGCACAGGCTCCGGACGCGCAGGCCCAGCGGCCATGGCCCACGGGCCCAGGCGCTCCACAGCATGTGGCATCCTCCCGGACGGGGGCACGAACCCATGTCCCCTGCATCAGCAGGCAGACTCCCAACCACTGCGCCACCAGGGAAGCCCAGCAAGATCTTTTTTGATCCACCTCCTCGAGTAATGGAAATAAAAAGAAAAATAAACAAATGGGACCTTATGAAACTTCAAAACTTTTGCGCAACAAAGGAAACCATAAACAAGACAAAAAGACAACCCTCAGAATGGGAGAAAATATTTGCAAACAAATCAACAGACAAAGGATTAATCTCCAACATATATAAACAGCTTATGCAGCTCAATATTAAAGAAACACACAACCCAATCCAAAAGTGGGCAGAAGACCTAAATAGACATTTCTCCGAAGACATACAGGTGGCCAAGAAGCACATGAAAAGCTGCTCAACATCACTAATTATTAGAGAAATGCAAATCAAAACTACAATGAGGTATCCCCTCACACCAGTTAGAATGGGCTTCATCAGAAAATATACAAACAACAAATGCTGGAGAGGGTGTGGAGAAAAGGGAACCCTCTTGTACTGTTGCTGGGAATGTAAGTTGATACAGCCACTATGGAGAACAGTATGGAGGTTCCTTACAAAACTAAAAATAAAATTACCATATGACCCAGCAATCCCACTACTGGGCATATACCCAGAGAAAACCATAATTCAAAAGACACGTGCACCCCAATGTTCATTGCAGCACTAATTACAATAGCCAGGTCTTGGAAGCAACCTAAATGCCCATTGACAGACGAATGGATAAAGAAGATGTGGCACATATATACAATGGAATATTACTCGGCCATAAAAAGGAACGAAAATGGGTCATTTGTATAGACATGGATGGATCTAGCGACTGTCATACAGAGTGAAGTAAGTCAGAAAGAGAAAAACAAATATCCTACATTAATGCATAAATATGGAACCTAGAAAAATGGTACAGATGAACTGGTTTGCAGGGCAGAAATAGAGACACAGATGTAGAGAACAAATGTATTGACACCAAGGGGGGAAAGTGGCACAGGGGTGGTGGTGGTGTGATGAATTGGGAGGTTGGGATTGACATATATACACTAATATGTATAAAATGGATAACTAATAAGAACCTGCTGTATAAAAAAATAAAATAAAATTCAAAAATTCAAAAAAAAAGAGCCCCCCCCATTTCAAACACATCCATCAAGTCATATATTTATCTTTCTTTTTTTGGTTAGGACATCTAAGTTCTACTCTCTTAACAACTTTTAATTATACAATACAGTGCTATCAACTACATGTTTTACATTAGATCCTCAGGCCTTATTCATTTTTCATAGTGGAAAATTTGTACCGTTTTACCAACCTCTCCCTATTTCCTCTATCCCTAGCCCCTAGCAGTTACTTTTCTACTAAAATCCTAGGACTTTTCTTGTTTTTCTAAAATTCTAAACTATGGGGATCATGGTGATGGTTGACCAGGGCTCCTTGACCTATACAGGCCTCTGCTGTGGGGATGATGGCCAGTCCTGGTGTCTGAGTGATTCCCTGGGCCCAGCAAAAGGACCACATTTTCCGAGCCCTGAAGACAAGGGCAAACATCCCAAAATATGGACTCATTTTCCACTCTACCTTCATTGCTTGAACAGCTGCTAAGAACAAAGGCTGCATCTCCCGATACCTGGCAAACAAATGCAGTATTGCCTCATGAATTGATTGCTTCTCTGAGGTACCCACCAGTGTATTTTGGGAGAAGCTTCTAGAACAAGTTGAGGAGCAGCTGTCCTTCTGTGAGACTGGATAGATTCCACGAAAGAATCTGGATGTCATGAAGGAGGTAATGGTTCAGAGGAAGCGGCTGCTGAGATTACTAGGAAGCTGGAGAAACTGGAGAAGTAACGCTTGAAGAAGGAAAAGAAATGACTGGCTGCAATTTCCCTGGCATCTTCAGAAAACAGCAGTAGTACTCTAGAGGGGTGTTGAGGAGATATGTGAAAGACCCAAAAAGAAGCAAAAGCAAAAGCCCTAGGAGACTCCTCAGGAGAATGGAATAGAAGACCCATCCGTCTCCTTCTCCAAACCCAAGAAAAAGAAATCTTTTTCCAAGGAAGCGCTGGTTAGTAGTGATCTTGAAGAGATAGCTGGCAGTGGAAGTCTTCCCAAGAGGAAGAAATCTTTGCCCAAAGAGGAACCAGTTAGTGACCCTGAAGAGTCAGGAAACAAGTGTCCCCAAGAAAAAGAGGAAATTCTCTTCCAAGGAGGAGCCACTCAACAGTGGACCTGAAGAGGCCACTGCCACCAAGAGCAGCAGCTTCAAGGAAAAGAAAAAGCTCTGAAAGTTGTCCCAGGAAAATTAGAATGGACATTTCCCTAGTGGGGCATAACTTGCAGAGATATTTCTCAATCCATCCCCTATAGTCCAATAAAAATAAAAACATTAAAAAAAATCCTAAGACTAGATACTGAGACAAAAAACTTTTGATACACCGTATAAACTGTTTTATGTCAGGGAGATGGGCCAAATATACCCTTTTCTCAGCTATGTGTAATATGTGTGCCTACATCATGTATTATCATTTTTTAAAAATTTCAAAATCTCCACTTAATGGGCAAAAGTGATATGTTAAATTTTCATAATTTAAAATAGTAGCAAAAAATATTTATTGGGCACTTGCCAGGTGCTACCACCTAAGACTGTACTAAGGATTTAACCTTAACTTTCTCATTTAATTCTGAAAGCAACCCTGTAAATCAGGTCATTATTTTCATTTCAGGCACAAGAAAATTTAGGCTTGGCAAGATTAAGCAA
This sequence comes from Mesoplodon bidens, assembly GCF_964165515.1. Taxonomy (NCBI): domain Eukaryota; kingdom Metazoa; phylum Chordata; class Mammalia; order Artiodactyla; family Ziphiidae; genus Mesoplodon; species Mesoplodon bidens. Next base: position 62,731,342 of record NC_138166.1, read on the forward strand.
TTTGCCCCAGGTTGTGTCCTGTGAATGATTATTTTAACCTTGTTCATTTACTTAATGGGACAAATACTTTAATTTTTTATGACGTTAAACGTTTTGATCTTTTTTGTTGTGGCTTCTGATCTTTGTATCATTCTAATGAAGACCTTTGCTATACTACGATTCTAAAATATTTTCATATGTTTTCTAACTTTTCTGGAATTTATTTTTAGGTATCATATATAGTAGGGCTCTAATTTAATTTTTTTCCCAAGTGTATACCCTGTTGTCCAAGCACCATTTATGAATATTCTTTCTATAATTTGAAATGCTAATTTTCTTATATGCTAAATTCCCATATAATCTGTAATTTGTTCTTAGACTATTCCTTTCCCTTGATTTATTTGTCCGTAATAGTGTATCTGTAAAGAATGCCAATACTGTATTTAAAAAATTTAATGTATAGTATGTTTATTTGTTTATTTTTTTGCGGTACGCGGGCCTCTCACTGTTGCGGCCTCTCCCGTTGCGGAGCACAGGCTCCGGATGTGCAGGCTCAGTGGCCATGGCTCATGGGCCCAGCCGCTCCGTGGCATGTGGGATCCTTCCAGACCTGGGCACGAACCCATGTCCCCTGCATCGGCAGGCGGACTCTCAACCACTGCGCCACCAGGGAAGCCCTGTATAGTATGTTTTGATACGTGGTCTTGTTTATTGGTCTTGTTTTTAAATATTTATAGGTTATTCTTGCTTTTTTTTCACTTTCCTTTCAGGTTTGAAAAATAGTTTATTGAGTTCCATGAAAAAATCATGCTGGAATTTTGTCTGGCATTGCATCAAATCTATAGATTATTTTAGTGCATAACTGACATGTTTATATATTAATTCTTCCCATCCAGGAATATAATATGTCTTACTATTTATTTAGCTATTAATTCTTCCCATCCAGGAATATAATATGTCTTACTATTTATTTAGCTATCCTTTTATGTCTTTTAGTAAAAATTTTACTTTTTATCTATATTAGTTGTTTATTTGTTTGTTATATCTTCCCTGCATCTTTCCTTCCTTCTTTCCTTTCACTTATGTGCCAAGCACGTTAGTAAACAATATGGTGATAAGTATAGAGGTCTATGGCCTCATTAAGTTTGGAGAGGGAAATACACAGTCAGTAGATAATCATAGAAATAGGTATAAAATCACAAGTGCTATGAAGGAAAAGATGCCATGATAACGAGGGTATATTTTAGGTGTATATTGCCTAATTTGGCCTTCCTAAGGAAGTTAAGATCTGAAAGTTGAGTTAGAGTCAGTGTGTTAGGAACTTAGTTGCTTTGGTTGCTATTGTGAATGGCATCTTTGTAATAACATTAAAATTTTTTTTTTGGAGGGAATGGGAGGAAGTCAGGGAATATAATGTTATGTTGATAGTTATTTTTCTTGCTACACAAAAGATAATATTCTGCTCTATTCTGGCTTCCACTGGTGTTAAGAAGTCAACTTTTAGCCTAGCTGTTATTCTTTTGCTAGTTAATCTGTCTTTTCTCTATTGCTTTTAAGAAATTCTCTTTGCCTTTGGTGTTCTGCACTTTCTCTGTTGGGTATCTAAGGGAGGATTTATTTTTACTTATCCTATTTGGAATTTATTTGGCGTAAACCTGGTCTTAGGATTAGTGCCTTTCAACAATTCTGGAAAATCTTCAGCTATTATTTCTTTGAATATTGCCTCTTTCATATTCTCTCCATTATCTCTTAATGAAAATCCAATTAGTTACATGTTAGACCATCTTATGCTATTGTTCAAGTCTCTTAACTACACTTGTATTATCTGTCTCTGTGTTTCTTACTAATGCATTCTAGATTATTTCTTAGATGTATTTTCCTGTTTCCTAAATCACTGCTATTCGGAGATTAATTTCTATTGAAACTACTCTTGGAGTTTTATTAACTTTAAGTCTAGTTATTATATTTATTATTGCTCAAAGTTTATTTGGTCCTTTTAAAAATCTGCTTGGTGATTGATAAAATGTTTTATTCATATTTTTAATACCTGTTTTTATTTCCTTAAACATAAAATTTAGTACTTTTATTCTCTTGATAACTTCAGTAAATGAAGTCTTTGCATTTCTGATTGTGCTATTATTTTTGCTGTCTCTTGCTCATATTGCCTCCAATTCCTTGTATATTGTGATTTTTGCCTGTGAGGTCATACTCTTGGAACTTTATCCATGGGAATGATTGGTGTGTCCCTTAAAATATTTGAGTTGTCTTTTGTCAGGGATTTGGTGGTACTTCTAACCCAGGATCACTTTCACCAACTTCACAGATTGAGGCTTCTTGGGCAAGTCAATAGAGTGAATTTGGTCTGAAAACCCACATTAAGATCAGCTTGGCGTTTGTGAATTCTTAGGAGAGATATTTTTCCTTTATCTCGTTCCAAGTTTTGAGATATGCATTTTATTTTGCTTTCTCTTGGGCTTGGGTGGGGGTGGGGGGATGCTAGTTCTAAGTTCTCCTTACACTTAAGGTATAGAGCCCTTTGTGGTCTTAGCTTTATACCAGGGGAGAGAAAGATAATGTACAGGATCAATTGGATTTCCCACCTAGAGTGGGCTCCAAGGTTTTTCTCCTTTACCACATGTCATTTTGAGACTATGAAAACTGATGCTGAGGGTATATGATTTAAGAGATTGCCCCAGGGTTTCTGTTTACCTTTGTGGGTTCTCACGTTCACTTAGTGTTTGGCTTCTGAATTTTATTTACCTTTTTTCAAGGGGGGGGCCAGCATATTGATGTACTCAAAAATGCTGCTTTTAACAAACATTTTATTCAGTAATTTTAGTGGGAGAATCAGGGTTTTATCTACTGTTTTCCTCATCTACTTAGTTTATAATTTGTTTAGTTTTATTTACCTTTGCAAGCAATCCTTTTGGAAATAAGACAAGAATAAATAAATTATAGCAAAGAATTTACCAAGCAGCTATATCAAGTTTTGTCTGCCAAAGTGAAATATTTAACATTTTCTATTTAAATCTGATGTTATTTATAAGCATACCAAGTGCATTTGTGATGTTAGGCCATGTTAAATTTGAAATCAGAAAGGAATTTAGAGATTATGTCATTAGAGTATCTACTTTATGCATAGTTTTCAGTTGGAGAAGCAGAATGAAGATTAGAAGATGTATAGGGTTGAATTCTGCCTCTGCTACTCACCAGCTGTGTGTCCTTAACAAACACCAAACTTTCCTGAGCCTTAGGTCTCTCTATAGTCAAATGAGAACAATAGTTCTTGATCTTCCCAAGTTATAAAATAGTTGCTAGAGTTGGATGTGTTAATAATATATGGGCCAGTGCTTGTAACCTGCTATTATTGTTAATTTTGAAGTCTTTAATTTGCTTCTTTAATCTCATGAGATTTCTGTGAGAGAAGGCTGTTAATGCATTCATAGATTGCTACCTTTGTTCTAACTAACCTCTTGAAACCCACCTCATTTCTTTAGCCTTCTTTAATTTCCTCTCTGTATGACATTCTAGCTCAGTTAAGCTTTAGAGCATAGAGCAGACACCAAGAAATTTGAAAGCTGGTTTAGAAAGATTTATTGAAATGTACATGGAGTATTACCTAGTTATAAATGTCTTTCACATTTGTATCAGATGGAGCTATATTCCAGTGTTGTAGGATATAAAGTAAAACTAGTCTTTGATAGAGAATAGTAAAAGCCCATGCGATATCCAGTCAGTATTGGAAAGATTTTTGAAGTCAGTTGCCTTTTGATAGGATTAGATTCTTTGTCTACTTGTCAGCAGGGGGAGCCTTTGCCTCACTTTTTGATTCCAGAAGTCTGACAGTGGTGAGTTTGTAAAGAGCCAGCATATTATGGAAAATGCTTGTTTCCTCACCTAACCTAGGCCTGAATAGGTTTTGGAACCAGTTTTTCCTTTCTTCTTCTAACGGGAAAACTTTTTGTGCTTGTTTTCTGAGGTTTTTTTATACTAGTGGTATTTAAGTGCTGGTACGGGGGTTCTTTAAAAGTGGTTCACGCTAGGATAAACTAGTGGTTTGCAAATGCTATGCCCTGTTAAAGTTTTAAATGGTCTTAAGGTAATGAAAAAAATTAGCTAATGAAGTAAATTTTTCATAAAGCTAAAATTTGTTCAGTTAAAGGGCTATATTGAGGACTAACATTTTCTATTTCCTACTTATTTGTTTTACATTGTCTTTGTAGAAAATGTTGGTGATGATAGTCTTTATGTTTTTTTTTTTTTTTTTAATATCCTTATTGGGCAGTTTACAAGGTTGACAACGTATGATGTTCCCCAGTAGTTTCTGAAATTTTATAGATCAGTGAAATTCAAGAGCCAAGTACTTTAGCAAATAAAGATTGGAACTTCTGAACTGAACCATTTCCAACTTCCTGGTCACCTTTTTTCCTAACTTTTCCCTGAGATGTTTACTTTTTTACACCTAAGGAGTGAGACTTAATGACTAAACTACTGTATCTGATATTCAAGATATAAGTGTAGGTACTAGGGAAAGTTGGTTTGATTATTTTTTTAAGTGTGCTGTATTTGGAATTAAGATTGGCATGCATTCCTACCATGTTCCAGGTCCTGAACTGGATAGTTTGCATATGTTCCGTATCTTTACAGCAACCCAGTGGGGTACAGAGATTGTGATAGGGTTTATTTTGCACGTGAAGAAACAGAGTGAACAAAATTAAACAAAATAGCCAAGTCACGTATCTAGAATGTGTCAGAGCAGGATTAAAACATTACCAGGTTGTCTTTTTGATTCAAAATCATTGCTCTTTCCACTACATATTAATACTTTATGCTACATTTGATACTTTTCCCATCTTTGCTCAATTTATTCTTTTATAATATACCATCCTGCTCTAAGAACAAGGAATAATCAGAGGGTATCCTATTCAGTACCCTTTTGGGGGGTGCTTTTCCTGCTGGTAATAATCCTTTGGTTCATATTACCCAGAGAAAGACTTTGTACCCAGGGCTCTAATAATTACTAAAGCTTTAAGGCTTAATCTGTGTATGTTTTTGCAGTTAGAGTTTTATGAAATACTGATGGATTTAAAGATCATTCTGTTTCTTTGGTATCCTCTTTGGGCTGCCACAATTTATGGTTAAGTGATTTCCCTTTTCATTTATATATTTTCCTTTTGCCATCCTTTCCTACCCCACCTTTATTTCTTGTGTCTTTCTATTAGGCTTTATCTTTCTTAAGAGCAGAGTATTTCCTAGTGTATCTAATGTTGCACATATAATGAATACTTTGTCTTTTGACATAGTACTAAGCCCTGAAATAATTTAGAATTTCAGCTTCTTAAGTGTCACATTAAAACTAATTGTTTTAGGGCCTTTTCCATACCACTTTTACTTTGCTGCTATTCATTCATTCATTGAATGATTATTTATTGATCTCTACTATATACTAAGGACTATTTGGGGTGGGAAGGTGTGGTGAATAAAGCATAATGCCAAATCTCAAGGGGTTTTCATGTGACTATGGTAATGTTATCAAATTTCTTGGCCCACTTGATGATCATTGGCATCCTGATACCTAGTACTATGGTTTGACATGGTTTTCTACTTCCATGTGAGCTCAGTTGACTTGAATAGATATTTTTGGAGCACTGACATATAAGGGACTATACTCAATGCTGTGAGCCAGACTGTGAAAACAAAATCGACTTACTTCAAGGATTTTATGCTTCATTTATGGGAGTTGAGGAGGGGAGAGAAATATGCCAAATTTAGCTGTATCACCAGGAAAAATATTGTCAGTACTAATAGGCAGTGATGCAGAATGTACTAAGAAAGAATAGAGGAAGAGTGTGTTATTTATGCCTAAAGGGGATTGGAGAAAGCTTCAAAATGGTTGGGTGCTGGGGATGGAGGATATGTAGAAGGATTTTATGAGGTTAAGATGGGGGAATGATATCTGAGGTGAATTGAACTAGAGTAACAAATGCATAAGGGCATTTAGGGCAAACTTATGTTACCTGAAGTATTTGGTGGTTGGGACTGGATGAGAAGGAGTAGTCAAATTTCATTTAGCGGATACACTGAAGAGTTCTTTGGATATCCTGTTTATTAATTTCTACTTACTTCTGGAGACACTGGCATACCTTTGAAGTTTTTGAGTGGGTTGATAATGTGATTCCATCTGTATATTAAGATGATTACTTTGTTATATTTGTTTTCATGACTTTTATTCAAGATATGGTAACTGCTTCTTTTAGGAGAATCCAAGGACATTTACCAGACCAAACAGTGGTTAAGCGGCACATCAAACTTTGTGATAAGAATTGACAGTTCAGGAAACTTAAAGTCATTGTTGTCATTATCCCAAATTCATTTTGATTTGCCTTTTAAAATTGTATGAGTTTAGATGAAGTTGAACCTCAGCTGAGAATTTCCTGGCTTTAGTTATTTTTTTCACAACCTAATTTAATTGGTTATAGTGAATTCAGTGTAGACTATAGTTTTTTCTTATTCCTTCTTTTGATACAATGACGATTTTAGGATTGAGAGTTAACAATATATAAAAAGCAAATATTTAGCTTTTGGTGTCATTGCTTTATTGGACTGATAATATTGCAAATGAAGAATGTTTGTACAAAATGAAGAGGTATTTAAATTTTTTTTCTTTTTTAAATTATTTTTTGGGGAGAGTTTTCTGGATTTCTTATCATGGCTGGTTATTACCTTGAGAAGTTTACCTCACTTTGAAACCAGTTATTTAAAAAAATACACCTCCAACCTTATACTCACCCTTTAAGAATTTTCCTTTTGGATGAGAGAGAAGAAAGGAATGGTAATAAATAATGGGCTCTGCTGTATGATATCATCTATCCTGTCTTTCGTATGTCACTCAGGGTCATCCTGCAAAAAAATGTAAATAAAAGAGAGGCAGGGTGGGGTAGGGGAAGAAAATGGGCATGTGTGTGTTGGGGGAGGGTACAGAGGCAGAGACAGCTCATTCGCAAATAGAGCTTTCTGGCACACCCATAATGTACTTCTTTAGAGATTTCTTCAATAGTTATCATGTTAGAGAAATTGCTGTTTTGAGGAAAGTATACTTAAAATAGACAGAAAATCATCTTGAGTAGACAGAAGTTCACACAGACCTAGGTTCTGAGAGATTTTCCGTAGTTCTTGAAGTCTTAAAAATCCTTTGTTTTGGCAAAAAGGGTGAATTTCTGATTTGGTGTGTGCTCCTTCCCACATTAAATTTTATCCTTTTTGGTCTGAAGGATTTTTTTCCTCTCAATTTTAAGTTTTTCACATAATTTGGTCTGTAAGGAAACTGGTAATCCAGTAATATCAAACACTTACCACTTATTGAATGCTTATTAGGTACCAGCCAGTATGCATTTTTATTGTATTTTATCCTTTCGGTAGCATCATTACAATCTTCTCCTCATACAACTGCTGTACAGATGAGGAAATTTGATAGAGCTTTCAGGGCTAAAATAAGGTTGCAGCAAATGTGGACTTAAGTTGTGGCTTTGCCATCAGTTCTGTTGAGCATGCCTGCCATCTTCAACAGCAGGATCTCCCTCCACTCAACGCCCTCCCTCAGAGTTTACTGGTCTTATTCCTCTTCAAACACAGCTTTCTTATAATCCTATAATCCAAGTCTCTGAATGGTGTGCTTTCTGCTTTTGCTTCTCTGAACGTTTGGCAAACTCTTTCTTAGTCTGCAAAACCCAAGTGTTATTTCTGTTCTGAAGCTTTTCTTCATTCTTCCAGATACTATTAATCATGCTTCCATAGCCTTTGTACGCCTCTGTTCTTACATTGTTATAACTCCCATATTCACTGAACTTTCTGAGGGTAGCGACCGTCTCTCCTAGCATATACTAGGTACAGCAAATGTTTGTGGAATTTGTTGAATGAATGTGAATTCTGGAGAATGTTATCAAATCTTTCATGATCATTACATCTGACAAAGTAATTCACCCAATATTTTGTGGATGCAAGTGATAATATTATGTTTAGGGCCTTCTTTTTTTTTTTTTTTTTTTTTGCGGTATGCGGGCCTCTCACTGCCATGGCCTCTCCCACCGCGGAGCACAGGCTCCGGACGCGCAGGCTCAGCGTCCATGGCTCACGGGCCCAGCCGCTCCACGGCATGCGGGATCCTCCCGGACCGGGGCACGAACCCGCATCCCCTGCATCGGCAGGCGGACTCCCAACCACTGCGCCACCAGGGAAGCCCTAGGGCCTTCTTTTAAACTCTAACATTGCATTCATATTGAATCTATCACATGTAATGCTAATTTAATGAATGGTTGTAATTTCTTTATAATATGTTATTAACCTTGTTCACAGTTTAGGGGGGAAAATAGTGATAAATAGCTTAGTGGAACACACACTAGTGGTCTTTGTGAGGCTATTAAAATTCCTATTAAAATAAGAACATTAAAATGTCAAAAGTCAAGTTCATAGGAAGAGTTAGTATGTCGACCCAATTTTTATTTTCCTGTCTTAATTAGTCTCATGAATTATTTATTGGCATAACACTTGAATAATAGTTGAGAATTTGTGTAATTTTTCTGTTACATATTAAAAATATTAGCTATTTAGCTCAACACATGTATCTTATTTGTTGATTTCCTATTTTCTTAGGGCTTTAAAGAAATTTTATTTATTTATTTATTTATTTATAACTAAGGTTTTAAACTTTGAATCTACTTGAATATTGCATTATTATTAGACACTAATTACTTTTCAATTGCTCAAATAAAAAAGAATATGAGGGAGAGAGTAATAAGAAAGAAGTTAGCTATTCTTTTATTCAATTAATTACTAATTATTATTATTATTATTATTATTATTTTTTGCGGTACGTGGACCTCTCACTGTTGTGGCCTCTCCCGTTGCAGAGCACAGGCTCTGGAAGCGCAGGCTCAGCGGCTATGGTTCACGGGCCCAGCCGCTCCGCAGCATGCAGGATCCTCCCAAACCAGGGCACGAACCCGTGTCCCCTGCATCGGCAGGCAGACTCACAACCACCGCGCCACCAGGGAAGCCCCCAATTATTAATTTTTAAGCATAGCCAAATAGTAGCATGTATTGCAAAACAATGGTGATAGTTTTATTTCTATAATGATACAAGTGAAAAGGCACAAAATGATACTTAATGGCAAATTTACTATCCTGCAAGCTCTAGAAATCCATCTACCATTGTTTTTAAGTCAATATCTGTTGAAATCCTACTCCGAACATTTTTGTGTCTTGCTCATAGCAAACATGTTGTATCATTTCTGAGTTAAGTTTGCAATAAAGATTAATAAGTTAGTGTTTCAGTTTTTCTGTAACAACAACAACAAAACCTTTTTCTGTGCATGAAGTGCATGCATAAAACGAGCGGAAGTTCCACAGACTTTTGGACTCTTCTGATCTTATGTATAAGTCTCTTGATGTTTCCTGTCTACCTTTTCGACTACCTGTACAGCTGTTTTTCATGTGTTTTTCAGACTTGGAGAAAGACCAAGTATTTTTGACAGCTGTATGCTGAACTGCAATGTATGCTTGGCCACAGGTCACGTTTGCATTTCTTCACTTGTATTTTTACTCAATGTGTAAAAGAAATACGAGCATAGAGAGTTTCAGAAAACATGTAGCATGCTGAGTAATGGTAGTCTTCTTCTCCACTTACTCTGCTACATAGATTCCAGAGGAAGAAAAAGACAGCAGAGAAATGGAGGAAATGGTATTCAGAACTACCCTCCATGGGGCCCTTGTTGCTATAATAATGAATGATGGAAAATGCTCTGGGTTATGCATGGTGGAAAGAACTGAGCACAGGGACACACACACACACACACACACACACACTGCTACAGACCATTTTAGTGAACAGACTATAATTTAGTAAAGAAAAGTGTTAATCTAGCAGTCAGTTCAACATGTAATTGATTACCAATTTATGCATCATGTTAAAGCTTTGTCTGTATGATTTTTTTTTTTTTTTTTCGGTACACGGGCCTCTCACTGTTGTGGCCCTTCCCGTTGCGGAGCACAGGCTCCAGACGCGCAGGCTCAGCGGCCATGGCTCACGGGCCCAGCCTCTCCATGGCATGTGGGATCTTCCCGGACCGGGGCACGAACCCGTGTCCCCTACATCGGCAGGCGATCTCTCAACCACTACGCCACCAGGGAAGCCCCTGTATGATATTTAAACACCAGGAAATGAGACACACTTCTTAATAAATATTCATCTCATGAGGCTGCCATAATGGAACTTTCCTGCCTCCACCCACCCATCCCCACAGGCACAAAATTTTTTCATTGCCTTTGAAAATGAAAAATACTGATTTCCAAAGTTCTTTCAAAATGATTTTGGTAGGTCCTTTGTCATTTTGTTCCTAGATCTTTCAAATAGTATTTCAAATCACAATGCTTATTTTTCTGTCATCATGGTTATGATTAATGAGATAAACATCCAGATTTTAAATTCTGATGAAATCTCCACCCTTCCTAGTTATTTCAACTTTAAAAGATAATTTTTTCTCTGTATTATTTAGGCATAATTTTTGAGGAAACATCACTTAGCTATTGTCATCTTTTCAATCTGTTGCTTTTACATTTCATACCCTGTTGGTAGAACTTGATCCATTGCATTGGATCAAGTCTAATTGCCTCTGTATCTTTTTCTAATATGTTCTTTTTCTCCTGCAGAAATTTCCTCTGCTTATACCTTTGATCTCTTTTCATTCTACTTATCCTTCTCAGTCTAGGTATCCTTCTCAACTGAGAAGGTAGGATACATCCTACCTCTACCATGAAACCTTTCCCAGGAAGTTCACTGTAATGAGGCTCTTTGATTTTCTATAGTGCTTAGTCAGTTTCACATCATTTAGATTTTATATGTTAACTTACATTATTTTAAAAAATGGATCCAGTGCAGTAAAATGGAGTCAGATTCTGACTTGAGTACTAGCTGTCATTTTTTAATTCTTTGACATTAGACAAATTATTTAAGCTCTTGTGGGTTTCAGTCTTCTCATGTGTAAAATGGGACCATTGGTATTAACGATTATAGCTATATGCTGGATAAGTGTTTAGCACAAAGGTGGGAATATAACAGGTGCTCAGTAAATGGCAATAGTAGTTATTTGCTGTTGTTCTATATTTCTTACAGTTCCTAATATAATACTGAGCATGTGGTAAAGACTCTTTGAGTATGGTTCATGGCTAGGTCATTTAAATAGCTCCTGAAATCCCATCGCTTTTATGGAGGCTTCCTGTTGGCTCTGTTCTATTAGAACTACAAAACTTTCATGGCTTCTCTGGACTGTTCTTTCTGTTCTCATCAGTAAGGGGAGCCTTTGGTATGTATTCTGAAGTGGCTTCCAATACAGTGATTTGAAGGATTTATTTATTTATTTTTGAGTAATGTTTTGGATTGATCCCTACATTTTTCTAATCGTCAGTGGCTAGGATTGTAATAAATAAAGCATTTTTCATGTACTTAAAATGCAGTATGTGAAATGCATATAATAAAATCTCAGCCAATCTGAGCTGCAGATGAATAAAGTATTTTGCCTAGCTTACTTCAGCTCAACAGACATTTATTAATGTATCTCCTATGTGCCAGGCATTTTCTAATTGTTGGATTTACAAAGATGAGTAAGATATACCTTCTTGCCGTTGAGTTTAAGCTAGGGTTAATGAGAGACACAAAAACAGATAATTTCAATCAGTGATTAGTTGTAAGATGAAGGTAAGGATGGAGCTCTGTGGGATCACAGTTGGAGGGTAATTGAAGGGAAAGCGAAGATTTCTGGGAAGACATGAGCTTCAGTCTGTGATGTCTCTCAGAGGACAAATGGGTTGATCCATTTGATTCAGGGACAAAGAGCCAACTCAGCTTCAATATTTATGAGAATTTATTGCCTGTAAAGTCTATGGATAGGTTTGGCTCCAAGTGAGGCTTGATGCACTGGCTTAAACAGTGTCTTCCATGGTCCTCTCTTTTTTTTTTTTTTTTTTTTTTTGCGGTATGTGGGCCTCTCACTGCTGTGGCCTCTCCCACCATGGAGCACAGGCTCCGGACATGCAGGCTCAGTGGCCATGGCTCACGGGCCCAGCCGCCCCGCGGCACGTGGGATCCTCCCGGACCAGGGCACGAACCCGCGTCCCCTGCATCGGCAGGCGGACTCTCAACCACTGCGCCACCAGGGAAGCCCCATGGCCCTCTCTTAACTACACCCTTGTAAAAGCCTAATGGCTTCTGTGATTACAGACCTTATCCTCCTCACATATTACTCCCCAGGGGGAAGAGTAAGTTTTTCTTTAGTTTCAGCTCAGTTTAGGGATTTAGTTTCTTTCATTGGCTGTAAATTATAACCATCCCTTAACTAATCACTGTGACTAGTGGGATACTAATTACTTTATATAAGTCAGGGCCTACCTACTCTCAAGCTTAGAATGAAGTCAGTCTCATTCAAGCCTCATGGCTAAAGATGGGAGGAGAGGGCAATGGATGACCAGGAGGCATCCAGCAAATGTTCACTATGCCAGGGGTAGAAAAGTGTAAGAATTTTTTTGGAAAGGAAATAACATAAGCAAAAGCAAGGAAGTATGCACCATTACGATGTGTGTGGGAAACAGCAAGTAGTTAAATATTCATACAACATTTAGTATGAGACTTAGAAAATAATTATAAAATAATAATGCGATGCAGTATTTAACACCTGCTGGATCTAGTTTCCGTACATTATTTAATTTAATTCTCACAACAGCTAACTAAGTTTGGTACACCATCTTGCAGATAAGGAAACTTGAGCCCAAATTCACAGCTAATAATTGGTTGAACTGGACTGAAACTCATTATCTGACTCTAGAGGCAGCCCATGTAGACATTACAGTATATTAAGTATCTCCCCTATATTGCTAGAGTTTCAGGAAATAAGACTTCATATATCATGCTAAGGAGCCAAGTGTTCTCTGGGGTTCAAGTTTTCTTCAAGCTCTAGCTCTTTGTCATACCATGTGAAAGCAGTAGTTCTCAAACTTTAGCGTGCATCAAATAGCCTCTAGGGCTTCTTAAAGCCTAGACTTGGGCCCTATCATCATAGTTTCTGATTCCATAGGTATAGAGTGGGACCCTAGGATTTGCATTTCTAAGAATTTCCTAGACAATGCTGATGCTGGTGGTCTGGGAGCCACACTTTGAGGACGACTTCTTTAAGGTCTTTGGGAGACTGGAAGATTTGTGGTTCAGAGACATTCAACATATTGAAATGAACTCAAATTTTATTGTACTTCTGCTTGGAAGTATACATGCGTTGACCTCACATTCTTTAATAATACAGAGAGTATATTTTGGTTACAGTAATATCCTCCCCCATAGGTCAAGGTCATTGCATGTGTTTCATTGATTGGATTTCTTCTGTCTCTGATTCTTAACTTATTAAGATTAGATTTATTGCTCTCCTCCTAAGTCCTGCTCAGTTTGCTAGTGCTCAGTTCCCTCCTTGATGGTTAAAAAAGTGCATTTGTATACTAAAGGAATATATTTGAACACTTTATTTTATTTGTTTACATTTTTATTGTGAAAAAATTTAAATATCAGAACAAGTAACATGAATGTCCATTTTTCCACCATTTAGAGTCAACAGTTGTAAATGTATATACATGTATACACACACTTTGTTTTTTTGATGAACCATTTGAAAGTAAGTTGCAGATCTTAGGCCACTTCACTCATAACTACTGCAGAACACATTTCCTGATAAGAACATTCTCATATGTAATCACAATACCATAATTACACTTAAGAAAATTAACAATAATTCCTAATGTTATCTAACATTCAGTCACCTTCCAATTTCCCAAGTTGTCCCAATGTCTTCTATATCTGATTGTTTTTTGGTATCAGGGTCCAATCAAGTGAAATTAAATTTTAAGAGTCAGTAAAGCTGGATGGATCTTTATGCTCAGATAAGTTCTGTGTTATTTAAGATATAAGTTTCATTGCTTTAATAAAGACCAAACTTAGGGCTTCCCTGGTGGCGCAGTGGTTGAGAGTCTGCCTGCCGATGCAGGGGACACGGGTTCGTGCCCCGGTCTGGGAAGATCCCACATGCCACGGAGCGGCTGGGCCCGTGAGCCATGGCCGCTGAGCCTGTGCGTCCGGAGCCTGTGCTCTGCAACGGGAGAGGCCACAACAGTGAGAGGCCCGCATACCGAAAAAAAAAAAAAAAAGACCAAACTTAATTAAGGAAGATGTTTATTTCTGTCAGGTTTAACCACCTGGAGATAAAGTGGTCCAGGACTGGTAGGCAGCTCTGTTGTTCTCAATATGTGGCTTCTATCTTTGAGGCCATGGTAGCTGTTCCAGCCCTACCATCATGCTGGGAAGAGGGGAAGGGAGTGCATACTGTCCTTTTAAGGGTAAGTCTGGGTGTTGCACATATCACCCTGCTCCCATCTCATTGGCGAGAAAGTACTCATATGATGTATCTGTCACAGAGGCCTGGAGATATAGGCTTTATTCTAACTGGTGGCCATGAGTCTAGTGATAATTCAAGTACCAAAAGAAAGAATGGCTCTTAGGGGGAGCTGTTAGCATTTCAGCCACAAGTTTGTTTTTGCAAATGACTAAACTATGCTAAACTGTATTAAATCCATTTAATAGCTACTAGTACATTATAATATGACATTTCTCTTTTTGAGATATATAGGGCTAGTAATTGCTTCTAAGCTGAGCCCTGACTGTTATTCTTTTTTGAATTATTTGATATATATTTTATAGATTTCCTGTTGTCTTCTTTTTTGTTGGGGCATAGCTGTCACTGCTCACAGCTATCAGTGTTTTCATACCTTTTCTAATTTGCTGTTTTCTTTTCTCTGGGCTGGGGAAGCAGGTAATGATAACCATTATAATGATGCTATAATTTATTGTGTTTTATGTGTGCTACACAGTGTTAGAGGCTATTAAATCTTATCTGTAACTTTGGAGCTCTTAGGCAAATATACTCATTTTATAAACGAGGAGGCTGAAGCTCCTGGAATATCAGTAACTTGTTTATGAGAACTGCAACTGTTCGAACCATAATTAAAATAAGAATCGATGCCCTGAGTGAGACCTGGGAATCCTACCTGTAAAAAGTTTCCATGATTTTCATTACAAAGACTTTGCAGCATCTATTTTGACTATTTAGAGGCATATTTATACTTTTTCATTTTTGCTTAGTACAGACAGGAGGATTGCTATATAGTTAAATTCTGGATAGATAAGGTACTCTTTGTCTGAATATATCTCTGTGAATACACTTGTACAGCATGCATATACATACAGCATCCATACAAACTCATATCTTGTTTTATGAAAACTTTAATAAGCATAGTAGATAAAGAATAGATTTGAAAAGCTTAAAACAATGACTGAAAAACCTACCATGCCTTATAAAAGAATTTGAGCTTTGAGAGGATACCCTTCAAAACAGCATTACCATGAACAATCCCTTTCTCTCTAGCGATCCCAGAGTGGTTCAGATGTGTATTTTGTGAATATATGCTAAGACAATATTCAACCTGAAACATCTCTGAGACTATTTAAAGTTGTTAAATTTATTGAATCAATTAAGATGGGGTAGAATATGTTGCAGTAATAAGCACCCCAAAGGTCTCAGTTTGTTTTCTTTTTAAAAAAACTCCTTTGGCAACATATTTTCATTTTTGAAAATTGCCCTTATATCCATACTCAGATACAATAATAAGACTACCATCCATTTCTATGCAATTTAATTTCTTTTTGAGCAAAGTATTCTTTAAATTTCAAAATTTAGGATTAACTGTATTGGCACTGATATCCAAGGTAAAATAGAATAGTTACTACAGGACTTACTGTATATGGTAAGTATGGGTTAGAGATGACAAATTAATTAGAAGATCGACCTTTTGTTTATTCTCTTAATGAATAGCTTAGTTTTTCTTTGACATAGTTCTTCCCTATATAATAGATTATAGGATACACTAATCACACTAGCAGAACATGAAAAGTTTTAACCACTAGATCTTTCTCAGATTAGGGATACTATACTGTACCGTAGAAATCATCATCATTATCATCATCTCAGTATATTTTAAGAACTGTGAATTTTGTAGTTAATGTTTACAGACAAATAGTAGAAGACACTTCAAAATCAATCGATAGTTTAGGGCAATCAGTGACTAGTGTTATTCGGTATTAGTCATTTTCTCTCCCAACAGTGCTCAACACTGTGATTTGTATAAAACTGATGCTTAATACATGTTGATGGATTTGGTCTGTTGTGTTTGACTGATGTCTAAGTCATTTGAAAGTATGGGGCTGACATACTATGAAGAAGAGAAGGCGTCGTGCAGAACCGTTTATATTTCTGATTTTGGAAAAAATGATATCTTGCAGAGTCATGATTGTTCTCAGGTATTCTCTTGAGCTACAGATTTTAGCTCAAATAAATGAAAATAAATGTATTTAAAACTATAGACATCTTACGAATAATGAAAAAATTGGGAAATGTGTAGATAGTGATATACAATAATCTGATAGCTTCATCAGTTTGCAATTTAAAATTTAAACTGCCCATTTTGTCCCTTGGGGAAAAAGTTAACTGACATATTTGTGGTGAATAGTGATAAAATCATTACATTCATAAAAAGAATAAGTTACCTAATTTCCTCTAATTCTTCTTTAGGTCGCGATTTAATTTGTATCCAGTCTATGGATGGAATGCTGATGGTGTTTGAGCAAGAAAGCTATGCTTTTGGGAGATTTCTCCCAGGTTCTCTTTTACCTGGCCCTCTTGCTTACAGTTCCCGTACAGATTCCTTCATTACTGTTTCATCCTGCCGACAAGTGGAAAGTTACAAGTAAGTTTGGATCTTGAATCTTTGGAATCATGGTTTTTTATGTGTATGCTGCTGATAATTTCTTATCCACAAAGAGCTTGAATATTGCAAATGAAAAAGAGAGTGGTTTCTCTGATAAAATGTAATTGTGGTGACTTAGAGGATATCATTTACATATCATAAAACATTTGAAAGGCAGTATAGTGCAGAGATTGAGAGGAAGGATTTGGAGAGAGGCACACCCGGATTGGAGTCCTGATTTTGCTACTCACAGCTGTTTGATGGTCAGTGTCCTTGTCCTGAATGTAAAGGAGGTAATAACATCTATTTCGACAAATTTGTTAAAAGAATTAAGTGTACGTCAATTTACCACCCCATAGAAAATGCTCAATAATTATTGCGATTGTTCCTTGAATTATAAATAATAAAACACAGTCTGAGTGAAAAAAAGCCAGGTACAAATACATATATAGAATGATTTTATAACAAAAAAAGAATGTATATGACATAGGAAGAATACTGGCAAGAAATACAAGTGTTTTTATGAACGTTTTTAAAAGAACAGCTTACAGAAGTGAAGTATGAAAATGACCCTATGAAAACAGCTTATACTTTTTGCTAGAAATTCATACTGATTTTGGTGAATTGTGTTTCAGAGAGACCGTTTTCTTCTCTACCAGCTAAATTTCAATAAAACTTACGGTTTTGAGTTTTTGGAGGCTGTGTTTTTTATTGGAAGGGAGAATGGGAAAAAAAAGTAGAAATCTATTCTGGGAAAAGAAATAGACTTGGAGAATTATAATGTTTTAAGTAACTTTATTGTTGTTATCTTACTGATGGCAGCATTTAGAACTTTAAACATCTAAGCAACACTTCATTATAGCCTTTCAGTATTATTTTTGGCCATATGATTTTTCCCAAGGCAGGAAGAAAATATAAATTCATCAGGCAACAGATGTAAATTTTTTCCTTCAAGTTTTATTATTGTGTATATTGCAAGTTAATGTAGTTTTCTCTTGATAAGTGACAATCTACATTCTGAGATTATTGTTAAGGAATCTAGGATTTAAAACTCTGAAAATAAGCAAATGCTTGTGACTAAGCAGAAGTTAACTGATGGCGGTAGTGTATCATTATGTCATATTCATCCTACAACTCCTGTGGCGCTTGTCCAAAGGAGATGAGTGAGTTGTGGCATTGCTACTGATAGTAAATAAAATATCATAATTATTATGAGACGCTGAGAAAAATACCTGTATAATTCATTCAATCCTGCCAAAACTTAAGCAATATTGAGAAGATCTGCTTTTCAGCTTTCCACCCAGTTTTTGCCAAGTACAGTGATACTAGCAGTGTTACACTGGGGTCGTGATACAAAGATGTGAATGTTCCATGACTTACTCTTTGAAATATGGGAATAGGAATTAATTTGGTAATAACTCCAGGAGTGATTGGATGAGAAAACAATGTGTAGGTTTCCTTAACGTGAAGGTTTAATCTCACAGAAACTCATACTGTTTTAACTGTGGTAATTCTCCAACATACTGATCTATTAAATTCATCTCCATCTAAGACTAAAAAAGTGCACACTTTATTTATTATGTGGATCTTTTAAAATGGTAAAAATGCATGGGATGTGTGATTATTGTGAAATGATGACAATCAAGAGGGTTTATAACATTGAGTAGTATGTTGTATTTATATATACTTTCAGCTTTAATAGATTAAATGGTAATCACAGGTGTAATTTAGGATGGGAGAAAGCATGAAAACTGTAGGTTTGGTTTTTGGAGGCTTCATTAAATCTATTCATAATCAGTTAAAAATATAATCAGTTAATAGAAAAGGCTTTTAAGACATAATTCGTTTTCATTTTTGATATTGATGTTTAATTACTTTAAAAACAGATCAATTATGTTCAAATAGGAACTAGAGAAGGCCATGAGTCTCAAACTTTAGTGTGCGTAAGAATCATCTGAGCATCCTTTTATGAAACGCACATTTACACATTCTTAATCCCCAACCCCTTAGATTTTGATTTAGTAGGTTTGGGGAAAAGACCCAGAAATCATCACAAATACATACTCCAGGTGATTCTAATTCAGGACATACTTTGAATGTTGTCTTTCTTTTGAAGTGAGAGATTTTTTTTTTTTTTTTTTTTGGTAGAGGAGGGGCTTTGGACCATTCCCTTGGCCACATTTGTACAAACTTTGGATCATCTTTTATTCTCTTTTTCTTTCCTTTGCTTGTCAGAATTATTTAGTCAGTAAATTGTGACCTTTCTACCTTTTTTTTTTTTCCTCTTATTCAGCCCTTGCTTCCCATTCCCACTGGTATTCAGACCTTTATCTTTTCACTTGGATTTCTGTTTTTTTTTTTTAACCTCTAATCTAGACTTTGAAGGGCCTTTCTCATAGCTATTCTTTTAAAACACCTCTTTAAGCCAGAATAATTTTTGTGGTCCATTAAAAAGTCTAAATCTTCTCATACGACATTCAGTGCTCTTTATGCTCCAGTCCCATTTTACCTCTGTTAAGTGAACTTTCAGATTTGGAAGGGACTTTTAAAATTAATTGGTTTAAATAGCCTCCTTTTTTTAACCTCCTAGATATATTATTGCCCAACACACTGATTTTTGCCCAATATCATATTTGCTTTTTTATTGTGCTAAAATGTGCCAGAGTATGTCTTACATTATCAGGTTCCTGAGAGCAGAATCTGTTTTAAATACCTGTTCACTAAAGGAATAATTCAGTTCATTGGTTCAGTCATTCATTCAGCAAACATTTTTCAAGAGGCTTCTCTGTGCCACACACTGTGCAAAGCACTGGAGATGCAAAGCCAGATAAGACCTGTCTCTTGTCCTCTAGCAGTATACCAGCAAGTGGGGAGGTAGCAAGTCAACCAGCTACTTCAGTTCATTGTGATACTGGCTATGGCAGCACTGTGCACAGGAAACTGAGAAGCCTAGAGGTGATACCTTTAAATAGGAGTTGAATGTAAGGAGGCTCCCTGAAGAAGTATACTTGCCGGGAGTTTTATCTTTCTCCCCTGTTTGCTATACACTTTCCCCTGTACCCCTAGAGTGGCTCCTAATATTAATACATTGCTAAGTAGACAATAGTCTTTAAATCAGTATTTTAAAATCTGTTTGTTGAATTTAATGGATAGTATTTTAAAAAGAGGATTGTGTTCTTCACCAGCCTTAGGCTCTTGCCAAACTGAAACATTTGGTGTTATTCATATATATTCAGAGCTTCTCTCTTTCTCTCTCCTCTTTTGCTCATGCTGTACTCTGTCTGAAATACTCTTCCTTCCTTTTCTGTGAATGAAAATTAGGTCTGGAAGCCTCCCTGCTCCCCATTCAGATCTTGCCTGATGTAGCTGTCAGTAACAACTCCTTCTTCTCAATTCACAGAGTAATTTTTCACTGCTTTCCATAAGCACTATTCATGCTTTCACTGATATGACATATTTACTTGTTTTTCTCCTTGACTAGGCTAAATGTTCCTTGATGGCAGGGATTTTGTATCCCCTGAAGTGCCTAGCATTGTACCTTGCTGAAAGTAGATGTTTAACAAGATCTTAATGAAGGAATGAAAAGTTTATGAGGAAACCTTCTATTTTGTTACTGGCATCTTTCAATGAAAATGATTCTCCCAGGCATAATCAAGAATGCTTTAGCTATAGTTGGAATGAGTGTAGTAATGCTCTGTATCCAGAGCCTCTAATTCTAGTAGAGTTCTGCAGGTTAAATATCAAAGTCCCCAAATCTCCTGGTACACGTTGAGGTGACAACTATTTTTCATTTAAAAATAAATGATTTTGGAGGGTTTACTTTTGTGTTCTGTGACACCTCCATCCATATTTTAGTTACTTGCTGCTGTTTTTACGATGTGATACAGAGGAGCACTAAATTATATGGTTGAGTTTGTCATTGGTGCTCCACAGGACCTGTTAAGCATTTGTGGCTATTAGTTCAAAAAGTACCACTGTTCACCTGGACTTGCTGTATCTGTGATTAGTGCCCTTTCTGTTCTGAAAAACACATATGACACTCTTTCATTAAATCTTTTTACATTGGACCTGATTATTCTTTCAGCAGTTCCAACAAGGGAATTTTATTCTTTAGCTTATATCACAGAACACTTGAGTAATAAGAAAAAAAAAAATCCAAGTGTTTTCTTTATTTCAGAAATTCCAAGTCTGCTTGGAATTGTTTGGTTTTGGAAACAGATTTCCATGTATATTATTGGTCACAGTTAAGAGAATTTAAGGAAGAATCATAAAATAAATGCTATTGTAAGTTTGTCATCATCTAAATTTACTGTCAGTTACGTTTAGTAATAAAATACTCTTCTGAGTTGTCTTCTGGGAAGAGAATTGGTCTGGATTTAGAAATCAGGAGTCAATTTTGGCTGTGTCTGTGCCTGCTGTTTTGATGTTAATGAGGCCACTTTAAGGGTTCACTTATGCCTCACATGAAATAATAACTCTTTTTAGTTATGTAAGAACCTTCAAACAGCTCAAAATCTTTGGATATTTGCAACAATCTCATTAATATCCATATCATCCTCTGGTAGGTTGGTGTCTGCAGGGAATGAATGCCCTATGTAGTTAATTGCCCGAGGTTAGATCCATTTGCAGGACCAGCTCTGGACTGATGTTCTAGTCACTAGTGCATACTAATTTCTGTTACCATGAACCAGAAAGAGTAAAACAATCTTATTTGGAGGTTGGACTGTGAGGTCTAATTATTTGGCGCTTTTGGAGAGTTAGGGATTTTGAAGGTCAGTCTCAGATGGTGTGGAGATATTTGCTGCAGCTACCTATGGGATTTTTTAGCATGATTTTACAAGGCCGAGATCTCCAGTCTCCTACCCTTTTTTGTCTCATTTCCCATGACTCATTCCTCTCCTCCATGCATCTCTCCTAAACTCCTGCCATGGCCTTTCATGTCTCTTTTACTGCTGCATGCCTTTGCATGTGCTGTTTGCTTTGCCATAATGCCTTTTACCTCTTTAACAGCATGATGAGTTTTCACTCATTTTTCAAAACCTAGCTTTCTCCTCCTGAACTGATACCAAGAACATATATATTTCCTCCACCCCAGTTACCTGTTTCTGCGATCATATTCCCTTGGTACTTATATGCGTACCTTCTGTTAGCACAGGGCACTCTGAGTTACACTTATTTGTTTGTATATGAATCTTCACAACTACTTTGGGAAGGTCCTGGTGGATATAGGTCATGTAGTAGTTTTTCCCCTTGTTAATGCTTATATGAGATCCCTACTATATGTTTATTGAATGAATGAACTTTATATACATTAAGCTTTCTTATTAACTGTAATTTTCATGAATGCATTGCAAAATCTATCTTAATTCATAGTCATTCTGCATTCACTGAAAATTGGAGGCTTTTTACAAATGAAGTATTGCTGATTGAGATAGAAGGCTTTAAGAGTTGGTGTATGACATTTGAATACCAGTGTAAATTTCAGTACTTGTTTAGATATTCTGCATTGCCTTTATTTATTCAGGTCCCTGATGTTTATACTATCAGACATCTTTCTCTTAGACAATATGAGATGTCTGAATATATCTACCTACTAATTTTTCTCCTAGCTATCAAAGAGCAATGCAAGAAGTTTTGATTCAATAAGAGGGAAAGGCTTAATTATTTGTTGAGATGTTTTTGTTAACCTTCTAATACCTTTTCTCTGCTAAGTGTTATCTTTTGGAGAGCCTTCCCTATCTCCCCTATGTACCTAGATATGCACCAACAATAAAAGTAAGAAACTTCAAAAAAAAAAAAAGAGAGAAAGGAATCTATGAGCCTAAAATTTCTTCATTTTGAGTAAGATTATTACTCTAACAATACACCATAAATTAATGCGAGTAAGGGAATTTAAACTTTATTGTCTAAATTAAACATTTCTAAATTGAATGATATTTTTAAATTGTTTTTAAGAATGACTTGAGCTAAATGTTACTATTTTTTAATTTTTAACTTTTTAAAAATTTATTTTATTGAATTATAATTGATTTACAATGTGTTAAATGTTACTATTGAAATAAAAGCTTTAAAGTACTTCTAGAAAGTTATAATGTCCATTATTGAGTACTTATTACATAGCAGATAAATTATTAGGTGATTTATCTCTATGTATATATAAATCTGTATCTGTCTATGTGTTTGTCAATCTGTCAATCAATAATTGGGCACCTAGTGTACACCAGATACTGTACTAGGTACTAAATTATTTTTAAATTCTTTTAACAATGCTTGAGTTTGAGATTATTATTCCCATTTTATAGATAAGACAGAGTGATTAATTAAAAAAAACTTTCTCAACTAGTTAATGGTTTAGCTGGGAATTAAACTCAGGTGTTCTGGGGTCCATAGATTATCTATTAATAAGTTCTACTATTTCTACTACTACTTTTTTGGGGGAGGTTGCAACAAGTCGTCTGGTTGCTTTGCATTATTTGTATTTTTTTCTATTTTGTGTTTTGGTGCTGGATCTTTCTTGAGTATTGTTATTTGTCACATAAAATCCTAATGGAAATGCTTTGATATTTGGCAGAGCTATTTTTCCAACATTGAATTTTGGGACATATAGTTATAATTTGTTTACCATTGCAGTTTTACATAGTCTTAAGCCACAGTATCATTCAGTATGAATTCATTACTAAATTTTACAACTTTTAAAATCAAGGAGAAAGTTATTCATAAGGTTTGTAGATAATGTGCATTTAAAAATTTTAGCTATACTGAGATTATGTGTTTATAAAGTTTAAAATAATTTACACTTTTTAACTATAAAGTCACTTACAATTATTCCATATGTTTTAAACAGATACCAAGTACTTGCTTTTGCAACGGATGCAGATAAAAGACAAGAGACTGAACAGCAAAAACTTGGTTCTGGAAAAAGACTAGTTGTAAGGCCTTTTAAAAATCTATGAAAATTTTAGTAATGTTATATCTAATTACAGATGTTCATTTAGAATAAGAATTCCTGGGAATAAAAATTTTAAAAACATATATTTTAGCCATTTCTCTTTTCTGTGTTAAAGTTATGTCAATGATCAAAGAATTTAGTTGGCTATTATTGAGCAATGGAGATACATGCCTAGTCATGGTCATAATATAGCAGATTATAGAGTTGTACCACTAGAATGATAGATACCCAGATGTGGTCACTTTTAACTGAAGTGATTATAAACTAACAAAATAAAAATAGGAAAATTAAAAATTCCTGTAATAGGCAAAAAAGTTGCTACTAGTAGACATGTGATGAAATATATAAGTAAAAGATGAAAAAATTTTCACAGTCTACAAAGATAAAGTTAGCTCAAAGACAAATGTGGACGTTTGATAACTTGAAACAGTAGTTTGAAGAAAAATTGTTTGAATTTTATTGTTTCTGGTCTTTAATCCACTCTGAGTATATTTTTCTATAAGGTGTGGTGAAATGTTCTAATCTCATTCTTTCACATGTAGCTGCTCAGTTTTCCCAGCACCACTTACTGAAGAGACTGTCTTTTCTCCATGGTATATTCTTGCCTCTTTTGTCGTAGATTAATTGACCATAGGTGTGTGGGCTCTCTATTCTGTTCCATTGATCTATGTGTCTATTTTTGTGCCAGTACCATGCTGTTTTGATTACAACAGCTTTGTAGTGTAGTCTGAACTCAGGGACTTACTTCCAGCTTTGTTCTTTTTCTCAGGATTTCTTTGGCAATTCAGAGTCTTTTGTAGTTCCATATAAATTTTAGGATTATTTGTTCTAGTTCTGTGAAATATATCATGGGCATTTTAATAGGGATTACATTAAATCTGTAGATTGCTTTGGGTAGTATGTACATTTTAACAATATTAATTCTTCTAATCCAAGAACATAGGATATCTTTCCATTTCTTTATATCATTTTCAAACTCCTTCATCGATGTTTTAGAGTTTTTAGAGCATAGGTCTTTAACCTCCTTGGTTAAGTTTATTCCTAGGTATTTTATTCTTCTTGATGTGATTTTAAACAAGATTGTTTTCTTGCTTTCTCTTTCTCATAGTTCATTATTAGTTTATAGGAAAACAACAGACTGTCTATATTGATCTTGTATCCTGCAACTTTCTGAATTCATTTATTAGTTCCAATAGTTTTTGGTGGAGACTTTAGGGTTTTCTATATGTAAAATACCGTGTCATCTGCAAAGAGTGATAGTTTTACTTCTTCCCTTTCAATTTGGATACGTTTTATCTCTTTTTCTTGTTAGATTGCTGTGGCTAGGGCTTCCAATACTATGTTAAACAAGTGTGAGAGTGGGCATCCTTGTTTTGTTCCTGATTTTAGCAGAAATGCTTTTGGGTTTTCATCATTGAGTATGATGTTAGCTGTGGGTTTGTCATAAATGGCCTTTATTATGTTGAGATATGCTCTCTCTGTACCATCTTTGATGAGAGTTTTTATCATGAGTAGATGTGGAATTTTGTCAAATGCCTTTTCTGTGTCTATGGAGAGGATCATGTAATTTTTATCTTTCCTTTTGTTAATGTGGTGTATCACATTGATTGATTTGCAAATATTGAACCATCCTTGCATCCCTGGAATAAATCCACCTTGATTATGGTGTATGATTCTATTTATATGTTGTAGGATTCAGTTTGCTAATATTTCATTGAGGATTTTTGCATCTATATTCATCAAAGGTATTAACCTGTAATTTTCTTTTCGTGTAGTGTTTTTGTCTGGTTTTGGTATCAAGGTAAAGGTGGCCTCATAGTATGAATTTGGGAGTTTACTGTCCTCTTTAATTTCTTGGAAAAGTTTGAGAAAGATAGGTAAAATTCTTCTTTATATTTTTGGTAGAATTCCCCTGTGAACCTGTCTGGTCCTGGACTTTTGTTTGCTGGAAATTTTTTTTAAATTGCAAATTCAGTTTCACTACTAGCGATCCATTTATGCAGATTGTCTATTTCTTACTGATTCAATCTTGTCAAGTTGTATGTTTCTAGAAATTTGTCTGTTTCTTCTAGGTTGTCCAATTTGTTGGCATATAGCTGTAGTATTCTCTTATGATTTTTTGTATCTTTTGGTATTGGTTGTTATTTCTCCTCTTTCATTTCTTATTTTGTTTATTTGGGTCCTCTCTTTTCTTCTTGGTGAGCCTGGCTAAAGGTTTATCAATTTTGTTTATCTTTTCAAAAAACTAGCTCTTGCTTTCATTGATCTTCTCTCTTATATTTTTTGTCTCTATTTTATTTATTTCATCTCTGATCTTTATTGTTTCCTTCCTTATGCTGACTCTGAGCTTTGTTTGTTCTTCTTTTTCTAATTGCTTTAGATGGTAGGTTAGGTTGTTTATTTGAGATTTTTCTTGTTTCTTGAGGTGGGCCTGTGTCTATAAACTTCCCTCTCAGAATGGCTTTTACTGCATTGCATAGATTTTGGAAAGTTGTGTTTCTATTTTCATTTGTTTTGAGGTATTTTCTGATTTCCTCTTTGATTTCCTCATTGACCAATTGGTTTTTTAGTAGCATGTTGTTTAACTTCCACATGTTTGTGCTTTTCCCATTTTTCTTTCGGTAATTGATTTCTAGTTTCATACTATTGTGTTTGGAAAAAATGCTTGGTATAATTTCTATCCTCTTAAATTTGCTGATACTTGTTTTGTGGCCCAGCATGTGATCTGTCCTGGAGACTGTTCCATGCACTTGAAAACAATGTGTATTCTGCTGGTTTTGGATGGAATGCCCTGTAGATATTTATTAAGTCCAACTGGTTTATTGTGTCATTTAAGACCACTGTTGCATTACTGATTTTCTGTCTTAATGATCTGTCCATTGATGTAAGTGGGGTTTTAAAGTCTTCTACTATTATTGTATTCTTGTCAATTTTCCCCTTTATGTCTGTTACTATTTGCTTTATATATTTAGGTGCTCCTGTACTGGGTGCATATATGTTAATGATTGTAATATCCACTTCTTGTACTGATCCTTTTATAATGATATAGTGATATTATATGATATCATGTATTATATTATTATGATATTATAATGATAGAATTCACTTCTTTGTCTTTTGTTATAGGCTTTGTTTTAAAGTCCATTTTGTCTGATATGAGTGTTGCTATCCTTGCTGTCTTTTGTTTCTGTTTGCATGAATGAAATATCTTTCTCCATCTTCTCACTTTTAGTCTGTGTGTGTCTTTGGCTCTGAAATGAGTCTCTTGTAAGCAGCATATAGATGGGTCTTGTTTTTTTAATCCAGTCAGACACCCTATGTCTTAAAAAATATTTTTTATTGAGGCATAGTCGATTTACACCCTATGTCTTTTGATTGGAGCATTTAGTCCACTGATATTAAAAAAATATTGATAGGTATGTACTTACTGCCATTTTATTACTTGTTTTCCAGTTGTTTTTGTAGCTCTTCTCTGTTCATTTCTTCTTCTTTTTGTTTCTTCTCCGTGGTTTGATGATTTTCTTTAGTGGTATGCTTGTGTTCCTTTCTCTCTAATTTTTGTGTATCTGTTGTAGGTTTTTGATTTGTGGTTACTGTGGGTTTCATATATGTTGACCTACAACTGTATCTACTTGTTTTAAACTGGTGGTGATTTAAGTTCAAACACATTCTAAAGATCTACATTTTTTACTCCCCTCCCCCCATATTTTGTGTTTTTGATGTTATATTTTACGTCTTCATGTTTATCCCTTAACTGTTTATTATAGTTATAGTTGCTTTTATAATTTTTTTGCCTTTTAATCTTCATAGTAGCTTATTTAAGTGGTTGATCCTCAGCTCTTACTATATATTTGTCTTTCCTAGTGGGATTTTCCCTTTCCTATAGATTTTTACTTTTTTTTTTTTTTTTTGTGGTATGCGGGCCTCTCACTGTTGTGGCCTCTCCTGTTGCGGAGCACAGGCTCCGGATGCACAGGCTCAGCGGCCATGGCTCACGGGCCCAGCCGCTCCACGCATGTGGGATTTTCTCGGACCAGGGCACGAACCCGTGTCCCCTGCATCGTTAGGCAGACTCTCAACCACTGCACCACCAGGGAAGCCCCTGATGAATGCTTTTAATTTTTGCTTGTCTGAGAGGTTCTTTATCTCTCTTTCAATTATAACTGATAATCTTGCTTGGTGGAGTATCCTAGGTTGCAGGTATTCCCCCTTTCAGCACTTTGAGTATGTCATGCCACTTCCTTCTGGCCTGCAAAGTTTCTGTAGAAAAATCAGCTAGTAGTCTTATGGGGGTTCCCTTGTGTATAACTCTTTGTTTTTCTCTTGCTGCCCCTAGAACTCTGTCTTTATCTTTAATTTTTGCCAGTTTAATTATGATATGTCTTGATGTGGATCTGTTTGGATTCATCTTCTTTGGGACCCTCTGTGTTTCCTGTATCTGTATATCCATTTCCTTCTTTAGGTTTGGGAAGTTTTCATCCATAATTTCATCCAATACATTTTTAACCCCTTTCTCTCTCTCTCTTCTCCTTCTGGGACCCCTGCGAATGTTGGTAAATTTGATGTTATCTCTTAAACTGTTCTCATTTTTTAAATTTGTTTTTATTTTTGCTGTTCTGATTTGGTGACTTCCATTATTCTATCTTCCAGATCACTTATGTGTTCTTCTGTACCACCTAGTCTGCTATTTATTCCTTCTAGTGTGTTTTTCATTTAAGCTATTGTATTCTTCAGTCTGACTGGTTTTTTTTTTTTTTTTCTTTTTGCGGTATGCGGGCCTCTCACTGTTGTGGCCTCTCCCGTTGCGGAGCACAGGCTCCGGACGCGCAGGCCCAGAGGCCATGGCTCACGGGCCCAGCTGCTCCGCGGCATATGGGATCCTCCCAGACCGGGGCACGAACCCGCATCCCCTGCATCGGCAGGCAGACTCTCAACCACTGCGCCACCAGGGAGGCCCAGTCTGACTGGTTTTTAAAAAATATTTTCCAGTTTCTTGTTAAAATTCTCACTTTGTTCATCTATTCTTTTCCCTAATGCTTTGAATTCTTTATCTGGTGAATTGTTTATTTTTGTTTCATTTTTTTGATTTTTTAGGTGTTTTCTCTTGCTCTTTCTATTGAGACCAATTCCTCTGTCTTCTCATTTTGCTTAACTTTCTCTCTTTCTATAAAATTAGGTGAAACAGTTATCTAATTCAGTGTCCTTATGTGGGAGCATCCTTGTGTAGTTTGTATATGCCCAGTGGTTTTGATGGGAGAGCTGGATTTGATGTGAACATAAGTCACATCTTTCCTCAGGGTGTGCTGGCAGCTATCACCGTGGTAGGAAGTGGGCTGGAGAAGGAAGGGCTAAAGACAGAGCCAGGTATGAGCCAAGGATTCCCCTCTCTTCAGTGGCCATCACTACCCTATCAAAGGTGGGGTCAGGTCCAAAGTTGCTGGAGCAGAAGCCCTGAGGGTGGAGTCTTTCTGGCTCTGTTCCCTTTAAGTGTGAGCCCTCCCCATTTCCAGCACTGGCACCCTTGTCCCAGAGGGGAACAGTGCTGGAGTAGGAGGGCCTGTGTAGGCTCTTGGTGTTTGAATGGGTATAGGCTGTGGTGGTCCAGCCATAGACAGAGGTTAGGCTTCTTCTGATGTGCTGCCTGTGCTGCTCCCTCCCTGGTTAGACAATGCTTTTGGTCTTAGCTGCCTCTGTGTCTCACTGCTGAGTTCTTTCCTCAGTCATGGCAGCCTTCACTCCAGTGTGGAGCTAAAATGTGAAGTAAGCAGGGCTGGAGCATTCAGTCTGCTCAGGCTGGGGCACTCACGAGGTGGTTGCAGGAAACCAGTCAGCCACCCATGCAGTTCCGATCTGCATTTTCCGCCTTGTTTTGGGAGTGAACAAGCATGTGTGCACTCCTTCCGAGCTGGATCTGGGGTTCCCCCAGCCTTCCTATTAGTCCCACCTGCCCTCCAACCAGCCAAGGGGGTTTGTCTTCTCTGTGCAGGACCCCAGAGCTAGGGTGCCCAACATGTAGTTCAAACTGCTCACTCCCCAGGGAGGATCTCTGCCTGTGAAGTCTCACTTTTCCTCTGAGCCCCGTCCCTCACACAGGTCCTGACCTGATCGCTTCTCTTCCCTTTCTACCTGATTGTGTGTGGATCTCTCTTCCAGCCTTGGTTGTACAGGAGTCTTTCTGCCAGTTTCCAGTTAATTTTTGGTGAGAATTGTTCCACATATGGATGTATTTTTGCTGTGTTTGATGCCGGAGATGAGTTCTACATCCTGTGACTCTGCCATCTTGATTTCCTCCTCCAAGAGCAGAGGTCTCCTCTGTCTTCTTGCTTGCATTGTTCCCAGGAGAAATCTTTCATCTTATCTTTGTCCCTTTGTACATAATGTCTTTTTTCTCTGGATGTTTTTCAGATTTTCTCTTATCACTTGTTTTGAGCAATTAGATTATGATGTGTTTTGTGTAGTTTTCCTTTCTTTCATTCCTTTTTTGATGCTTAAGATTTGTTGAACTTCGTGTATCAGCGAATTTATAATTTTCATGAAATTTAGAAAATTTTTAGCTATTAATTCTTCATATATATTTTTCTGTTCTCCATCTTTTCTCCTCTCCTCTCAATTACACATACATTTAGGGTACTTGAAGTTACCCTACAGGTCACAGGTTTTCTTTTTCTTTTCAAAAATTCTTTTTTCTATTTCATTTTGGATAATTTCTACTGCTATGTTTTCAAGGTCACTAATATTCTTTCTACAGTGTCTAATCTGGTATTAATTCCCATCTGGTAGAGCTTCAATCTCTACAAATTCAATTCAGGTGATTTAAAAAAATATCTTCCATGTATCTACTTAACTTTTTAAAGATAAAGGATATAGTTATAATAATTGTTTTAATGTCCTTGTTTTCTAATTCTAACATCTGTATCTTTTTTTTTATGTCTGATCTTATTTATTTGTTACTCTTAGAGCATCTCATTTTTGACTGGACTCTGACTTAGACTCTCTCAGAGAGGACAGCCTCCAACTCTTGGCAATCTGTTCCTGACGTTTTTCTTTGGCCTCCTTCATTCTCCTGGCCAAAAGGTTAGCATATTCTGCACCCTCTTCCTTATTTTTCATAGTACGCTGTTTCTTCAGAGCAATACACCGATGTTTGTCTTGCAGAACACGTGGAGTAACAAGATGCTGAATCTTGGGTGCTTTGGTCCTAGGTTTCTTACCTTCTTTGTTTAGGGCCTTTCTCACAACATACTGATGGACATCATCTTCTTTAGAGAGATTGAAAAGTTTGCGGATTCTGCTAGCTTTTTGGAGCCCCAGGAGACGAGGCACAGTAGTATCAGTGAGTCCAGGAATATCCTTCTCCCCCTTTTTTTTGATGACCAAATTGAGAACGCTCAGATTGGCATCTACAATGCAACCCTGTGCAGATTTGCCCTTTCTTTCTCCAGTCCTCCTTGGTCTGTAACAAGAATGCCCTACTCAGTAGCAGGTGGACTTGGCTATGGGTCAAGACACACTGTTTCATGGGGAAACCCTGTTTGTCGTTTCCACCACTGATTCAGACCACATAACCCTTCCATTCTTCTCCCAGAGCGTCAGCAGCAACTTCCGTAGCCATACGCTTCTCATAAAAGGTATGAAGTTTTTGTTCATCGTCCACTTCAACGAGTTTCTGGCAGCCAGTGACCAGGAAAGAGATGTTCAGCTTCATTCTGAAGTGGCTGACCGCCTCTGAGGTGCCACAAAAAAGAGTCTATCAATTTTGAGTGAATTTCAGTTTATTTATTTATCTCCACATCATGGATCACATTTTCCTGTTTCTTTACATGCTTGGTAATTTTTTATTAGATGCCGGGATATAGTCAATTTTACTTTGTTGGGTGCTAGATATTTTTGTGTTTCTATAAATATTCTTGAGCTTAGGCCTGGGAGACAGTTAAGTTAGTTGGAAACAGTTTGATCTTTTTGGCTCTTGCTTTTAAGTCTTGTTAGGTGGGACCAGAGCAGTGCTCATTCTGGGGCTACTTATTCCCTACTCCTGAGGTAATACCCTTTGAGTGCTCTATCCAGTTCCCTTTGAATTATGAGGTGTTCCAGTCTGGCTGGCGGGCACTGGCAGTATTCCAGGCCCTTTGTGAATGCTGGGCACTGTTACCGCTAATCCTTTTGGGTGGTTCTTTCCCTGGCTTTGAGTAGTTTTCTATATGAATGTGCTGATAAGTACTCAGCTGAATACTTGAGAGGATTCTTTACAGATCTCAGAGTTCTGTCCCTGTGCTGCTCTCTTTCTTGGTCATGCTGTCTTATGAACTCTAGCTGCCTTGGTTTCTCTGAACTCTTAGCATCCATCTCCTCAACTCAGGGAGTCTGTTGGGCTTTGCCTGGGTTGTTTCTCCCTGTGCCATGGCCTGAAAACTCTCTCATGGCAGGAGCAATTTTACCACTCACCTCATTTATTTTCTGTTTTCAAGGGGATTGCTGTCTTTTGTTTTCTGATATCCAGTGCCATGCAAATGGTTGTTTCATACATTTTGTCCGTGTTGTGGTTGTTTCAGATGGATGGTAGATTTTTTTCTTATTACTCTATCACGGCTGGAAATGGAAGAAATTTTAAATGATTGTTCTTAGTAAACTTCTGTGCATTTTGAGACTCATTAATTTAGAATGTGGTATATTTCCCTAAGGAGAGGTTACAAAGAGTGGCACTCAGTACCTAGTGAACTGAAAGTATTTAGTGGCAGGATTTTGGCCTGTGGCCTCAGAAACTTTGCCTATCCACTCTGAATGAATTGTCATCTCTCAGAGTCAGGGACACATCAGCCCGAGTTACAAGCACTGAAAAGTAATGCTAGAATGCTAGCCTATTATATTGTAATGAGAAATGTTAACTGTCTTAGGACTGATGTTCATTCATGTCTTGTGTCCAGTAGAATCTTTTCATATAGGTAAACTACACTTGAACTAAGTGGCAATTGAATGATTTCTTGGTGTTGAATCCAAATTTAGGTGAAGATAATCTGATGCATCTACCTATATTCACTATGCTGTCTCCCTATTCCAGATTGTTCTTATATACACACTGATTATATTTGCCTCTCTGGCTAGCCCCATTTGGATTTCATACCTTCTTCAGATATTTTAATCCTAAAGTAGACAGATTAATACCTAAATCATTTCTGGATGGCATGAAATTTATATATATATATATATATATTTTTTTTTTAATTTTTATTTTTTGACTGCTTTGGGTCTTCGTTGCTGCATGCGGGCTTTCTTTAGTTGTGGCAAGTGGAGGCTACTCTTTGTTGCGGTGCGTGGGCTTCTCATTGCAGTGGTTTCTCTTGTTGTGCAGCATGGGCTCTAGGTGCGCAGGCTTCAGTAGTTGCAGTATGCGGGCTCAGTAGTTGCAGCACGTGGGCCCTAGAGCGCGCGGACTTCAGTAGTTGCAGCACACAGGCTCAGTAGTTGTGGTGCATGGGCTTAGTTGCTCTGCAGTATGTGGGATCTTCCCGGACCGTGGATCAAAACCATGTCCCCTGCATTGGCAGGCGGATTCTTAACCACTGCGCCACCAGGGAAGTCCATATATATATATGTCTACCTATCTTTAATGTGACTTTTCATATCTCTTCTTTGAACTTTTATTTGTTGATTCTTGCCTCAAAGCCTAACTTTGAGGGCAGTCTTACTTCCTCTTTATCCACGTACTTTTGTGCATTCCATCTCACATTGCATGTCCCTGATGATTAGTGGTGGTGTGCATTTTTTTTTTTTTTGCGGTACGCGGGCCTCTCACCGCTGTGGCCTCTCCCGTTGCGGAGCACAGGCTCCGGACGCACAGGCCCAGTGGCCACGGTCCACGGGCCCAGCCGCTCTGCGGCACGTGGGATCCTCCCAGACCGGGGCACGAACCCGCGTCCCCTGCATTGGCAGGCGGACTCCCAACCACTGCGCCACCAGGGAAGCCCGTGGTGTGCATTTTTTAATATACCTGTTGGACATTTGTATGTCTTATTTTGAGAAATGTCTATTTAGGTCTTTTGCCCATTTTAAAATCAGATATTTGTTTTCTTGCTATTGAGCTGTCTGAGTTTCTTATATATTTTTGTATATTAACTCCTTATTAGCTATATGGATATATTTTTTTCCATTTCATAGATTGTCTCTTCACACAATTGATTGTTTCCTTTGCTGTGCAGAGCTTTAAAAAATTTTTTTTATTGAATAAAAGACTTTAAATTCTATAATGCTTTACAATTTTCAAAAGTTTCACACACATAATTTCATATAATCCCATAATGACTTTTTTTTTCCCTGCAGAAGCTTTTTAGTTTGATGAATTCCCTTTTGTCTATTTTAATATTGTTGCCTGTGCTTTTGAGGTCATATCCAAAAAAATCTTTGAGCTTTTCCCTATGTTTTCTTCCAATAATTTTGAAGTTTCAGTTCTTATGTTTAAGTCTTTAGTCCATTTTGAATTGATTTTTTTTTTTTTAAACAAGATGTTGGGGGTAGGAGTTTATTAATTAATTTCTTTATTTTTGCTGTGTTGGGTCTTCGTTTCTGTGCGAAGGCTTTCTCTAGTTGTGGCAAGCGGGGGCCACTCTTCATCGCGGTGCACGGGCCTCTCACTATCGCGGCCTCTCTTGTTGCAGAGCACAGGCTTCAGACGCGCAGGCTCACGGGCCTAGTTGCTCCGCGGCATGTGGGATCCTCCCAGACCAGGGCTTGAACCCGTGTCCCCTGCATTAGCAGGCAGATTCTCAACCACTGCGCCACCAGGGAAGCCCTTGAATTGATTTTTGCATATGGTATGAGATAGGGGTTCATTTTCATTTCTCTGCATGTGGATATCAAGTTTTCCCAACACCATTTTTTCTTTTTTTTTGTGGTACGTGGGCCTCTCACTGTTGTGGCCTCTCCTGTTGCAGAGCACAGGCTCCGGACGCGCAGGCTCAGCAGCCATGGCTGATGGGCCCAGCCGTTCCACGGCATGTGGGATCTTCCTGGACCAGGGCACGAACCCATGTCCCCTGCACCGGCAGGCAGACTCTCAACCACTGCGCCACCAGGGAAGCCCCCAGCACCATTTTTTGAAGAGACTGTACCATATTGCATTGTGTGTTCTTGGTAACTTTGTCAAAAATGCGTTGACTGTAAATGCAGAGTTTTATTTCTTGGCTCCCTATTCTGTTCCATTGGTCTAGATGTTTGTTTTTTATGCCAGTTCCATGCTGTTTTGATTAGTATAGTTTTGTAGTATATTTTGAAATCAGGTAGTATAATGCTTCCAGCTTTGTTCTTTTTGCTCAAGATTGCTTCGGCTATTTGGAGTCTTGTGGGTTCATATGAATTTACACATTTTTTTTTCTATTTCTGTGAAAAATGTCATTGGAATTTTGATAGGGATTTGAATCTGTAGATCACCTTGGGTAGTAGGGACATTTTAATAATATTAATTCTTCTAATCCATGAACATGGAATATCTTTCCATTTATTTGTGCTCTTCAATTTCTTTCATCAATGTTTTATAGTTTTTGATGCACAGATCTTCACCTCCTTGATTAAACTTACATGAGTGTTTTTGAACTGCTGAATAGCTAATATCATTTGTTAAAAGGTGGGGCAAAAACTATTAGAGGACAAAATATGAGAAATATGGTCATAGGAAAACAAAAGTGAATGAAGATTAGCCAATCTTTCTTTTTAAAAAAATTATTTATTTTGCTTATTCATTTTTGGCTCTGTTGTGTCTTCATTGCTGCATGTGGGCTTTTTGTAGTTGTGATGAGCGGGGACTATTCGTTGAAGTGCGCAGGCTTCTCATTGCGGTGGCTTCTTTTGTTGAGGAGCACAGGCTCTGGGCACGTGGGCTTCACTATTTGTGGTACATGGGTTCAGTAGTTGTGGCTCATGGTCTCTAGAGCGCAGGCTCAGTAGTTGTGGTGCACGGGCTTAGTTGCTCCATGGCGTGTGGGATCTTCCTGGACCAGGACTTGGACCTGTGTCTTCTGCATTGGCAGGCGGATTCTAAACCACTGCGCCATCAAGGAAGCCCAAGGTTAGCCAATCTTTATGCCTGCGTTGTTGTAAAGCATTTCTTAATTGTATTGATATGACAGTGACTAAAATGTTCTGTTTTTAGTAACTAAATTGATCATAAGTTTTCCTTTGCAGGTGGATTGGACTCTAAATATTGGAGAGCAAGCCCTTGATATATGTATTGTCTCTTTCAATCAGTCAGCATCTTCTGTTTTTGTTCTTGGTGAGAGAAACTTTTTTTGCCTTAAGGATAATGGACAAATTCGATTTATGAAGAAACTTGATTGTAGCCCAAGTTGTTTTCTCCCATATTGCTCAGGTGTGTAGAAAGATTTTCTTTTATCTCTTCCATATGTCATGACTATATTTTATACACCAAAAAAAGCCCAAATCACTCACATATATTTTAAACATTTAGGAAAATAGTTTTATACAGCACACGTAATAGAAATGTTAACTTTTAAAGTTTGAATAGAAGTGTGATATAAAGCACACATTTGGTTTTGTCAGTTATTTTACTTCATACAAAATGACTTGTAGAATTGGCCTCAGGTATGCATTAATGCTTTCCAAGACGTGGCTGTTCAAGATGCTTCTAAGAGAACATCAGACTCTTTTACAAGCAGAATGGAGCATAGTAATGCCTAATAGAATTATTTGTCTGTAGTGAATGTCTAGTAAATATTAGCTTAAATGTGTTAAATATTAATCAAGTTCATGCTTTCTAGATAAAATGCAAAAATGTTGGCCACTATCTAGTTACAGTTTTCATAGTTATATATGTAGTTTTTATATACTTATAAAATGATTTTTTTCTTTTTGATATTGGTAGCTTGTAGTTGAAAAATAATGTTTTATTTTAATTTTATTTTTTTATTTTTATTTTTTTAATTTTTTGCGGTACGCGGGCCTCTCACTGTTGTGGCCTCTCCTGTTGCGGAGCACAGGCTCCGGACGCGCAGGCTCAGTGGCCATGGCTCACGGGCCCAGCCGCTCCACAGCATTTGGAATCTTCCCGGACCGGGGCACAAACCCGTGTTCCCTGCATTGGCAGGTTGACTCTCAACGACTGCGCCACCAGGGAAGCCTGAAAAATTGTCAAGACATTAGAATTAATTTGTATCATAAATCCTCTAAAAGGGATATAATATACTGTTGGAAATGATTGTTTTCTTATTATCCTCTTTTTCTGTCTTCAACCCATAGTTTCTGAAGGAACAATAAATACTTTGATTGGAAACCATAATAACATGTTGCATGTTTATCAGGATGTGACATTGAAGTGGGCCACTCAACTTCCCCACATTCCTGTAGCAGTAAGAGTGGGCTGTTTACAGTAAGTGGTTTAATTTAACATTTTTTTAAAAAGAGTATCTTAAGGAATTCACTAGAAGTTTTATGGCAAATGATTTTATTAAAAAATGACAAATGACATTGAATGTCTGCAATGGAGATAATTTAAAATATAAATTTTATTGGTAAAGAAGGATATAAAAAACCCTTAATTAGCACCTGTAATCATTTTTATCTAGTATCTCTAATAAGATATTCTTTATAAATTCAAGATTTCAAGAAAATAGTTTACCTGATAGATTATTTTCTTTAAAATAGAAAAGGATTTCTTTAAGCACTTAATGGATCCCATTTAGAGATCACTTATTGTTGACTGTGAGAATGTTACACTTCAAAATTTGTTTCAGAACTTATGTCAAACGGTGCAGAATTGCTAATGATTCTGTGTTCAGGACAGTTTAGATTTTAAATAGAGCCTTTTTGCATTTAAATGAAAGACAATATTCGTGTGTTAATGTTAACTTTACAAAATTTATCAAAAATGAGAGAAATAGATATCTAACTGTGTAATTTTTCTAGTTTGTCAGTATATGAGGCAAGATCTTGACAAACTCTTTAGCATCTCAGATTATGTTTAGGAATTGAAAATCTCAATAAATATATAGAAACACAACTTTCTATAAAGCTTCATGTATTCCCAGATCTATTCAATTCTGCTTATTTAGATCATTTTATTGAACATTTAAAAACCGTATGTAGAATTCTTCAGTGATGCCTATAGTATCTGATCAATGTGGCTAATCCCCCTAATTTAAGAAGTTGAATGTGGAATATTATTGTTGAGGCTCAATGAAAGGCATTCATATTTGCATTAATGGTTAATCTGAAGCTTAGATGTTGGAAAAATGAAAACAATGTTTTAAAAACATTGCATATTTTAAAAAGAAATTGCTTTCATATTTATGAGAAAATGCTATAATTATAATACTATAATTATAGTTGCTGTGCACTTAACACAAATTACAGTTATTTTGTATCTGAAGAAAAATTTAAAATTTTGAGTTAGCTTTTGCAAAGTCCACCAGATGGTCTTTTGAGTTCAACCAAACACTCAGACTCACCAGACATTTTTTTTTTTTTTTTTTTTTTTTTGCGGTACGCGGGTCTCTCACTGTTGTGGCCTCTCCCGTTGCGGAGCACAGGCTCTGGATGCGCAGGCTCAGCAGCCATGGCTCACGGGCCCAGCCGTTCCACGGCATGTGGGATCTTCCAGGACCAGGGCACGAACCCGTGTCCGCTGCATCGGCAGGCGGACTCTCAACCACTGCGCCACCAGGGGAACCCTCACCAGACATTTTATATCAGATTTACTTATAAGGATTTAGAACAGGAAAAATATCTTGCCAGCAGGGCAACGTCAAGTAATTCTCTTTTGGGAGAGTAATTATTGCAGCGGTCCATATATCCATCCAAGAGCTGTTCTCTTTGGCCCCCCAAGTGATAGCTTAGGTGCAAGAAGACAGATTCACACTGGTGGGTATGCAGCCCATCTTGGCTTAGAGTCTTCATGCCCGTCAGGAGCCAGTATCTTTAAATACTAAAAGGTCATTGTGGTTTTTGTATGTATGTGGGGCATGGGAGAGTGATAGATAGAAAGAACTTATTGAGATCATTTAGTTGAAATACTTGTATTACAGATATATTATTTACAAGGGATATGTCTATTTTAAGAGTCACCATACTCATAGAGAAGCTCAGAGATATGGCTTGCCAGAAGATATTTATGGTTAATTTATAGTTTCTGGTCCAGATGCAACTTACAAGTCAAGGGACAAATAGTAACTGAAAGTACCTTGAATAAAAAGTCAAATTTCTATATAGTGTGCAGCAAGATGCTTATATTCAAAATTAGCCTGACACACCTAAATTTAGGTACTTGTAAGTGAAACTTCCTATTTCTCATAAAGATCATAATTATAAATAAGTGCAAATATTACCATTAATGATTTCCATGGTTAACATATAGCAATACTTTCTAATTATTCATTGGAAGATTTTTCTTATTTTTATGCACTTTAACATAAAAATATAGGATTAGAGTGTTTGAAAGAATTTCATTGTAACTTTTAGTAGTAGAATCAAAAAAATTTATTACTGACTTAACTATAGCATATTTGTATTTAGAAGTTATTATTTGAAGTTAGAGCACTGAAATAATGTCACTCCTGCTTTTTATTACCTTTAGGGTTAAACTTTTTTGGTAGAAGCTTCCTTGGCTGCATGTGTTTATTTGTAAAGGAAATTGCTGCTACTTTAATATGTTTCTTTTCAATGAATAAGAAATATTGGATTTGGATCAAGTTGGTGCAATTATACTTAATAGCAGCATTTTCTTCAGAAACTACGATGCTTTATTTCCTCCCACTCCCTCCTAGTTGGCAGTCCTAGTTCTCTCTACCTTGTTTATTATAAACCAGTTTTAAATCTGTCTGGCTTTCCTTCTTTCTTTTCAGGGTAAACGGCATTCTTGATTAGAACTTTTTTAGTCTAATTATTTTAATTTTTGTGTGTTAGACTATAAGAATGTGAAATAAATATACAGTTTACAGAATCAGAAGATCCCAAATGTGATAATGTTCTTTAAATTCTTAGCTATTACTGTTTTCCTCTCATTGCACAAAGTAGCTATGGAAGCCTGGCGGAGTATCTTACCTCTGCTATAGTCAGTTTCCCAAACGGCAAATAAAGATCATTGTTTATCGGTAACGTTATTCTCTCTAGAGATATGAAATATACCTAAAAGTAGAAGTCTATTTGAATGGACATTCAAAGTGATGGGAGCCTTTCCAAACTTTAGCTGGCAGCCACAGCCATTGTGCTTTAAAATCTTGTTACAGCTCATTTTTTAGTATAAACAATTTGGTCTAGGACTACGGTGTTTTTCTTCCTAGGCTATATTCACTATAGTAACTTTTTATAACTGTCAGTATTTAATATTTTATTCTTTAGTTTTCATTGATACAGTATTCTTGACCAGAATGTTCTTCCCATTTCTTCTCTGGATTTTCAGATTTCTTCTATCTTCGAGTCCTAACAAGTCACATAAATAAGCCTTCCCTCTCTACCCTGATCTCCTTCTTTGAATTTCTATATTTATAGTATGTTGGTGACTATTCTTTGCTTTTTCTAACTCCCAATTTGATCATACACTGTTTTAATGTAAGGACCTGTTCTACTTTTGCATATCACATTGAATAATCAGTCAGAAAGCTGAACATATGGTATATGCTCAGTAGATACATGAAAATCATTGTGGTTTGTGTGTGTCAGGGTGAGGGGTAGCTAGAAAGACCTCATAAGAGCTTTTAAAGTTTTTTTTAAATATGAAAAAATTGAGACTCATAGATGGAAGGATATTGTTTCTTTGAAGACATATTTATTAGGAGAGTTTTTAAATTTCAAAGTGACTTTTTCTTTCTTTTTAGTTTAACGTTTGCTGTTAATTTGTCTTTTTTTTTCTTTGTGCTTTGTAGAAAGAGAATGTTGGCCTATATATACACTTTCTGCTATGTTATATTTTTAAGTGTTTCCTTTGTGGCTTAATATTCCCCATAATATTTGTAAATATTCTTGGAAGTAGGGTAGAGCATAAATTATGATTTTCAGAGCTTGCGCATTCTTATTGATATTTTCCTCTGTTAATCTGTTAATCAGCAGTGGAATGTTTGTCTTTCATTACTATATTTTTCTGTCAATTTTTTGTTGAACATCTAAGTATTTTTGATTTATGTATTCTAGTTCTAATTATTCAACTTATGTTTATGATAGTTATTTTATTTTTTTGGTTAGTTTAAGAAATTTTGCCAGTATAAAGTGACCTTTTTTTGTGCTTTCATTTAATGTTTTCTTCTTTGTTTTGTTTTGTTTGCTTTGAGTTCACTTTGTTATTAATTATTGGTATGCTATTGTCTATGCTTTTTTAACCTGTAACTTTATTTTGGGTGTATTTCTTATAAAAATAATTTGATTGGATTTTTCAACGCATTTTGGAGACCCATTTAAAATTGTTACATTCGATGTATTTTGTCAATTTTCAGCTTCTTTGATATTCTCTACTTTTTATACTATTTTCTTTGGTTACCATTTCTTGTGTGTGAGCTGTGGTTTCTCTGCACTTGGAATTCTTCCATGTATTAGATGTTACATACACATACATATCTCTTTTCTTTATTTTATCATACAATATAACACCCTATACCATTCTGGGGAACATTAAATCAGCCGACTGAGGGATGAAGCACAATTAATAAGTTAAAAAATTATAATTCATGATTTAAAAAGATTCACAATCTTTAAGAGATACAGAAAAATACATTAAAATCATTGTATGATCATATTGCCTAGATAAAAAGTGAATGCAAATTTTAGAAACATTCTTGAAAAAAGCATTAGTATCGTTTACAATAATAATTTATAGCTGATAA
Source organism: Mesoplodon bidens (assembly GCF_964165515.1). NCBI lineage: Eukaryota > Metazoa > Chordata > Mammalia > Artiodactyla > Ziphiidae > Mesoplodon > Mesoplodon bidens. The sequence goes on from NC_138166.1 coordinate 62,772,970, forward strand.
AAATACATGACAGAAAAATATTGTACAATGATAAATTTTTATCATACTGCTGTGGGCCTGGGTTCAATCCCTGGTCGGGGAACTGAGATCCTGTAAGCCACATGGCATGGCTGGAAAAAAAAAAAAAAGATAAAATTCAAGTATTATTTAAAGTTACCTCAATCTTACCATCCAGAATTGACATTTGTTAGCACCTGTTAAACGTCAAGCCTGATATTTTTGTCTACAGATATGCCAATTAGGCACAGGATAAAATTTACAAAGCAGAATCATATGTTTTTTATATATGTTTATTTTATGTTCTAAGAGAAAAAAGAAATAGATAAAATGGAAGGAATAAATGAATTTTACATAGATATTTATTCACAACAATGTATTTCAGTTTCTAAAAGACCCCTCTAAGTATAGAAAAAAAGTAAAAGATTGATATTTTCAATTTTTTAAAGTGGTATTTCAACTTTTGGCAGTGTCTATTGACTCCTATTATAAAAGATAAGGAAAACAGCAACTTATGCTTTCTTCTTCCTCTCTTCTTACCAAGTTCTGACATTGTTGGTATCTTACTATTATTTATTTTGTCAAAGTTTAAAACATTTACATACATTTTAGTAATCACTATTTTTAGTCCTTTATTCTATCCTCTCAAAGCTCACCACCAATTCTTCTACCGTTCCAGAATTATCTTGATTTACTTCTTGGTTAGTTGAATTCAATCATCCAGTAGATTTGAGGAAAACCTTGTAAGTCTTCTTGCAATCTTGAGAATTGTTTATTGCTTTTATACTTGAAGGTTATCTTAGCTTCCCCCAGAATTTTGGAACTTCCATTTGGTGTTGATAGTTGCTGTGGTAAAGTCTGAGGCTGGCTGAACTTTTCTTAAAACTTCTTATTGAATGAATTGCTTTTTCTTCCTGGATGCTCATATCTGACTTATTTTTTTAAATCCTTAAAAGACTGTAAATTCACTAGCATTATCATCAGTTGATTAATTTTGTATGTATCAGTTTGTTCTAGAACAAGGTGAGATTTGATAGATTCAAGTTTTTGTTCATTTCAGAAAAATTTTCTTCCATAATACCTTTGAATATTGGTTCTGGTCTACCAGTTCAGTTTTCGTAATCAATATCATTATTATAAATATATTAAGCTTACATTGTCTTCCACATCTAGCATCACCTCATTAATTGTCAATTTTTTTCTATTTTGATTTGTGTGATTTTTATCCATGTCTCTCCACCATGCTCTTATGTTTGTTTTTATTTTATTTTATTTTTTCTTGTTATTGCTCCTAATGTGGCTTTCATCCATCCAGTTTGTGTTTGTGCTTTTCAAACAAAGAAAAAATTATGTTTCTTTCATTTCATTGATACAATAGTAGCTGTTTGTCTGATTTCTTCATTTATTTCCCTAGGAAGTTCTTGCTATGGATATTTTCTGCTTTTTGCTTATGTTCCAATCTCCCTCATCTCTATCTCTTTTACTTTATTTGCAATTTCTGCACAAAGGTCCTCTGTTCATTACTTTGCAATTATTGCTCATATTTAAAATGATGGCAGCAATTTACTTAAGAATCATGTGGGAAGTGATAGGAGAGAGTAATGAACTCGGACCACCTGATTCTTTTACCTTCTCATTGTGTTTAATTTCTCCGTTGCCCTGGTGGTCCAGCTCCCTCAGTTTTCAGGGTTTAAGAGGTGGATGAGTCTAACAGAAGTCCCCCTGTATCTCCAGTCACAGGCTGTTGGTGTTAAAAGTCAGTGGCTGCTGTTTGTCCTCTTATTTTCATTGGTTAGGAAGCTAGCTGATTGATAAATGCATCTTATACTTCTACTGTATCTTTCTATTCTTTTTTAAAAATTTTTATTGAAATATACTTGACTTACAATGTTGTGTTAGTTTCAGGTGTAAGGAAAAGTGATTCAGTTATATATATGTATATTATATATATTTTATATATATTCTTTTTTAAGATTTGTTTCCATTATAGGTTATTAAAAGATTTCTTTTGAATTTTATTTAATTTATTTTTTTTATACAACAGGTTCTTATTAGTTATCTATTTTATACATATTAGTGTATATATGTCAATCCCAGTCTCCCAATTCATCCCACCACCACCACCCCCGCCCATTACAAGATATTGAGTAAAGTTCCTTATGCTATCCAGTAGGTCCTTGTTGGTTATCATACTGTGGTTTTCTATATTCCATTTCCTGCATCCCACCTGTACCCTTAGATCTCATTATGTTAGTCTAGGGGCCTGACTCTGTATACCTCTATGCTTGAGGTCTGAGAAGCATGTGTCAGCTCTTGGCATCCTATCTTATTACAGTACAGAATTTAAAATGTTCAGCCTCAATAAAATAGATAAACAACCAGGACCTACTGTATAGCACAGGGAACTCTATTTAATAGCTTGTAATAGTCTATAATGGAAAAGACTCTGAAAAAGAATAGACATAAATATATATGTGTGTATAACTGAATCACTTTGCTGTACACCTAGAACATTGTAAATCAACTATACTTCAATAAAAAAAAGTAAATAAGGTGTTCAGCCTCAAAATTTGCTGATTGTGACTGTAGTGATGTCCTTGTTCAATTTTCCTTTTTTTTTTGATGGGGGCACTGGTTGTTATTGTCGTACTTTCTGCTGTTTTTTGGTGAGTTTTGAGGAGTTTTCCTGTGCCATCTTTGGCTGGAAGTCATTTTTTCTTTATCAATTGATGTTTATTGTTGCTGGGGAGAGAATTATGGAAAACTTGATTTTTGTTGTGTTTTAAGTAACTAGTTCTTTTTTTTTTTTTTTTTTTTTTTGCGGTATGCGGGCCTCTCACCGTTGTGGCCCCTCCCGTTGCGGAGCACAGGCTCCGGATGCGCAGGCTCCGGACGCGCAGGCTCAGCGGCCATGGCTCACGGGCCCAGCCGCCCCGCGGCATATGGGATCCTCCCGGACCGGGGCACGAACCCGTATCCCCTGCATCGGCAGGCGGACTCTCAACCACTGCGCCACCAGGGAGGCCCTAGTAACTAGTTCTTTGTGTGTGGTTGCTTGAAGAATGTTTTTCATTTTTTTCTGTAAATGCCACATTTGTTACTATATATTTGTATGATATTGTTTTCCTTGATTTAGTTGGGAACGTGGTGGATTTAATCTGTTTAGACTATTTGTTTGGCTGCTGAAGAAAGCTTCCTTATATTGTATGTTTGATTATTCTTTCAGTTCTGTTTGATATAGTCCATCCTTCAGGGAAATGAATATTGTTTGGTTGGCTATTTATTTTCTGTTCCCCATGTCCACTGTGTTCTTCTTCATAATTTTTATTTCTTTGTCATTTTTCTTCCTGTTTTCTGGGAGAGTGTCTGAATTTTGTGTTCTGTATCAGTGCTTCCACAGCATTTTCTATGTCTACCATTGGAGATTTTTTTAGCCTAGTGAAGTGATATCTTTCCCCCTTCCGCATGCCTCCCTCCTCCTGCATCTTTGGTATTATTAACCAGTGTAGTACGTGGCAGGCTATAATTCCCATGATGTACTTGTGCCAGGTATGTCTTACTTTGAAACCTGTTTTTAGTGTTTATTTTGGGATTCTATCTCTGAGCATATAATATGCTACTATTAATTTCTGTCCTTTACTTAGCCAGTTGTTTTATAGAATTTGTTACCTCTGTATGGATATAGATAGTGTAGAGAGGCCAAGGGCAGTGGCAGAAGTGGGAAAGGTTCCGATGGGTAGGGATAAAATACCTTGCTTCCATAATAGGTCAGGTTTGAGTAGTAAAAGATGTCAGCATAGTTTTATGGTTCCTATGGAACCTGGGCAGATTAGGGTAGGTGTTGAGATTAGGGAAGAAGAATAAAACATCTTCCTACCTTTGTTCAGTTGGTCTCTATGAAGTGAAGTTGGGTGTGACATAAGCTAAAGCTGTGTTTTTGGCTTTATCTACCTGATAATTAGTCTAAATTTCTTTTAGGTTCTGAATTTATAGTTTATGGGATTGTTTTTTACACTTTCCTCCCTTTTTCCAATGATTTCATGTCTGTGTCTTTGTCTCTTTCAGCTCCTGCATGGCCATTTTAGTTAGCTATTGGAGAGACTGCATGAGGACTGTTGCCATATTGAATTGAACATTTCAGAAGAGCCTTAGGGTCATATCATTAAATTGCAGAGAAAAATAGATTTGAATACTGCTGAATTTAGGGATTCTTTTGGAGAAATTGGCTTTTTTCCAGTTCTGACTACCATTTAATTTCCAAAAAATAATTTTGGTTCAGGCTAGAGATTGAGCAGAATAGTGAGTTTTTTGGGAAAAAAATTAAAAAATAAAATGGCAACCTTTTTAGAAAGATATGGTCCTTGAAATGTGGCTGAGCTCTTAATTTTACACAGAATATATCACTGTCTTTAGTAATTGGGTATCCCACTGTACTTTCTGACTGGTTTATATTTGGTCTTGTTTCGTGCAGTGTTCATTATAGATGAATTCTAGATCAATTGAAAGAATTTGCATACCCTCATAAAGTATAACATAGTGGGTTTTGACATTAATTTGATTGTTTTCCTAACCTTCCATTTTCCTCACCATAATGTAGCATTTGTATTCTTTCGGTGATTTTTAGAAATTTTGTAGTTGATTGTAATTGGTGCTTTTGGCATTGTAATTAAATTAAGCTTAATTTAGCTCATTTTACTGTGATGAAGCTTACTGATTTTCAGTGTTTTCACTATTAGTTTTTCCTGAGAAGTCTAATTCCTTCCCCTGTTTTTTATTTGCTTGTTTACTTTTTGTTTTGTTTTGCTTTTTCCTTTTATTTGGGAAGTAAAAAATATCTTTTCTGTATTAATAGTGATAAATCAGTTTTAAAGAAACCCATTGCGACTTAAGTGGCATAAGATGATAATTGGGTTGTTAACCAGAAATATTAATATTATATAATATATTATGTGATAAATAAATATAAATATAAATATAAATAGGGTGAGAGAACCCCTATCAGAAAAGGGGAGTTTCAGTTTGGGACATGGTGGGCCTGCTAGTGTAGCACAATAGATTATAACTTAATGTAAGGAGATATGGGGGAAGGAAGAGAAGGAAGAACAGGATTTATCATATTTGTTATTTTGTTTTCTTTCTCTTATTGTTGATATCTCAGTAACCATGATTTAGACAAATTGTTTATGTCAATTCTATTGAAGCATTTTGGGAGTAAAATGAATTGCTTTACTTTTGATGGTCATCATTACTTGTATGCATATACAGTATTTCTATTGTGTATGGTCAAGGTCTTTAAAGAGGTGATTTCTAGATTTTATGTTGATTGGATTTTATACCATTTGAACAAGAATTGTGCTTGTAAAGTCCTTATAACCATGTAGCTAAACCATGGTTGATCTATGGCCTATCAGTATGCTGCTTTATGAACTGTAGTATTGCTCCTTCGATAAGTATTTTATTCACATGGAAAAGACTTGCGGTAATCTTATAAATAAATTAAAAAGCCATGTCTTTATTGTTATTTATCAGTTGAGGTTATAATCCTTAGAAAAACTTTCCTTATGAAAGTTAGAAATCTTTTGCTGTGGTCTCATGTTTTCATTATCATTTTATTTTTTATGTAGTAATGTAAAACACAGCATACTCCATTCTCATGAAAAGTTTAATAGTAATTACAGTTGCAGATTGTTTGACTTTGGTACATTCCATAGCAAATCTGTTTAACTTGTCTGCCAGAGGTTTTAGAAACACTCTACAGCCAAAGATAAGGAGTTGCACTTAGAATGCTAGTTGGGTTTATTCTTTTGTGTTTTATAAATTAAATGTTTTAATGGTAGAATTCATCATATTACCATGTATTTCCACTGCAAAATTTCTTTAGACATACTGTCATTGAGGCTGTGAACGTCTCTTAAAAGGAAGTGCTCAGTCTCAAAAAAAAAAATCTATATGGAAAAGCCTTGTGTTTTGGTTTCTGTTTCTCTGTCCCATACTGATATGAGAGTTAATTTCATAGTGGATGAGGGGGCTGGCAGAGGAGTTAGTTGTTTAGTAGAGTGGTAGCACCAGAAAAGTGTTTTGCTTTTCACTAGTTAGGGTGAGTTTTGTCTTTTAATAAATGCATAGCTCCTTGGCCCTTTGGTCTTGGAGATTATTTGTATCAGGTTGGTGACTTTGCTTTCATCTTTCTTGGAAATACATGCATCTTTCTTGGAAATATATAATTTTACATTTTCCCTCCTCAGTTAAAATACTCTGGTTTCAAAGATAGAATGAGGCTTTAAATTTATTTCTAAATTATTAAAAAATATTTATATTTCCAAGATAAAAAAAGTTACATTTTCTAAGTTGCTTACTGGAGAATATAAAAGAGAAACAAAGTTACTTTTTTGGGTAATATTAGGTTATATTCTGCTACTAATGACTTTGGAACTTTTAATGAACTTAGTTCTTTTAACTCGTTAACCAGTATATGGTCTATACTTTTGAACTAGCATTGGAGTGCATATCTGGGATATTGCCAAAATAAAAAAGGGTGTATGTAAATATATAAATCTTACTCTATAAGCTAAAGTTGGATGCCTTAAAATTAGAATCAACTGTTATCTGAAAGGAAATACAAGAATACAGCAGTACATATTTATTGCCTGGTGTGTACTGGCATCGTTGTATCATTAGGCTCTTAAATTCTAAAAAGAACTACATTAGTAACTCATTCAAAACTTCTGAAGTGTTTAATAGTTTAGAAATCTTCACTAACTCCCTACATCTTTAAAAAACAGATTGGGGAGAGTGATGGTGCATTACTTCATTTCAAGACACTGGAATACTAAATAAAATTACCAAAAAAAGGGATTGAAAAATATAATATAGTCAAGCAATCATGTTATCATTTAAGTCCTCTTTATAACTTTAACTTGAAACTGGTAAGTAAATGAAATTTTGCCTGCTAAAATAGGGCTTTATCTCTCAATTATCTGACCTCTGTGACACACGGAATCTATCACTGAATAGATAGGAGGGTTCCCACATATTCTAAAATGGGGATCTGTATTCAGTGGTTTTCCTGCCTGTAGATAAAGTCTATTAACGTTTGTTCACTGAAATGAAGTTTACTATTTAAAATAAGTGTAAAGTAGAAGCAGAGCTACTACCTGCTTTATTGATATGCTAAAAAAAGAAAGATTCAGATGCCCATACAATTTGTTTTGAGTGTGTAATATTTAAAACTATAGAGAAAACTGTACTAATTCAAAGTTCAAGTGTTTTTGTTTTAATTAAGTAGGTGACAGAATGCCATTATTGAACATTAATTCATTAATGTAGAACATATGTTCTAATTAGAACTTATGTTCAAATCTTGATAAGCCTTGGCTATGTGAAAACTTTGCTTAGTGCAGAAAGAAAGATTTATTTTACTTTTTTCCCCTTGTAGTTCATCAAAAAGTCATCTTTAATTTTCCAATGTTTTTAGAGTGAGAGTATTTTAATATTTGTAGATAGCATGTATTACATACCATGAAGATGTTTTAGAGCATACATTGATTGTCTAATTAGTAATGTGTTCTTTTACCATAACACTGTTCCAAGAGTCCATATGATAATAATAACTAATATTTATTTCACTTACTATGCACCAGGCAGTATTCTAAGTGCTTTATACATAGTAATTTATTTAATCCTTCTAAGAATTGCTACTATTATTAATATTATTACCATTCCCATTTTATAGGTGATAAAACTGAAGCATAGAAAGATCAATAATATGCAGGAGCTCATAATCAAACATGTAAACTACTAATTATAGCATACATGGGTAATGTTCCAACATAGAAAAGCAGAAAGTGATAGGGCCCTTCAGAGTATTTAGTCTACCATGCTACTAGAAGTCAAAGTCCCAACTCTTTTTGTTTCTACTAAAAAACTCTCATACCTTTCTTTTCTCTAGAACAATTGCTTCCCTTTCATGTTAGTGCTATCCAATATTCAATCTAATGACAGTATATTGTTTGACATTAAAATGATAAACATTTGAAAAACCAGAAGGTAGAAGCCTAAAACAAAAGTGATTACTTTTGGAGTGTGGGACTGAGGGGTGGAAGAATCTGGATATGTTCTTTAAATAACATTTAGGAAGGCTAAGGTATTCTAAAAATCAACTTCAGTCTTTGGAAAAACAATGATGCTACCAAGCCTCTTTCATTTAAATCTAAAATAGTTTAGATGTATTAATATAGATATAAATATTTTGGAATGAATAAAAAGTGAAAGATAAATTATTAAGTATTTTAATTAAGAAGAATAGTGTAGAAAATTATTCCTTTTTTCTTTTTATTTAAAAGAAAAGTTATGGTTTGTAAATTAGAAATTACTAGTATTCAGTTATCAAAATACAATGAAAAAAATAATACCTTTTATCTGTCACTTATACTTATTTCCAACAGCAAATTTCTCTCCTCTTCTTATCCCATCTTGTTACCTTCGTATTTCAAATGAGTAGGAACAGTTCATATTAATTGAACATTTAAAAATTTTTCTTGGAAGGAAAATTATTCTGATTTGGACCATATAACAATTTACCTTTAGCAGTGAATTTTGCAATAACTCTGAACACTTAGGAGTATAAAAATTCTACATTTCCCTTCTTTTAAAAAAACTTTGTTAACGATGGAGAAAGCATATATGACATCTTTCAAGATCTGTAGTTGGAAAAAAATATTCTCTGCTTTGCAAAGCCTCAGCTATGCCCATACTGTGTGAATGCAGCATGGAGCTAGTGTGTGAGTGATCAAGCAGCAGGAACAGTTTCTATGGAAACAATATTCAGAGTACTTAAAGTTTAGCAGAAAAATATGAAAAATTAAAACACAATCACATTGGGAGTAATTGGCGGATGGAGATACAAAAGTTATCTTGCTGCTTTTTAAAATTTCTACAGGCTTCCAGATGGTAGAAAATGCTTTGTTCTTCCCTCCAGCCCATCTGTTGTTTTTTAGTGTAACTGACATTACCACAACTACTGCAACCATTAAAGCATCACCATATAAAAATGGCAAAATTTAGAACGTATTGTATAGTTTTATGGAAAGAAGATTACAAGAATCAAAGTTATAGTTTGTTGAAAGATTTGCTATTTTATTTTATTTTTTTTGGTGTGTGTGGTGTAGTGGTATGATAGAAGTAATGCCCAGGAATGATGTACTCTAAGATTAGAACAAATTTCCCTTATTGGAGGTGGTGTAGAAAAATTTTCGTGATTTAGAATTAAACATAGGGATTTCTTTATGTATCATTGAAATGAATTACTTTTTAAGTAAAGGATATAGTGTATGTGATCCACTAAACCTATGCATTTGTTTTATTTCTTTTTTCCCCAGAGTATTAGTCTTTGCCAGAAATGGGTATGTGTTACTGTTTTCTACACAAAAATTACTTTAAAGAAAATAGTTATAACAATAATTATTTGTGCCAGTTTCAGTCCAGCAAATATATAACTTTTGTAGTTTAAAAAATTTAAAATAGTTAAGCAAAATAAATTTCTATTTAAATAACAAAATATTATAAAATAATTTTTATTTATTGGTGTCTGCCTAAAGGCAGATCTCATAAATTTTATTTGTTGCTTTTTTGCCACTTTTATCAAACAGAATTTGTGTTTGCTAAAGTAGAATTTAGATAGTGAATTCTTTACTCTTAATCAACAAATTCATATCCTTAGAGTAACTTTGGATTGATTATTCATCTTAATTCTTTCCTTTTTTACTCCTTAATTACTTATGTCTAAAAACTAGTCTTTATGAAAAATTAAATGAAGTTTTGTTAAAGTTAAAATAATTCTTGTCTAGGTTACTTTTGCCCATTTTTAAGTGCTGTAATTTAAAAATACTTTAGAAAAATCAAGCAATAGTTACGTGCTGCTTTTAAGGAGATTCTTGTCACCTTTCTTGTGTTATTCCCCCCCCAATACATATCTTTCTTCCAGCTTGTATATATTTCATGAAAATTCATGTTTATTTTGAAAAAGTCTTTCAAGATTATGTCACATTTGAGTTCAGGAAATCCAATTTTGACTAGAAGTATTGCTTTACCTTTAGCAATATGCAAATGAATTAATACAGTACCTTGAGTTTTGGCAAACTCATCTTTAAGCCATTTGAACCTCCCAAGTGATACTCAGATATGTAGTGAAATTCAATAGTTCCTAGAAGCCCAGTGAGTCTACAATGTTTGGTTTCTTAAAAACAAGCTAAAATGAATAGCAGTATTAGGTGAGTTTCATTCAGAATGCCATGTAGCACAGAAACAAGTCATTTGTCTTCCAGTGTGAATTCTAATAGGTCTTAGTTCCCCAATCTAGGCTCTTTCTGTGGCCAGGACTGGGGTCCTATGATGTGTAGTCTTTAGGGACACTTTAGTTTCAAGTCTGGGGAGAATACCTTCTTCAGCTGAGGTTTTTCTCTGGGGAGTTGGCTTACAGAATGGGCATCTCAGAGACTAGAATAGTGGTTATTAGGGGTGAGGGAGATGGAGAGATTCTGGTCAAATGGCACAAGGCTTCAGTTATAAGATTAATCAGCTCTGGGGATCTCATGTACAGCATGGTGACTATAGTTAATAAAACTGTGTTGTATACTTGAAATTTGCCAAGAGAGTAGACCTTAAGCATTCTTATCACACACACACACAATGGCAACCATGTAAGGTGATGTATGTGTTAAATCTGGTTGTGATAATCATTTCATGAAGTGTATGTATGTCAAATCATCCCATTGTATACTTTAAATATATACAATTTTATTTGTCAATTATACTTCAATAAAACTGAAAAAAAAAAGAATGGGCATTTCTTCTTTTCACATAGGGACCACCCTGTTCAGTTTCTTCAAGCATGGCAGTTGGTATTCAATGAACATTGGTTGAATGACTGACTGACTGAAGGGATTAATGAAGCAATTGAAAACAAGTGACTCAGAAGGGTCAAAGGCATACTGCTTCACAGCCTGAACACTTTGCCTATGGGATATTAAAAAAGTATTTAGTTTGGCTGCTTACAAATTTTTTTTTTTACCATAATGCATTTGTTATAGGAGTGGATTAAAACTATGCCCTGAAAAAAGTGTTTTCAATTTTGTGGGAATTTAATTTAGTCTCAGTAATCCTGTCTTCTCTTCTGTGGATGATGGGAATTTGTTTATGGAACATTTATTTGTTTGTTCAGGTCAAACATTTTATTAACCTTTTTTATTCTGTCAGACATAGATGAATAACTCATGAAGAGTCTTAGATCCATATTTCATGAAGGGCATAATTGTGATTTGAATTCCTTATATGCATAGTTATTTATTATGCTAATGAGTATGCCTGTACTGTTAGCTTTAGGTTGTAGAAAAGAAATTTTAAAAGAATTATGTTTTTATTGGCATTGACTTTATTTTATGTCAGCAGTCATGAGTTCATGTATTTTTATGTACAAAGTGTCTCATACCACTTCATAGCATATTTAGTGTTGTATGAAAGGAGAGAAGGTTAACACTCCCCTTGACAAGGATGGAAGAGGCCTTTGGGCCTAGCAACATGCATATGGTTAAGAAAGCATATTTAATTATCTTCTAATGGATTATGTCAAAATTTCTTTCTCTTACATATTTTACATGGAAATATTTTATATTCTTATCAAACTCATATACATATGTATCAGGACTGGCCACTTGAAATATATAATTATAAGAGAGTGAAAATAGAACGGGTTATACCAGCAAAAATTTTTTGATAATCAGAAATTACACAACACTCTGATGCTCTTTGAGAGAAACCTCAGGTTTTTTTTCTTTAAAAAAATTCAACTTTATTGAGGTATAATTTACATACAATTAAATTCACCCACTGTAAGTGTTCATTGAGTTTTTAAATTTTTTCTTCCAGTTTTCTTGAGATATAATTGACATAGAGCATTGTATAAGTTTAAGGTGTATAGCATAATGATTTGACTCATCTATCATGAAATGATTATCACAATAAGTTTAGTGAGCGTCCATCATCTTATATGCGTACAAAATTAAAGAAATAGAAAAATTTTTTCTTGTGATGACAATTCTTAGGATTTACTCTCAACAACTTTCATATAAAACATAGAGCAGTGTTCATTATATTTGTCTTGTTGTACATTACATCTGCAGTACTTATTTATCTTATAAATGGAAGTTTGTACCTTTTGACTTTTTTCATCCAATGATGAAATAGGCAAAGGACTCATGGGCAAAAGAAAAAAGGGATCTGTAATTTGTCACAAGAGAGGAGATGAGTTAACGTAGGTCAGAGTATATTTCTACCTAGGCACTGAACAACTTCATACCTTATAATGCAAATTTCTATTATTTCTATTGAAATATTGTTTATTATTTTTATTATTAATTTTTTTGGCCATGCTGCACAGCATGTGGGATCTTAGTTCCCCAACCAGGGATTGAACCCTTGCCCCCTGCAGTGGAAGCACGGAGTGTTAACCACTGGACGGCCAGGGAAACCCCTGAAATATTGTTTCTTGAGGTCACATAATATCATCTAGGAAACAGTGTTAAGTAAAGAAAATTTACAATAAAATTAACTGTCTTGTAGGATAGCAAAGACTGAGTGCAGTGTATTATCTATGTTTTTTTCCAATTTCTCTTTTCTGTGTGTTTAAATGATATTGTGTCTTGTTTAACCAATAGATAAAAACCTATGTCTGTAGACCACTGGGCCATTGTGATTCATATACTTTTAATTTCTGTAATTATTAATGAGTAATATACTTAATCCCCCCCCCAATAGCTTCTTTTATTCTCTGTTAAATACATCACTTTCTGTTTCTGGGAGACTTAAGTTTTTTCCTATATGAAGAGATTGAACAAACTTTTATGTGTGGTTTCAATGTAACTGCTAGAAATATTTTTATGCTACTTCATTTCTCAGTGGAGCATGAGTTACTTTGCCCTAATGTTGGGGGGGTATTAAAGACATTTTCTCCCTTTCTTTCTGAGTGGTCTGAAACCTATGAACTAAAAGCACAGAAGCATCAGACTGTGAATCTTAGTTTAATATATATATTTTTAGAAGCCACTACAGGTGAATTATTTATTCTGTATTATACGAGGCTGTTTAACTTTGATCTGGCCAGCTAGTAGCAATAAGACTACTTCTAAATATCTCTCCATTTGGAGATGTTTACTGTTGTCGTCAACAGCAATCCCCTCCCCTCCCACACACAAAACACTTTCATGTATGTATGTATGTATATATGTATGTACGTATTCACATATTTATCTTTCCTCCCCTTCACATTTGGTGGGATGTGTGTGGCTTTCTGGAGAAGGGAGGGAGAAGGAGGCCTTGGCTGGAGGCTGCTATTGATCTAAGGCAGTGGGCATTAATAGGCAGCATCTGCCCTCTCACTTTTAGTAATGCAGCTGACCCTTTTAGCTGATGGATACCCGAGCTGTAAGTGGCAACTTTAATGTGATACCTTAGAGTTAGGTCCTTACTAAGTAAATCACATTTAGAAGCTTTTATGTTATCATAGTCATGCTTGTTTTAAAAACCCTAAACATGATGAACATTAAAAATGAATTTATATTCATGAAGCAAAATTTGATTTTCTAGGTAATTACCTATTCATCTAAAAACTTAAATGGTTGCTTTTAGTGTTCATCTATGTAAATGACACAATAAAAAAAGAAAGCTATTCTGTGATACTGTGCTTTATTTCAAATGATTTTCTTGATGATACATTTATTTTGTCTAAGGCTTTTTCAAATAGTCTCTTCTTTCCTAAGTAGAGTTTGCTGTAGATGGAAATAACTTAATATGTCTATTGTTAGAATGAGACTAGTATAATCTTTTACTTAGTCTTTTATCTAGGTACCACCTGAGTGGGCATATTGAATATTTGAAATATGGTTGTAGATTAAAGGATATACAGAGATGTTATATAATCTACCTTTAAAGCAAGTAGTGTTGGGATTTGTACTTAAGTGATGTTGGATCTAAAATCGAATCAAAGAGGCAGAAGTTCAGAGAGATTTGTTTCTCCCTAATTAATAAGAGAGAGAGATGAGTTGCCATTGATTTTTAAGAGTAAAATTCTTAACCGTGATGGAGGATTTCCCCATATTTTTGTCCTCATATCATTCTCTTAATGTTATTCATACACAGCTTTTGTTATTTAATTTTAGGTTTGAAATGGGAAATGATCAAAAAGCATTTTTATAATGGAAGCTTAAAGATTACAGACTATATAGTTAAATTTTTAATTGTTTAAAAATGCAGTAAAGTGGGCAAAATTAAGAAATATATATTTTAAAAGGACCAAAATTTTATGTGATACCTAAATTTTAAACATTAGTTCTGCTTTTACGACTTTTTTTTTTTTTTTGGCCACACTGTGCAGAATGTGGGCTCTTAGTTCCCTGACCAGGGATCAAACCCATGCCCCATGCATTGAGAGTGAGGAGGCTTAACCATTGGACTGCCAGGGAAGTCTCATTATATCCTTGTAGCTTACTTATTTTATACATAGTAGTTGGCTCCTCTTAATCACCTGCCCCATCTTGCCCTTCCCCCATTCTTCTCCCCGTTGGTAACCACTAATTAGTTCTCTGTATCTGTGAGTTTGTTTCTGTTTTGTTATATTCATTCATTTTATTTTTTAGATTCCACATAAGTGGTAACATACAGTATTTGTCTTTTTTTTGAATTTTATTTAATTTATTTTTTATACAGCAGGTTCTTATTAGTCATCAATTTTATACACATCAGTGTATACATGTCAATCCCAATTGCCCAATTCATCACACCACCATCCCCACCTGCTGCCGCTTTCCCCGCTTGGTGTCCATAGGTTTGTTCTCTACATCTGTGTCTCTAATTCTGCCCTGCAAACTGGTTCATCTGTACCATTTTTCTAGGTTCCACATATATGCGTTAATAAACGATATTTGTTTTTTGCTTTCTGACTTACTTCACTCTGTACGACAGTCTCTGGATCCATCCATGTCTCAAAAAATGACCCAATTTCGTTCCTTTTTATGGCCGAGTAATATTCCATTGTATATATGTACCACATCTTCTTTATCCATTCGGCTGTCAATGGGCATGTAGCTTGCTTCCATGACCTGGCTATGGTAAATAGTGCTGCAGTGAACATTGGGGTGCATGTGTCTTTTTGAATTATGGTTTTTCTGGGTGTATGCCCAGTAGAGGGATTGCTGGATCATATGGTAATTTTATTTTTAGTTTTTAAGGAACCTCCATACTGTTCTCCATAGTGGCTGTATCAACTTACATTCCCAGCAACAGCGCAAGAGGGTTCCCTTTTCTCCATGCCCTCTCCAGCATTTGTTGTTTGTAGATTTTCTGATGATGCCCATTCTAACTGGTGTGAGGTGATACCTCACTGTAGTTTTGATTTGCATTTCTCTAATAATTAGTGATGTTGAGCAGCTTTTAATGTGCTTCTCGGCCATCTGTATGTCTTCTTTGGAGAAATGTCTATTTAGGTCTTTGGCCCATTTTTGGATTGGGTTGTTTATTTTTTTAATATTGAGCTGCATGAGCTGTTTATATATTTTGGACATTAACCCTTTGTCCGTTGATTCATTTGCAAATATTTTCTCCCATTCTGAGGGTTGACTTTTCATCTTGTTTATGGTTTCCTTTGCTGTGCAAAAGTTTTGAAGTTTCATTAGGTCCCATTTGTTTATTTTAGTTTTTATTTCCATTACTCTAGGAGGTGGACCAAAAAGATCTTGCTGTGATTTATGTCAAAGAGTGTTCTTCCTATGTTTTGCTCTAAGAGTTTTATAGTGTCCAGTCTTACATTTAGGTCTCTAATCCATTTTGAGTTTATTTTTGTGTATGGTGTTAGGGAGTGTTCTAATTTCATTCTTTTACATTTAGCTGTCCAGTTTTCCCAGCACCACTTATTGAAGAGACTGTCTTTTCTCCATTGTATATCCCTGCCTCCTTTGTCATAGATTAGTTGACCATAGGTGTGTGGGTTTATCTCTGGGCTTTCTATCTTGTTCCATTGATCTATGTTTCTGTTTTTGTGCCAGTACCATATTGTCTTGATTACTGTAGCTTTGTAGTATAGTCTGAAGTCAGGGAGTCTGATTCCTCCAGCTCCGTGTTTTTCCCTCAAGACTGCTTTGGCTATTTGGGCTCTTTTGTGTCTCCATACAAATTTTAAGAGTTTTTGTTCTAGTTCTGTAAAAAATGCCATTGGTAATTTGATAGGGATTGCATTGAATCTGTAGATTGTTTTGAGTAGTATAGTCATTTTCACAATATTGATTCTTCCAAGAACACGGTATATCTCTCCATCTGTTGGTATCATCTTTAATTTCTTTCATCAGTGTCTTACAGTTTTCTGCATACAGGTCTTTTGTCTCCCTAGGTAGGTTTATTCCTAGGTATTTTATTCTTTTTGTTGTAATGGTAAATGGGAGTGTTTCCTTCATTTCTCTTTCAGATTTTTCATCATTCGTGTATAGGAATGCAAGAGATTTTCTGTGCATTAATTTTGTATCCTGCAACTTTACCAAATTCATTGATTAGCTCTAGTAGTTTTCTGGTATCATCTTTAGGATTCTCTCTATATAGTATCATGTCATCTGCAAACAGTGACAATTTTACTTCTTCTTTTCCAGTTTGGCTTCCTTTTCTTTCTTTTTCTTCTCTGATTGCCATGGCTAGGACTTCCAAAACTATGTTGAGTAATAGTGGTGAGAGTGGACATCCTTGTTTTGCTCCTGATCTTAGAGGAAATGCTTTCAGTTTTTCACCATTGAGAATGATGTTTGCTGTGGCTTTGTCAGATATGGCCTTTATTATGTTGAGGTACGTTCCCTCTATGCCCACTTTCTGGAGAGTTTTTATCATAAATGGGTGTTGAATTTTGTCAGAAGCTTTTTCTGTATCTATCAAGATGATCATATGGTTTTTATCCTTCAATTTGTTAATATGGTGTATCACAGTGATTGATTTGCATATATTGAAGAATCCTTGCATCCCTGGGATAAATCCCACTTGATCATGGTGTATGATTCTTTTAATGTGTTGTTGGATTCTGTTTGCTAGTATTTTGTTGAGGATTATTGCATCTATATTTATCAGTGATATTGGTCTGTAATTTTCTTTTTTGTAGTATCTTTGTCTGGTTTTGGTATCAGGGTGATGGTAGCCTCATAGAATGAGTTTGGGAGTGTTCCTTCCTCTGCAATTTTTTGGAAGAGTTTGAGAAGGCTGGGTGTTAGCTCTTCTCTAAATGTTTGATAGAATTCACCTGTGAAGCCATCTGGTCCTGGACTTTTGTTTGTTGGAAGATTTTTAATCACAGTTTCAATTTCATTACTTGTGATTGGTCTGTTCATATTTTCTATTTCTTCCTGGTTCAGTCTTAGAAGGTTATACCTTTCGAAGAATTTGTGCATTTCTTCCAGGTTGTCCATTTTATTGGCATAGAGTTGCTTGTAGTAGTCTCTTAGGATGCTTTGTATTTCTGCAGTGTCTGTTGTAACTTCTCCTTTTTCATTTCTAATTTTATTGATTTGAGTCCTCTCCCTCTTTTTCTTGATGAGTCTGGGTAATGGTTTATCAATTTTGTTTATCTTCTCAAAGAACCAGCTTTTAGTTTTATTGCTCTTTGCTATTGTTTTCTTTGTTTCTATTTCATTTATTTCTGCTCTGATCTTTATGAAATCTTTCCTTCTACTAACTTTGGGTTTTGTTTGTTCTTCTTTCTCTAGTTCCTTTAAGTGTAAGGTTAGATTGTTTATTTGAGATTTTTCTTGTTTCTTGAGGTAGGTTTGTGTAGCTATAAACTTCCCTTTTATAACTGCTTTTGCTGCATCCCATAGGTTTTGGATAGTCGTGTTTTCATTGTCATTTTTCTCTAGGTATTTTTTGATTTCCTCTTTGATTTCTTATGTGATCTCTTGGTTATTTAGTAACGTATTGTTTCGCCTCCGTATGTTTGTGTTTTGTACGTTTTTTTCCCTGTAATTCATTTCTAATCTCATAGCGTTGTGGTTAGAAAAGATGCTTGATGTGATTTCAGTTTTCATAACTTTACTGAGGCGTGATTTGTGACCCAAGATGTGATCTATCCTGGAGAATGTTCCGTGCGCACTTGAGAAGAAAGTGTAATCTGCTGTTTTTGGATGGAATGTCCTATAAACATCAATTAAATCTATCTGGTCTATTGTGTCATTTAAAGCTTCTGTTTCCTTATTTATTGTCATTTTGGGTGATCTGTGCATTTGTTTAAGTGAGGTGTTAAAGTCCCCCATTATTATTGTGTTACTGTCGGTTTCCTCTTTTATAGCTGTTAGCAGTTGCCTTATGTATTGAGGTGCTCCTATGTTGGGTGCATATATATTTATAATTGTTATATCTTCTTCTTGGATTGATCCCTTGATCATTATGTAGTGTCCTTCCTTGTCTCTTGGAACATTCTTTATTTAAAGTCTATTTTATTTGATAAGAGTATTGCTACTCCAGCTTTCTTTTGACTTCCATTTGCATGGAATATCTTTTTCCATCCCCTTACTTTCAGTCTGTATTTGTCTCTAAGTCTGAAGTGGGTCTCTTGTAGACAGCATATATACGGGTCTTGTTTTTGTATCCATTCAGTGAGTCTGTATCATTTGTTTGGAACATTTAATCCATGCACAATTAAGATAATTATCAATATGTATGTTCCTATCACCATTTTCTTAATTGTTTTGGGTTTGTTTTTGTAGGTCCTTTTCTTCTCTTGTGTTTCCCACACAGAGAAGTTCCTTTAGCATTTGTTGTAGAGCTGGTTTGGTGGTGCTGAATCCTCTTAGCTTTTGCTTGTCTGTAAAGCATTCGATTTCTCCATCAAATCTGAATGAGATCCTTGCCGGGTAGAGTAATCTTGGTTGTAGGTTCATGCCTTTCATCACTTTAAGTATGTCGTGCCACACCCTCTGGCTTGTAGAGTTTCTGCTGAGAAATCAGCTGTTAACCTTATGGGAGTTCCCTTTTATGTTATTTGTCATTTTTCCCTTGCTGCTTTCAATAATTTTTCTTTGTCTTTAATTTTTTCCAATTTGATTACTGTTTGTCTTGGCATGTTTCTCCTTGGGTTTATCCTGTATGGGACTCTCTGAGCTTCCTGGACTTGGGTGGCTATTTCTTTTCCCATGTTAGTGAAGTTTTTGACTATAATCTCTTCAAATATTTTTTCGGGTCCTTTCTCTCTTCTCCTTCTGGCACCCCTATAATGCAAATGTTGTTGCATTTAATGTTGTCCCAGTGGTCTCTTGGGCTTTCTTCATTTCTTTTCATTCTTTTTTCTTTATTCTGTTCTGCAGCCGTGAATTCCACCATTCTGTCTTCCAGGTCACTTATCCGTTCTTCTGCCTCAGTTATTCTGCTATTGATTCCTTCTAGTCCAGTTTTCATTTCATTTATTGTATTGTTCATCTCTGTTTGTTTGTTCTTTAATTCTTCTAGGTCTTTGTTAAACATTTCTTGCATCTTCTCGATCTTCGCTTCCATTCTTTTTCCAAGGTCCTGGATCATCTTCACTATCATTATGCTGAATTCTTTTTCTGGAATGTTGCCTATCTCCACTTCATTTAGTTGTTTTTCTGGGGTTTTATCTTGTTCCTTCATCTGGTACATAGCCCTCTGCCTTTTCATCTTGTCTATCTTTCTGTGAATGTGGTTTTTGTTCCACAGGCTGCAGGATTGTAGTTCTTCTTCTGCTGTCTGCCCTCTTGTGGATGAGGCTGTCTAAGAGGCTTGAGCAAGTTTTCTGCTTTTACTTCTTAATTACATTTCTAATATTTCTTTGTCTTTTTTTTTTTTTTTTTTCGGTATGCGGGCCTCTCCTGTTGTGGAGCACAGGCTCCGTACGCGCAGGCTCAGCGGCCATGGCTCACAGGCCTAGCCGCTCTGCGGCATGTGGGATCTTCCCAGACCGGGGCACAAACCCATGTCCCTTGCAGTGGCAGGCGGACTCTCAACCACTGCGCCACCAGGGAAGCCCCCTTGTCTTTTTGAATGTCTACATTTTCCTCCAGCCACTTCCAAGTTAAAAAGGAAAGTCTAGACTTTCTATTTCAGAAGATACTGACTTTGAGGAAAATATGTGAGTATTTAAAACCTGTAGTAGGCAGAGAAATCAAGAAAAAAATTTCTGGAAATACATTGCAATGTGATTTAATCACCATACCAATAAATGTTTAAACCATACTGTTGACAAAATAGTCCAGGAAATACTATTATTAGTGACTCTTGATAGTAGCTTTCTGAACCTACCTTGGAATTGATTGGTAGTTATAAATTATAGAACTGTGGAAAATATTGTATACCATATATAAAAAATACTGTATGATCAGAATTAAATTTGTGACTAGATGACATTTGCTAAAATTTTTTGATATTATAAACAAACATGGCACCCAATTAATTTAAAGCAATTATTATTTAGAAATTGCATTATTTGGCATGCTTTCATTTTGGGTTTGTAATTTGGTAAATCTTTAAGTTGGAATGATCACTTGCTTTGTTGAGATTATGGTAATCTAAAAAGAGCAAGACGGGACTCCTACTTAAATTAGACATCTGATCCAAACTTAGCAGTTCTCTCAGCTTGCCAGGGAAAACACTTGATGGTTTCACTTCTTTCTTCTGTCATCTTGAGAGACTCTACTCCATTTTTCTCCTCCATTGACTAACCTTTGACTTCCCAAACCTGCATTTCTTTCCAACGGAGGTGAATAAACACTCTTTGTATGTGAAGATTAAAGGTCCATGGACCCTGCAGGTACCCTGAAGCAAATTTGTTCAGAATTAATTTTTTACCTCCAATTGTGGTTCTTTTAGGATAGGAAACCAGATAGAATTCAACAGTGTATCTTGAATCTTAGAACTTAGTACTTTTTTTACAAACAACAGGAAAAACAAAAAAAAAAAAGAGAGAAAAAGACCAAGTGCCAGTAACATTTACTCTTCAAAGGAACGTTTTTGTCTTTCTGTGCCTGGTTATCTTCAAGAGTTGCAGAATAAAAAAGAAAATTTCAGTGGAAGTATACTTCAGCCTCTGATATAGAAAAGACCTTTAAAAAGAGTCATTGTTGACATGAAAGGGAAAACATACTGATTTTCTGGGATGTAAGCCTTAGAAAACAAGCCAGAGTGAAAGAACATGTAGAAATGAAAAACTTATGACTCTAGGAGATGACCTGTTGTGAATTATTTCAGAATTCAGTGGATATCTCAGTTGGTTGATTTTTCTCCTATGAATCCTTGCTCCTATGAACGTACTGAGTAGGCATCAGCTCTGTTTTAGAGTGAAACAATCATTGCAACGAATTTCACCGTTCTGAATACATAAACCAGTTGTTTTAGAACATACTGTAAAGTATGTACTTGTAAAGGGCAAAATGTGTCTATATGACTAAAGAATGTAAAGAAGTATTTCTCTAAGAAATTGTAACTATTGATTGGTCTTTAGTCATAGGTGACTTGGCTTACAGATTTCAGAATCTAAAACTAGTAGATGCATTTTACCAGTTACACTTAGGTGATTCTGGCAACAGATATAGTAATCTGGAAGTGACAGAGGAATTAAGAAGCAGAGAAGCAAGAAGGAATAAATCCTTTCTTAGGCATATACTTTCTACCTTTTTGTAAAATAAAGTGTGCAACAAAATATATGTTTCACAATACTACTGATGCAGCTGACTCCTGGAATTCAGTTGATTATGTTCTATTTAGGAACAGAAGCAGTTAAAAACAGGCATTTTGATAATATATTTAGTAAGTTCTAGTTGGGTTGGCAAAATAGTACGTTCAAAATCATGAAAGGATGCTTCTCTTTATTTTTTATTTATTTAAAAATATTTTTAAAATTAATTTTTATTGGAGTATGGTTGCTTTACAATGTTTTGTTTATTTCTGCTGTTCAACAAAGTGAATCAGCTATACGTATACATATATCCCCTCTTTTTTTGGATTTCCTTCCCATTTAGGTCACCACAGAGCATTGAGTAGAGCTCCCTGTGCTCTACAGTAGGTTCTCATTAGTTATCTATTTTATACATAGTAGTATATATATGTCACTTCCAATCTTCCAGTTCATCCCACCCTCCCTTCCCTCCTTGGTATCCCTATGTCTATTCTCTACATCTAGGATGCTTCTCTTTAAACATCAAGCATAGGGCAGAATCAATTTTGTTATATCCAAACACCATCATGTTATTGAAAACTTATTGAATAATTGGGTACCTTATAAATAGTTATCAAAGTCTGTTTTTCAATCCTCTACATTTTTACCATAGAGAACCTTCTGAAATTTCATTGTTTAGAAATTTTAAGATAGCCTTCTTTTTTTTTAGGAGAGATATGTTCAGTTCTCTTATTTGTTCGAAAATCTAGGCTTTGAATTGTTAATATGAAAATAAATACAAGAGATAGGAGAGACTAGAGCTTTAGGAGAACCTTAATCAGTTCAGTAATGTCATGGTTCAGGAATATTTTTAAAAGCCATATTTTTACTGTTAAGATATCATGATGGTTAAAGCAGAGGACCCTGGACCACATGCTCACTAGCTTACTAACTATGAGACTTTGGGCAAGGTATTTAAATTCTCTGTGCCTCAGACCCTCTTTCTGTAAAATGGGGTGCAGAGAATTTAAATACCTACCACGTGGGGTTGTTATGAGGATTGAATAAGTTAATACAAGTACTAATAGCACTACTATATATGTTTCAGCCAACACTATTATTAGATTTGGTGCATTTGCCAATTTGCTTACTTTGACGATTGTTTTCCTTAGAGAGCCTATAACTCTCTAGTTATTGAATTAAATTTCTTGCAGGAATACAGTTGTCTGTGAATTATATCTCTCTTAGAAGATTCGGCCCAAGATAGGAAAGCTAGGCAAAACAGATATTTCCTGGTAAATATTATGTAATGGGTCACTGAGTCTGCAACATCATTTAGTGCCCACATGTGTGCAGAGTTTTGTTTTAGCCTCTTTTGTTTGCTGGATTGCATCAAGTTCAAACAGTTCAAATCACAGGGATTTGGAAATTGTGTTTCTTAGAGGAATTTGATTCAGGAAGGCAGCTCGTTATGGTTTCTGAGATCAAGGACTTGAACTGGAGTCCACATGGAATCCATGTTGAACTGGTACCTTGACGCAGTACAAAGGAACAAGTTGTACTTTTCTTTTTCTACCTATTGAACCAGTACCATAATCAAAGTGGAAAAAAATATTTTGCTTCATGGTTTAAGTAACAGTCAGCAGTCTTTTATTCTTGTTGATACATAGAGAAAATTTGGAAGATGGTTATCTGTATTGTGCTGCCAAATATATTGTTATTATGCAGACCCTGCAGGCAGCAGCTGCAGTTGTTTTCCAAAGGACATGCAACCAATCTAGCTATCGTGCACCCAGCTTTAGTATTGCTGGCTGTATTTGGTCTTTTTACTCACAGATGCATGCATACTAACTAACACTTTTAGTTACAATGTTAAAATTGAAGGATGGGTACTATATTTTGATGGTCCTTATCTTCTCTTTCATCTGTTCTTGGTTTTAGTTCTTAATTACTGCTATTATTCTTGGGCATTTCTGATCACAAGCATACATGCAATTTCTATCTAATATATCCTTTTTTTGTGGTTCAGGGCAGTTATGTAAGTATATGATGTACTGAAATGATTTGCTTTGACTTGACCCAATTAGAGTTTACTTTAAGTCTTGAGCCAGCTGAAATAAGATTCAGCTGATTTATGCCACTATTCTTTTTCCAGTAATGTTGACTGGAGCAGAACTACTTATTGTGCTAATGCTCACTTCTAAAATGTACAGGCTTATTTACATAGCCTGAAAAAAGTATCCACACTAGTTGGATTTTAATCTAGTGGTAGGCAAAGTAGCATATTGTAAAAGGTATAGTTTGCCTCTTTGACATGGTTTTCTGGTATGAAACTTGATGTATTGAATATTAATCAAAATAAGAAGCTGGAGTGAGATGGATATATTTATTCCAGAATTATAGTCATGTGGTCAATTTTATACCATACCTGTGAAGCAGATAGTGGTAATCAATATAATAATGATACAAATAATAATTATTTAATACTTATTAAGCCCTTACTTTGTACCAGGCACTTGGGTTAAGCTCTTTACATTAAATAATTCACACCAAACAACAATTTTTGAAGCAAGTACTAGTATTACTTTTTAATTTTACAGATGAGATAACAGAGGCTTAGAGATGTTAGCATACTCTCCAAAGCCACACAATTTTGAAGCAGGGATCCAGTTCCAATTGTTTCTGACTTTAGAGTCTGAGCTCTTAGTGTCTGTTCTATTTTTACTACCTTCCATGTTATATATTGGCATGCAGTTATATAGATCAGGGTCTTGGTGGCAAATAGATTGCACACTCAAATGGGGTAATTGATAGAGGAGTTATGAACAAGAGTAAGAGATAATAACAAGGGATGATGAAGAGATGGTGAGGCTAGCAACAGTGGGAAATATTATCATCCCTATATATGAAGGGACAAAAGAAGGGATTGGTTACTGGATCTTGAAGAGAGGGCCATCTGACAGCCCCTGTTGTCTTAGGTTGAGGGACATAACCAAGCTTGGTGACCTAGCAGGGAAGGAGCGGAGGAAATAAATTCCCTGACCGCATTTTCCTCCCTCTCTCCAGTCTCTTGCCAGTGATCCTCATTGGCTGAAGTCAACTGGAAGCCAGAGGAAAAGAGATCCTTTGGTGCAGTGATGAGCTTCTTCTGGCACACAGCAGGTTGGAAACAGATCAAAAGTTTGCAGTGCAAACAGAAAATATCCAGTTCACAGATGCACCACCAAGAGAATAGTTTCTCAATGTCAAAGCATTAGTGAGGCCAGGATTTTCTACTTAGGTCTCTAATCATTTGACCTGCTTATTCTTAATTTTAATTTTTTATTTTGACTTCTTAATTATAGATTTCAGAAACAGCATGCATTGGTAGGGAGAATGTAGACCAAGATTCTTTCCTTGAAATTGCCAAGGTTACGTTTAGGATTTTGAACAAATTAACTTTGGATATGTCTCAACTTTTTTCTTCTTCTTTAAAATATGAATAACAATATCAGTACTGTTCTAGGTAGATACAATAAACATTCATGAAATAGTTATAAAGTTTGGACATTTAATAACATATACATATGTCTACATTTTTACCTTTTTTACTAGTCTTCTTCCTTTATAAATCCTTAAGTGTTTATCTGAGATCATTTTTCTTCTCCCTAAAAAACACTCTTTACTGTTTCTTTGAGTATGGGTCTGCTGGTAAGTTTTTCGATTTTTTTTTGTCTGAAATGAAATGATTTCTTTATCTATGTTCGTTTTTGAAGGGTATTTTTGCTGGGTATAGAATTTTAGATTAGCAGTTATTTTCTTTCAACACTTTGAAAATATCAGTCCATTAGTCCTCTGGTTTCTGTAGTTACTATTGAGAAGCTAGCTGTGTTGTTCTAACTATTACTTCTTTGAAGGTAGTCTGTCCTTTTCTAGTTGCTTTTAAGATTTTTCTCACTTTGATTTTCAGAAATTTTACTATAATAGGCTTAAGGTTATTAATTTATTCACAACTTGCTTCTTTCCAAAACACTTATTTCAAGAGGACCCAAAAGGTTGGAGTGTTAAGTAATTGTTATTTTTTAAAAATAAAATTAATAAAAAAACTGGTAGCTAATGAGGGCTGATGTAGATAAGTTAACAGGTTCCTCTTTTAAGTCCTTTTACATACTTCTTAACATTGCTTCTTTTTTCCAGCTTTATTGAAGTATAATTGACAAATAAAATTCTATATATTTAAGGTGTACCATGTGATGGTTTGATATATGTTTACATTTTGAAATGATTACCATAAGCTAATTAACACATTCATTATCTCACATAGGTACCATTTGTGAGTGTGTGTGTGTTAACACTGCTTCCTTTTAAAAAAATTAATTAATTAATTAATTTTTGGCTGCATTGGGTGCTCGCTGCTGTGTGCGGGCTTTCTTTAGTTGCGGTGAGTGGGGACTACTCTTCGTTGCAGTGTGTGGGCTTCTCATTGCAGTGGCTTCTCTTGTTGTGGAGCATGGGCTCTAGGCACACGGGCTTCAGTAGTTGTGGCACACGGGCTCTAGAGCACAGGCTCAGTAGTTGTGGTACATGGGCTTAGTTGCTCCGTGGCATGTGGGATCTTCCTGGACCAGGGCTCAAACCTGTGTCCCCTGCACTGGCAGGTGTATTCTTAACCACTGTGCAACCAGGGAAGCCCAGCATTGCTTCTTAACAGAAGAATGATGGTAGTGCAGGAAGTCAGGTAAGGTCAAAGAGAATCTGACAAGGTTCCCTCTTTCCCTTATCTAATGCCAGGAATGGAGAAGAAGAGGGAAAGGATAGACTTACATCAATTCAGAAGTATTATACAAAGTGAAGGATCTTGAAAATAGTAGAAGATTGTTTATTACAAAAGACAAATTATTTTTCCCAGTGAATTGTCAGTCTATAGTGAAGGCTGTCATGCTACTGAAACATTTTCCTTACATACACCAAATTCATATCATATTAGCATCAACAGAATCTGCCATAGTCAATTCTGTTACTCAGGACAAGAAAATGTAGAAAAAGGAAAACAAGAAATTTTACGATGTAAAATGTAAGAGTCTTTTTACAATCATTAAATTGTATTGGAGTAAAAATGATGAAATGCTTTTCTTTTGATAGTAATCTTAAAAAGTTTGTATACTAAGTCCTGTAAACCAGATATTTGAATTATTGGATTGATATTGTACAATGGAAATTATCTGAAGCATTCTGATTTCTTGAAAAGTTATGTTGTGAAAAATTTGTCTTGTCAGAGTAGATGTACAAAAAGCATATGTCGTTGTTATTACCTAGAATCCAATAAAAGATAGCTTTTGCAAATTATTACCAC
Organism: Mesoplodon bidens; assembly: GCF_964165515.1. Taxonomy (NCBI): domain Eukaryota; kingdom Metazoa; phylum Chordata; class Mammalia; order Artiodactyla; family Ziphiidae; genus Mesoplodon; species Mesoplodon bidens. The sequence goes on from NC_138166.1 coordinate 62,799,978, forward strand.
ATGTGTGTAGGAGTTGCTTTCACACTTAAGTTTTTTTTTTTTTAAATAATTAAATAATTTTATTTTTTGGCTGCGTTGGGTCTTCGTTGCAGTGTGTGTGCTTTCTCTAGTTGCAGTGAGCGGGGGCTACGTTTCCTTGCTGTGCACAGAAGGAAAGGCTACACTTCTCATTGCGGTGGCTTCTTGTGTTGTGGAGCATGGGTTCTAGGCACGCGGGCTTCAGTAGTTGTGGCACGTGGGCTCAGTAGTTGTGGCTCGTGGGCTCTAGAGTGCAGGCTCAATAGTTGTGGCACACGGGCTTAGTTGCTCCACAGCATGTGGGATCTTCCCGGACCAGGGCTCGAACCTCTGTCCCCTGCATTGGCAGGCAGATTCTTAACCACTGCACTACCAGGGAAGTCCAGTTAGGTTATTTTAGATAGCAGAATAATTTGTTTTACATTTTAAGCATTGAAATGTCCCTTTAAGTTCTGTATTCCTGTGACTCCAGCATGATATATAATAGAAATAGCACAGAATAAAATATTTTGTCAAGTAATTGAAATAGCAAATTCTGTGGGTAGTCTATTGAATGAAATAATGATATTTGCAGGGGCATTGTATGAGTGCAGTATCTGTGAGAAGTCTTCTCCCAAAGCTACTAAATTCAAGACTTATGTCCTTAAACCATATAATTAAAAAGAAGAAGAATATAAAGCAATTGACAAAGCAAAGAATGACCAGCAATTCATTGGTGACTGCAGTATAGTTTAATTTTCAACTTTTAACTTGCAACCTATATTTGCTTTTAAAGTATCACTTAGCTGTGCACAGGCAGCCACAAAATTAGGATTTTTTTCTTCTTGTGGTCTGTATTTACTGAATTTTAAAGTTATGGCAAAATTCTGAAGTCATTTGAACCCTAAGGGAAATTACAGTCTGCAATCATATTAGTAGCAGAAGTATTAGTAACCATAAAGAAGGCCATTCTCATTTCCCACTTAGAGGTCATGTGCCTTGTGTGATCTATTACAATTGATGGCTTATCACAGACCATCTAGAATTTTCAAAAAATTGCTTGGGACTTCCCTCGTAGTACAGTGGTTAAGAATCCTCCTGGACATGGGTTCGATCCCTGGTCTGGGAAGATCCTACATGCCGCAGATCAACTAAGCCCATGTGCTACATCTACTAAGCCTGTGCTCTAGAGCCCGTGGGCCACAACTACTGAGCCTGCGTGCCACAACTACTGAAACCTGCACGCCTAGATTCTGTGCTTCGCAACAAGAGAAGCCACCGCAATGAGAAGCCCACACATTGCAACTAAGAGTAGCCCCTGCTCACTGCAACTAGAGAAATCCCGCCCGCAGCAATGAAGACCCAACGCAGCCAAAAATAAATAAAATCAGTAAATTAAAAAAATTCCTTATTAGTACTGAAGTGTGTTTAAAAGTTGGCTGTCAGTTTAGAAGTACAGCCTTTGCCTTACATACTGCATTTTTGGTATATTTATTACTAGTGATTACTCGGTTGTAGGGGCTGGTAGACACTGAGGAGTATTTTGCTTTTATAAGTTAAAGGTGTTACTAACTTGGACGAAGTTCTAATAGATTTAGATTATTTGTTTATCATTAAGTATCATTGCAAATAAGTTAGTTCTGTAGGCCTACAAAAAGGAGACAGATTTGTGCTGTAATGAAACCATTTGATACTATTCAAATTATGCTGTATTTTGTTGCAATAGCGTCACTTTATACTCTACCAAAATGAAGTTGTAGAACAAACCAATTGCTAGATATTGTTAGCAGGTCTGCAAAATGTCCTCAATCATTGAAGGAAGAAAAGTCAAAAGCTAGGTGGTCATGAAGTACATGTGTTCATTGGAGTAAATGATGTGTGTAGAGGGGTGTGAATTGAAGATGTATAAGTGAATAAATGTCATCTTCTGAGTGGTAAAAGGTAAGTTGGCAGGATATTGTTGGTTGGGTGCTCTCAGCTATTCAGGCAGCTAGCTCACTGTATGCTTCACAAAGACCACATTGACCACAAAGACCACAAGGACCACATGCAACATCTGTAGGGAAACATGGAATCAAGTTAGGAAGGACTGGAATTGGAGGATGCAGCTCATCACAGAACCCTCTGTTCTCCCTAGAGAAGAAAGTTAAGGCCAGAAATAAGGTTAAGCTGCCTAAAGGGAATGGTGAAAGGAAATTTAGAGGTTGATTTGTCAAGATTAGCCTAAACTTTCAGGTAGGAGTAAAGTAGGTCAGAAAATAGACATCAGTGAGATTCTGAAATTCTTTGCTTTAACTGGATTGTTCTGCAGAATTATCATTGCTAAGGTGTCTAATCATAAGATTTAGTTGTTCGCTAAAGGTCTGATGTTTGGTAGCCTGAGTTTATAGAGCTATAGGAAAACACCATTCACCACAATTCTGAAGTTAGGAATTGTCCTTATCTCCTGAACTTTGTGTCACACTGATTCTCTATCTCAATCAGTTGACAGTATTTCTAAATTACGGTAGCAGTTTTCAAGAGATAAATAGATCTCTTCTTGGTATTTTGAAAATGCAAGCCCCAATCACTACTTTATGAGGGATTGTTAAAAAATAGACTTAATACTTATTATGTCCTCAATCCTGACATAGTTTCTAGAGGGGAAATCAGAAGACTACATCTCTGACCTGTGTCCTTTTAAGAGACACCAACCATACACATATGGGGGAAAAAAGAAAGCATTTTTAAAGCAACATAAAAGCAAGCATTATATCAGTTGGTGTAGATTGTATATAAGTAGTAGTTGTTCTTTGGCACAACGAAAAGAATGTGAGTTTGGGAATCAGAGAGAGCTTGGTCCATTAACTAGTTAAGAAACCTTGAGCTAATCTTGTCACTTCTGTGAGACTGAATTTCCTTATCTGCAAAAAAAAAAAAAATTTCCTTATCTGGAAGTGACAATATTGAGGGCTTAGACTTGTGGCTTTTAGTTTTGGCAGCTTTAGAATCACTGGAGCATGGGGTCTTTAAATAGCACTATTTTTGGACCCCAGAAGGACTAGGTATAGGTGATTTCTTAGAAGATTCCCCCAGGTGATTCTAATGTACTGCTAGGATTGAGAATCATTGGCCTAGAGTAAGGTAGTGATGAAAGAATTCAAGAATTTGGAGGACTTAAAATAGTAACAGAGGTGAGCTAGAAGGGGCATTAGATCAACTGGTTTAATGGCTTCATTTTGCAAATGAGGACACTTAAGAAGCAAGTAAGTCATCAATTCGGTGACTTTTTATGTAGAGGCGTGAAGTAGAGAAAGAATTATGGTCATTTCTGTAACATGGTGATGAGGTTAATTGTACTGATATTGAAAGAGATTGAAAGGTTGGAAAAGGGAACAGGTTTATGAGAAAGAAATGTTTAGTTTTCAGTATATTGAATTTAAGGCAACTGTTGTACATATATGGAAATAAATGTGTGTGAAAGTTTTTTTTTAACATCTTTATTGGAGTATAATTGCTGTGCAATGGTGTGTTAGTTTCTGCTGTACAACAAAGTAAATCAGCTATACATATACATATATTCCCATTTCTCCTCCCTCTTGCGTCTCCCTCCCTCCCACCCTCCCTATCCCACCCCTCTAGGAGGACACAAAGCACTGAGCTGTCTCCCTGTGCTATGTGGCTGCCTCCCACTAGCTATCTATTTTACATTTGGTAGTGTATATATGTCCATGCCACTCTCTCACTTTGTCCCAGCTTACCCTTCCCCCTCCCCGTGTCCTCAAGTCCATTCTCTAGGTCTGCGTCTTTATTACTGTCCTGCCCATAGGTTCTTCAGAACTTTTTTGTTTTTTGTTTTTTAGGTTCCATATATATGTGTTAGCATACAGTATTTATTTTTTTCTTTCTGACTTACTTTTCACTCTGTATGACAGACACTAAGTCTATCCACCTCACTGCAAATAACTCAATTTCATTTCTTTTTAAGGCTGAGTAATACCCCATTATATATATGTGCCACATCTGCTTAATCCATTCATCTGTCGATGGACACTTAGGTTGGTTCCATGTCCTGGCTATTGTAAATAGGGCTGCAATGAACATTGTGGTACATGACTCTTTTTTTTTTTTTTTTTTTGGTACGCGGGCCTCTCACTGTTGTGGCCTCTCCCGTTGCGGAGCACAGGCTCCAGACGCGCAGGCTCAGTGGCCATGGCTCACGGGCCCAGCTGCTCCGCGGCATGTGGGATCTTCCCGGATTGGGTCACGAACCCGTGTCCCCTGCAGGGGCAGGCGGACTCTCAACCACTGCGCCACCAGGGAAACCCATGACTCTTTTTGAATTATGGTTTTCTCAGGGTATATGCCCAGGAGTGGGATTGCTGGATGGTATGGTAGTTCTATTTTTAGTTTTTAATGAACCTCCATACTGTTCTCCATAGTGGCTGTATCAATTTACATTCCACCCAACAGTGCAAAAGGGTTCCCTTTCCCCACACCCTCTCAAGCATTTATTGTTTGTAGATTTTTTGATGATGGCCATTCTGATTGGTGTGAGGTGATACCTCATTGTAGTTTTGATTTGCATTTCTCTAATGATTAGTGATGTTGAGCATCCTTTCATGTGTTTGTTGGCAATCTGTATATCTTCTTTGGAGAATGTCTATTTAGGTCTTCTGCCCATTCTTGGCTTGGGCTGTTTGTTTTTTTGATATTGAGCTGCATGAGTTGCTTGTATATTTTGGAGAATAATCCTTTGTCAGTTGCTTTGTTTCCAAATAATTTCTCCCATTCTGAGGGTTGTCTTTTCGTCTCGTTTATGGTTTCCTTTGCTGTGCAAAAGCTTTGAAGCTTCATTAGGTCCCATTTGTTTATTTTTGTTTTTATTTCCATTACTCTAGGAGGTGGATCAAAAAAGATCTTGCTGTGACTTATGTCATAGAGTGTTCTTCCTATGTTTTGCTCTAAGAGTTTTATAGTCTCTGGTCTTACATTTAGGTCTCTAATCCATTTTGAGTTTATTTTTGTGTATGGTGTTAGGGAGTGTTCTAATTTCATTCTTTTACATTTAGCTGTCCAGTTTTCCCAGCACCACTTATTGAAGAGACTGTCTTTTCTCCATTGTATTTCCTTGCCTCCTTTGTCACAGATTAGTGGACCATACGTGCGTGGGTTAATCTCTGGGCTTTCTGTCTTGTTCCATTGATCTATGTTTCTGTTTTTGTGCCAGTACCATATTGTCTTGATTACTGTAGCTTTGTAGTATAGTCTGAAGTCAGGGAGTCTGATTCCTCCAGCTCCGTTTTTTTCCCTCAAGACTGCTTTGGCTATTCGGGCTCTTTTGTGTCTCCATACAAATTTTAAGATTTTTTGTTCTAGTTCCGTAAAAAATGCCATTGGTAATTTGATAGGGATTGCATTGAATCTGTAGATTGCTTTGGGTAGTCTAGTCATTTTCACAATATTGATTCTTCCAATCCAAGAACATGGTATATCTCTCCATCTGTTGGTATCATCTTTAATTCCTTTCATCAGTGTCTTATAGTTTTCTGCATACAGACCTTTTGTCTCCCTAGGTAGTTTATTCCTAGGTATTTTATTCTTTTTGTTGCAATGGTAAATGTGAGTGTTCCCTTCATTTCTCTTTCAGACTTTTCATCATTAGTGTATAGGAATGCAAGAGATTTCTGTGCATTAATTTTGTATCCTGCTACATTACCAAATTCATTGATTAGCGCTAGTAGTTTTCTGGTATCGTCTTTAGGATTCTCTATGTATAGTATCATGACGTCTGCAAACAGTGACAGCTTTACTTCTTCTTTTCTGATTTGGATTCCTTTTATTTCTTTTTATTCTCTGATTGCTGTGCCTAAAAGTTCCAAAACAGTGTTGAATAATAGTGGTGAGAGTGGGCAACCTTGTCTTGTTCCTGATCTTAGTGGAAATGGTTTCAGTTTTTCACCATTGAGAACCATGCTGGCTGTGGGTTTGTCATATATGGCCTTTATTATGTTGAGGTACGTTCCCTCTCTGCCTACTTTCTGGAGGGTTTTTATGAAAAATGGGTGTCGAATTTTGTTGAAAGCTCTTTCTGCATCTATTGAGATGGCCGTATAGTTTTTATCCTTCAATTTGTTAATATGGTGTATCACATTGATTGATTTTCTTATATTGAAGAATCCTTGCAGTCCTGGGGTAAACCCCACTTGATCGTGGTGTATGATCCCTTTAATGTGCTGTTGGATTCTATTTGCTAGTATTTTGTTGAGGATTTTTGCATCTATGCTCATCAGTGATATTTGTCTGTAGTTTTCTTTTTTTGTAGTATCTTTGTCTGGTTTGGTATCAGGGTGATGGTGGCCTCATACAATGAGTTTGGGAGTGTTCCTCCCTCTGCTAGATCTTGGAAGAGTTTGAGAAGGATGCGTGTTAGCTCTCTTTAATGTTTGATAGAACTCACCTGTGAAGCCATCTGGTCCTGGACTTTTGTTTGTTGGAAGATTTTTAATCGCAGTTTCAATTTCAGTGCTTGTGATTGGTCTGTTTATGTTTTCTATTTCTTCCTGGTTCAGTCTCAGAAGGTTGTGCTTTTCTAAGAATTTGTCCATTTCTTCCAGGTTGTCCATTTTATTGGCATAGAGTTGCTTTTAGTAATAATCTCTCATGATCCTTTGTATTTCTGCAGTGTCAGTTGTTACTTCTCCTTTTTCATTTCTAATTTTATTGATTTGAGTCTTCTCCCTTTTTTTCTTGATGAGTCTGGCTAACGGTTTATCAATTTTGTTTATCTTCTTAAAGAATCAGCTTTTAGTTTTATTGATCTTTGCCATCGTTTCCTTCATTTCTTTTTCATTTATTTCTGCTCTGATCTTTATGATTTCTTTCCTTCTGCTAACTTTGGGGTTTTTTTGTTCTTCTTTCACTAATTGCTTTAGGTGTAAGGTTAGGTTGTTTATTTTAGATGTTTCTTGCTTCTTGAGCTAAGATTGTTGCTATAAACTTCCCTCTTAGAACTGCTTTTGCTGCATCCCATAGGTTTTGGGTCATCGTGTTTTCATTGTCATTTGTTTCTAGGTATTTTTTGATTTCCTGATTGATTCTTCAGTGATCTCTTGGTTATTTACTAGCATATTGTTTAGCCTCCATGTGTTTGTATTTTTTACAGTTTTTTTCCTGTAACTGATACTGAGTCTCATAGTGTTGTGGTCGGAAAAGATACTCGATACAATTTCAATTTTCTTAAATTTACCGAGGCTTGATTTGTGACCCAAGATATGATCTATCCTGGAGAATGTTCCATGAGCTGTGAGAAGAATGTGTATTCTGTTGTTTTTGAATGGAATGTCTACAGATATCAATTAAGTTCATCTTGTTTAATGCATCATTTAAAGCTTGTGTTTCCTTATATATTTTCATTTTGGATGATCTGTCCATTGGTGAATGTGCAGTGTTAAAGTAGCCTACTATTATTCTGTTACTGTTGATTTCCCCTTTTATAGCTGTTAGCATTTACATTATGTGTTGAGGTGGTCCTATGTTGGGTGCATAAATATTTAGAATCGTTATATCTTCATCTTGGATTGATCACTTGATCATTATGTGTTCTTCTTTGTCTCTTGTAATAGTCTTTATTTTAAAGTCTATTTTGTCTGATATGAGAATTGCTCCACCATCTTTCTTTTGATTTCATTTGCATGGAATATCTTTTTCCATCCCCTCACTTTCAGTCTGTATGAGTCCCTGCGTCTGAAGTGGGTCTCTTGTATACAGCATAAGCATAGATACGGGTTTTGTTTTTGTATCCATTCAGCCAGTCTATGTCTTTTGATTGGAGTGTTTAATCCATTTACATTTAAGGTAGTTATTGATATGTATGTTCGTATTACCTTTTTCTTAATTGTTTTGGGTTTGTTATTATAGGTCTTTCCCTTCTTTTGTGTTTCCTGCTTAGAGAAGTTCCTTTAGGATTTGTTGTAAAGCTGATTTGGTGGTGCTGAATTTTCTTAGCTTTTGCTTGTCTGTAAAGGTTTTAATTACTCTGTCGAATCTGAATGAGATCCTTGCTGGGTGGAGTAATCTTCATTTCAGGTTTTTCCCTTTCATTACTTTAAATGTGTCCTGCCACTTGCTTCTGGCTTGCAGAGTTTCTGCTGAAAGATAAGCTGTTAACCTTATGGGGATTCCCTTGTTTGTTATTTGTTGCTTTTCCCTTGCTGCTATTAATATTTTTTCTTTGTATTTGATTTTTGATAGTTTGATTAATATGTGTCTTGGCGTGTTTCTCCATGGATTTATCCTATATGGGCCTCTGTGTGCTTCCTGGACTTGATTGACTATTTTCATTCCTATATTAGGGAAGTTTTCAGCTATAATCTTTTCAAATATTTTCTCAGTCCCTACTTTTTCTCTTCTTCTTCTGGGACCCCAATAATTCGAATGTTGGTGCCTTTAGTGTTGTCCCAGACGTGTCTGAGCCTGTCCTCAATTCTGTTCATTCTTTTTTCTTTATTCTGTCTGCGGTAGTTATTTCCACTATTTTATCTTCCAGGTCACTTATCCTTTCTTGTGCCTCAGTTATTCTGCAATTGATTCGTTCTAGAGAATTTTTAATTTCATTTATTGTGCTATTCATCATTGTTTGTTTACTCTTTAGTTCTAGTTCCTTGTTAAACGTTTTTTTATCTTCTCCGTTCTATTTCCAAGATTTTGGATCATCTTTGCTATCATTACTCTGAATTCTTTTTCAGGTACACTGTGCATTTCCTCTTCATTTGTTTGGTTTGGTGGGTGTTCACCTTGCTCCTTCATCTGCTGTGTATTTCTCTGTCTTATCATTTTGCTTAACTTATTGTGTTTGGGGTCTCCTTTTCGCAGGCTGCAGGTTTGTAGTTCCCATTGTTTTTGCTGTCTGCCTCCAGTGCGTAAGGTTGGTTCAGTGGGTTGTGTAGGCTTCCTGGTGGAGGGTACTGGTGCCTGTGTTCTGGGGGATGAGGCTGGATCTTGTCTTTTTGGTGGGCAGGACCGTGTCTGGTTGTGTTTTGGGCTGTCTGTGAACTTGTTATGATTTTAGGCAGCCTCTCTGCTAATGGGTGGGGTTGTGTTCCTGTCTTGCTAGTTGTTTGGCATAGGGTGTCCTGCACTAGAGCTTGCTGGTTGTTGTGTGGAGCTGGGTCTTAGTGTTGAGATGGAGATCTCTGGGAGACTTTTCACCATTTGATATCATGTGAGGCTGGGAGGTCTCTGGTGGACCAATGTCCTGAACTCGGCTCTCCCACCTCAGAGGCTCAGGCCTGACCCCCGGCCGGAGCACTAAGACCTTGTCAGGCACTTGGCTCAGAAGAAAAGGGAGAAAAGAAAGAAAGAAACAAACAAACAAACAAGTTGTTAAAATAAAAATGTTATTAAAAATAAAAAATAATAAAAGTAATTTTAAAAAAAAGAGAAAAGAAGAGAGCAACCAATCCAAAAAAGAAATCCACGAATGACAGCAAGCACTAAAAACTATACAAAAGAAAACCCAAAAAAACCGGACAGGCAGAACCGTAGGACAAATGGTAAAAGCAAAGCTATACAGACAAAATCACACAAAGAAGCATACACATACACACTCACAAAAACAGAAAAAGGAAAAAAAAATATATATATATATATAAAAGGAAGATAGGAACCAAATCAGTAAAGAAATCTACCAATGATTAAGCTCTAAATACTAAACTAAAATAAACATAAACCTAGAAACAAATTACTTGCAGAAAGCAAGCCCCAAGTCTACAGTTGCTCCCAAAGTCCACCTCCTCAATTTGGGATGATTTGTTGTCTATTCAGGTATTCCACAGATGCAGTGTACATCAAGTTGACTGTGGAGATTTAATCCACTGCTCCTGAGGCTGCTGGGAGAGGCTTCCCTTTCTCTTTTTTATTCGCACAGCTCCTGGGGTTCAGTTTTGGATTTGGCCCCGCCTCTGTGTGTAGGTCGCCTGAGGGCGTCTGTTCCCTGCTCAGACAGGACAGGGTTAAAGGTGCGGCTGATTAGGGGGCTCTGGCTGACTCAGGCCTGGGGCAGGGAGGGGTACGGTAGTTATATTTGGAATATGTGGTGAGCCTGTGGTGGCAGAGGCTGGCGTGACACTTCAACAGCCTGAGGTGTGCCATGTGTTCTCCCGGGGAAGTTGTCCCTGGATCATGGGACCCTGGCAGTCGTGTGCTGCACAGGCTCCCATGAGGGGAGGTATGGATAGTGACCTGTGCTTGCACACAGGATTTTTGGTGGCTGCAGCAGCAGCCTTCCCATCTCATGCCCGTCTCTGGTGTCCGCGCTGGTAGCCACAGCTTGCGCCTGTCTCTGGAGCTTGAGAATCCCCTCCCCTTGCGCACCACGAAACAATGGTCTCTTGCCTCTTAGGCAGTTCTAGACTTTTTCCCGGACTCCCTCCCAGCTAGCTGTGGCACACTAGCCCCCTTTAGGCTGTGTTCAAGCAGCCAATCCCAGTCCTCTCCCTGGGATCTGACCTCTGAAGCCCGAGCTTCAGCTCCTAGCCTCCGCCCGCCCCAGTTGGTAAGCAGACAATCCTCTCAGGCTGGTGAGTGCTGTTTGGCACCGATCCTCTGTGCGGGAATCTCTCCGCTTTACCCTCTGCACCCCTGTTGCTTCAATCTCCTCCCTGGCTCCAAAGCTTCCCCCCCCCCACCCCCCATCTCCTCCAGTGAAGGAGCTTCCTAGTGTGTGGAAAGTTTTCCTCCTTCACAGCTCCCTCCCAGAGGTGCAGGTCCAGTCCCTATTCTTTTGTCTCTGTTTTTCCTTTTTTCTTTTGACCTACCCAGGTATGTGTGAGGAGTTCTTGCCTTTTGGGAAGTCTGAGGTTTTCTTCCAGCGTTCAGTAGGTGTTCTGTAGGAGCTGTTCCACATGTAGATGTATTTTTGATGTATTTGTGTGGAGGAAGATGATCTCCACGTCTTACTCCTCCGCCATCTTGAAGGTCCCCCCCCACCCCCGTGAAAGTTGTTTTTAAACTGAAAAGACTCATACACATGAAAGTTAATATAATCCAAGTGGAAGTACTCAGAGGTGATCTGGTCACATGACATTTGAGATTACAGGCTGTGAGCAAGACTGGCAATTGTTATCATAGAGGTAATAGCTAATAGAATGAATTCTCAGAGTTAACAGAGAGTGGGAAGCAGAGAAGTTTGAGTAGTGTTTAGGGATTCTCAAAATTAGGAAGCAGGAAGAAGAGCCCCTTGAAGAAAAAAAGGAGTAGACAAGTGGGAGAAGTCCAATGGCACTGGAGCCAAAGGAGCAGAGCCCATCACAACAAAGCTCTGTGTCCCTACAAGTCCCGTGCTTCCGCACGTCTGGTGGGTATCACCTGAGTATTGGGGGGGTGCTTCAAAATTCAAGCTTACTGTCTTCATCATCTCCCCATTCACTCCACAAAATACAACCCACCTTCTATTGTATATCTAATCTTGATAGACGTCTTTATATCCAGCTCTCTCAGGCTAAACCTTAGGGATTTTCTTTGACTTCTTTTTCACACATTTAATTGATCATCATGTACTATTTATTATTCTTTGTATCTCTGCTGTGTTTCTTCTGTCCACTGTCATTGTACTATTTCCATTAATTCCAAAGCCTAATACAAAGGTAGTTATTTTTTGTTTTGTTTTAAACCATAGTTCTTGGAAATAATGCTATAATTTCTGCTAGGTTAGAAGAAATACCATGGTCATTATGTACATAATAGTTCGCTTGGTCTGGGTAAGAGAACCCATATAGATACATCCAGGTAGGATGACAATATAATTTATTAACTGGGATACTTCTGAGAGTGAAAGGGGGTGGTGTTGATAACTGTACCACGACAACAGGCATAAACCGGGACTGACCTTTGCAAACCAGGATGTATTACCTCCTAGCTCAGTGGTTCTCATCTGGGAGAGATTTTGCTACCCAGGGGACGTTTGGCAATGCCTGGAGACATTTTTGGTTGTCATAACACAAAGAGGAGAGAGAGTTTTTATTGGTATTTAGTGGGTTCAGGGCAGGGATAGTGGTAAACATCCTAGAATGCATGGATGCATCCTAGAATGCATTCCCCCACAACAAAGAATTATTTCACTTTCTTCATTTAATTAATTCAGTGAATGTTTATTTAGCCTCCCTCTCTGTGCCAGGTACCGTGCTAGGTTCTGGAGATACGTTTATGAGCAAAACAATCATAGTCACTGAATTTATGGAACTTGTAGTGAGGAAAACTGATATTAAATATATAATTACACAGATAAAGATATTATTTCAATAGTGAAAAGTCCTGAAGGAATAGTAGTACCTTGTTCTTTGGGAGCATGTAAACAAGGGACCTCACCTAGAATGTGAGGTCCTAGGAAAATGTTCTGAGTTGAAATCTGAAGGATGAGTAGACTTGAGCTAAACAAAGATCCTTTTTAAAGGGAGGGGAGGAAGAGCATACCAGGTACTAAAGGGGGAGAATGACAATTCCAACGAAGTGGAAGAGGGAAGTCAGTAGAAGGATAGGGAATGGAGGGCTGGGAAGCATGGGTGGGGGAGGGAAGTGACTACAGTTCAAATAAGCAGGGGTCATAGCTTAATTTAAAGGATTTTTTTTTTTTTTTACTTTTAATATTTATTTATTTATTTATTTGGCTGCGCCCGATCTTAGTTGTGGCATGCGGATCTTCGTTGCCATGTGCGAGATCTTCGTTGCAGCATGTGGGATCTAGTTCCCTGACCAGAGAACAAACCCGGGCCCCCTGCATTGGGAGCACACAGTCTTAACTGCTGGACCACCAGGGAAGTCCCAGGATTTTGATTTTTAAATGGGAAATCACTGGAGGTTTCTGATCCAGGGAATGGTGTGATTAGACTTGAATTTAAAAAAAGGTCCCATTTCTAAAATGTTGTCTAATTCTGTTATTGCCTTACTTAAAAGAGAGTGCTCACAGCCTTCAAGATCTGTCATAGTCTGGCCCATTTGCATTTACAGAGACTTTTCACTTACCTGCCTTGTTTACTGCATGATGTGTTCGAAAGCTGCCTTGATTTTTCTCCTAAAAATATCTGTATATTGATGTTAACATTTTAATTGCTTAAAATAGTGGTCATTATTTTTTCCCACTGACATTCTTCAATAGAATGTTAATCTAAAAAACCCCCCCGGGCTTCCCTGGTGGCGCGGTGGTTGGGAGTCTGCCTGCGGATGCAGGGGACACAGGTTCGTGCCCCGGTCCGGGAGGATCCCACATGCTGCGGAGCGGCTGGGCCCGTGAGCCATGGCCGCTGAGCCTGCGCGTCCGGAGCCTGTGCTCCACAACAGGAGAGGCCACAGTGGTGAGAGGCCCGCGTACCGCAAAAAAAAAAAAACAAAAAACCCCCCCAAAACCCAGAAAAACAAAACAACAAAAATAATAATGCTAATCTAAATAGTAAGAAATACACTTTTCCCCACAGGGTATATTATGATAAAAGCTATTTTAATTTTGGAAGAAAAGTAATGTGGCCCAGAAAGATTTGCATTTTTTGTGAATTAACTCTGATGCAGAAAAGCTCTTATGATTTCTTGCCATACTGCACTTGAGATGACATATGATTGTGTCCCTCTAAAATTCTCCACTTGAAATACCTTTTTTCTGTCCATCTCCTTTTGTTTACATCCAATTTGTTTTTCATCCTCCATGAAGCCTTTCTTGGTTTCATAATATTAACATTTTATAGTGTCCTTTTCTATGTTACTGTTGAACTTTGTTCATTCATTATAGTACTTAGCACATAGGGTCTTGTGTTATCTAGAATGGAATATAAGCACCTATCTTCCTTAGTGACCAGAGATGAACCACACTTCTGTAACCTTTTATGACATGTAATATAGTATTAATTTAAAAATATTATTTTTAACACAATATCATGTAGCTGCACAGTGAGTGCCTATGGAATGAGTGAATGGGAGGGACATGATCAATTCTGTCAAATACTACATGAAATTGAGGAGTACTGAAAAAATTTATTGTTTCTCCTCCATTGGGATCTTTCAGTGGTTTCCTATTGCTTGTGGCGTAAGGTCTACAATTCTTTGCAGGGCATTCAAAGCCTTTGTATTTTTATCATCTTTAATTTTTATCACCCCCACTTTTGCATATGAATCCCCTTGGGGAGAAATAGACTTTCTGGCTGATGGAAACAGGTGTATCTTAATACTTAATGCTGTTCCACTGTTCTGGAATGCCCTCCCCAGCCTATGCAACTCATGTCTTTCCTCCTAGGTCCAATTTGAGTCTTACTTTACCTGCTTACTTTTTCTTCATAGCACCTGTCACCTTTGAACTTACTATATATTTATTTCTTTTGTTCATTGTATTTCCTCTCCTTACCAGAATGTGAACTCCTGGAGGACAGAGATTTTTGTGTCGTTTCTTCACTGGTATTTGATTTGAGAACTATGTCTGGCACATCTTTGATACTCACATAGATATTTGTTGAATATCTATTTGGTTCTGGCTTTGGTAAAACACCTCCTGAATGCCCTGTACTCTATGCAGGGTGTGTGTGTGTGTGTGTGTGTGTGTGTGTGTGTGTGTGTGTGTGTGTGTGTGTGTGTGTGTGTGTGTGTGTGTGTGTGTGTGTGTGTGTGTGTGTGTGTGTGTGTGTGTGTGTGTGTGTGTGTGTGTGTGTGTGTGTGTGTGTGTGTGTGTGTGTCCCCTTTAAGGAAAATGCTTTGCTGGAATACCCTGCTCCTTCTCTTATCCAATTCCTGCTTGTGTTATCTCCTCTAGAAAGCATTCTCTCTGCTCACTGTCTGATTTTGATATTCTTTCACTTTGTTTTTATTGGTTCCCTTGCTTACATCCATCATCCATCAGAGCATGCTTCATACATCTCATACATTCTTGTTTGATTTACATATCTGTAATGGCCACTGTACTTTAAGTCCTTTGAGGAAAATGACCAGTGTAACCTGCCTATCTATCTATAACATCTAGAATGATGCCTGGATACAGTAAGTTCTAAATAAACACATAATTTTCAATAATGAAAGAGGTTAGAGTTAAGTCCTTATAAATGTATTTTGCTTCCCCAGTGCAAAATAGGCACTTCTAGAAGTTATATCTTTTCTTTTTTTTCTGGTTAGCAATTTACCTGTTCAGTCTTGTGAACGTAATTAGCCAGATTTAGCAGTCTTGTGTGACTTTCTAGTAAGTCTAATAAGAGATAGGTTTGAAAGAGCAAGCTCACATCTGAGTTTTTGATGCTTAGAAATTTCTTTACTACAAGTGGTATTTTGTTCAGTCTCCCCAACTACAGCCTCTGTAATTTCTGCAATTTGCTGTGACAACTTCTTTTGGCAGAGCTATTTTTACTATGATATGTTTGGACTCTGGCCTTGGCTCCCCCATTTTACTTGTCCTTTTCTTGGGCATTCTAATTACCATGTCTCTCGTATTAAATAATCCAGCTCTTGATTATCGAGGCTAATTGTGGATAGCAATAATAACTAAAAACCATTTACACAAACCTCAAATTACACCTTAAAAATTGTTTTAAATTTTCCATTCTTGGGAAGTCAACATGGAATGGTGGGCAAAAATATACTTCACTGTGAATCAGGAAACTTAGATTCTATGCTTGATTCTTCCTGGCTCCCAGATTTTGTATTCAGTACGAACTATGTATGTCAAAAAGTATTGATATGAAGCTTTGCCTGAGCGATGGTCATACAGAGAAGAACAAACAAGGCCTAATTATTTTTAAAAATTGCAAAAGTAACTCCTCAGCACATCAGAGCTAAAAATACACAGGTGGTTTCCTTAATGCCTGACTTAATTCCGGTAAGGGCTTAATACATTAGAAAATAATGGCACCAAATCATGTCTTCTTTCATGTATCAGGGAAGGACTCCAACATCTAGTTTTATTTATGGAAAGATTCATTGCTTTGAACTTTTACTTTAGAAAATGTTCTTATTTTCCTTGGGAGAGACTATATTTGCATACTAGCTTTCTTGGCATTCATACGTTCAAGGCTCAGTGCCAGGTTAGAGCCACCACCTGCATATTCTTATCTTCCCACTCCTTTTGGCATTGTCTTATTATTTGATGATTAGAAGGAATAAGGAAGGGACATTAGATAACTGTAAATAAAGTTGGGTTTATCTTATATTGATCTAAAGGGTTCCATTTAAAGTATTATGGACAATTACAGAGGTCTTCTAGATTTACTTGTTAGTCTATAATTATTGATTGGTATATGGAATGTTGTGGTATTTTTGTATTTGCTTATGACTTAGTATTAGAGGTGAATTTTGAATTCTTTTGGAAAATTTCATATAGATGAAGTCATTGTGTCTGGCATTGAGGGACACAAATTCAGTGTCACATAATTCCTGCCCTGAGGGAATTAACAGCCTGGTTAAAGGTGACTAACATGCAAAAATTTAAAGAAATGCTATAACATTTTGTAGGTGCTATTATATAAGTATTATTTAGTGGGTATAGTAAAGTGGTCTATTTTATTTGAAGGTAGTAAGATTGGCTGTGGAAGAGACACTTTTTAAAAGAGGAGTCAGTGTTAGCATCAAAAAGTAATGATGCCTTTAATTATTTTGGGGGGAAAGGGTCACATTGATGGGCCCACACTTTGGCTTGTTAGTTTTTTGTTTTTTTTTTTTACCAGTGAATCAGTTGCTATGGAATTGTTGCTTCATTTAAGTAGCTATATGTCAACAAGGTACTTAAAAATACCAAGTATTCACATAAATCATCTCTCTCTCTCTCTATTTCACACACACACACACACACACACAGTTAAAAGTTCTGTGTGTCTGTTTATGCATGTGTGAATAAGGTTGGGAATGGGTGCTAAAATGTGAGTCAGGTCCCAGCTCATGTCAAGGTAGATTTTATACGTTATCACTAAAAGTATTTTGTGTTGGTGGTATCACTTTATATGTATTTGTGTAGTATGTATACACTTTATTTGCTTCTTTTTAAACCCCCAATTTTTGTATCATGGAAAAGTTTAAATGTATACAAAGTAAATGGACAAAGTAAATGGATGGCATCATGAACTCCCTTGTAGCCAGTGCTCAGCTTCAACACTTATCAGTGTTCTGGCATGCTGGCTTTTTCTACCCCTCTGCCTACCCTATTTTTAAATTCCTTTTTTAAAGGTAAAATTTATATACATTGGGAATCACAAACCTTAACTGTACAGTTTTGACAAATGGATATACACCTGTGTAACCCATAGTTCTCTCAAGTTATAGAACATTTCCATCACAGAAACTTTCCCTGTGTCCCTTTCCAGTTAATAATCCCCTTCTCCCCTGCTTCCAGGTAACAACTGTTCATATTTTTTTCATAATAGATTTGTGTTGCCCGTTCTAGAACTTCATATAAATGGTATCACACAGTATGTACTTTTTATATCTGTCATTTTTTCAGCATAATATTTTTCAACATTCATTTTTGTTGTTGCATGTACCAGTGTTGGTTTATTTTTTGCTACTGAGTAATGTTCCATTCAATGAATGTATCATAACTTGTTTATCTCATTTTATGTATGAGCCTTTTTGTGGACATATGTTTTCATTTATTTTAGATGAATAACTAGGAGTAAAATTGCTGGGTTAGAGGGTTGGTATATGTTTAGTCTAATGAGAAACTGCCAAACTGTTTTGCACATTAGTTAAACCATTTTACACTCCCACCAGTGATATATAAGAGTTTTGGTTGCTCCACATCCTCTCCAGCATTTAATGCAGTCAATCTTTTAAATTTAGACATTCTGATGTATGTGTGGTGGTAGCGAATTGTGATTTTAATTTGCATTTCCCTAATGACTAATAATATTGAGCATTTTTTCTTAGCTTGTTGACAGTTTTTATACTTTACTCTGTGAAATATCTATGCAAGTCTTGCCCAGTTGAATTTTGTATGTGTGGGTGTGTGTGTGGGTGTGTGTGTGTCTTGGTCATTTGTTATAGTAGTTCTTTATATGCAGAGGACACAAGTCCTTTTCCTCAATTACTATAGATTTATAGTGTGTCTTGAAGTCAGTTTATGAAAGCCCTCCATCTCTATTCTTTTTTTCAAGATTGTTTTGCCATTCTAGGTGTTTTTATTGGCACTTCCATAGAAATGTGGAAATCAGCTTGTTAGTTTCTACAAAAAAAAGCTTTCTGGGATTTTCATTTGGATTGTGTTACATTATGGAGCATTTTGGTGAGAATCAACATTTTAAACTATATTGAGTCTTTTAGGGTACATCTTTTTAAAGCATATTTTGCTCATGTCACTCACTAGCTCAAAAGCCTTTACTGGTTCCACAATTACATAGATTAAAGCTTAAGATCTTTAGATGGCTTTATTCCCAAGAGTCTCTTTCCTCTTTTTTTTTTTAATTCAATGAATGTTGTATCCAAGTTGCTTGTTCTTTCTCATACATAGTCTAAACTTTTCTCCCTCTTCTTCTCTCATGTTCTCCATGCTGAATGTTCTTCACACCTGTTCTCCAAATCCCAAAGGCTCAAATACTACAGATATTTATGTTATAATGTAATAAATTACAAGTTAACAGTAAGAAGGCTTTAAAAATAAATTGCCACATTTAGAATGTATAAACAACAATGTCCTATGGTATAGCACAGGGAACTATATCCAATCTTCTGGGATAAACCATATGGAAAAGAATATTAAAAAAAGAATGTCTATGTGTGTAAAACTGAGCCACTTTTCTATACAGCAGAGATTGGCACAGCATTGTAAATCAACTATATGTCAAGTAAAAAACAAACAAACAAGCAAAATAAATTGTTGTGGGGCAGATCACTTCAAATTTATACAACTGTGGTTGGAGCACCAAAAAAGCAAAGCAAAGCAAACCAACCAACCAAGAAACCAATCAACCAACCAAACAAACCAAACCCAAATAACAGTCATATTAAAATAGGACTTTACTTTTAAATAGAAAGATGATGGTAGCGTGAAGGAAGCATTGAGGAAAAAAGAGCAAAAGACAAACTGAACATGAGAACCATGTAAGAAGCACTTTCAATCCAGGACATATTTGCAAACTGAGCCAAAAAGAAAAGTGGAATAATGGTGCTTTGTATATAGCCATGTACTATATTTTTCTGCTACTACTTGGAGGTTCAAAACATTCAGATAGGGGCTTCCCTGGTGGCGCAGTAGTTGAGAGTCTGCCTACCGATGCAGGAGACACGGGTTCATGCCCCGGTCCGGGAAGATCCCACATGCCGCGGAGTGACTGGGCCCGTGAGCCATGGCCGCTGAACCTGCGCGTCCGGGACCTGTGCTCTGCAACGGGAGAGGCCACAACAGTGAGAGGCCCACATACCGCAAAAACAACAACAACAACAAAAACATTCAGGTGATGGATAAAAGAGTATGAACCAACTTCAAAGTTCTGTTGACATCATTTCCTTGCTTACAAATCACATGTGAGTTAATTCATATTTCAGAAATAATCTGAAGAATAGACTGAATTTCAGTGTCCAGCTTAAGCTTTTATTTCCTCCATCAAAATTTCCCTGATTCCCTTGGCTAGAAATGACATTCCTACTTCTGAACACTAAAGTACTTTATACTTGTCTTATAGCTCTTATGTTTTCCACCCCATGCATACTTATCGAGGTGCATGTCTTATTCTTTTACAGGGTTGCAATCTTTTCAAGCTCATTTCTGATTTTATTTGTGCGTGCTCTATAGCACTTCAAATGGCATCCTGCATATAACAGGTGTTTGAAAATATTTGATGAATGAATGAATGAGTGAATGAATGATGAGCAAATGAAATATAGTAGAGAAATGAGAGGCAGATAGTAAATAAAAGAGACTAGATGCAAATCATGCACCTTCCTACTTTTTGTTTTCTGTTTCAGTTTATTTTGGTAAAGGCATGAAAGAATCCAAAATTTAAGTTTTTAAGATTTCTTTGATATCTGTATATGATAATAAAAACCAGACTTTGATGATTTGATAATTTAAAATATTTCTATTTTGCATAAAGTGCAGCTGGACAAGAACCGTTAGATTCAGTGCATGTTCTTTTCATTTGTTTTTAAAGCTATTATTCATTTGTTTTATTGTATTAGCAAAAGAAACTGTTCATTTTTTATCTTTTGAGCTGTATTTCAAATACTTTCAAGTTACTCATTTTATAGATTGGCCTTGTCAGAAAAAGAGAACTACATAAAAGTTTTAATTCCATAGATTATTTAACCTTTAAATTGCTGATTCAAGTGAATTGTACATTTTCTTTGACCTTTTTCTTTTGGGATATACTCATTTTCATTGACTTGTAAGAGTTCTTTACATAGTAGATGAAACATACAAAATTGTTTTTATAGGTCAAAAACAGTTGGATATCCACAACTTCATATGATTCAACTTAAATCATATATTTATGTTGGTTGCCAAGGTTTTCCCAGTTTGTTCTTTTTACTGTGATGTATTTTTAAAGCATAGAACAAGTTTTAAATTTTTTTATGGTTTAATTTAGAGATCCTTTGCTTTGTCCTCTATTGCTTTCTTGCAGCAAAAGTTCTTTCCATCCCAAGGGCAGATAAATATTTTTGTAGTTTCATATGTTTTAATTTAACTTTTAAAATCCATCTGGAATTTTGTTTGAATGTGTTGTTAAGGCCAGGATCTGTTTACTGAGTGAAGAAACAATTACCCTCAGATTCTTGAGCTAACTCTATTGTTTAATTTTATGCCCCATTGCTAAAATCACAAAATTATTATGTGTCCTAACAATATAACATCTTTGACCTTGAGTCCTCATAAAATACATTATTCTGGTTCCTTGGTTTAGCTGATGTATTTCAAGGACCAGAGTAATCTAGAGACTTTCATTTTAAAAGTGTTTACTCTAAGGATGTAAGTAATAAGGCACACAATACTTGATTTACTTGATGGCTTCTTCTAACATAAAATTCTATCACTCAGAAAATTTTACACAGTAACTCACATGGACAGTATTGTTTTAAAAATGTTCTTTAAGTAGAAAGATTAAAAAAATCTTGATTGTGTTCTTCTTTTATACTTAAATTGGACTTTATACTTAAGTTGGGCTTAACTTTAGGAACGATATATATATATATATATATATATATTTATATATATATTTAAAATTTTTCCTTTGCATTTAAGATACCGAGTGATGACATTACTTATGTATTAAGTAGTGGTATAGACCTGTGTCAAAGTATTTTTTCCATCATAGATGTTTTAAACAGAAATTTCACTGATTTATTCTAAAATTTTTAGAGCTTGTGTTAGTGTTCCTGTGGAATAAAACATGCAATGTTAAATGAATTCAGCTATTCTAAATTTCTGTTATTTGATCGAAATTGTATGTAATGGCTCTAATAACATTGATAAGAAAAAAGTAAATTGTTTAAGTTTTGTAATTTAGTGTTAAGACATTCTGGTGATGCTTGTTAAGCTCTTTGAGTGGGTAAAGACCCTGGCTTCTCCCTTTTCTGTTTGGACACCTCAAAACACCAGTAAAGAATTTTTTCTTTTTGAGATGCTGAAGAAATATGTGTATACACTACTATTCAAACTCTCTCTATCTGAACTCAACAACTTAATAGGTTCAGATAAATTTTTAGATAAATCCCTATGTCTAAATTGTTGCTATTTGCCATCTAAAACAGTGGGATGAAACTGATTCTGTAATAAGCTATCCAATTCAAAGACCAAATAAATTTGGATAGTGAGGTATATTTGTAATGCCTCATGCTAGGTTTCCTTTATAATGGATCACTCAAAGGGGGAAGATAAAATGGAAATACCCTTTTGGATTCAAAGGGCTGATGATCACCACATTGTCTGAGAAGCTCTGCCTTTTAGTTTCCTAGCGTTTCCTTAGGACTTACTGGGTTCTCAGACTTTAGTAGGTCTGGGTGGAATGGGGAACAGACTACAGTCACAACTAACTCAGTAGGGACAGAGGTTTGCCCTCTTGAAATGGGCTTGTCAGAGCTGGAAGTTGGGATTTCCATGGCCACTAAGTGGCTTCAGTTGCCTGCAAGGAAAGGGTCAGGCCCAGAGATACTACAGGGGTGAAAACATTTTATTTTAGGAAAATAATTTTATTTGGGAGTATTTATTTTCTGAGCTATTTTGACGGAACCAGTTTGTTAAACTTAAAGACCTTTGAGGATCATCTCGTTTCACCCTCTCATTTTAGACATAAAGCATTTAGGAAGACTTCTCCAAGTTGACTCAGCTACATAGAGCAGAGTCAGAGCTAGAACCCAAGTCCCCTTTTTAGTTTTTAGCTAGTTTTTTGGCTATCAAATCAGTGATACCAATCTATTTTTTATTTTTCTGAAGTCACATTACAGAATTATGTATATATCCTGGAGAAAGTATGTACAGGAATATTGTGTTGAAGGCAGGTGGTGAAGCGGTTGCTGGTGGCCACCTTATGGGAAGGATTGAGCAATGGTAGTATTTACTGTCAATCAAGTTGAGCTTTTAGATTAATGAGCTGACCACTTGCCATGACCCAAAGTTGGGGAGTTTTAAAAATTCTTATTTGTTCTGAATGAGCCCTAGACCCTTATATACCTTAACTCCTTTTCTTCAGATAAATAGCAACACTTCTTTTCAAGTTCTTTTCTCTCTCAAGTTTTCTGTTGTTTTTGACTAATATTTAACCTTTAGAAAAGTGTTGGAAAACTTGTTTTTTTGTTTTTTTTAAATCACAGACCAATAGAAAACACAACAAACAAATCTAAAACAAATTCATTTTATATCAGTTCAAAATGACTTATGGCAATATTGAATTTTTTTCCCTTTGGGCAAGGTAGGGAGGAAGCCAATAGTGTTCATCTCAGCTACTTTTTATAGCAAGTTCAGGGAAATGTACAACTTTTATTTTTAAGCATTTATGCTAAAGTTATCTATAATTTATATATTATGGCTGTTTCTAGAGAATAACAGAAATGAGGGAGCCTAAGAGAGAAGGAAGAGTGAAAGGATGGGGAGGAAAAGAGATAATCAGGATAAGAGTGATGGAGAAAGAGCTACTAAATGAGAAAATGGGATACTTCTATCTAAGAGTGAAGGGAAAGAGAGAACAGACCAGAGAGCTACTTGAATAGGAGTGCGTGTGAAGGAAGCCATGGTGAGTGGACCTGGGGAGGGAGGGGAAGCACGTCCCAAGTGTAGAGAGAAGGAAAAGGAAAAGAGCAGTGAGCACATTTCTCTTCAAGGCCTCGTAGGGCTTCCTCCACTAACCTTCCCATTCCCCTGGATTGTCCCATCTTCCCTCCTGTGCCTCAGCCCTAGTCTTCAGCCAGCCAGTAGCCTAGCTCTTGATCCATTGTAGCTCCTATGTGTTGTTCACTGCTTATTATGAATCTGCCAAGTGGGAGGTGCAGTGAGGATTGAATGATACAAGTAAGACCTTGAAAAGCTCTTAGAGCAGGAGTTGCCACATAGTTATGTCCCCAAAAATGGAAGCTTGAATAATAATTGTTATATTTCTGTAAATATAAATCATGTTTGAAACATTTAAATTGAGTCCTTGATGTAAAACTTTAGAAATAGATACATTATATAGTCATTTTCTTAATGGTATGTTGAAGCTGAATCGAATGAAAATCTAGTTGGTCTAGATTAAATCTAAATCCACCAAAAATTTTAATTATGTCTCATTTTCTCCTCCTTTTTGTAGTGATTTAAATGGAGTGATAGTCACTCTGAGTGATGATGGTCACTTGCAATGTTCTTACCTGGGGACAGACCCTTCTTTGTTCCAAGCTCCAAAAGTTGAATCTAGAGAACTAAACTATGATGAACTTGATATAGAATTGAAAGAACTTCAGAAAATCATCAAAGATGTTAACAAATCACAAGGTATCTCATTTGCAGCTTTTTATTATTTGATTTTAGTATTCATTGTAAAATTTATGTTATTTTGTATATGGATAATGTTTTGTACATATTAGTTGATTTTCTCCCCCAGGCTTAATTAAAGTCATTTTTGTAAAAACAGCATTGCTCTTTAACACACTAGTCTTTGTGCTTAATTTGTATTTTATAGCTTCTGGAAAATATGTCCTATTTAAGGTAATACTTTTGTTAGTGTGTTTCAGGGACAGTGCTGAGTTTTTTTCTTTAAACTCTAAGAAAGGAACATGTATTTCTTTGGATAGTGGTTTAGACCTTTAGAATTACATTAAGGTTTAGAGTGATCATTTATTAACTTCTAATATCCATGAAAAAATTTTAGTTGCTTCTTTGAAAAGAAACCAAAGCAGTATGTGAATTACTACTTTGTTACTAAAAATGTAGTCATTTGCAGCCTAGTGATATAATTTATGTTAGTAGTTCATTAGCCATCCAAATGGAGTGTAGCCTGTGGTATGCTGATTTCTAATGACTCAGAGGCTGATGATATTTTCAGTTCTTGAGTTTTGTATAACTCAATATTATCTTACTTTGGGATTCACAAGGGTATAATTTTACTGTAAATTAAAAGGAGAAACAAAACAGCAATCCTGCAGTTTGAGTTGGACATGTGAAAAGCATTACTTTAAGTTCCCTTCTCAGGGTCAGGTAAAAGTATTGTTTTAATGAGAAAAAATATGGACTATTTTCACTTAAAAGAAATGTTAAAACAAGCAGGAATAATAAAAGAAGCAGAGCATCAAAAGCCAACCAAAACAACAGAGCCAATCTTAATCTTGATCCAATCACTTTCCTAGATTTATGTATTTTTGAGTCCATATTACCAAGAGACATTCAGAGGAATTTAGATAATATATTAAAAATATTAATATTAAAATAAAATTATTATGCTTTGGTTTTACACATTCTCTTAGAAAGTTTTGAAAGTAAACAAGTGAAACTTAGGTCTTTTAAGTACCTCCAGTTATTTAAAAACCCATGTGTTGTCAGGACCCTCATGTCAAATAGGGAATAGTTAAAACTGGATGTGTCATATTGCACATTTTTTTCCATTTTTGATACTAGTGTTTTGGGATTAATGGAATATAAATCTCATTTTGTCACTTAAAAATGTAATTGGAGAAGAGTGGCATACATATGAAACATGAAACTTCCAGAGTTGGTTAAATAAATTTAATGTGGCTTTTCACTACAAATTTTGTGTCTTGAGATTTTGGCCTTTCCATAAACAATGTGCTAATGATATTTTGATTAACACTTGATTATGTAAAACATTTCTCAGGTAAATCCCTTACAGCTAAAAGTTATTTTTTTGGTGGCCATAGTGATGCCCTTGGGTGAGAAGGGTTAGGCTGTTTTACTTGTCATTACCCTGATTCTTCTGTGTATCTTGAAATAAGTGCTAATTAAGCTAGGGATGAACCTACAGACTTGAGTGCAAAGTTTATTATTTATATAACCTCAAAGTTAATATTTGAAGTTCTCTGCCCCTTCTTTGCCACCATCATTTGGTTTTATTCCTACAAAAGAAACCGAGACTCTTAAAGAAGAGAAACTTTTAACATATTTCATTTCTAGATATGGAAAAAATTTAGTATTCTCTACACTTATAAAATTGTGGTATATTTGTTCATTAAAATACCTGTAATTATATAAAAGCACCAAGTCATT
The DNA here is from genome assembly GCF_964165515.1 of Mesoplodon bidens. Classification (NCBI taxonomy): domain Eukaryota; kingdom Metazoa; phylum Chordata; class Mammalia; order Artiodactyla; family Ziphiidae; genus Mesoplodon; species Mesoplodon bidens. The sequence continues at coordinate 62,825,587 of NC_138166.1, forward strand.
TCATTACAGAAGATTATGAGAAGTTAAAACTCTGAACTTTTTGCTGACCTCATTATTCATTTAAATGCCACCTATTTTAGTACAGTGACTTTAACTTGCAAAAAAGAAGTTCACAGTCTTGTGGGTTATGTTCAGCACTTAAAAGCTTTTTTTATTTCTTCAAAGCAAGAATTGCAGCAAAATGTAAAGCCAATTTAAAGAGTATATTTTGTTGTACACATGGTATATATTATCTACTGTAATAAAAGTAATTTTGAAGCTGATTTTATGTGTGTAAGTTATATGAGGGATGTATGTTGTAAGCATGAAATTATAGTAATAATTTCTTTATGGCTTATGGATTTTGAAGCTTTTCATACTCAACTCATTAGTGAGAATCCTGCCTTGCATTTCTGTTACTAGTAGTCAACAACATCTATCAGTAGGCACTTTCAAAAACAGAGTTTCCTTATGATTGATTTAGACAGTTGATATGTTCTTTACTTGGGATGGATATGAAGGAAAGGGTACAATACTGAGATAGACTCCCACACAGCATAGTTGTGTCTTCAGGAAGGGAAAGAGAGCAGTAAGACATGGGCGTATAAATGAAAGTCTTCACCCATTTGAAATATGTCTAGGATAACTAAGTTGCTTCTACCATTGAGTAGTAGAAACATTTGTACTTGGTAACCTTGTTGGAAGATGTGCTATTCAGGTTTATGTCCGGCTGCATATAACAGAATGCCTAAATAGGGTGGCTTAAATAAGGCACAGGTTTATTTCTTTCTCATGGAAAAGAAGTCCAGTAATGGGCAGTCCAGGGTTGATTTGGCAGTTCCGAAGTCATCAAGGACTCTGATTCCTTCTCACCCAGGGTCTTCTGTTGGTCTAGGATGGCTTCTGGAACTCCTGCCCTCACATCTGCAGCTGAGTCAGCCCACTTAACGATCTTTCCTGGAAGCCACACCCTGAACAGCTTCCACTTACATCTCACTGGCCACTCCAAGCTGCAAAAGAGCCTGGGAAATTTAGCATTTTGGTTGAGCACTTTGTTACTTAGGATAAAATTGGACTCTTTTTTAGTAAAGAAGAACTGAAGAATCTTTACTGGGTGGGCAACAAGCAGCCTTTTGTACTCTCACTAAGTTGTGGAAATTCTTATTCCAAACAGTGTAATATTGGTGGGAATGCCTGGTGGCAATTGTAGGTGGTTCTTCTCTTTGTGAGACAGCTGATTCATGTGACATCATCCAGGTGCTTTCTATATTTTCAATCAGCCATCCTCAGTGTGGGGGGATGTTTCCTCTCAGGGTCACAGGGTGATTTTAGCAGTTCCAGACATTATGTGCAAGTATGATTTCCAGGGAAGAAGAGAGATATTTCTCCCAAGTGTCCCCATTTATTAGGGAGGACTAGCTTTCCCAGAAGCATGTACCAGCATGCCGACTCCCACCTTTCCTCACCTCACATCTGCCAGGATTAGGCTCCATGCTCACGACTAAAACAACAAAAGTTCAGGGGAATGAAATCATCATGATGGGATTTGACCAATTCAATAACTTTGAGATGAGGTGAATGCCTCAACAGAATTAGTGTTCTGCCACAAAGAAGGAGGAGGGAAGAATGAATGTTGGGGGACAGCCAATAATCTGTCATATATATATGTATATATACACACATATGTATGTGCATATGTATTATTTATGTTTCTTGTTTATTTAGGATCTCTATAACTTGTTCATAATATCTCATTATGCACTATAAACATTTTTTAAATTGTGAAATTTTCAATTGTAAAGAGAAAATGAATATGGTCAAAATAATTCAAACAGTACTGAAAGCATAAACCCCAGGTCTTAGTTCCACTAGATTATTTAAAGGTAACCTTTATTAAGAGATTTTGTGTGTTCTTTGAGAAAATTTTCCTGTTTATATAATTGTTTTTACACAAATACGTGTGTATTAGAGACATTGTACTACATCTTGCTTTTTTAAAATCAATAGCATATCTTGGAGTTCTTTTCATGTCAGTGTATAAAGATAGACAGCACTCTTATTTAGAGTTTTGAGTTTTGGACCATTGCACAGTATTGATATACCATAATTTAGTTAACTATTTCTCTATTAATAGAAATATAATTTAGATTTAGACTGTTTTGTTTTTAATAATTACTAGCAACAGAGAAACTCCTTGGGCATGTCTATGAGTATTGGGTAAATGTTTGGGAGTAGAATTGTTAAGTCACAGGGTATGTGAATTTTACATTTTTTTGGTGAATTTTACATTTTGATAATTATAGCCAGTTTACCTTCAAAACAGTTGTACTCTTTTCGGCTTCTACCAGTAGCTAAGGATAGGGAATTGAAATTCCTGACACTGGTCAGTCATTGGGTCAATCTGAACTAATATCTTTGGAAAAAGAGACAGTTTTTCTTTCTAGTAATGTGGAGGGGAAAGAATTAGCATAAAGCTTCTCATTCTGTAATGCCTCAGTTTTTTTTTCAACTCGTGAGTATATTTCTGATGTATGGTATAGATAAACCTTAAAACAACTATATACAGCAAGTTTTACTTTATGAGTAAATACTTTTTTTTCTCTTAAAATTACAGGTGTTTGGCCTATGACTGAGAGAGAAGATGACCTGAAAGTCTCTGCCGTGGTTTCTCCTAACTTTGATTCAGTATCTGTAGGTGTATTTGCAGACTTTCAAAGGGTTTGTGATAGTGGCGGACTCTGATAAATTGGGATCAAAATATATTGGTTTAAATTCTGGGCCTCCAAATAGAAACTTTAGGGAAGATAAGTTTTAGGCTTTGTTACTTCTAGGAAAAAACATTTCTAAGTTCTTTGTGTAATAAGAAGTTCCTTAGGCAGGATTTCTGTCTTAAAAAAGGGGGAGGGAAGGGAAATGGTCAAATAGGTTCTCACCATTACTCTGAATCTACCTACTTTTTTTAAAAAAACGTTTTCAGTACTGAGTATTGAGATAATCCTAATCCAGATGAATAATACTCACCCCACTAGATTTTTGTTGAAGGTTCAATGAGATAATGTTTATGAAAGGCATAGCGCAGGGTTTGGTAATTTATAGTCTTTAATACATTATGGTGGTTGCGGTGGGGAAGTAGTTTAAGAATAGAGTTGGGCCAGGAATTATTTTTTCTCTCATTTCTATCTGTGTGACCCAGGGCAAGGTATTCAATTTTCTTAGTCTCAATGTTCTCATCTGTAAAATGGGAATAGTAATAGAATCTAGTTTGTTGAATTATGATAATTAACTAACAAATCATTATAATAATAAAATTACATTTTAATTCTTTTAAAACGATCATCACGATCACCACCACCACCACCACCACCTCCACCACCACCTTCATTCTACTTGTCTCCTTCAGTGCCATATCCTTAGTGCCAGTCACATAATGGGTGTTCAGTATATATTCGCTCTATAAATGAATTAATAAAGCTGAGAAACAAGAAAGGGGACTGTCCTTGGTTACGTTACCCCATCTCTTTGTTTAGTCTTCTGTAAGCACTTGTTAGATTATGGTTGGTTTTCTCTCACTGCCTGCAGTTTGGGCAAAATATATTAAGTTTATCTATATCTGTACCAAAGTTGATCAATTTAGGAAAGTGATTGAATTCACTGTTTTGTTTCTTTTTTTTCTTTTTGTGGTACGCGGGCCTCTCACTGTTGTGGCCTCTCCCATTGCAGAGCACAGGCTCTGGACGCGCAGGCTCAGCGGCCATGGCTCACGGGCCCAGCCGCTCCGCGGCATGTGGGATCTTCCCAGACCGGGCATGAACCTGCGTCCCCTGCACCGGCAGGTGGGCTCTCAACCACTGTGCCACCAGGGAAGCCCCAAATTCACTGTTTTTTACTCTGTATGGAATTTATGTCATATAATTTTGCTTAAGAAATGACTTTGATATTTAGGTATCACAGCATAATATAGTAAGTAGTTCCATAAGCTTTTCAAAGATTAATCTTAGTATAAACAGCCAACCCAAGTTGTGATAAAAATCACATTAACATTGCCATAGTATAGTAAGTGGGTATACGTAAAAAAAGTAGGACTATATATGAAAGAAACATTCACCCAGCTGAGTCACATAGTAGAGGTACTGTTTAAACATTGGATATTCAGCACACACCATTTCTCACTCTACCTGAAGGGTGTAGTCTGAGTGGAACATTTTTGCTTAGTTAGCTGACAAATGTACACACATTTTCTTGCCTTGGAAATGATTCTTTTTTTCCTTTGGGCAACTTATATAATTTTTTCTAGGTTCTCTTAAACATAGGCTATTTGGATTGAAATTCCCTTTCTGTTCTTTAGCAACTTTTGATCTTTCTGAGGAAAGGCCTTATGTAATAGCACTGTATTGTAATATATATTTCCCTATCAGTAACCTGGAGTGCTTTTTCCTCTTAACTGGATGTCTCTTTTCAGCTTCATTTCCCCTTCTTACTATTTTTTTCCTTCTTAAGAGATTCTTGAGAGTATCATATTCATCCCATTGGAAAACATCAGTCCAACGATTTAGGTGGCTGTGATGCTATGCTGTCTTTGTAGAGCTACTTCTCTCTGGCTGTAATTTCATGTTTCCAAAGGACGTTTGTCTCTGAAATATCTAGGTGTTTAGATATGGATTGAAAAGAGCAGGAAACAGGAGATGTTGGTTTCTCTTCCAGAACTGCCGACAGTTAAATGTAAAATATTTCCTGGATTTTAGGTAATACTAGAGCAAAAAGCCTGGCTTAATATTTTATTTTCAGTCATTATTATGAAAGCACACATCCAAAAAATAATATAATTAGTGTTAGAATGGGGGCTTTTATAGAAGAGATAAACATCGCTATCCTCTCTTCTTGACTGAGAAGTTGGATCAAAGTTCATATATAGTTTCCTATGAATCTAGAATCATAGATTCCTATGGAATAGAATATGAATCTCCCTACTCTTAATTATGCTGATGGCCATTACATCATAGTGATCCCCACTGCTTAGAAGTGATTTAATTTTTCTTAGTAAAATAATTCCAAATAGGTTAACAAAGTACAATGGATTTATTCATTGTTGGACAGAGACTTCATGATCTTAATTGTTCCCTCAGGAATTCATGTAGGTATTATTAGAAAATATGTTACGCTTTGATTTTATTCTATTATAGAGTGACCATATTTTCCTCTCAACCTACCACTCTAAAAAACAAGTTATAAATTCTAAGGAAATGTTTGCTCTATTATATTATATTCTGAATTCTTTAAGACATAGGACCAGGTAATCAAGGCTGATGCTCAAAGAGTAAAATAGTTTATGATATGCGCTAGTAAAAAAAAATAAACTCCTACTTTTTTTTTTTTTTTTTTTAACATTTTTTTTTTTTTTTTTTTTTTTTTTGCTGTACGCGGGCCTCTCACTGCTGTGGCCTCTCCCGTTGCGGAGCACAGGCTCCGGACACACAGGCTCCGCGGCCATGGCTCGCGGGCCCAGCCGCTCCGCGGCATGTGGGATCTTCCGGGATCGGGGCACGAACCCGTGTCCCCTGCATCGGCAGGCGGACTCTTAACCACTGCGCCACCAGGGAAGCCCCTAAACTCCTACTTTTGTTTTATTTTCTAGGTGTAAGGCCACTCAATCTTTATATCATTAGTTACATGTCTTAGATATCAATACATATTATTAATCAGAATAAAACATACCTTTGGCAAGCTAAAAATACAAGGACCTAAAAGAATGGCGTACTGTTTATATAGAAAATATACAGAAGTCTTCTTTTCTATAATATAAAGAATGAGTAAATAGAATTAGTTTCAGTTTTTAAGGAAATTTGGCAATAGAGTAGTTTGATAGTAAAATATGTGAACTTTTCTTCCCTTTTTGGAGTCGTGGGTTTTTTAATATTAACTTGTGACTTTCCCAATGAAGCCATCCAAAAAGCCACACTGACTCTTTTAGTTGGCCATCAGAGTGATAAATCCTTTATAGTTTTTTTTTGGTGGTGAGAAGTATGTATCACACCTACTGTGTTCACTCATTGATGTGCAGTATTGAAACTATTCTTCCCTTCTCTTCTCAATTCTGTGTTTACAGCAATCTACTGATGTTGAAGTGGGAGCTGACCTTGTGCCTTCAGTCACAGTGAAGGTATTGTACATAGTTCTAGACTGTAATGTGCAAACAATATCACACATTTCATCACATCTGTCACTTGTCACCCTATAAGTAGCTTATGGAAATGTAAAACAAACACTTGGTGGGCCGAAGAACTAATAGACATTTACCAGAGAGAACATCAAAATGGCCAACAGACACATGAAAAGATGCTCAACATCACTGATCGTCAGGGACATGCGCATCAAAACCACATGAGATATCACCTCACACCTTAGAATGGCTATCATCAAGAAGACAAGAGACAACAGGTGCTGGTGAGGATGTGGTGAAAAGGGAACCCTTAAATATTGTTGGTGGGAATGTAAGTTGATCCAACCACTTTGGAGATCAATTGGAGGTTCCTCAAAAAATTAAAAAAAAATCTACTGTATGACCCAGCAACTCCACTTCTGGCTATAAACCAAAGGAAATGAAAATAGTATTTCCCACGAGAGATATACACTCTCATGTTTATTGCAGTATTATTCACAAAATAGCCAAGATATGGAAACAACTCAAATGCCTATCAATGGATGAAATGGATAAAAAAAGATATGGTACATATTCACTATGGAATATTATTCAACTATGAGAAGGGAGGATATCCTTCCATTTGCAACAACATGGATGGATCTTGAGCACATTATGCTAAGTAGGATAAGTCAGACAGAGAAAGACAAGTCCTGTATGATATCACTTATATGTGAGAATGTAAAAAAGTTAAGCCTGTAAAAAACAGAGGGTAAAATTGTGCTTACCAGGGGATTGGGGGCGGTTAAGAGTGATGATGTTTAAGGGCACAAACCTGTAATGAGTAGTAAATAAGCCACAGAGATCTAACGCACAGTATAATGAATATAGATAATATTGTACTATAATTATGTAATGTGATAAATATCACTGCCTTGGCAATCATATTGCAATATATAAATGTATCAAAGTAACATGCTGTACACGTTAAATGTACACAATGTTACACATTAAATTTATTCAATTAAACAAAAGAGTTCTTGGTTAAAAAGTTAAGAAAAAGAAAAACCCAAACACTTGACATTTGTAAGTTTTCCTCAGCCTTGAGTAGTAAATAGATAGCCTTTATTGTTTACTACAAATATAAAACTAGTAATTGCATTTATAACAATATGTATATAATAAAAAATTGTTATGACTTATTCCTACCATTAATTAAATGTGTAGTGTGATTAAGGGTCTTTTTTCTAGAAACAAAATTAGTATTTAAATATACTAAGGGAATTGTGTCATCACATTCATAGTAGACCAAGCAGTTGATTGCAGTATCATATATATATTGGGGAATCATATGAATGTTAATAATATCTTTCTTCTATGTATGATTATGTGTGTTTGAAAAGAATTTCCAGCCATCTATCTGCCATAGTATTAGCTTTAAGTGGATGTATTTATAGCAAGAAAATATTAAATGAAGAAGCCACAAAATAGAGTAGTGACAAATTGATAGTCCCCAAAAAATAGAATATGAAGGATGTGGTTTTGGTTAAGATTTTTAGTCCTGCCATTGTAGAATTTTAGAACTAGGACTCAAATGTAGAACCCTCTTAAGGCATTTAGATTAAAGTGTGGTAATAAGTCAGCACATTATTAAGCTGAAAATATTTATCACTGCCCAGACTTTGGAGCCAGGGAAAGTTGTGGATCTTGGCGATTTGCTAAGTCAAAACTTGGACAGGGCTTTATATTTTCTTAGATTATGGGTTGCTGTCCTTGGAGGAGCTTGACAGGGCACCAGGCTTTACCAATTGTGTTCGCTTATACTAGACCCAGCGGGTGGCCCAAGTGTGGGGATCTTTGGTGGAAGTTGAAGGGAGCCCAATCTTATAACAGTTTCCTAAGCTAATTTTTTTGGATTCTTGCCACTGGTAGCAAGGGTGGTCTTTTCCCAGTCTCCCTTCCCCCTGTCCAATCAAAGGCTCTATCCCATTAATACTTCTGAGTCTGGAAAAGCATTAGTGGCAAGAAATCAAACATTTAAGAAAAAAACCCAACAACCCTGTAGCGTTCCAGGAATGATCTATAGACTTTTGTGTAGGGAAATCTCTTTTATATCTATCTACTGATATTGTTCTGACACATAACATAATAATTCAGGAGCACACTGCAAATTGCAAAAAGAAATCTTGTACCTAAATCAGATAACTTTGCTCACACTAATTTTTTCCCTCACTGCTAGTTATTGCTATAAATAAATACACATTTCCCTCCCATGCCGTTCTTAAGCTTTCATGTGTAATAGCCACCTTAAAATGGTGGCATGACACTATTGGAAAATTCCCTTCATTAGGAGAATAACATTTAACTATGTTTGAGAATGGCTAAGTCACAGCTCTCTTCCTTATTGCCATTATAAAAGAATGGGAAAGAATGCGACACACAAAAGTTGCACAAAATCAGCTGGACTTAAACAGCAGACACCATGACTTCCTGATTCTGCCTGACAGTTCCTATACAAATTTCTGTTATAAATCTCTCCTTATAGCCTTTTATAACAACAGCAGCCAAGATATATAACCATGGAAGTTTCCATCATAATAAATCCTGTTAATTGAGAAAATTTTTCCATCCGTTCCAAGTGAATGAAGATGTGGCTACCTTGAGTGTGTGTGCGTGATGCGTGACCATCTATTGCAGGCAACTAAGGCAGAGTGGTTGTTAATACCTGGCCTTTGGAGTCATGTTTATATATCTAGGATAAAAATTTAGTATTATGTTTCCTGAGGATCATATTTTATTTTGTTAGAAATGGAAAATAGCATGGAAAATTCTGATATTAATTTTCATTTTTCCCCCTTAATCTATAATTATTTTTCTCTTAAAATATGAGGTTTATGGTCTAGCCAAGTCTTTAACTCTTTTTTTTGGCTCAAACACAACTCTTCTTTGTTACTGTAGTTATTTTTGTCACACATCTTCTTGATTCACTTTTGAAAGTGCCTAGTCCATTGTTGGGATTCAATAGATCTGTGTATGAGAGTTATCACCATTGATCTTGCATCTAAACTAAATGCAAGCACTTGTAACAATGTAAAATTGTACGATTTTTGTCTAAGTACATGTTGTTATGCCAGGCAGAGTCAGAATGTCTGCTGTCTTAAAAATGGCTTATTACTACCGTAAGGATTTTTCATTTTCATTTTTAAAACTAACCTCTCACGAGATGTTCCTGGTCATAGTTTTCAGATCTCTTGCACATATTGGCTGGGTGGTCTTAGATGTGTTATTGAGCTTCTGTGAACCTCTATTTTTAAACTGTAAAATGAGGGTACTTCTTCATTTGCAGAGTTATTTTGGGACTTAACCACAATTGATTAAGAGTGTGGGCTCTGGATTCTGACAGACAGAAGTTAAATTGTGCTTCTTGCACTTATAATCAGAGTAGCCTTAGTCAAATTATCTAGCTTCTCTGAGCCACATTTTTCTCTTATGTAAAATGGTATATTGTGATAGTACCTGTTTCACAATGTTGTAATGATTAAATGAGATAATACACATAAATAATTTATTAGCATGGTTTCATGAATATAGAAAGCTGCTAATGGTTATTATCATTAATTTTATTTAAAAATATATTTACAGACCAGCATATTATTGTTAACAGTAAAATATTGAAATTGTGTTCTGTTTATTTAGTGGAATAACTATCAGAAGGAATGTTGTCTACAGCACATGCATACCTTCTTCTTCCCATAATTACCATCATTGTTTTATTAAAAAGGTATTAAGTCCTGGTGTCTGAGTGATTCCCTGGGCCCAGCACAGGGACCAACTTTCCAGAGCCCTGAAGACAAGGGGTAACACCCCAAAATATGGACTCATTTTTCACTCTACCTTCATTGGCCGAGCAGCTGCCAAGAACAAAGGCCGCATCTCCCGATACCTGGCAAACAAATGCAGTATTGCCTCATGAATTGATTGCTTCTCTGAGGTACCCACCAGTGTATTTTGGGAGAAGCTTCTAGAACAAGTTGAGGAGTGGCTGTCCTTCTATGAGACTGGAGAGATTCCACGAAAGAATCTGGATGTCATGAAGGAGGCAATGGTTCAGGCAGAGGAAGTGGCTGCTGAGATTACTAGGAAGCTGGAGAAACAGGAGAAGAAACGCTTGAAGAAGAAAAAGAAAAGGCTGGCTGCGATTGCCCTAGCGTCTTCAGAAAACAGCAGTAGTACCCCGGAGGAATGTGAGGAGACAAGTGAGAGACCCAAAAAGAAGAAAAAGCAAAAGCCCCAGGAGGCTCCTCAGGCTAATGGAATGGAAGACCCATCTGTCTCCTCCAAACCCCCAAAAAAGAAATCTTTTTCCAAGGGGGAGCTGGTTAGTGATCTTGAAGAGACAGCTGGCAGTGGAAGTCTTACCAAGAGGAAGAAATCTTTTCCCAAAGAGGAACCAGATAGTGACCCTGAAGAGTCAGGAAACAAGAGGGTCCCCAAGAAAAAGAGGAAATTCTCTTCCAAGGAGGAGCCTGTCAGCAGTGGACCTGAAGAGGCTGCTGCCAGCAAGAGCAGCAGCTCCAAGAAAAAGAAAAAACTCCGAAAGCTATCCCAGGAAAATTAGAATGGACATTTCCCTAGTAGGGCATAACTTACAGAGATATTTCCCAATCCATCCCCTATAGCCCAATAAAAATAAAAACAAATTCACGAGTCAAAAAAAAAGGTATTATGATTTTTATAATGGTCAGATATCATTACAGAATCTTTGTGGTATACAGATTTCCCCCCATGTATTCCCAGGGCTTATAAAGTAAAAATTGAGGGTTCATTGTTCATTTGCTGTGTTTAGCATATTTATTTGCATCAATAGTTGTCCTTTAAATTTTTTACGTTGCAAGTCAAACATTTTATGCTTATTTTTAAGTTGTACAGAATATCCACATCATTTAAAATTAATACAAGAGGGCTTCCCTGGTGGCGCAGTGGTTGAGAGTCTGCCTGCTGATGCAGGGGACGCGGGTTCGTGCCCCGGTCCGGGAAGATCCCACATGCCACGGAGCGGCTGGGCCCGTGAGCCATGGCCGCTGAGCCTGCACGTCCAGAGCCTGTGCTCTGCAACAGGAGAGGCCACAACAGAGAGAGGCCCAAGTACTGCAAAAAAATAAAATAAAATAAATAAATAAATAAAATTAATATAAGACATTTACTGAATCTAATTATATGTGTATAATGTTTGTGGGCCAGATGTATATTCTTGTATATTATTTATCTATAGTATATATGTATATATATAATTAAGGAATAGTTGATACATGCCTTTTACCTAAGAGAAAATTCAAAATGACTTTTCTTAAAAATTAAGTATGCCCTTGCATTATGTCAATTAATAATGAAATGTATCTGTCTCATATACTAGAGTCTAGTAACTAGACTAAATTGCTCCGTAGCAAAGGTGCCATGTATAGTAGAAGAGTGCTTCTCAACTCTGGTTGTAAATAGCTATCACCTGGGGAACTATTAAAGAAATACCAATACCCAGGTCTACTCCCAGAGATTGTGATTTAGTTGGTCTAGCAACTCTACCTGGCCAATGACTGTGATAAATCTGGCTTACCATGTGGATAAACTCATCCAAAGAGACTGTTCAAAGAGGCTGGGGCTTTTAGGAGACAAAATCCAAAGAGAGAATGTTCCCACTGGAAGCCAGATCTTTAAGCTTTTTCTTTGATGCCCCAGCACTGTGGCCCAGTAAAGATCCTTGGGCCTGATGGATTCTATTGACGTTCCTCCTCAGGGAGAGTGAGAGAAGTCCTGGCCTTCTCTACCCATACCCACCCTATTTCTCAGTCAAACTATTACCCCAGAATTCATAACTATTAACTCTGACTGGAATGGGAATTATCATTCCAAGCATCATCAACCAAGAGCACCAGTTTGGAAATGCAGCCATCTTAGAAATGCAGCAGTCATTATTGCTATTCTTTGATATTTTCTAGAATTAGTTATGTCAGGTATTTTTGTATTAAGCCGTGGAAGAAAATGTAGTGCTTTGATATGTATTTAAACTATTTATAGTAAAAACCTACCTAGAAAGGAAATCTTTAGAGCGTAACTTGTGTAAAAGGTAATATACTGATACTAGATAAAATAAATAATTCATGATGCCACATTTATACATGTAAAGAAGAATGAACACATATAATATTTCATGATGTAATTATTCACCAGACATGAGGGCAGATTGTTTTGGTCTGCTTTTGATAGAACATTTTTTTTTTTTTTTTTTTTTTTTTGCGGTATGCGGGCCTCTCACTGTTGTGGCCTCTCCCATTGTGGAGCACAGGCTCCGGACGCGCAGGCTCAGCGGCCATGGGTCACGGGCCCAGCCGCTCTGCGGCATGTGGGATCTTCCCAGACCGGGGCACGAACCCATGTCCCCTGCATCGGCAGGCGGACTCTCAACCACTGCGCCACCAGGGAAGCCCTGATAGAACATATTTAAATAGCTTTTTTGAGATATAATTCACATACCATACAATTTACTCTTTTAAAGTGTACAATTCAATGATTTTTAGTATATTTGCAGAGTTGTAGAATGATGACTACAATTTAATTTTTGAACATTTTTGTCCCTCCAAGGGAAACCCCATAATCATTAGCTGTCACTTGCTGTTCTCTCCATTCCCCCACCCCCAATCCCACTACCATCCCAAAGCAACTACCGATCTATTTTCTGTTTCTGTAGATTTATAAATTTGCCCACTCGAGATATCTCATATAAATTGAATCATATAATATGTGGTCTTTGTGACTGACTTCTTTCGCTTAGCATAGTATAATGTACCCATGTTGTAGCATGTGTCAGTACTTCATTTCTTTTTATTATTATTAATATTATTAAATAGTATTCTGAATAATATTTCATTGTAGAGATATACCATATTTTGTTTGTCCATTCATCAGTTGATGGACACTTGGGTTGTTTCTAGTTTTAGCTATTATGAATAGTACTGCTATGAACATGTGTACAAGTTTTGGGGTGGACATATGTTTCATTTCTCTTGGCATGGAATTGTGAGGTCAGATGGTAATTTTATGTTTAATTTTTAAAGAAACTGTCAAACTTTTTTCTTGAATAGCTATACCATTTTACATTTCCATCGCAATTTATGCAGGTTCTAGTTTCTCTACATTCTTGCTAACACCTGTTTTTGTCTGTCCTTTTGATTATAGCATTTAAGTAGATGTGTAGTAGTATCTCATTGTGGTTTTACTTTGTGTTTCATACAAAGATTTTGAGCATTTTTTCACGTGCTTATTGGCTATTTGTACATCTTCTTGGAGAAAAGTCTGTTCAACTCCCTTGCCCAGTTTCTAACTGGGTAGAACTTTTTAATCTACTACCTATGTTCCAGGTTATATTTTGTGACAGCTCATTTTTTTTCTCAGATGGTATTTCCTAATTATTTGCTAATGATTTTTTAAGTAGTTGTGATATTCTATCAATTTGGAAAAAATGTAATTTTTTTATTAATAACAATTTCTATTTTCTCAGGTCACACTGCAGAATCGAGTGACATTACAAAAGATCAGATTATCGGTCTATGTACAACCACCTTTAGTATTGACTTGTGATCAGTTCACCTTTGAATTTATGGGTAAGTGTTTTGTTTTGGCTTAAAGTCTATCATAGTGTGAGGTTTTTTTTAAATAAAAATTTTTTTATCAGTGGGTTTATTTCATGGCTATATTTCTTGTCTGAATAGTGAGACTGGTATCTTCCTGAAATCAATGATTGTGTTGTTTTGCTTATATTTTCCCTCCAAACATCAAGCATGGACATTCAGTGAATGGCTGTTGAATTGAAGTAAATACAGATTTTCAGGCGCTTTTCTTAATAATTGTACTTAAATACTATATTTTGGAAGGCTTTTTTATTGGTGTTTCTCTAGTGAGCTATTTATTGAATCTGTAATGTTTGAAGAAAGAATATTGGCTTTGGAGTCTGGCCTGAATTTGAATCCTGGCTCTGACACTCAATGTGTAACCATGGGCAAGCTACTTTAGTAATTACTTGGAGCCTCAGTTTTGTTTTGTTTTAATCTGCAGAAAGGGGATAATGATATCTGTGTTACAGAACTGTTTTAATTAGAATTTAATCAGAAAATTAATTGGGCTTAATTAGAAAACGAATCTATGTAAGGTAACTGTAATAATGCCTAAGATTTCTTTGCATAGGGTCTCTCTTACCACTTACATCCAGTTGTCATTAGTCCTGTTAAAATGATTTCTGAATTATCTTTCAAGTCTTTTTCTGTCTTTCTTCACTGCTATGGTTCAGCTGGGAACCCTATGTCTTATTCACAAAAAGCAAGAACATATCTCTCTTTTTTCCTTTTTATAACCAACCCCTACCTTAGGTGCCCGACAGATAGTAGAAACTCAGTAAGTATACATTGAATCAGTGAATGAGTGATTGAATGGTTGAGGTAAACTTGTAGGTGATATCTCACTTTATTTTTTAATTTTTCACAATACTTCCAATTTGTCTTTCTAAAACACATTCTGGACAATTAATTTTTCAAGTTAAAAACCTCTTATAGCTCTCTAATGCAGGTTGGAGGTCAAATACATGAATATGGAAGGCTATACACAATGTGCCAAATTGCTACAGTTTTAGTTACATCCATATCCAATTCCCCCTTCCATTTTCTCCTGCAGTCTGTGTTCTAGCCATGATAAGGTACTATTTCCCACTCCCAAATTCTCTTGCCCTTTGCATACCTTTTGCTTTGTTCATGCTGCCTGTTCATCTGAGTAAAGAGAAGCAGTGGTGTAGAATGTTAGGTACCCTTGTTCTGGAGTCTATTCCCAGCTCTGTATTAGCTATATGACCTTGGGCAAGCTTTTTAATCTCTTTGTAGCCATTTTCCTCATGCACCAAAAAATGGGGATAATAATAATACCACCATGTAGGGTTGTTGTGAGGATTAAATGAGTTAATCTATGTAATTGTGATGTAAAGTGCTAAAGACAGTAGCTGGCATGCAGTATATGTCTAATTTTAACTGTTTGTTAATAATAATTGTCCAAAATTATGTAATATATTATTTTTACATTGCTTATAGCACCAGAGATGACTAGAACAGTAGGCTTTTCTGTTTATCTGAAAGGAAGTTATTTACCACCTGAATTGGAAGGAAATGCAGTTGTTTCTTATTCCAGACCTACAGGTAAGCATACAGTTGTTCATGAATTTATAAGCCTAATCACTTCTTTTAAGTTATTGGAGTTATGAGTTAAATGTTTAAGTGTTTAAAATGGGAAAAGAGATTGTAAAATATTATTAAATGAAAAAATATTCTTTTCTAGTGTTAAATAAAAATGTATGTTCAAATTACTTTGATGTGTTTGTGAATAATTAGTGATAGTCTATTTAGCTGATTTCCATATGTAATGTTTGATTCTATCTTTTCAATTAATAGCAAATATGATGTATTTTTATTCCCACTAGAAGAGTGTTATCTAGTCAGACTTCATGTATTTGAACTAAAGAGAAAAACCTAGTCTGAATTAGTAAAAAAGACTATTATGGGTTGCTGTAATATTAAGTCAGTCTTCAGAGTTTCAGACACTGCTTTAGTGATTAAATAAAACTATTATCTTACGTGTTAAAATATTAAGAACAGAATCTGTATTATTTCAAGAAACTCTTAATAGATCAAAAAAGTTATCTTTAGTCCAGTTGAGATCTAATTATTATAAATTTCAACTTGGGTTCAATTTTATAGTTTTGTGTGTGTGTGTGTGTGTGTGTGTGTAGTGAATTTTTCATAGTAACAGTTTGACAATTAGTTGATTGACAGAATAAGAATAATTAGTTATTGCTTTTTTAAAAAAACGTTTAAATGTAGTGTAACTGATAGGGTATTTCAACAATGTTGCATTTGTGTTTTTTAAGCATTTCTGTACAGTTTTCTTAATTAAAAAGCTTAGAGATGCCTTATTCATATTTTTTCTCTCTGTTGATACCTACTTTGCTTACTTAGCAATGTTTTTATGAGACTGATGTAACTACCTACTGTGCTAACAAGGCACCTTGGCAATGTTTTTAATAATAGTAGTTCTTGGGCTTCCCTGGTGGCGCAGTGGTTGAGAGTCCGCCTGCCGATGCAGAGGACGCGGGTTCGTGCCCCAGTCCGGGAAGA
The DNA here is from genome assembly GCF_964165515.1 of Mesoplodon bidens. Classification (NCBI taxonomy): domain Eukaryota; kingdom Metazoa; phylum Chordata; class Mammalia; order Artiodactyla; family Ziphiidae; genus Mesoplodon; species Mesoplodon bidens. The sequence goes on from NC_138166.1 coordinate 62,841,907, forward strand.
TCCCACATGCCGCGCGCGGAGCGGCTGGGCCCGTGAGCCATGGCCACTGAGCCTGCGCGTCTGAAGCCTGTGCTCCGCAACGGGAGAGGCCACAACAGTGAGAGGCCTGCGTACCACAAAAAAAAAAAAAAAAAAAAAGAATGGTGGACTTCTTAATTGGATGTTTCTGAAAAGAGCATTGAAATATTCAGTGTTATTTTAATTTTGAGTTGTGAAATAAAAAACAGGAAATGTTGACTAAAATCTCTAGATCATTTATCATTAATTGAACATCTCAATAATCATAGGCATGATTATACTTTTTATCTTTGTTACACCTTGTGTATGTAGTTATAGAGATTGTTGATGCCTTAATTCAACTAATTATTTCATTTGCTTTCAAGGAAAAGTAGTGATACTGGTTGAAAATAAATTTAAAATAAAGAAATGGATTACCTAGCAAGTGGACAAAAGGCTTAAAAGTACATTATAAAGTTATAAAATCATTCAGTGAGCTTATGGCTGCACATACTATTTTTAGCTATTATGCTTTTCTAAAGACAGAATTTGAAAGACCATAAATTATTACTAAACCAAAGAGCATAGGCATTAATTGGTTGAAAGTTAATTAGAAGTTAAAGTAAAAACAAGTCTATAAAAGAATACAAAGACAAGCTGAAAAAAACCCACATTGTTCCATAGTAGTATCTATTAACTAAAGTTATAATATAAGCAAGACTAACTGGAAATATTAATATTATATATTTGTCTTTCACTCAAATTTTTTCCAAAAAATTCATTTAATGCTCTTGATGTCATTTACATATTGAGTCTGGTTTGCTTTTGGCTAGATCATATATCTTTACCTCTTTTTGCCACATTTATACTAGAATAGCACCCTTTCATGGACTTCTGAGAATGAATGAAATATATTGTTAGATTTCATTTATTCATGTTATATTCTTCAATTGTGAATTGGCTTATCTTTATTGGAGGGCCATTTAAATCATCTGTAAGAATCTTGAAAATTTTAAATTATATTTTAAGCAGATATGTATTAAGTTTGTGTTGTAATTTTATAACAGATAATTTGTTACATTTTCTCCCCTATCCCTTTTTGAATTGCCTCTGATGGATAGATCGAAATCCTGAGGGTAAGTGAAAAGATAATTTAGAACAAAATGAATTTCAGAACTGAAATTTGGTCAGTTAATTCAATTGGTATTATACCATGAATGAATTCTTTTTATGGACTGCTGTTTTAACTATAGCAACCTCTTTAGGGTGATTCAGTGCCTTGATCTGGCTATGGAGAAGCTAGTAGATGTTTCCACTTATAGATACTTGTTATTCATTATTAGTTGTTTCAGGGTCATGAGAAACAATGAAGCTCCATGACTTTTTTGAACAAAACCAAAGGCGCCACTGACAACTTATTTTTGTAAGTCATTGGTGATTTACCTGTATGCTCAGTTATCTTAGTTTACTTAAAAAGAGTAAGGAAAAAAATTCTGAATTCTAAATTGTATGATTCTGTATACCCCAAAATATTCACCTCTTTGATCAGAATGCCATGTGTACTCATTCTTTGGGCCTATTCCTTGTCTTGTTTAGAATTTGTGGGGGAATATCATCAAGGGACTGGCCCCTTGAACTTGCCTGGGTCAGTGTTGTCACCATTATGTTTTCCCCAAATCATTTGTTTATTACTCTGCTATAATACTTATCATAATATGAATTTCATTAAGTTTGTTCCTTAGGTTCCCCTAGTAGATTTTTGAGCTCTTTAAGAGCAGGGTTCAAGTACTTAGGATTGTGCAGTATCTGGTTACATGACAGGTACTGTATAAGAATCTTCTACTTTGATTATTTTTCCTCCTAGACACAGACTTAATGTGATGGTTTGTCTTAGTTTATTAGCCATTTTAAGATTAGTATTAGATAAATAAAATACTTAAAAATAATGGCATTATTTACTCATATAGTTTTGGTGGTGCCACCAACCTGAGTTGCATAGTGTCTGGGAGGTGAATATATATTTATATGAGAAATATTTTAATAGAAGTAAGCTTTTAGCTTAATAGTATGAAGTATACTTGTCAAATTATAATTTGGGTTATTAAAAATAATTTTAATAATGAATATTTACATTTTACTTTGTAAGATTTCATGTAACTGATAAGATTTTGCAATAACTTTTATAAAATACAATATTATTATTTAAATTATTTGTTTTGAGTTTTAAAAAAATCAGTAAAGGTTATTATTGAAAGGAATTTATTTCCTCTTACTAAAAATTCAGATCAAACCATGAGGAAAAAAATCACAATATATGGAAATTTTAGTATTTCAGTGCAAACCTAAAGCTGGTTTTAATAATCTCTTATGATATATTTTAAAATTATAATTAAGCTTCAGGGAGTAGAGTTGAAATATTCAGCTTTACCTAGTAGGCAAGAAAATAATATGTTGCCACTTAGATCTTACTTACATAAGGCTTCAAATTTCAAAGACTTTTCCATTTTATTGGCCTGATCTGTTCAGGCTGTATTGCAGATAAGCAGTCCTGCTTTTACATATGGAAAAAGAGAAGCAAACGAGGTTTTATGTTGTCCCGTAAGAGTTTGTCTCCATTACTTCTGCATTAAAGTTACATGACATGGGCAGTGTAAAACATGACTGCAGATGGAGCACAGTACGTAGCCAGACATAACAGGAAGGGATCAAGGAAGTTCTGACTACCAGACATTGCTACTGCTTTGGGGTTCCTTGTTTTCAATAAGAAATGACTCTAGCAGGCCCCTGGAAAGAGTTCTAAAGGCATTATGTAGATGTGTAATATATAGATATAGTTATTCTACTCTGGTATATAAGTTCTTTTTTCTTTTTTTTAAAGCACATTTTGGCATCCCTCTTGACAGTGATACTGGTCTCTTGGGTGTGCCAGGGGTAATTAGAATTCTCTTCCTGGAAAAATTGTTCTGTCAGGAGTGATGTTGATCTGAATTTTCTCTCTAAGTGTTAAATAATTTTGTGATTAATTGCACCATGGTAGTTGCGACTATCCATTTCCTCTAGTAGGCTAGAAGGGGAAGTGTTTGAAGGAGAGGTGATTATATTTGTTAAAAAACTGTAGGAAAAAGTCAGTCTGATGAGTGAGTAGGCCAATATTTGAGTATTACAAATGACCAAATTCTTCTTTTCTCTCAGAATTATGTTCAGAGAGTTGAATAAGCCAAATAGAGACTGTTTTGCCAACTAAATATCGCTGATGGTAGGCAGTTAGGATCAGTTAGGCTCTTTCAACTGAGTTGAAAGCTATCCTACTAGCAACTTTGGAAAGTCTTTAAATGCATATAATTCTTTCCTTCCTTATTACAGATACACATATGCATACACTCACACATACCTCTACATGTCTCTGGCTTCAGGTTCTTAGCTACAGTTATAGCCTGAAGAGTAACTGGTAGCCAAATCTGCATTTCAAGTTTCTTAAGAAATGTACATCTCAATAGAAGTGTGCCGCTGATAAACTCCATGTCTAAATACTAGATGTTATATTTTGAAATGTTCGGGTTTTAATTTGATGGGAAGTAATATAAAATATTGGCAGTATAATTTTTCTTTTTAAAGGTATGGTTTCCTTAAACTGGTTTCTAAAGGATTTCATACTCTTTTTTCCCCCCAGTGGTAGAACTTTTCAAGCTGCCATCATTTAAAAAATAGCCATAATCATTTTATTAAGTATGAGTGTCATCATTTTTCAAAGTAATGTTTTCCAAATGTCCTGTGAAACAGGTTTACAATTCCTGGAGAGAAAAGAAATTCTGGAGGGGTTCTTCAAATCTTAGCAACTGCAGACCATTACCCTAGTGTGTGATATTGTCATTACCTGACTTAACTGAGCTGTGAATTGAGTTACAATGTATTTCCCTTCTTGGGTTTATTAGTGCTTGCAATCCATTTGTTTCAATTTCTGAAACATTTATACACCACCAGTTTCTTTAGCTCTGGGTTCTTGGAGTTTTAGGGTAATAATCTAAGTAACATAAGGCTAGTGTTGTTGGTCATGATTAATTTTGTTTTACCACAAATTCAGTCAGTACCTGGTCCAAGTGAAGTAGAGCCACAGTTTCAGCAGTGTAGTTTTAGAAGAGCATTTACAGCCAAATTTTATTTGAACAGTTAGCTCAGACTTTGGTTGAAAGTACATAGAAGATACCTTGTCTTTGTGCATGTACAGAATTGTCAGAAGATGAAGCATTTTTTCCCCGTTATTCTATTCATTGAAAATGAAGGAAATGGAACTAGGTTTCAGTTGCCTTCTTCTTTCCAGACTGCATCTATTAATTGAGGCTGTAATATGTATATATTAGAGGAAAAACAGTAGTAGGTATATTTCCATAATTTGGGGATATATGGAATATATGAAGTTGGAAAAAATAATGCTTTGTAATATTTTTTGTGGTGATATTGATAGTTGTGGTCTGAGCAGTAGCTTAGATCACGTTACCATAATATTTTGAGTCAAAACATTTCATCATTTTAAAGTACAAATACACATGCCTCTAAAACCTCACAAAATGTCAGGAAATAATACCCTGGGACTTCTCTGAAGAGACACCAGTTATAATCTGCATCTAGGATTCCAGGAGAAGTGAATTTAACATCTGTTGGTTATGAGCAAAAAATGAGCTATGTAAAATTTGATGGATAATAGATTATGTTGAAGAGAATGACAAATATGCTCCACGTGCTCTGAAAAAGTATTTAATTGGCCTCATATATCAATATGCTTGCCATTGTTGATGATCTCTTACTATCCTAGTGAATAAGTAGTTCTGAAAAGTGTACTCCCAGCTTGGTTATAGAGTAAACCACACAACTCCAATTGGCATTAACAAAATATATTGCTAATTCTAGGAATCCTATTTGGGATCATGTCTCCAAACTTTACTGTTTCCGCTTTTGCTATTTTTAAGCTGCTCTCTGACTCCACTGTAAAGAAATAAAGGAATTAATGTGTGGATCTATCCAGTAGAGTAGAACATTTTAAGTTTTCCTTTTTTCTACAGTAGTTTACTAGGATACAGGTTTCTGTATATTATCTTTTGTCTTATCCAGTCTAAAATAGAATCCTAGTATAAAAGGAGAGAGAACTAAAGTTGTAGAATTGCTTTACTTGATTTACAGGTAGAGAGCTTAATTTGTTTTGGTTTCAGTTTCATTCTTTGTAAAAATATTAAAAGGAATGATTTTTAAAAACTTTAAATTCTGATATAAAACTCTTCATTGTTATTTATTTATGCAGTTACTTATTTCAATATACCTGTATACTTTCTGAAAAAATTTGAGAATTGAATGACTATATAAGCCTTTCAAAATGTTGCTTAACAGTGAGATGTAAAGTTAAATGGATTTGGAAAAATTCAATTTGTATGAAAGTAATATTCTTCATATTGATGTGTAAAATGACATCATTAGAATGAACTTCATTAGAACTTCAGTAGGGCAAATTCTGCTTTCATGCTCATAATTTATTGCAAATTGTTAATTGTATTTCGAATCTTCAATAAGTAGAAAAGCTAAAATTAAAAAATTCGAGGGGTAGAGAAATGATTAGATATGGTCATATAGAGTCTTCCTGATATAAATTTCATATTCTTTGCTCATTTTAGCGGATAGTCTTGGATTAGGGCTAGAGCTTTGAAGGTCTTTAAAGACAGTTCAGTAATTGAATATAACTACATATAATGTTTTATATAGCATTCAACTGTGATGATTTTTAAAATATGATATTACTATTAAAGGCAGAGTTTACCCCTATGCTCGTTTTTAAGATTTTATTTTTGCCTTGTACTTTTTGACAATAAAGTAAAAACATAAATTATGATAATGCTTTCCAGTTATTTCAGTTATGCTAAATGAAATGGGCAGGTAACAAACATTTAAACTAAGATATGTTGCTACTATGTACTACTATTAGTAGTACAATATTTTTCTTATTTGTCAAATTTATGAATATATGTTTCTCTTTATTTCAGGCATTCCTCGAGTTAGCCAATGTAAGTTTAGACTTCCCCTGAAATTAATCTGCTTACCAGGCCAACCTTCAAAAACTGCAAGCCACAAACTAACTATTGATACCAACAAATCTCCAGTCAGTCTTCTCAGTCTCTTTCCAGGTAGGACTCTTGAAGTAACATGCCTGTAGCATCAGAAATGTTAAGAATTTAGAATGGAATCCTTCATCAGCAGGTAATGATGGGGTAATTATCAGATAATTGTTAAGTCAGAATATAAAAGTGCCTCAAGGATTTTTTCATTTTGTTTGCGGATTCAAAGGAAATAGCTTATATCAACAAGGTAATAAAGGGTACCTTTTAAGTTTGATTAAAATTATTATAATCATTATTTTGCTTCAGTATTCAGAAATGAAAACATCAAATGTTTCTTTTTAGACTGTGGAATTTTTTGGCTTGGAATGTAAATATTTATTATTCATCTTTATTGTAGGTTTTCGAATATATCCCTTTTCTAAGCATGTAAATATTTATTTTTTGTCTTCATTGTAGGTTTTTGGAAATGTACCTTTTAAAAGCATATTCTTATGCCCCTGAAAAGTAACCTCATAAGTAGGTGCTCTATGTGGTTGTGCTGTCTTCAGCAGCTGGAGGGGGCAATGTTCATTCTTTGCCTCCAGTGCTTTAGAAGGGGCTACATGTATAAAACTAGAATATCACAGTGAACATTATTGGTAATTTGTGAAGGTGTGACTTTCTCCAGGTGTTGGTTTTTATTTTCGAGTAGCTTAGAAAAGAGAGAGGCATTGATTGGATAAAACATCTTTAGTTGCCAGGGTTTCTAATGTGTTGCATCTATTAACTTTCTTGGTGATGAGGTGGAATTAAAAAAAATAATCTGGGAATTAAATCAACCCTTTTAAATCCATCATTAAAAATCAGCACTGTTGACTGTAAGATGCATCTTCACCCTTGCATTAGTGGATAGGATTTAGAATACAAGTATTTCCCATAAGGTTTAGAAATTTATGGTAAGTCAACTTTTGTGTTATTACCTACTTAAAGTGATTAAAATTTATTTTTCATTAATTTGAAGTGTTTTTAAAAGCTTTATTTATATGTAACTCTATGAAAAATCTCCAAGATGCTCTTTATTACAATTAATCTGTTCTTTAGTTTGAATAAATGAGTGTGTGTGAGTGTGTGTGTGTAGTTAGCAAATAGTTTTGTACCTTTTGGTTTCTTATTCCCTTTCATTCCCTTTCTTCTTCATCAATTTTCTTATAACAAATTTGGATTATAAAAAAGGCAGAGAGGGCCTCCCTGGTGGCGCAGTGGTTGAGAGTCCGCCTGCCGATGCAGGGGATACGGGTTCGTGCCCCGGTCTGGGAGGATCCCATATGCCGCGGAGCGGCTGGGCCCGTGAGCCGTGGCCGCTGGGCCTGCGCGTCCGGAGCCTGTGCTCCGCAACGGGAGAGGCCACAACAGTGAGAGGCCCGCATACCACAAAAAGAAAAAAAAAAAAAAGGCAGAGAGTCACTACCTTTATAACATCTTATGCAAACATACTAGTTCCTTGGTCTCCTATTCTATCCCGACAACATAGTTGGAAATTGTATGTTGCACACCAAATTTATTGATGCCTTTAAAAAATGTTTAAGATTCTGGCTTCTGAGTGGTCAATCTTTACTGTAGATGACTGAAACCGATAGAGATTGAATAAGAATGTATGCTTTTGACCAGAGAGGGAATCTCTGTAAGCTATGGATTGGGTAAGAAGTACTAAGGAAAGCTTATAACTCATCTGTCCTGATTTTGGACTCAGTTGTTTTGATGTCACAGGTATCTTAGGCTCATCAGCGTATATTTGCTTCTTATTCACTTTAGAAATGGGACTCAATGACAAATTTTAAAAATTTCCCCTGAGTCAATTTATGTAGTATAGTGTGTTCTCTTTTTTGAGTTTCCAGATTTGTGTTCATATTAAACATGCTGGAATCCTGTAATTGTTTAAAAGAAGTACTCTTGCTACTTTTTCACTTTTCATGATACGTTTCACTCTTGCTATATATGATGTTAAAGTTGCTATTACAAGTTATTTTTTAACGGAAATAAAATTAATGATCTTCATAGAGAAGAAATAAAACTACTTTTAATCTACATCTCTTCCTATTTGTTTATTTCAGTTCTTTTTTTTTGTATATTTAAAATTAATTTTTCTTATTACAAAAGAAATGTGAAATTTAGGAATGGATAACCAAACAGAAGAAAATGAAAGTTACTGTAATTCTTATACCCAGCAATATCTACTTATATTTCATTACATTTTCCTACTCTTTTGAAAAATATTTTTTCTAAGCATTTCATCCCCGCAAAGAATATTACTTTGCATATTGTTGTGAGACACCTTTCTATATAATTAGATTTTTTATTTTGTGATTTTAATGATTACATACTATTCTATCATAAATCATTTGGCCAGCATTACATTTTTCTATATTTATGTTGTTTTCAGTTTATTAATATTGTAAATATATTATAGCAATATTTCTCTAAATTTATTATTACTTCTTTGATGAATATGTAAAAGTGGAATTACTGAGTCAAGCAAAGGATAATAATATTTTTAAGGCTTTTGAAATATAATGTAAAATTGACTTCCTGAAGGGCCATACTAGTTAACTCTATCAACAGTGTTTGAATGAAGGTGTCTAGTGCCCCAAATACTGGCCAGTAGAGAATATTATAATTATAAAAAGCTTTAATATGCTTAATGGCTATATAGAAAATATTTATTTACATATATATATATAAATATCTGGAGTGATTTTGGCTAAATGTGACTTAAGCAAGGTAATATGTATTTTTTATCTCAAATAAAGAGAGGTCCACAAGTGGGCAATGGAAGCTGGTATAGTGGTTTGTGAATGTTATCAAAGACCCAGCTTTTTTCTTTCTTTGCAATGTGCATTCTCTAGTGTGTTGGCTTGTTCCATGGCAATAAGATAGCTACTTTGGCTTAAGTCATCATAACTGACTACAGGGCAGGAGGTAGGGGAAAGAGATAGCTGTAGCAATGACTGTAACTTTTATCAGAAAGGCATGTTTCCACAAACTTCTTAGGAGATTTCTACTTAGGCCTCAATAGCCAAAATACTGTCACATGGCCTCTTCTAGCAGTAAAAGGGGCTGAGAACTAATGTAGATGGGCTGGGGAAAAGGAGGCTGGGAATAGATGTTAAATTAGCTGACATTCAGTGTATGCCATGATACTAGTAATTTTACACAAAAATTTTACGTAAATGTAATAACAGGGCTTCCCTGGTGGCACAGTGGTTGAGAGTCCACCTGCCGATGCAGGGGACCCGGGTTCGTGCCCCGGTCCGGGAGAATCCCACATGCCATGGAGCGGCTGGGCCCGTGAGCCATGGCCGCTGAGCCTGCGCATCCGGAGCCTGTGCTCCGCAACAGGAGAGGCCACAACAGTGAGAGGCCCGCGTACCGCAAAAAAAAAAAAAAAAAAAAAAAAAGTAATAACAAATAGCGTGCTATTGTAGCAGCCTTTTATGGTACTCAGATATATGGCTGTCTTTCCTTGTCAATGAATTTGTATTTTAATGTTTACATAATGTTCTGTTGTTTAGGGGTGCCATGTACATAGCTTTTTTGTACTTCTCTGTTTCTCTTTGGAGAAATTCCTTGAAGATAAATGACTGAGTTAAAGGATATGCACATTTGAAAACTTTATTCAAATGCCAAAGTTACTTCCAGAATAATTGTATCAGGTTACAAGCCCAACATCAGGGTTTATACCCAGGATAGCAGCTGGATTTAAAGCTTTAAAAATTTTTGACATGGTTAGGTGAAGTATGACATCTCTTTTTAAAATTTGCATTTCTAAATTATTTGTTAGCATAGAAATTTTGTAATTGTTATTAGCTACTTGTATTCTTTTAACATATAAAGTTTATATTTTTATGTAGTAAAATTTATTTTAAAATTTAATTTTATAACTGCTTTATTTAGTTTCAAGTTTTCATGTTGTACTTAGAATGATCTCTATTTTAAGATTATAAAATATTAATTATATTTTCTTCTGGTACATGTTAATACATTCTTTAATTCTGAAACACAGCTTCAGTATATTTTTTTGTTTTTATAAAAAACAACTTTATTGAAGTATAACTTATGTACACATGTATAAAGTATACAATTTGGTAAGTTTTGGTGTTTGTATATACCTTTGAAACCATCCCTGCAATCATGATGCTGAAAATATCCATCACCCCAAAGAGCTTCCTTGTGCCCCTTTGTGATCCATTTTTCCCCCCATCCCCAGGCAACCACTGGTTTCCTTTCTGTCACTATAGATTAGTTTGCACTTTCTAAAGTTTTATAAAATGGAATTACTGAGTATGTGCTCTTTTTTGTCTGCCTTCTTTCATTCCCTTATCAGATTATATGACTTGCACATAATTTCTCCCAGTCTATGGCATGTCTTTTCATTCTTTTAACAGTGTCTTTGGAAGAGAAGAAGTTCTTAATTTTGATAAAGCCCAATTTATCTGTTTTTTTCTTTTATGGATCATGATTTTAATGTTATATCTGAGAAATTTTTGCCTAACTCAAGGTTACAAAGTTTTTCTCGTACATGTTTTTCTAGAAGTTTTCTAGTTTTATGTTTTATATTTAGGGCTCTTATCCATTTTGAGTTGATATTTATGTATGGTGTGAGATATGGATAAAATTCATATTTTTGCTTATGAATATCTAATGTTCCAGCATTACTTTGTTTTTTTTGGCTTCACCACGCGGCTTGAGGGATCTTAGTTCCCCAACCAGGGATTGAACCCATGCCCCCTGCAGTGGAAGAGTGGACCCCTAACCGCTGGACTGCCAGGGAATTCCCCCAAACTACTTTTGAAAAGACTGTTTTTTTCCACTGAATCACCTTTGCAAAGTTGTTGAAAATCATCTGAATATATATCATAGGACTATATAAATCATCAGAATGTATATATATATATATTTCTGCTCAGTTTGTTCCATTGATCTATTTGTCTTTGCCCATCAATATTGCTATATACCAATAGCATAGTGTCTTAATTACTATATATAAGTCTAGAAGTCAGGTAGCATAATTTCTCCAATTTTATTCTTTTATTTTCAAAGTTGTCTTGGATGTTCTAGATCATTTGCATTTTCACATGAATCTTAGAATCAGCTTATCAATTTAAAAAATGCCTGAGATTTTGATTGGAATTGGGATTGCAACTGATCTAATTTCTATAGATAAATTTGGAGAGAAACAACATCTTAACAATATTGAACATGGGAAATTTGCTCCACTTATCCTAGTTTCTTAAGATGAATGTAGAGACCTTCCTTTATTTAAGGCATATTTTATTTTTCTCACTAAGAGTTTGTAGTTTTCAATGTACAGGTCTTACAAATCTCTGTCAGATTTATCCCTAAAATATATTTTGATGTGATGGCAAATTGTAGTGTTTTATTTCAATTTCAAATTGTTCTTTCCTAGTACATAGAAATACAATCGGTTTTTGTATATTGATCTTGTATCACACAACGTTGTTTCTACTAGCTTTTTTTTTGTAGCTTTAATCAGATTTTTTACATAGATGATCATGTCATCTGTAAGTGAAAACAGTTTTACCTCTTCCTTGCCCATCTGGAGATTCAGTTTGTTTATTTTTTGCTTGCTTTTTAACCTTGGCTAGAACCTCTGGGACGATGTTGAATAGTAATGGTGAAAGCAGACATTCAGTCTTTCAGCATTAAATACGTTTTAGATGTAAGTATTTTGTAGGTGTCCTTTACAAGCTTGGGGAAGTTCCCTTTTATACCAGGTTTGCTATGAGTTTTATTAGGAATAGATATTTAATTTTTTCAATGCTTTTTCTACATCAATTGAGATATTTTATATCATTTTCTTCTTTAGTCTGTTAATAGGTGGATTACATTGATTACTTTTTTAACGTTAGCCCTACTGTGCATTCTTGAGATAAATCATACCTTATCATGATGTATTTTCCTTTCAATCGACTGTGGGATTTAATTTGTTAAACTTTAGTTTATAATTTTTACATCTGTGTTTATAAGGGATATTGATCTGTAATTTTGCTTCCTTATAATTATGTGTCATTAATGTGGAGTTTATGGAATGAATTGGGAAATATTTACCTCCCTTCAATTTTTTTGAACAGTGTGCAGAATTGGTATTATTTTTTGCTTAAATAGTTGGAAGAATTCACTAAGGAAGTTTTCCAGACATAGAGTTTTCTGTATGGGATAGCTTTTAAACTACAAATTCAATTTCTTCAAAAGATATAGGCCTCTTGAGGTTATCTGTTTCTTATTGAGTGAACTTTGTTAGTTTCTGTCTTTCAAGGAATATGTACATTTCATCTGAGTTGTTGAATTTAATGGTATAAGGCTATTCATAATATTTTGTGATCCTTTTAATATCTGTAGAATCTGCAGTGATGACAACTCACTCATTACTGATACTGCTAATTTGTGTTTTCTCTCTTTTTTGTTCCTGATCTGTTGACTAGAGGTTTATCCATTTTATCTAGTTTTGAAAAACCAGCTTTTGGTTTCATTCATTTCCTCTTTTTACTTTTTGTTTTTCTATTCCTTTTCATTTCTCTCATATTCCTTTCTTCTGCTTACTTTGGGTTTAATTTTCTTTTCTTGGTTAGTTGGTTAATGCTATAAAATTTCCTCTAACTATTGCTTTAGCTGCATCCTACAAATTATGAAATGTTGTGTTTTTAATTTTCATTCAGTATAAAACAGTTTTAAATTCCCCTTTTGATTTCTTGTTTGACCCTAGTGTTATTTAGAAGTATGGTATGTAGTTTCCAAATTCTTGGGGATTTTCCGTACAACTTTTATTATTGATTTGGAATTCAGTTTCACTGTGGTAGGAAAACATACCTTGTATGCCTCGAACCCTTTTAAATTTATTGAAACTTATTTAATGGCCCCAAGATAGGACTGTTTTTATAAATGTTCCACATGCATTTGAAAATAATGGATTTTCTTCTGTTGTAGGGTGGGATCTTATGTAAATGTCAGTTAAGGCAAGTTTTCTGATAATGTTTTTAATCTTCTATATCCTTACTGATTTTCTGTCTACATGTGTCAATTATTGAGAGTAGATTGTTTAAGTCTTCAACTATAATTTGTTTATTTCTTTTTTTTTTTTGCATATCTGAAGTTTTTGCTTCATACATTTTAAAGCTCCATTTTAGGCACATGAAAGTTTAGGTGTATAATGTTTTCTTGATTATTATGAAATAGCCTCTGTCTTTCTTAATATTCTTTGCTCTAAAATCTACTTTTATGATATTAATATAGCTATTCCAACTTTCCTTTGCCTAGTGTTACAGTGATATATATGTATATTTCCTTTTTTTACTTTTGAGATGTTTACATCTTTATATTTAAAGTAGGTTTCTTATAGGTAGCATACAGTTGAGTCTTGGCTTTTTTTTTTTTTTTTTTTGCGGTACGCGGGCCTCTCACTGCTGTGGCCTCTCCCACCGCGGAGCACAGGCTCCGGACACGCAGGCCCAGCGGCCATGGCTCACGGGCCCAGCCGCTCCGCGGCACGTGGGATCCTCCCGGACCGGGGCACGAACCCATGTCCCCTGCATTGGCAGGCGGACTCTCAACCACTGCGCCACCAGGGAAGCCCTGAGTCTTGGCTTTTTTAATGCAATACAATATTATCTGTCTTTTAATTGGGGTGTTTAGACCATTTTCAAAAAAATAAATTTACTTACTTATTTTTGGCTGCGTTGGGTCTTCATTGCTGTGCATGAGCTTTCTCTAGTTGTGGCAATTGGGGGCTACTCTTCGTTGCAGTGTGTGGGCTTCTCATTGCGGTGGCATCTCTTGTTGTGGAGCATGGGCTCTAGGCACATGGGCTTCAGTAGCCATGGCACGTGGGCTCAGTAGTTGTGACTCTCAGGCTCTAGAGCACAGGCTTAGTAGTTGTGGCTCATGGGCTTAGTTGCTCCACGGCATGTGCAATCTTCCCAGACCAGGGCTCGAACCTGTGTCCCCTGCGTTGGCAGGCGGACTCTTAACCACTGCGCCACCAGGGAAGTCCCTAGACCATTTATTTTTAATGTGATTATTGATATGGTTGGTTTTAAATCTACCATCTTGCTCTTTGCTTTCTATTTGCCTCATCTATTTTTTTTTTAAGATTTTTTTTTGATGTGGACCATTTTAAAAGTCTTTATTGAATTTGTTACAACATTGCTTCTTTTTTTTTTTATGTTTTGGTTTATTGGTCACAAGGCATGTGGGATCTTAGCTCCCCAACCCGGGATCAAACCTGCACCCCCTTCATTGGACGGCGAAGTCTTTTTTTTCCTTTTAACACCTTTATTGGAGTATAATTGCTTTACAATGGCATGTTAGTTTCTGCTTTATAACAAAGTGAATCAGTTATACATATACATATGTCCCCATATTTCTTCCCTCTTGCATCTCCCTCCCTCCCACCCTCCCTGTCCCACCCCTCTAGGTGGTCACAAAGCACCGAGCTGATCTCCCTGTGCTATGTGGCTGCTTCCCACAGCTATCTATTTTACGTTTGGTAGTGTATATATGTCCATGCCACTCTCTGACTTTATCCCAGCGTACCCTTCCCCCTCCCTATATCCTCCAGTCCATTCTCTAGTAGGTCTGCATCTTTATTCCCGTCTTGCCCCTAGGAAGGCGAAGTCTTAACCACTGGACCACCAGGGAAGTCCCCTCCTGCATTCTTTTGAATTGAGTATGTTTTATGATTCCATTTTATCTCCTTTGTTGTCTTATTCACTATACCACCTAGTGTTAATTTAGTTGCTTCTTTGAAGTTTATGGCAGTGTTTCTCAACCTTTCTTTTATTATTTTCTCCACAAGACTTTTTAGAATCTTTTTCTTAATCAGCCCCTCCACACAGTTTTAGTACCACAGATAATCCTGTATATCTGTTCATATTCTATATGAATATCTGTTTTTATAGATAAAATGAGTAAGATTTTTCTGAACCCTATAAATTTTTTTTAACATCTTTATTGGAGTGTAATTGCTTTACAATGGATGAACCCTATAAATTGACTTTTGCGCCTTTGGAAGCAATATTTCCCTGTCAAAAATGCACAGATGCATAATACTGTATACATCTTTAACTTATCACAGTCTGTCTTTAGGTGATAGTATAATGCCTCAAACATACTATAAGACTCGTACAATAGTATACTTCCATTTCTCCCCTCCCAGCCTTTGTGCTATTGTTGTTTTATATTTTATATCTACATATATTATAAACCTTGCAATACATTGTTATGAATTTTGCTTTAAACAGTGATTATCTTTTTTAGAATTTCTTTTACATTAGAGTATAGTTGATTAACAATGTTCTGTTAGTTTCAGGTGTACAGCAGAGTAATTCAGTTATACATGTACAGTGATTCTCTTTTTAAGAGATATTAATAATTAAGACAATGATCTTATATATTTACTCATGGAGTTACCTTTTCCACTGCTCTTCATTCCTTTGTGTAGAACCAGGTTCCATCTGGTATCATTTTCCTTTTTCTTGAAGTACTTTGTTAACATTTCTTTTACTGGAGAACTACTGGTGATGAATTTTTTCAGCTTTTGTAGGTATGAAAATGTACTTTTTCACCATTTTTTTGAAAGTTATTTTCACTAGGTAAAGATTGTAGGTTGACAATGTTTTTCTTTCAATATTGGAAAGATATTGCTCCATTGTTTTCTGGCATTGCATTAAGACATAAGCTGTACCTCTATATGTAATATGTCTTTACTCTCTGGCTGTTTTTAAGATTTTTTTCTTTAAGAAATTCATTTCTGGTGTACCTTGGTATAGTTTTTTTGGTTTTGTTGTATTTTCATTTTGCTTGTGCTTGGTGTTTGTTAAGATATATATATATATATTTTACAATCTTTATTGGAGTATAATTGCTTTACAATGGTGTGCCAGCTTCTGCTTTATAACAAAGTGAATCAGCTATACATATACATATATCCCCATATCTCCTGCCTCTTGTGTCTCCCTCCCACCCTCCCTATCCCACTCCTGTAGGTGGTCACAAAGCACCGAGCTTATCTTTCTGTGCTATGCAATGGCTTCCCACTAGCTATCTATTTCACATTTGGTAGTATATATAAGTCCATCTCACTCTCTCACTTCATCCCAGCTTACCCTTCCTCCTCCCCGTGTCCTGAAGTCCATTCTCTACCTCTGCTTCTTTATTCCTGTCCTGCCCATAGGTTCTTCAGAACCTTTGTTTTTTTAGATACCATATATGTGTGTTAGCATATGATATTAGTTTTATGCTTTCTGACTTACTTAATCCTACATGACAGACTCTACCTCCATCCACCTCACTACAAATAACTCAATTTTGTTTCTTTTTATGGCTAAGTAATATTCCATTGTATATATGTGCCACATCTTCTTTATCCATTCATCTGTTGATGGACACTTAGGTTGCTTCCATGTCCTAGCTATTGTAAATAGAGCTGCAGTGAACATTGTGGTACATGACTCTTTTTTTCTTTTTTTCTTTTTTTTTTTTTTTGCGGTACATGGGCCTCTCACTGTTGTGGCCTCTCCCGCTGCAGAGCACAGGCTCCGGACGCGCAGGCCCAGCGGCCACCGCTCACAGGCCCAGCCGCTCCGCGGCACGTGGGATCCTCCCGGACCGGAGCACGAACCCGCGTCCCCTGCATCGGCAGGCGGACCCTCAACCACTGCGCCACCAGGGAAGCCCCACATGACTCTTTTTGAATTATGGTTTTCTCAGGGTATATGCCCAGGAATGGGATTGCTGGGTGGTATGGTAGTTCTATTTTTAGTTTTTTAAGGAACCTTCATACTGTTCTCCATAGTGGCTGTATCAATTTACATTCCCACCAACAGTGCAAGAGGGTTCCCTTTTCTCTATACCCTCTCCAGCATTTATTGTTTGTAGACTTTTTGGTGATGGCCATTCTGACCAGTGTGAGGTGATACCTCACTGTAGTTTTGATTTGCATTTCTCCAATGATTAGTGATGTTGAGCAACCTTTCATATGTTTGTTGGCAATCTGTATATCTTCCATGGAGAAATGTCTATTTAGGTCTTCTGCCCATTTTTGGATTGGGTTGTTTATTTTTTTGATATTGAGCTAAATGAGCTGCTTGTAAATTTTGGAGATTAATCCTTTGTCAGTTGCTTCATTTGCAAATATTTTCTCCCATTCTGAGGGTTGTCTTTTCATCCTGTTTATGGTTTCCTTTGCTGTGGGAAAGCTTTTAACTTTCATTAGGTCCCATTTGTGTATTTTTATATTTATTTCCCTTTCTCTAGGAGGTGGGTCAAAAAGGATCATGCTGTGATTTATGTCAAAGAGTGTTCTGCGTATGTTTTCCTCTAATAGTTTTATAGTGTCTGGCCTTACATTTCGGTCGTTAATCCATTTTGAGTTTATTTATTTTATTTATTTATTTTTTTATTAGTTTCTGCTTTATAACAAAGTGAATCAGTCATACATATACATCTGTTTTGAGTTTATTTTTGTGTATGGTGTTTGGGAATGTTCTAATTTCATTCTTTTAAATGTAGCCGTCCAGTTTTCCCAGCACCACTTATTGAAGAGACTATCTTTTCTCCATTGTATATCCCTGCCGCCTTTTTCAAAAATAAGGTGACTATATGTGCGTGGGTTTATCTCTGGGCTTTCTATTCTGTCCATTGATCTATATTTCTGTTTTTGTGCAGTACCATACTGTCTTGATTACTGTAGCTTTGTAGTATAGTCTGAAGTCAGGGAGCCTGATTCCTCCAGCTCCATTTTTCTTTCATAAGATTTCTGTGGTTATTTGGGGTCTTTTTTTTTTTTTTTTTTTAAAGAAGATGTTGGGGGTAGGAGTTTATTAATTTAATTTATTTATTTTTGCTGTGTTGCATCTTCGTTTCTGTGCGAGGGCTTTCTCTAGTTGTGGCAAGCGGGGGCCACTCCTCATCGCGGTGCGCAGGCCTCTCACTATGGCGGCCTCTTGTTGCAGAGCACAGGCTCCAGACGCGCAGGCTCAGTAGTTGTGGCTCACGGGCCCAGCTGCTCCGTGGCATGTGGGATCTTCCCAGACCAAGGCTCGAACCCGTGTCCCCTGCATTAGCAGGCAGATTCTCAACCACTGCGCCACCAGGGAAGCCCTATTTGGGGTCTTTTGTGTTTCCATCCAAATTGTGAAAGTTTTTGTTCTAGTTCTGTGAATAATGGCATTGGTAGTTTGATAGGGATTGCATTGAATCTGTAGATTCCTTTGGGTAGTGTAGTCATTTTCACAATGTTGATTCTTCCAATCCAAGAACATGGTGTATCTCTCCATCTGTTTGTATCATCTTTAATTTCTTTCATCAGTGTCTGCATACAGTGTCTGCATACAGGTCTTTTGTCTCCGTAGGTAGGTTTATTCCTAGGTATTTTATTCTTTTTGTTGCAGTGGTAAATGGGAGTGCTTCCTTCACTTCTCTTTCAGATTTTTCATCATTAGTGTATAGGAATGCAAGAGATTTCTGTGCATTAGTTTTGTATCCTGCTACTTTACCAAATTCATTGATAAGCTCTAGTATTTTTCTTGTAGAGTCTTTAGGATTCTCTATGTATAGTATCATGTCATCTGCAAACAGTGACAGTTTTACTTCTTCTTTTCCAATTTGGATTCCTTTTATTTCTTTTTCCTCTCTGATTGCTGGGCTAAAACTTCCAAAAGTGTGTTGAATAATAATGGTGAGAGTGGGCAACCCTGTCTTGTTCCTGATCTTAATGGAAATGGTTTCAGTTTTTCACCATTGAGAATGATGTTGACAAACCCACAGGCCTTTATTATGTTGAGGAAAGTTCCCTCTATGTGTACTTTCTGGAGGGTTTTTATCACAAATGGGTGTTGAATTTTGTCAAAAGCTTTTTTTGCATCTATTGAGATGATCATATGGTTTTTTTCCTTCAATTTGTTAGTATGGGTTAGCACATTGATTAATTTCTGTATATTGAAGAATCCTTGCATTCCTGGGATAAACCCCACTTCATCATGGTGTATGATGCTTTTAATGTGCTGTTGGATTCTGTTTGCTAGTATTTTGTTGAGAATTTTTGCACCTATGTTCATCAGTGTATTGGCATGTAATTTTCTTTCTTTGTGACATCTTTGTCTGGTTTGGTATCAGGGTGATGGTGGTTTTGTAGAATGAGTTTGGGAGTGATTTTCCCTCTGCTATGTTTTGGAAGAGTTTGAGATGGATAGGTGTTAGCTTTTCTCTAAAAGTTTGATAGAATTCTCCTGTGAGGCCATCTGGTTCTGGGCTTTTGTTTGTTGGAAGATTTTTAATCACAGTTTCAATTTCAGTGCTTGTGATTGGTCTGTTTATATTTTGTATTTCTTCCTGGTTCAGTCTTGGGAGGTTGTGCTTTTCTAAGAATTTGTCCGTTTCTTCCAGGTTGTCCATTTTATTGGCATATAGTTGCTTGTAGTAATCTCTCATGATCCTTTGTATTTCTGCAGTGTCAGTTGATACTTCTCCTTTTTCATTTCTAATTCTATTGATTTGAGTCTTCTCCCTTATTTTCTTGATAAGTCTGGCTAATGGCTTATCAATTTTGTTTATCTTCTCAAAGAACCAGCTTTTAGTTTTATTGACCTTTGCTATCGTTTCCTTCATTTCTTTTTCATTTATTTCTGATCTGATCTTTACGATTTCTTTCCTTCTGCTAACTGTGGTGTTTTTTTGTTGTTTCTCTAATTGCTTTAGGTGTAAGGTTAGGTTGTTGATTTGAGATGTTTCTTGTTTCTTGGGGTAAGGTTGTATTGCTACAAACTTCCCTCTTAGAACTGCTTTTGCTGCATCCCATAGGTTTTGGGTCATCGTGTTTTCATTGTCATTTGCTTCTAAGTATTTTTTGATTTCCTGTTTGACTTCTTCAGTGATCTCTTGGTTATTAAGTAGTGTATTGTTTAGCCACCATGTGTTTGTATTTTTTATAGATTTTTTCCTATAATTGATATCTAGTCTCATAGTGTTGTGGTCAGAAAAGATACTTGATATGATTTCAATTTTCTTAAATTTACCAAGGCTTGATTTGTGACCCAAGATATGATCTATCTGAAGAATATTCCGTGTGCATTTGAGAAGAAAGTGTATTCTGTTGTTTTTGGATGGAATGTCCTGTAAATGTCAATGCAGCCCATCATGTTTAATGTATCATTTAAAGGTTGTGTTTCCTTATTTATTTTCATTTTGGATGATCTGTCCATTGGTGAAAGTTGGGGTGTTAAATTCCCTTACAGTGATTGTGTTACTGTCGATTTACCCTTTTATGGCTGTTAGTTTTTGCCTTAGGTATTGAGGTGCTCCTATGTTGGGTGCATAAATATTTACAATTGTTATATCTTTTTCTTGGATTGATCCCTTGATCATTAGGTAGTGCCTTTCTTTGTCTCTTGTAATAGTCTTTATTTTAAAATCTCTTTTGTCTGATATGAGTATTGCTACTCCAGCTTTCTTTTGATTTCCATTTGCATGGAATATCTTTTTCCATCCCCTCACTTTCAGTCTCTATGTGTCCCTAGATCTGAAGTGGGTCTCTTGTAGACAGCCTATATATGGGTCTTGTTTTTGTATCCATTCAGCCAGTGTATGTCTTTTGGTTGGAGTATTTAATCCATTTACATTTAAGGTAGTCATCAATGTGTATTTTCCTATTACCATTTTCTTAATCGTTTTGGATTTGTTATTGTAGGTCTTTTCCTTCTCTTGTGCTTCCTGCCTAGAGAAGTTCCTTTAGCGTTTGTTGTAAAGCTGGTTTGGTGGTGCTGAATTCTCTTAGCTTTTGCTTCTGAGGCTGCTGGGAGAGATTTCCCTTTCTCTTCTTTGTTCGTACATCTCCTGGGTTCTGCTTTGGATTTGGCCCTGCCTCTGTGTGTCGGTCACCTGAGGGGGTCTGTTCTTCCCTCAGACAGGACGGGGTTAAAGTAGCAGCTGATTAGGGGGCCCTGGCTCAATCAGGCCAGGGGTAGGGAAGGATACGGAATGCTCAGTGAGCCTGTGGTGGCAGAGGCTGGCGTGACGTTGCACCAGCCTGAGGCCCACCATGTGTTCTCCTGGGGAAGTTGTCCCTGAATCATGGGAGCCTGGCAGTGGTGGGCTGCACAGCCTCCCAGGAGGGGAGGTGTGGATAGTGACCTGTGCTTGTACACAGGCTTCTTGTTGGCTGCAGTAGCAGTCTTAGTGTTTCATGCCCGTCTCTGGGGTCCACACTGATAGCTGCGGCTTCTGCCCCATCACTGGAGCTTGTTTAGATGGTGCTCTGAATCCCCTCTCCTCGCGCACCCTAAAACAATGGTCTCTTGCGTTTTAAGCAGGTCCATACTTTTTCCTGGACTCCCTCCTGGCTAGGTGTGGTGCACTATCCCCCTTCAGGCTGTGTTCACACAGCCAACCCCAGTCCTCTCCCTGGGATCTGGCCTCTGAAGAAGCCGGAGCCTCAGCTCCCAGCCCCCAGCCGTCCCGGCCGGCAGGTGAGCAGACAAGCCTCTTGGGCTGGTGAGTGCTGGTGGGCACTGATCCTCTGTCAGGAATCTCTCCGCTTTGCCTTCTGCACTCCTGTTGCTGCACTCTCCTCCCTGGCTCCGAAGCTTCCCCCCGCCACCCCCTGTCTCCATCAGTGAAGGGGCTACCTAGTGTGTGGAAACTTTTCCTCCTTCACAGCTCCGTCCCAGAGGTGCAGGTCCCGTCCCTATTCTTTTGTCTCTGTTTTTTCTTTTTCCCTATCCAGGTATGTGGGGAGTTCCTTGCCTTTTGGGAAGTCTGAGGTCTTCTGCCAGCATTCAGTAGGTGTTCTGTAGGAGTTGTTCCAAATGTAGATGTATTTCTGATGTATTTGTGTGGGGGAAGGTGATCTCCACGTCTTACTCCTCTGCCATCTTGACGCTCTCCCTCTGTTAAGATATTTTGATCTATGGGTTATAATTTTTATCCAATTTGGAAATATTTTGGCTATTATTTTTTCAAATATTTTTTTCTGTCTCCACTCCTTTTTTCATCTTTATTTTAAGGACTCCAATTATGTGTATATTTCTCGCTTGGGGTTGTCCCAGAGCTCAATGATGCTGTTTTTGTTTTTTCAATCTTTTTTCTCTTTGTGCTTTTTTTGGGTAGTTTCTACTGCTATACATTCAAGTTATTTCTTTTTTCAGTGTGTAATGTGTTCATAATCCCACTCAGTGTATTTTTTTAATCTCAGACATTGTAGTTGTCATCTCTCAAGGTTTGATTTGGGTCTCTCTCTTTTTAAAAAAGTTTTTCCGTGTCTTTATTTAATATAGCTCCTTTGAATATTTATAATAATATAATAATTGTTTTAATGCCTTTGTCTACTAATTCTATTGTCTGTGCCATTTCTGAGTTAGTTTTGATTGATTTTTCTCCTTGTTAATGGGTTGTAATTTCTTTTCTCTTTCTGTGTCCTGTAATTTTTGACTGAAGGACAGAATTCCTGAATTTTATCTAATTGTGTGTTGAGTATTTTAGTTTTCCTCTAAATATTGTTGAGGTTTTTTTTTTTCTGGGACACATTTAAGTTACCTGAAAAAGTTTGATCCTTTTTAGTGTTGTTTTGAAACTTTGTTAGGTGGGATGGGAGCAACATTTATTCTATTGTGAACTTTACCTGCTACTGAAACCAAACTCTTCCATGTGTTCTACCTGATACCTAGTGAATTTTGATAGTCTATATTATGGCCAGTGAGAACAAGGATTATCTCTGGCCCTGTCTGGGCTTGTGGATTATTTCCTGTAATCTTTTTGACTGTTTTTTTTTTTTTCTTCCCCAACCTCAGGTAGTTTCCTCATAGGCATGCATCCATTAGTATTCTACTGAGTACTCAAATGGGACTCTGCAGATCTCTGGAGTTCTTTCTCTGTTGCTCTATATGCTCTCTGCTTTGAGAACGTTTGCCACTTTGGCCTTCCCAGATTCCCAACTCTATCTCCTCAACTCAGGGAGAATGCTGGGTTGCTCCTGGGCTCCCCTCCCCTGTGTTGTGGCTTGGAAATTTCTCTAGGTGGTAAGTTGGTGCAAACATAGGGCTCACTTTGTTTCTTTTTTGTCAGAGATCCCTGTTGTTCATTTGCTAATTTCCAATGTCTTAAAAAATGGTTCATATATTTTATTCCATTTTTTAGTTTTTTGAGTTGGGAGGGTAAATTTGGCCCCAGTTTTTCCATCTGGGCACAGAGTGAAAGTCTCCAGTGTTATAATTTTTATTTTATTTATTTATTTATTTTTGAGTCAGGAGTCAAATGTGTTTCACTTGTAATTTTTTGATATGAATTTTTTTGATATCTCCCTTCTGTAGGCTTTCTCCTTCACGTCTCTTTTTAATTTGCAGTTTATTTGTTAAAGAGTACAAATTATTTTTCCTGTGAGTTTCCCGTACTCTGAATTTTGCTGATTACATCCCTGTGATTTTGTTTAATATTTTCTCTGTCTTGTTCCCTATAAACTGATGGTTGCGTCTAGTGCTAATAGAGTTAGGATTGATTATTTTGGCCATACTACTGCAAGAATGGTGGCATATACTTTCAGCAGTGGGTACATTATATCTGTTTGTCTCCTTTTTTTTTTTTTTTTTTTTTTTTTGCATTACGCGGGCCTCTCACTGCTGTGGCCTCTCCCATTGCGGAGCACAGGCTCCGGACGCGCAGGCCCAGCGGCCATGGCTCATGGGCCTAGCCGCTCCGCGGCATGTGGGATCTTCCTGGACCGGGGCACGAACCCGTGTCCCCTGCATCGGCAGGTGGAATCTCAACCACTGCGCCACCAGGGAAGCCCTGTCTCCTTTTTTGTGATTGTAACAGCTATTGATAGTCAATGCTAAGATCCATTAATTCATTGGAAGTTGAAAAATAGTGGTATTCTATTCTTTCAAGCTTTCTACAATTTTTAGCTGGAATATTTCCACACAGAGAATGTTTCCCTTGTTTACCACTGTTTATGTGGTACAATTTGGTAGGATCATCAGGATAAATGCTTGGTTCTCTGTCTTTATTATTGATTTTTAAAATAATGAGTTGATTCTCTAGGATCCTTCAATAGTGAGCATTTGGGTTTTTTGTTTTATTTTTAGTGTCAGTATGAACACATGCCTTTAAATATATTTGATGTATTTTACCTCATTGAAGTTATTATTATTATTATTTTGATACTCAAGTATTTTCATCTCTGGCCAGTGATAGTCTCTTTAAGGTGGCTCTTACGTCCTTTTCATACAAGTCTGCTGGTCACTGATAGTTTCCTTGCTTTCTGGTGTGACAGGCATTCTAAGTTCATCTTGTACATTTCTTGCCTCAGACCTAGAATGAACTAGTATAAGAAAGAAAATTAAGTGATTTCAGCATGTTCTTCTGAGGCAGTAATTTTAGCATTTAGAAGCAACTGTGGAGATGAGTTAATATATTATAGTCCACACATGGTCCTTAAACATGACTAGTGACATAAAAAGTACTCATTGTCAACTAAGCTTCCTATTTTAAACATTAAGTGTTTTGCCTTGTGATTATGTAAGGTGATTTTTAATTTTCTTTGTAGGCTTTGCCAATCAGTCAGAAGATGATCAGGTGAATGTAATGGGTTTTCGCTTCTTAGGAGGTTCCCGAGTTACTCTTCTTGCTTCCAAAACCTCTCGTAAGTAAAGCCATGGTATTATTGCTTTTGAAAACTTCTATTAAGAACAGTGCATCATAGATCATTGCCACATCAAAGATTTCTGCAAGGGTGATGTTAGATATTGAAAACTAAGAGCCGTTATATTAGTTATGAAGATAGAATCCTGTTTTATTAGTGATACTTAACTTTGGTTTTGGGGATGAGGAGAGTTTGATAGAGGAATTTAAAGAACTGAAAAATGTTTTTGAGATAGGTATATGGTGAACTAGGTTTTAGGAGTTACTAGAAACTGGAGTTAATTTTTTTGGGGTATGTGTATATTCTTATATCCTCCTTTTGGACACTTGCAAAGATGAAAGTGAAAGTGAATAACTTTTGCTGAGATTAATCTCAGTAGAATGAAAAGTAGTAATTGTATAGTCAAGTCTGAATTTCAGATTTAAATATGCTTTATTGATTTGTTTGCTTCATATGAGAATAATGGTTGAAACTACTCAATGTAAAACTGACTTCTGATGTATGTAGATAATGAAGCTACTAAACTCACTGAGTTTTATATACCTTCTTGGAAATAAATTAAAATATTAAGAAAGGAAGTGTTTAACAAATTTTAGGTACACTAAGGCTATTAGGGGAAATGAATGTGTGTGTGTGTGTGTGTGTGTGTGTGTGTGTGTGTGTGTGTATATATATATATATATATATATATGTCTGAGTACACTCCAGTTTTTAAAATCTCTGCCATTTGTACAATGGGTTTCATTTTCTATCAGTACTTTATGGATTTGCAGTTTTAGTTGGTTATTTTATAATTAGAAAATAAAATAAGGATATGTTCTTTTTGAAAAATGAAGATGTTAACGGGGGAACATATATATATACTTATTTTAGAAACTATAATGAAGTTTCTGTGGTTAAAATCATAACAGCTTCTGGAATGTGTAGGTTGGTGGCTAGTGAAATAGATTTGGAAACAACTAAAAATTAAAGAATAAGATACACAGGGCTTCCCTGGTGGCCCAGTGGTTGAGAGTCCACCTGACGATGCAGGGGACATGGGTTTGTGCCCCGGTCTGGAAAGATCCCACATGCCATGGAGCAGCTGGGCCCGTGAGTCATGTCCGCTGAGCCTGCACGTCCGGAGCCTGTGCTCCACAATGGGAGAGGCCACAACAGTGAGAGGCCCATGTACTGCAAAAAATAATAATAATAATAATAATAAGATACACAAATTAAAGACATTTCTGAGAAGAATGAGAGAATTCTGTACTTTTTGTAGTCTTTGTGATTGGTCATGATTGTAGTCTTCTTTACATTGGCACCATTTTGCTTTGATTAATTTTAATCTTCAGTTGGATGATGGAATCATTTTTGTACATTTCTCTTTGTTAAAATGTTCTCTTTAGTTATACTAAAAAATTGTTGCCAACATTTCTCTGGGAAATTATACACATCTGTTTGATTTCAGTTGATGATGCTGTATGATGAATCTGCAATTGAGACCATTTAAAAAAGGCAAAAATTTATTCTTTGTGCAAATGAGGGTATTTATGTCCTAATGCATTATATTTATTCTTTTTTAGATAAAGTAACTCTTAGAACATTGCTGTTGCCCATAGTTACTTTATTATTCTCTAAATTTTACCGAATATCCATGTATATAACTGATTTATTCACATTCATCGTAATATATGGTAATGAATGCCTTGACACAGCTACAGTGTGGGCAGACAGACTAAATAATGGATTGGACAGGAACTATTAAATAAAGAATCAAATGAACTGTGTAAACTGAAACATGAAGTGTAGCCATTACAATTCCCTGATGGGTATTTTGGCCTCAGTGATGCCCAGAATTCTACTTAGGGAATGTCCTTGGACATGAAGGGAGATAGATATGAAGAAAATACAATGGGATGGAGTCAAGATGGTGGAGTAGGAGGACGCGGAGTTTGTGTCTCCTCACAACTAGGGCACCTACCAGGCACTGGTGAGGGACCACAGACACCTAAGGAGAAGGGAGGAACCCCTGAGCAACTGGGTAGGATGTGGGGGTGGGGAGGGAGCATAGGGAGAGGTGGAGGCAGGTTGGGACCAGTGCCCCTGAGGGGTGGCTGAGGGAGGGGAGGTGTTCCCATGCCTGGAGTGGCCCACTCATGGTGAGAGGTGCAATGGGGATGGGGGAGAGACCCTTGGGGGATTGGAGGGAACACAGCCAGCATTTCCCCTGCCCACTTGGGCTCCGGGGAGTCTGCTGAGGTCCCAGGCCTGATCCTCTGCCCTCTGAGGCCCCCTCTAACCGTGTGGGTCCTGAGGGCATGGGAGGGGGGAGGGAGAGGGAGAGGGGAGAGGAAAAGTGGAGGCCAGATGGGATTGGTGGCCCTGGGGGTGGTGACTGGGGGAGGGGAGGGGTTCCCATGCTCGGAAGGGGCCCACTATAGTGAGGGGATCAGCGGGGAGCCTGCTGAGGTCCAGGGCCTGATCCTCTACACTCCGAGGCACACTGTGCTGCTCGGAGCCTCAGCCCCGCCCCCACACCCCCACCCAGGGCCTAACCTCCGAAGTCCTCACTCTGAGGCCCCCTCCGGCCCTGCAGGTCCTAAGCCTAGGCCCCACCCCCACCTAAGCCCCTCCCCCACAGCCAAGACCTTTTCCAGCCTTTTTTTTTTTTTTATTAGGTGTGGTTATATATATATTTTTTCTCATGTTTATTTATTTTGGCTGCACTGGGTCTTAGTTGTGGCACATTGGATCTTCGTTGCAGCATGTTAAGTTGTGGCATGCATGTGGGATGTAGTTCTCCGACCAGGGATCAAACCCCGGCCTGCTGCATTGGGAGCGTGGAGTCTTAACCACTGGGCCACCAGCAAATTCCCTATGGTCCTGTTTTACCTTGTTGTTGTTGTTGCATTTATATCTTTATTTTTTCTAAATTTTTTTTATTTTTCTAATTTTACTTTATTTTTTATTCTTTGTTATTGTACTGCTCCTTTTTTTTTTTTTTTTTTTTTGCTGCACCATATGGCTTGCAGGATCTTGATTCCCAGGCTGGGGAGGCAGGCCTGAGCTCCTGTGGTGAGAGAGCTCTGTCCAAACTGCTAGACTAACAGAGAACCTCAGACACCAGGGAATATTAATTGGAGTGAGGTCTCCCAGAAGTCCTCATCTTGGCACCAAGACTCAGCTCTACCCAACTGCCTGCAAACTCCAGTTCTGGATGCCTCAGGCCAAATGACCAGTAAGACATGAACACAGCCCCACCCATCAAAAAAAATGAGATGACAAACAAATATGTTACAGACAAAGGAGTGAGGTAAAAACCTACAAGACCAAATAAATGAAGAGAAAATAGGCAAACTACCTGAAAAAGAATACAGAGTAATGATAGTAAAGATGATCCAAAATCTAGGAAATAGGATGGAGGTACAGATTGAGAAAATACAAGAAATGTTTAACAAAGACCTAGAAGAACTAAAGAACAAACAAACAATGATAAACAACACAATATCTGAAATGAAAAATACACTAGAAGGAATCAATAGCAGAATTACTGAGGCAGAAGAACAAGTAAGTGAGCTGGAAGATAGGATGATGGAAATAACTGCTGAGGAGCAGAATAAAGAAAAAAGAATGAAAAGAATTGAGGACAGTCTCAGAGACCTCTGGGACAACATTAAACACACCAACATTCAAATTATAGGGGTCACAGAAGAAAAAGAGAAAGAGAAAGTGTCTGAGAAAATATTTGAAGAGGTTATAATCAAAAACTTTCCTAACATGGGAAAGGAAATAGCCACCCAAGTCCAGGAAGTGCAGAGAGTCCCATACAGGATAAACCCTAGGAGAAACACACCAAGACACATATTAATCAAACTAACAAAATTTAAATTCAAAGAAAAAATATTAAAAGCAGCAAGGGAAAAGCAACAAATAACAAACAAGGGAATCCCCATAAGGTTATCAGCTGATTTTTCAGTAGAAACTCTGCAGCCCAGAAGGGAGTGGCAGGATGTATTTAAAGTGATGAAAGGGGAAAATCTACAACCAAGATTACTCTACCCAGCAAAGATCTCACTCAGATTCGATGGAGAAATCAAAAGCTTTATAGACAAGCAAAAGCTAAGAGAATTCAGCACCACCAAACCAGCTTTACAACAAATGCTAAAGGAACTTCTCTAGGTGGGAAATACAAAGAAGAAAAAGACCCACAAAAACAAACCCAAAATGATTAAGAAAATGGTAATAGGAACAGACATATCAATAATTACCTTGAATGTAAAAGGATTAAATGCTCCAACCAAGACACAGACTGGCTGAATGGATACAAAAACAAGACCCGTATATATGCTGTCTATAAGAGACTCACTTCAGACCTAGAGACACATACAGACTGAAAGTGAAGGGATGGAAAAAGATATTCTATGCAGATGAAAAACACAAGAAAGCTGGAGTAGCAATACTCATATCAGATAAAATAGACTTTAAAATGAAGACTATTATAAGAGATAAGGAAGGACACTATATAATGATCAAGGGATCAATCCAAGGAGAAAACATAACAATTATAAATATTTATGCACACAACATAGGAGCACCTCAATACAAAAGGCAAATGCTAGTAGCCTTAAAAGGGAAAATCGACAGTAACACAATAATAGTGGGGACCTTTAACACCCCACACCCCACTTACACCAAAAGACAGATCATCCAGACAGAAAATAAATAAGGGAACACAAGCTTTAAATGACACAATAGACCAGATAGATTTAAATGATATTTACAGGACATTCTACCTGAAAGCGACAGAATACACTTTCTTCTCAAGTGCACACGGAACATTCTTCAGGATAGATCACACCTTGGGTCAAAATTAAGCCTCGGAAAATTTAAGAAAGTTGAAACCGTATCAAGCATCTTTTCCAACCACAACGCTATGAGATTAGAAATCAATTACAGGAAAAAAACTGTAAAAAATACAAACACATGAAGGATAAACAGTGCACTGCTAAATAACCAAGAGATCACTGAAGAAATCAAAGGTGAAATAAAAAAATATCTAGAAACAAATGACAATGAAAACATGATGACCCAAAACTTATGGGATGCAGCAAAAGCAGCTCTAAGGGGAATTTATAGCAGTTCATTCTCACCTCAAGAAACAATAAAAATCTCAAACAATCTAACCTTACACCTAAAGCAGCTAGAGAAAGAAGAACAAAGATAACGCAAAGTTAGCAGAAGGAAAGAAATCATAAAGATCAGATCAGAAATAAATGAAAAAGAAAAAAAGAAAACAACAGCAAAGATCAATAGAACTAAAAGTTGGTTCTTTGAGAAGACAAACTTGGTAAACCTTTAGTGAGACTCATCAAGAAAAAAAGGGAGAGGACTCAAATCAATAAAATTAGAAATGAAAAAAGGCAAAATTACCACTGACACCACAGAAATACAAAGCATCATAAGAGACTACTACAAGCAACTATGCCAATAAAATGGACAACTGGGAAGAACTGGAAAAATTCTTAAAAAGGTACAACTTTCTAAGACTGAACCAAGAAGAATCAGAAAGTATGAACAGACAAATCACAAGTAATGACATTGAAACTGTGATTAAAACTCTTCCAACAAACAAAAGTCCAGGACCAGATAGCTTCACAGGTGAATTCTGTCAAACATTTAGAGAAGAGCTAACATCTATCTTTCTCAAACTCTTCCAGAAAATTGCAGAGGACCACCCCAAATTCATTCTACAAGGCCATCATCACCCTGATACCAAAACCAGACAAAGATATCACAAAAAATGAAAATTACAGACCAATATCACTGATGAATATAGATGCAAAAATGCTCAACAAAATACTAGCCAACAGAATCCAACAACACATTGAAAAGATCATACACCATGATCAAGTGGGATTTATCCCAGGGATGCAGAGATTCTTCAGTATATGCAGGTCAATCAATGTGATACACCATATTAACAAATTAAAAACTAAAAACCATATGATCATCTCAATAGATGCAGAAAAATCTTTTGACAAAATTTGACACCATTTATGATAAAAAGTCCTGAAAGTAGGCATAGAGGGAACCTGTCTCAATATAAGAAAGGCCATATATGACAAACCCACAGCAAAACCTCATTCTCAATGGTGAAAAACTGAAAACATTTCCTGTAAGATCAGGAAGAAGACAAGGATGTCCATTCTCACTACTATTATTCAACATAGTTTTGGAAGTCCTAGCCACAGCAATCAGAGAAGAAAAAGAAATAAAAGGAATGCAAATTGGAAAAGAAGAAGTAAAACTGTCACTGTTTACAGATGATATGATACTATGCATGGAAAATCCTAAGGATGTCACCAGAAAACCACTCAAACTAATCAATGAATTTGGTTGATTTGCAGGATACAAAATTAATGCACAGAAATTTCTTGCAATCCTATACACTAATGATGAAAAATCTGAAAGAGAAATTAAGGAAACAATCCCATTTATCATTACAACAAATAGAATTAAATACCTAGGAATAAATCTACCTAAGGAGGGAAAAGACCTGTACTCAAAAAACTTTAAAACACTGAAGAAAGAAATCAAAGATGACACAAACAGATGGAGAGATATACCACATTCTTGGATTGGAAGAATCAATATTGTGAAAATGACTCTACTACCCAAAGCAATCTACAGATTCAATGCAATCCCTATCAAATTACCAATGACATTTTTCACAGAATTAGAACAAAAAATTTTACAATTTGTATGGAAACACAAAAGACCCTGAATAGCCAAAAGTAATCCTGAGAAAGAAAAACGGAGCTGGAGGAGTCATACTCCCTGACTTCAGACTATACTACAAAGCTACAGTAATCAAGACAGTATGGTACTGGCACAAAAACAGAAATATAGATCAATGGTACAGGATAGAAAATCCAGAGATAAGCCCATTCACATATGGTCACCTAATCTATGACAAAGGAGGCAAGAATATACAATGGAGAAAAGACATCCTCTTCAATAAGCAGTGCTGGGAAACCTGGATGGCTACATATAAAAGAATGAAATTAGAACACTCCCTAACCCCATACAGAAAAATAAATTCAAAATAGATTAAAGACCTAAATGTAAGACCGGACACTCCAAAACTCTTAAAGGAAAACATCAGAAAAACACACTTTGACATAAATCACAGCAAGACCTTTTTTGACCCACCTCCTAGAGTAATGAAAATAAAACCAAAAATAAGCAGATGGGACCTCATTAAGTTAAAAGCTTTTGCACAGCAGAAGAAACCATAAACAAGATGAAAACACAACCCTCAGAATGGAAATAAATATTTGCAAATTAAGCAACATACAAAGGATTAATCTCCAAAATTTATAGGCAGCTCAATATCAAAAAAACAAACAGGGCTTCCCTGGTGACACAGTGGTTAATAATCTGCCTCCCAATGCAGGGGACACAGGTTCCAGCCCTAGTCCAGAGGATCCCACATGCCACGGAACAACTAAGCCTGTGTGCCACGACTACTGAACCTGCGCTCTAGAGCCCGAGAGCCAGAACTACTGAGCCTGCATGCCACAACTACTGAAGCCCACGTGCCTAGAGCCTGTGCTCCACAATAAGAGAAGCCACTGCAATGAGAAGCCCGTGCACCACAAGGAAGATTAGCCGCCGCTCACTGCAACTAGAGAAAGCCCCCTCGTAGCAATGAAGACCCAATGCAGCCAAAAATTAATTAATTAATTAATTTTAAAAAACAAACGAACAACACAATCAAAAAATGGGCGGAAGACCTAAATAGACATTTGTCCAAAGTAGACATACAGATGGCCACGAGGCACGTGAAAAGATGTTCAGCATCACTAATTATTAGAGAAATGCAAATCAAAACTACAATGAGGTATCACCTCACACTGGTCAGAATGGTCTTCATCAAAAAATCTACAAACAGTAAATGCTGGGGAGGGTGTGGAGAAAATGGAACCCTCTTGCACTGTTGGTGGGAATATAAATTGATACAGCCACTGTGGAGAAGAACAGTATGGAGGTTCCTTAAAAAACTAAAAATAGAACTACCATATGACCCAGCAATCCTACTACTGGTCATATACCCTAAGAAAACCATAATTCAAAAAGTCACATGTACACCAATGTTCATTGCAGCACTACTTACAATGGCCAGGACACAGAAACAACCTAAATGTCCATTGACAGATGAATGGATAAAGATGATGTGGTACATATATATAATGGAATATTACTCAGCCATAAAAGGAATGAAATTGGGTCATTTGTAGGGATGTGGATGGACCTAGAGACTGTCATACAGAGTGCAGTAGTCAGAAAGAGAAAAACAAATATCATATATTAATACATGTATATGGAATCTAGAAAAATCTTACTGATGAACCTAGTTGCAGGGCGGGAGTTAGAGACGCAGACATAGGAAACGGACTTGTGGACACAGTGGGGGCGGCGAGGGTGGGATGAATTGAGAGATTAGGTTTCACATCAATACACTACCATGTGTAAAATAGATAGCTAGTGGGAACCTGTTGTATAGCACAGGGAGCTCAGCTCGGTGCTCTGTGATGACCTAGCCGGGTGGGATGCAGTGGGGGAGGGAAGTCCATAAGGGAGGGGATATATGTATACATATAGCTGATTCACTTTATTGTACAGCAGAAACTAACACAACATTGTAAAGCAATTATACTCCAATAAAAAAATGAAATAAGGGGGCTTCTCTGGTGGCGCAGTGGTTGAGAGTCCGCCTGCCGATGCAGGGGACATGGGGTCGTGCCCTGGTCTGGGAAGTTCCCACATGCCGTGGAGCGGCTGGGCCTGTGAGCCATGGCTGCTGAGCCTGCGCGTCCGGAGCCTGTGCTCCGCAACAGGAGAGGCCACAACAGTGAGAGGCCCGCGTACCACAGAAAATAAATAAATAAATAAATAAATAAAAATAAAATAAAATAAAATAAGGAAGTACAATTTTCCAGAGTCTAGGCAAATATTGGTATATTGGTATATTAAATATATGCATTCTTTGTATATCAGTGCTACCTCTATAAACTTGTTAAAAATAACAAGTAGGTCACATTTTATGAAATCAAATATTTTTATAATCAGAATTATAAAATATTTCTACATGGAAGTCAATTATTTTTACTGATTCAGTACAATGAAATTTCAGAAGAAATATGCTATTGACTAAATACTTATATATTCCTGCCATGGCACTCTCTTAAGATCCAGATCCATTTTGTGATTTATTACCTCACACAACAGACACTACCTCTTCTCTCTCCCTCTTCCTTCCTGCCCCTTTTGTCTCCAAACTTTTCTTGATCTTTCTTATATATCTATTTTTGTCTTTTTCTCTACTGTATCTATTTGTACTTTGCCTTGTTTCACTTTTTTTTAAAGGATTTAAAGTGTATATATATAAATCATAAAAATTTCCAAAATATGGAAGGGGAAAGTAAACAGTTGAAGGAACAGAGAGAGAAAATAAGAGCAGGAAATTAATAAAGATAAGAAAAAGATTATACTGCAGAATCAATAAGATGCTAGCAGTCTAAAAATAACAAGAAAACATTTTAGTTCCAATTTTCAGAATGTTCAAAAGATCAAATCAAATCAGTTGTTCAGGAGATGCACAGCCTTTACTGATGCTGAGTCCAGGATGAAGTTTCTCTTCTGAATATCATAAAGATAGCTTCTTCAATAATGTCTCCATAAGCTTATTCTTATAGTTATACTCGTTATACTTATATAGTTATACTTTATGAGTAACAAATTTCATAAAGCCTTAAAAATAATGATGAAATGCAATTACTAGGTATAATTCTGTATGAGCCCAAAGCAGTGCAGTCTAAGCTGCAGCTTAATCCAAGGATAAATTTAGAGTGTCTAGTGTTACACACTCTAATTTAGTATCTAGCATTTTCAGTAAGAATTGGATAATCAAACTCAGTAATTCAGAAGTAAAATGTAGCTGGAAGGAGTTGTGGGTTTTGTTTTTAAATGAGCAGTATTAGAACATGTTTGAATAGCAATTGAAATGATTGAATTAATGGGAGAGGCTGATGATCAGGAAGAAGGGGATCACAAAGCAATGAAGTCCTTTAGAAGGAGAGAAGGGGTGGGGATGCAGAGCATGGAGGGTGAGGAGAATTGAAGGACAGGCCTTTGTAACTTTACTGTGACAAGATGTAGGTCCAGGGAGATTTTGTAGATTTGTTGACTGAAAGATAGGGGAGCTTTGATGATGTCTAAATTTGAAAAAGAAAAAGCATGACACTGATGTCTTGAAGAATAAGAAAGCAAACTCATGAAATATAAGGCAATGTTGAAGTCTGAGATCCTGAATTTTGAAGTGAAGCCAGTCATCCTTAGACGATTTTGCCTGGCAGTGGTTTGTTTATCAGTATACAAGCAACTAAAGTCAGGGCTGGGATTTTGAAACAGAGAATTGCATGTAAAATATTTTTATGAGAATCATTGTAATAATGGACTACCAAATCTAAGAGAAATAAAGTAGAGAAAACTGATACATAGTGAGAATTTAATGGGTTCAATGGATCACAAGCCTTGATAAGGTTGAAGAAGTGAAGTAGTAGGAGTTATAGAGCAAGTGAACCAGAAGAACAAAAGGTGGTGGTCAGAGAATGAATGAAGTGCTGATGTAAAGTGTTCAGAGAGACTGCAGATTCTGATGAGAGGCTCATCAGACAAGGTGTGACACTGGGGCAGTGGGTTGTGAAGATGGAGAGAAAACCAATGGAGACAAGGATTTCTAGGAAATGAAATGTCTCAGTTGTGGATATTGGAAGAGCCTATTTGATGTTAGCACAATGAAAGAGAAAAAGAAATACATGCAGACATATTATTGTGAAATTTTAGAGCACTAAGAATCGGGAGCATATCTTCAAAGATTATAAAGGAAAAAACAATCTACTCAAGGAACATGAATCAAGAAGGCATTTAACGTCAAAATTATTAGATGCTAGAAGACAATGGAAAATTTTTTGCTAAGATTTGAGGGAAATGATTATCAATTTAGACTTCTGTACCCTGCTAAATTGGTAATTAGCAATGAGTGCTGAGTAAATACATCTTCTCAGTGTCACAAGTAGCGCTAAGCAATTGCAAATAGCAAATTTATGTTGCCTCAGGTAGGCCTTTGGGATATGGAAAGGATAACTAATATACTAAACATTTCAATATCCTGAAAGATTTTAACATTCTAGAAAGAGTGATTGAATTGAACAAGGTCAAGTTTAAAAGTCCTTTGCTTATCCATTTTGACTATTTTTCTTTCAGGTGTAATGAAAGAATTATAGTCATGTATGTGAATAAGGGTTGGGCCTTGAAAAAGCCTTTTGTTTTGCATCTGTCCAAAGAAAGCATATGTGATCCTGAACTGTGTTAAACAAAATATCTTCAGAACAAGGAAAGTGAGAATCTTGCTCCACTCCATCTGGGTAGACCACATGCTTTTGTTCATTTTTCATTCAGCAGACGTATTAGATATAGAGACTGCCGTGGCTGTTGTGGAGCTTCTGGACTAACGGGAGAGACAAACAGGTAGCGAACTGATACTAGAATGCTTGATGTGCTTACAGAAGCACACTTAGCTGCTGTTGGAGTCCAAAGGAATGAGATTCCATAAGAGATTTTATTTGTGAAGGATCTTGAGGAATGAATAGGAGATTATTAGGTGGAGGGCATTCCATAAAGAGGAAAAGTTATCTTCAGATGCTTGATAAATTGTGGGGTTTTTAGAGATCAGTAAATTTTCTTCTGTGCCTGGAAGTTCATAGAGTAGGGACTCTGTGATAGTCCTTTAATAAAGCCAAAAAATTTAGGGACAAGTGTCATTATCAAATCTAAACTCACCTGACACCCACCTCATGCCACTGTGAGTGATTTAATGTGTACAGTGATTCATCAATATAATATTACTATTAATATTTACCTTAGAACACCTTAGCAGTATTATCAAGGGACAATGGGAATAGTATATAAATCTACTTGGAAAAAGCCTTTTGCAAAGTAAATTTACAGAAACTATCCCTAGTTTCTACTAATATTGAAGAGGTTGTATATATAGAATATTATACTAGTATCTACTGAAATTGTTTCTATTATTTCTTCCAACTTTCGGTTTAAAAAGCATTCATCTGCTTTTTCATCTCTCATTTTAAAATTTCCAAAGATCATAAATTATATTGATGCTTTGTTCATGATATGGATACAAACATTATTTATACTGATGAACTTCAGATGTTCTGACATGAATAGAGACTGACATTATGCACTTTTGTGCCCTGCTTAGTTAAATGTATTATTTTCTCCATTTGTAGTAGGGTGCAATGGCAATTAACTGGGTTCCAATCATCCAAATTTATTTCATTTGGAGGATGAAATGGTTATTTCCACTGAGCTGCTATTACAAGATGCAAAGGAAAAGAGATAAAAAAACATTGTTCATTTTGGCAGCTATTTTAATTACCATATTGTAAAGATATATTTTGTAATACAACTTTCTTCTTTCATGTTATATTGCAGATAGAAATTTTCATTTCTCCTTTCCATGAAATGCGTACCCTGGAAAGTCTCCAGGGCAATGTTAACTACCTGGGAGTACTAGTACTGAGAATATGCTTAATAATCAAAATAATGCCTTATAAATCTTCAACTCATTGATTCTTGTTGATTTTTGGTAATATGAAAAAAAATGAACTTGCAGATATCATGTTTATATTTTTATTTAAAGATACATTTATTTATTTATTTATTTATTTATGGCTGTGTTGGGTCTTTGTTGCTGTGTGCGGGCTTTCTCTAGTTGCAGCGAGTGGGGGCTACTCTTCATTGTGGTGCACGGGCGTCTCACTGTGGTGGCTTGTCTTGTGGCGGAGCATGGGTTCTAGGCACATGGGCTTCAGTAGTTGTGGCACGTGGGCTCTAGAGCGTAGGCTCAGTAGTTGTGGCGAACGGACTTAGTTGCTCCGCGGCATGTGCGATCTTCCCGGACCAGGGCTCGTACCTGTGTCCCCTGCATTGGCAGGCAGATTCTTAACCACTGTGCCACCAGGGAAGTCCCTCTTGTTTATGTTTTTAAATCCCAAGTCTGATGGTGTTTTTTTATTTTAAAACATTTTTTCCTGCCCCCCCCGCATGTGTTGATGAATAAGAAAATAATTGAGGCCCAAATGTTAAAGTTACAGAAAATATCACACTATTTAAATGTTTATTATTATGATTTTTACTTTTTTGTTGTTTGGTGACATTCATGTATTATACTTTATCACAGTGGAGTACTATCTTAATCCATTTGGGCTATTATTTAAAAATACCATAGACTGGGTAGCTTTTACCCAACAGAAATTTATTTCCAATAGTTCTGGAGGCTGGGAAGTCCAAGATCAAGGCACCAGTAGATTTCGTTTCTGGTAAGGGCCTGCTTCTTTGTTCATAGATGTCTGACCTTTTAGTGTGTCCTCTCATGGCAGAACGGTCAAGAAAGATATCTGGGGTCTCTTTTATAAGGGTGATAATCTCATTCAGGAGGGCTCCACACTCATGACATAATCGCCTCCCCAAGGCCCCATATCCAGGTATTATCACATTGGGTATCAAGACTTAACATATGAATTTTGGGGTGATACAAACATTCAGACTATAGCAAATAGCTGCTGGGTATATAGAATTTTATTTATATTTAAATTTTTCATTGAGCTTTAGATTTTTTACTCACTTCATTCCACACTTTTTGTATCAAAGTTTTAATTTTTTCAGCCAATATATTTTGAACATCTTATTTTGCTTGATCTAAATTTTATAATACAAAGATAAATTGTGCTTGTGTAGGTCTTTTCCATACAACACTATAGTTGATCTCCATACCAACCTTGTGAGGTACGTTTTATTTTCCCCTTTGTGTGGATGAAGAAATTGAAGATTGCATGATTTATTTGTACTGAAGTCATAGATTTAAGAATTTACTACATTTTAAGTTTTGCTCAGGGATAAGACCTGAGAAACTGGAGATTTTCTTCCTAATGTGATACCCTTAATTACTTATATATGCCACCACCATCTGTTGTGTTACCTTGGTCATGGTTATAATGTCCTAACTCTAAGTCTATTCTTGTTCCTTTCCAATTCGTTTTCTACTCGGCAGTTCTTGTAATAAAAACAAGGAAACAAACAATTACAAATTATATCATGCCACTCTCCAGCTTAAAATCTTTTGTGTTTATAATAATATCCAAACTTTTACCACCCCTTATAGGTCTCCCTGTATGTTCTGGCCTGGCCTAACATCCAGCTTCATCTACGGGCACTCTCTTGCTCACTCTGGCCTTCTCTCAGTTCCTGGTACATGTCTGACTTTTTCTACCATGAAGTCTTTGAACATGCCATTCCCTCTACCTGGGCTATTCTGCCCATCCTTAAGCTCCAAGCTTTATGCACAAAATGGTTAGGAGTGTGGGCTCCAGGCTCTGGCTTAGAGTTCGTTTGAGTGACTTTGAAAAAATTACTGTGCCTGCTTTTTCCATCTACAAAACGGAGATAAAATAGTACAATTATAATGTGTGAGAATCAAATGAGATAATTCCTAAAAAGCATGTAGCAATTTGCTGGTACATTGTAAGTGCTCGTGAAATTTTAGCTGCTAGTATTGTTTAACTGCTGTATTATATGAAATAATATAAAAACTGTTTTACCCATTAGTCTTTATCACAGCACCCTTTTTATCTGCATCATAGTCCTTTCATAACTTGTAACTATTTATTTGTTATTTACTTATTTATTTTCTGCCCTTTTCACTAGGATGAGGACCAGGACCAGTATGTGTTGTTCCCCATTGTTTCCCCAGCAATTATCATTTAATATCTTTTGAATTGAATGAGTAGGTGCAGAGTAACTTTGAACCTTCTTGAGACTATCTAATAAAGATAGTCTTGAATTATGGCTATTTTGTAAAGGGAATTGCATTTCATTTCTCTCATTTGTCTCTTTCCTTTGAACCTATTGTACACAACTTTTCTCTGTTACTTTATCTTTAGAAAGTAGAAGTCTTTGCCCAGTACAGGGGATTGAGATGGGTTTCTCAGAGAGTTCATAGGCCTCTGTTCAGATAATTCAAATCTTGATAAAAGATAAAGGGAAATGTTTAGACTTGCCCACATTTCATTTTGTCGGATTAGGGATTTTGTTGTCTGCCAGGAGTGAGGAAGGAGCTCCAGCTGTAGGTAGCAGAGATAAACACTTCCCCTCTCTGGGGAAGAGTTTTGGGCACCACTGCCTTTCTTGGCTATCCCACAACATCCCCTGCTCTCCTTAATGAAACACCCATGCCCAGTGTAAGCTATGAATGGGAACTAAACCCAGCACTTCCTCGGAGGCATTAGAATAGGTGTTAATTGGATTTGTCTTTCCCCAACATCAGCTCAGCCTGTGGACAGCTGAGCTTGGGGGTACTGGTTGGTATTTGGCTGAGAATCCTCTCCATATTTCCCCCAGTCATAAATTCTAATAAAATGTTTAACTTTTAAATAAAACTTAACTAATAAAACTAACTTTTGGTGGACAGACTTGCCAGGACATACCAGAATATGCCTTATTATGAGATTTTCTTGCAGTACCTATGTAGGTGATTTAACAGCAACCAGTGTATTATCTCGTTATAGTGCAGCATAAAAACTGCTCACTTAGCTTCAGTGTTCCTAAAAGCACGTTTCTGCCTCAGGGCCTTTGCACTCACAGTTCACTTGGCTGGGAATGCTCTTCCCACAGATATCCCCATGGCTTGCTCCATCATTTCATTCATGTATCTTGAGATGTATATTTTTTGCATCTTGGGCCAGATGACATAGTTCTTTTAAAAAATGTGTCATAATAATCCCAGTTGTTTATGTGCATCTCTTTTAAGATTTGTAAATTGTGACACATTTGTATTGAAAAACTGTAGTTGAATGGATAACTTCCTCTGTAGTTTTATTTCATTTTTATTTTATTTTATTTTTTAAGTTTTGGCTACATTGGGTCTTCGTTGCTGCACATGGGCTTTCTCTAGTTGCGGCGAGAGGGGGCTACTCTTCACTGTGGTTCACGGGCTTCTCACTACAGTGGCTTCTCTTGTTGCGGAACATGGACTCTAGGTGTGCAGGCTTCAGTAGTTATGGCACACGGGCTCAGTAGTTGTGGCTCATGGGCTCTAGAGCGCAGGCTCAGTAGTTGTGGCTCATGGGCTTAGTTGCTCTGCGGCATGTGGGATCTTCCCGGACCAGGGATCAAACCCATGTCCCCTGCACTGGCAGGTGGATTCTTAACTACTGCACCACCAGGGAAGTCCTATTTCACTTTATATATAAGAAATTTTATTCTTTATGTATATTTAGGCTATACCCCAGGTTTTTCTACTTGTATGTGGAAGGCTATTCAGAATCCTTCTAGGACCTAAATGAATTAAATTTCCTTTGAAATATCAGCACTGTAATATTTGTGTAAAAATTTACAGCTTTATCTAAAATGACAATAAATTCTATCCTAAGGAAAACTCATTTTATTAAGGCTGCTTTTTTTCATATCTGCTATTTGAAAGTTACTGGGTTAGTTAGGTTCTATGTGGGTCTAATAAAGTTTATTATGGAATCCCTGCTCTTTAGTTTATAATAGCCTTGGGGAAATAATGGTGAGAACGATGACAATGGGTAGCATTTATTGAGCACCTAATATATTTTAAGCATCGTTTTGAGTATTTTATTGAAAGGTACGTATACATGAGAGGAAATGACTGCAATGAGGCAGTGTGTTGTCTCACTTTCAGGATCTCAGAATCTGGGAGTAGTAAAGGATCTTGTTCAGTGTTATGAACCCTGGAGGTAGCTCTTCTCTAATGATCTTGACAGGCATTCCTGCAGGATCTCCATGGAGATTTGCAAGAAGGGCAGGCCTTTGAGCCCTGAAAAAGGAGCTCACGCTGCCCAGAAGGAGCTGAGGCTGAAAGATGAGGGCCATGAACAGCTGTTTGAGGTGTGGGAACACCTGGAACAGGAGCTGGAGGAGTTGCTGATGGCCAGCCTGTCTGAGGAAGCCCACAAGATGGCGTAAGAAGCCCACGTGAAGTAGGTGGGATCAGAAAAACAGCTGAAGGAGGCATGGGCTGACATGCCATAGGTGGAAGTGACAGCCTTGAAGACATCGGTCATCATATCCACAGCAGCCTCTCCCAAC
The DNA here is from genome assembly GCF_964165515.1 of Mesoplodon bidens. Taxonomy (NCBI): domain Eukaryota; kingdom Metazoa; phylum Chordata; class Mammalia; order Artiodactyla; family Ziphiidae; genus Mesoplodon; species Mesoplodon bidens. Next base: position 62,883,922 of record NC_138166.1, read on the forward strand.
CATGAGCTCCACCTGGCCCCACTAAGCCTGGACCCCACAAGGGCCCAGAACACTGGCAGCTCCATCTGCCCAGCTGTGTGTCCCGCTGTGGGACATCCTCTCACCCTGGACTAGGATGACAAGGAGGTGGACATGATTTCTTTCCCACCCTGGACAAGCCCTGTTCCTTCCTGGGAAGGGTGTACCACGAGGATATGGGCCCCTGCCTGGATTTCACAAAGTGGGATCTCCTGGTGCTGGTGCAGGCCACTCTGGAGGACAACACGCTCACCATCCAGCCTGTGGCTTTGCAGATGCTGCCCACAGTGAGGGCAGCCACAGTCAAGTGTGGCAGTGCCAACGTATGTGCCTACACCTGCTACTATCACATTCGGCTCTGTCACTCCAATAGTCAGGACTACATCTCACCATCCTCTTGGGCTTGCATCACTGCAGCATGCAACTTCATCACCTACATCTGCTACATCCAGCAAGGACTGTGTGACAGAATGTGAAGCCAGTGTTTCGGGAGATCACAAAACTACAAAAGGAGATGTAGCTGGATCAGCTCAGCTTCATCCTCTAGAAGGCCAAGGGCACTGCCTGGGCCTGGATGGGTGCTCTGGGTTGGAGAAAACACCTGCCCCAAGATGGGCAGACACAGAGAAAGGCAAGGTCCTGGAGCCAGCCCTGAGCCAGAAGCCACCCATCTACCTAGGAGTAGGGACAAATGGCTGGGACCCGGAGGCAGCACTGAGCTGCCAAATATCTGTCCCAGGATGGATGGAGGGACAGACAGGTCTGTACCTCCAGAGATGGCCTGTCTTTCCTCCCCATTGAGTTCTATATCTCCCAAGGAGATTTTAAAGAAAGCACCAAACACCAAGGAGCTCAGAGCCTTAGACACTTCCTGAGGCAACTGACTCTGTGGATATCTAATAATTATACAATTCTATTGTGCCTTCTGCCCTTTGCAGCTCCCTTGCTATTGTCTAATCCTTCTGCTGTGTGATAGACTGTCACATACTTGAAAATAGTTATATATCACTCGGGGAAAGCCCTGGCATTTTTGTGGCAAAGTCAACCTTAATGGGGTATCCCTGACTCAGTGATGGCACAAGCCATGTTTGTTCTTCCCCCATCACTCCATCTTCCAGGTCGAAGGTGAGTTCCGTGAGAGCAGAGGCGCTTGCTTTATTCCCATTCTTGCTGATTTTATCCCCAGCCTCTTGTACTGACTTATATAAATGAATGAAAGAGTGAATAAATACCAGTTTGGGTTTACTGTGTTGGACCCCATTTTTTTTTTTTTTTTTTTTTTTTGCGGTACGCGGGCCTCTCACTGTTGTGGCCTCTCCCATTGCGGAGCACAGGCTCCGGACGCGCAGGCTCAGTGGCCATGGTTCACGGGCCTAGCCGCTCTGTGGCATGTGGGATCTTCCCGGACCGGGGCACGAACCCATGTCCCCTTCATTGGCAGGCAGACTCTCAACCCCTGTGCCACCAGAGAAGCCCCTTAATTGATATTTATAGGACATCCCATCCCAAAACAACAGAATACACTTTCTTCTTAAGTGCTCATGGACATTCTCCAGGATAGATCGTATCTTGGGTCACAAATCAAGCCTTGGTAAATTCAAGAAAACTGAAATCGTATCAAGTATCTTTTCCAACCACAACACTATGAGACTAGATATCAATTACAGGAAAAAGTCTGTAAAAAATACAAGCAAATGGAGGCTAAACAATATGCTACTAAATAACCAAGAGATCACTGAAGAAATCAAAGAGGAAATCAGAAAATACCTAGAAACAAATGACGATGAAAACACGACAACCCTCAAAAAAAACCTATGGGATTCAGCAAAAGCAGGTCTAAGAGGGAAGTTTATAGCAAAACAATCCTACCTCAAGAAATAAGAAACATCTCAAATAAACAACCTAACCTTACATCTAAAGCAATTAGAGAAAAAGAACAAAAAGACCCCAAAGTTAGAGGAAGGAAAGAAATCATAAAGATCAGATCAGAAATAAATGAAAGAGAAATGAAGGAAACAATAGCAAAGATCAATAAAACTAAAAGTTGGTTCTTTGAGAAGATAAACAAAATGATAAGCCATTAGCCACACTCATCAAGAAAATAAGGGAGAAGACTCAAGTCAATAGAATTAGAAATGAAAAAGGAGAAGTATCAACTGACCCTGCAGAAATACAAAGGATCATGAGAGATTACTAAAAGCAACTATATGCAAATAAAATGGACAACCTGGAAGAAGTGGACAAATTCTCAGAAAAGCACAACCTTCTGAGACTGAACCAGGAAGAAGTAGAAAATATAAACAGACCAATCACAAGCACTGAAATTGAGACTGTGATTAAAAATCTTCCAACAAACAAAAGCCCAGGACCAGATGGCTTCACAGGTGAATTCTATCAAACATTTCGAGAAGAGCTAACACCTATATCCTTCTCAAACTCTTCCAAAATATAGCAGAGGGAGGAACACTCCTAAACTCATTCTACAAGGCCACCATCACCCTGATACCAAAACCAGACAAAGATGTCCCAAAGAAAGAAAACTACAGGCCAATATCACTGATGAACATAGATGCAAAAATCCTCAACAAAATACTAGCCAATAGAATCCAACAGCACATTAAAAGGATCATACACCATGATGAAGTGGGGTTTATCCTAGGAATGCAAGGATTCTTCAATATACGCAAATCAATCAATGTGATACATGATATTAACAAATTGAATGAGAAAAACCATATGATCATCTCAATAGATGCAGAAAAAGCTTTCAACAAAATTCAACACCCATTTATGATAAAAACCCTCCAGAAAGTAGGCTTGGAGGGAACTTACCTCAACATAATAAAGGCCATATATGACAAACCCACAGCCAACATCATTTTCAGTGGTGAAAAACTGTAACCATTTCGTCTAAGATCTGGAACAAGACAAGGTTGCCTACTCTCACCACTATTATTTAACATAGTTTTGAAAGTTTTAGCCACAGCAATCTGAGAAGAAAAAGAAATAAAAGGAATCCAAATCAGAAAAGAAGAAGTAAAGCTGTCACTGTTTGCAGATGACATGATACCATACATACAGAATCCTAAGGATGCTACCAGAAACCTATTAGAGCTAATCAATGAATTTGGTAAAGTAAAATTAATGCACAGAAACCTCTTGCATTCCTATACACTAATGATGAAAAATCTGAAAGAGAAATTAAGGAAACACTCCTGTTTACCATTGCAACAAAAAGAATAAAATACCTAGGAATAAACCTACCTAAGGAGACAAAAGTCCTGTATGTAGAAAAGTATAACACATTGATGAATGAAATGAAAGATGATATAACAGATGGAGAGATATACCATGTTCTTGGGTTGGAAGAATCAACATTGTGAAAATGACTGTAATACCCAAAACAATCTATAGATTCAATGCAATCCCTATCAAACTACCAATGGCATTTTTCACAGAACTAGAACAAAAAATGTCACAATTTGTATGGAAACACAAAAGACCCCAAATAGCCAAAGCAATCTTGAGAAAGAAAAACGGAGCTGGAGGAATCAGGCTCCCTGACTTCAGACTATACACCAAACTACAGTAATCAAGACAGTATGGTACTGGCATAAAAACAGAAATATAGATCAATGGAACAGGATAGAAAGCCCAAAGATCAACCCACACAGATACGGTCACCTTATTTTTGATAAAGGAGGCAAGAATATACAATGGAGAAAAGACAGCCTTTTCAATAAGTGGTGCTGGGAAAACTGGACAGCTACATGTAAAAGAATGAAGTTGGAACACTCCCTAACACCATACACAAAAAGACACTCAAAATGGAGTAAAGACCTAAATGTAAGGCCAGACACTATTAAACTCTTAGAAGAAATCATAGGCAGAACACTCTATGACATAAAACACAGCAAGATCCTTTTTGACCCACCTCCTAGAGACATGGAAATAAAAACAAAAGTAAACAAGTGGGACCTAATGAAACTTAAAAGCTTTTACACAGCAAAGGAAACCATAAAAAAGACTAAAAGACAACCCTCAGGATGGGAGAAAATATATGCAGATGAAGCAATTGACAAAGGATTAATCTCCAAAATTTACAAGCAGCTCAATATCAATAAAGCAAACAACCCAATCCAAAAATGGGCAGAAGACCTAAATAGACATTTCTCCAAAGAAGGTATACAGATTGCCAACAAACACATGAAAGAATGCTAAACATCAGTAATCATTAGAGAAATGCAAATCAAAACTACAAGGAGGTATCACCTCACACCGGTCAGAATGGCCATCATCAATAAATCTAGAAACAATAAATGCTGGAGAGGGTGTGGAGAAAAGGGAACCCTGTTGCACTGTTGGTGGGAATGTAAATTGATACAGCCACTATGGAGAACAGTATGGGAGGTTCCTTAAAAAATTAAAAATAGAAGTACCATACGACCCAGCAATCCCACTACTGGGCATATACCCTGAGAAAACCATAATTCAAAAACCGTCATGTACCACAATGTTCATTTCAGCTCTATTTACAATAGCCAGGACATGGAAGCAACCTAAGTGTCCATTGATACTTAGAAGATGTGGCACCTATACACAATGGAATATTACTCAGCCATAAAAAGAAACGAAATTGAGTTATTTGTAGTGAGGTGGATGGACCTAGAGTATGTCTTACAGAGTGAAGTAAGTCAGAAAGAGAAAAACAAATACTGTATGCTAACACATACATATGGAATGTAAAAAAAAAAAAGAAAAAAGGTTCTGAAGAAAGTAGGTGCAGGACAGGAATAAAGACACAGACGTAGAGAATGGACTTGAGGACACGGAGGAGGAGAGGCAAGCTGGGACGAAGTGAGAGAGTGCCATGGACTTATATGTACTGCCAAATGTAAAATAGATAGCTAGTGGGAAGCAGCTGCATGGCACAGGGAGATCAGGTAGGTGCTTTGTGACCCCGTAGAGGGGTGAGATATCGAGGGTGGGAGGGAGACGGAAGAGGGAGGAGATATGGGGACTTATGTATATGTATAGTTGATTCACTTTGTTATAAAGCAGAAACTAACACACTTTTGTGAGGCAATTATACTCCAATAAAGATGTTAAAAAAAAAAAAAAAGACTGGCGTGAGGGGAAGACTGGGGAAGCTCCAAGGGGAATGATATGACAACAGAGGATACCAGGGTGTCTGCCATGCACCATGGCAGGCATACTCAGTGTATTTTATTCCTTATATAATTGAAAAGAGTATGACTAGGGGAATGAGCGCAGGTATATTCTTGAATTCTGGCCGAGGATGACAAATTGAAATTAAAAACCAATTTAAAGAGGTAATATATTTATAGAATTTGTCAACGTACCATGGGGAATATAAATAAATGTTTCACATGCACGTATCATATTACCTTAAGCTCCTTAAGCAAAAAGACTAAGGTAATTTTTGTACTTGCAACATTTCTTTCTTTATGAAATTGCACATAATAGTTGTTCAATAAACGGTGAACTAAATAAAATAGGTAACTTTGATCTCAGAAAGTGTACAGTCTCTTTGCAGAGACTGAATATAATCATCTGGAAAGTTAAATAAGAGTACATGGTTGTATGTATTAAGTGCACAGTGAACTGTAGAATTCTCTATATAAATTCAGAGAAATGCAGTATTATGAGGTGGTTAAAATTGATAGATAATCTTTGGATTAATTGCTAAAGTTCCAATCCCTGCTCTGTTACTAACTGGCTAGATGACCTTGCAGATTATTTAAACTCTTCTGTCGCTAGATTTATTCTTCTGTAAAATGGGGCTATTGTTATATAGCCAGTAGCCTATTGGGCTGTTGAGGTTTAAACAAGAGAGTGAATGTGAAGTGCTTTAAATAGTGATTGGCACATATAAGCCTTCTATAGATGGTAGAGAAATACAGGTTTCTTGGGGTAGGTGAGACTGAAGCCAGATCCTGAAGAATAGGTAGAGTTTAGACATTTGGGGAAGAAGGATATATATCATGAATTATAGGTCTGACATTTAAATTGCTTTGTGACCTTTGGCAAGTCTCTGAAATTCTCTGTGCCTGGTTTTCCTTCTTATAAAAATGGGTTGTTGTAGTTATAGTGCTTGATGCATAGTTGGTGCTCTTCTCATAGCTGCTCTTATCATAGATGTGGTTATTGTCACTGCTGTCATCATCATTGTCATCACTGTTGTGACCATCATCATCAGGGTAGGAGATAGACAAGACTTTGGCTGTCTTGGAGCTGATGTGTCAGGGAATGGAGGGAACCAAGATTTATAATTGGGGAAGGGTCTTATTGTAAAATCTCTCTTCAAATGAAAGAACTATTAGAAAAATAGAAAACTTTGATTATGATTACAGGGATTTAAGCTGGCTACTGTGCCCAGGATGTGGGCTTTCTATAGAATAAATTTTATTTCACATCAATTTTTTGAAATAAACTAATGATACCAGGTTGTACTTTTGCAATGGCTCTTTTCTTACCTTTTTTTTTTATGTTTGTTTGCTTTTTACCTTTTGAGTAAAGCTCTTTTTAGAAGAATCCAAATTTTGTGTTTTTACCATACTGAAACCTATTATAAAATACATAGTTAAAAGGACTATGCAGCTTGCTGCTGTGACCACATACCTTTAGAATGAGCTTTGAAAATGTTAAGTTGTTGATGCAGAAAATCACGATAAGGCAGTAGAATTATTTTTATTAAGCCAGTAGAAATTATATCTATATTCCAAAAAAGAAATCTTTGTCCTTTTAGTATTCATGTCAGAGTTGGTGATAATTCATGTAGTTTCAGCTACTAGTTATGTGTTAATAAGCCTTTTCCTTAATTATTTTTTCTCTTTAGAACGATATCGCATCCAGAGTGAACAATTTGAGGATCTTTGGCTCATAACAAATGAGCTTATTATCCGCCTTCAGGAATATTTTGAAAAACAAGGAATCAAAGATTTCGCCTGTTCTTTTTCTGGATCTATGCCCCTTCAAGAATATTTTGAGTTGATCGATCATCATTTTGAGGTGTGTATGATCATAACCCGTATCATCTGTAATGTTTCAACATATGAAAGAAAGATGCTATAGAGGTAAGGATTCTAGTATACGTGCTATTAGGCAGTGTACGTCAAGTTGTTATTCTTACGTGGATGGTGGGGTTGTGAATCTGTTCCTACCCTCTTGCCCAGTTTGTGATCAGTTGCAGACTTTTACAGAGTGGCTGCCTGGAGCTGTGGTCTGGCCTCAGAACAGAGCTGGTTTAATTCTCCCACATGGGGATTTAACCTTTGACCCCAGTAACCCAGTGTTAAAACTATTTGAGCTTATTGGCAGCCATTTGGCTAATTCTAGCAGGCCATAAATGAGGTGTGATTATAAAGTAAAGTGATTTTTCCTTTTCATTTTTAACAAGCACACCAGAACTTCTGCATCTGAATGAGGGTTAATCACATAAAATATTCTCCAGTATCTGGCACAATGGGTGCTTAGTAAATGCTGAATGATTAAATGTCTAAATTAAGGAGATCTGACAGTGACTTTGTTGCCTGGATATGTTTGCATTTCTTCTTTGGAAGTACCTTCAGAGCCTGTGTTAGATTCTCTTGAGTATCTTGAGGGTGTCAAATCTTCATCCTTTGAAGATTGATTTGATATTTGAAAATAGTCAGGAATCATGTTTTGTGAAAAAAATTGGACAATGAAAGTCATTGTTTTAAGTCCCATGTGTTAAAAAAAAATTCACCAGGCTCTTCTTATTTGCCTATAAGTAGACCCTGTAGGGAATTACAAAGAGGAATTTCAAAAAAATTTTGCACTTTAAGGAAACATTGGTTCCCTAGAGTGGCTACTTTTTAAGGAATCAATAGGTTTTTGCATTTCAGTTTGTAAACTATGGTGTGTGTTGTGTGTGTGTGTGTGTGCACGTGCGTGCACGTGTGTGTGTGTTAGAGAGAGAGAGGATGAGAGAGAGAAAGAGGGAGTGAGAGAGAGAATACGTCATGTAAATTGTCAGTCATATGAACATTCTACTTAATGTTCAGTCCCTTGAACATTCTAAGAGCACTGACTTTAACCTACAAATAAAGACTTCTTTGAATACAGTGTGAACATAAAGGGAAAATTTCAGTGCATACCATCCAATTGCAGATAACATGTCATTATCAAATAAATTGAATTTATTTGGGTCTTCCCTCATCTAAGCTGATAATATTGTATAGGAGAGTATACTTTGACCAAATTGTGGCACCAAAATCAATAGTTTGGGAAATATGTTTAGGTACTCTAAGTATTGAGAAACTTTATAATTCTCTAGGATATATCTTAAGAAATTCCTGCTTCACTGTGCAAAACTGGGGTCCAGTGACTTATGGAAGGGAGTCCACAGAAAGACTATACTAATTACCTATTTGTAATATTTAATATCAAAAATATTAGATTCTAATTGACTATGTTTGACATACAGTCCGCCTCCCTCCTCCCCTCCTTATTTGCTGGCTAGTAAATCCCTGGAGTTTCTACATCAGGGACATTTCCTTTCTGGGGAGGGACTTAGGGAATGTGGTGAACTATAGGCACTTTTGTTACACAGTTGAAAAGGGCATGCTTATACTTCCTTTGCTCTCTGGCCCCGCTCTACTTTTTTTTTTTTTTTTTTTTTTTTGCCGTACGCGGGCCTGTCACTGTTGTGGCCTCTCCCGTTGCAGAGCACAGGCACCAGACGTGCAGGCTCAGCGGCCATGGCTCACGGGCCCAGCCGCTCCGCGGCAAGTGGGATCTTCCCGGACCGGGGCACGAACCCGCGTCCCCTGCATCGGCAGGCGGACTGTCAACCACTGTGCCACCAGGGAAGCCCTACTTTTTTTTTTTTTTTAATATGACTTTAAACTTTGAATCAAGGTGGCTTTTGGAATCTAAGTGTCCCTTAGTGTAAGCTCCATGAAAACAGGAATTTTTGTCTGTTTTATTCATTGTTGTAATTCCTAGAGTCTAGAACACTGCATGGCACTAAGATCAGTAAATATTTGTTAAATGTTGAAATTCTGACATGTGAAAACATTTCAATCACTGCTGTTTTGTTACACGTTCAAAGGAATGATAACCTGGCTGATGTCTCAGTTTTGAGAATATTTAAAAATTTTTTTGTTTCGTGAATTGAGGAAATAAAGTATTATAGCAGGAAATATAATTAAAAGGGTGAATGCTTGATAACTCTAATATTCTTTTTTAAAAATTTAGTTGTTATATCACTTAACTTTTGGTAATGAAAGTTTTTTTTTTCCCTTCAAGAGAATATTCTTTGATTTAGTTAGCTACTTAATGCTTCTGAAACTGGGGTTAAAAGAAGTTAATAAAATTCCAAGTTTTTTTTTCCAATCATGTGTCTGTTCTCCATACATGCACTGTAAAGGTAAGGAAGTTTGGTTTGATATCAGAAATGTAAACTATAATATGTTTGATTTCTGAACATTTTGAATATGATATTTACTTCAGAACTAGTTATGACTGTTTTGTTAAGTTGAATTAGCAGTTCACATGATCTGGGTTCATGGAGTATTCCCTATGACTTTGACTAGCTTTCTTTATTTTAATTATATTAAATTCAAAAGTTATGAGAAGAGTTATACTAAAAAGAGTCGTTTCTGATTCTCATCCTCCCACTATTCAGTCTCCTCTTTGGAGGCAATCTTTGGTGTACAGTTTCTTGTTACCTTTCTAGAACTATTCTATGCAGTCACAACTATGTTACTATATAGATTAAAAAACACGTGAATGATATTCTGTATTTCTTTTTTGCTTTGTTTCATTCAATGCATCTTTGGCTAGCATTGCTTATCAGTAGCTGGTGGTCCTGCAAAGTCCTCTTTATTTATTCCTCTATTGATGAGTATTTTGATTATTAACATTATCTTACTATAATAGCAACAGAAAAAATCCTATAATGACTATCCTTGTGTGTACATTACTTTTTGCAAGCTCACCCCTAGGATAAATTCCTGGAAGTGGGATTGCCAGGTCAAATGCTGTATGTTTGAGTGCTATTTGTATTAACTTTTCTGTGAATTTTGCCCACTTTTCTATTGGATTGTTGCTCTCTTTCTTACTCAATTTGTTTGGGTTGTGGTCCTTTTTCATCAATTTTTAGATGCTTTCTAGATATTATAGGCATGGCTTTTTGTCTCTGTGGTTATTGCTATTATTTTTTACAGTTTGCTGTTTGTCTTATCACTTTACTTATAATGTTTTTCTCTACTTTTTTTCTTAACCACGTAGAATTAAAAAAATTTTTTTGTTAGTAATTTATCAGGGGTGTGTGTGTGTATGTGTGGCTTTTGACTTTTGACTTATAAAGATCTGTCTCATACTAAGATTATTATAAAAAATATAATTTTCTAATGCTTTGTTGTGTTTAAACTTTTGATTCCTCTGCAGTTGATTTTGTTGTAAAGACTGGGGGAAAAATCCTTGTTCCTTTTTTCCCTTATGTTTTTAATCAGTTATCACAAACATTTATTGAATGATCTATCTTTACCCCAGTGACAACTGGGCCATTTTTACTAAATTTCCATTTGACCTATTTCACTGTATCATCCTTGTATTCATGTATCAAATATCACACTTTTAATTCTCTAAACTCTGTAGCACACTTAAATTTCTTCTTTACTCTTTTCAAACTTTTATTGGCATTGCCAGTATCCTTACTTTAGACACGTTTTTTTGTGCACATTTAACCTGAATTAAAGAAATTCTTCATTGTAGTTGCGGATAAATGGTGAAAAGTTAGAAGAACTCTTATCTGAAAGAGCTGTACAATTTCGGGCCATTCAACGCCGGCTATTAACAAGGTTCAAAGATAAAACACCTGCTCCTCTCCAACACCTGGACACCTTGCTAGATGGAACTTACAAGCAGGTTAGTATAATAACAGTGATAGTTTTATACTACTGGATATAATTTTTTCCCTCACCCTAGAGTCATGTACCAGACTATCAAGATAAGGTATTTCTTTCCTATGTATTTTAGAGCAGCAAATAGCACACAAGCTTTAGAGTCAGAATTTAAAGTCAAGCTCTGCCACTTTCTAATTATGTGACCTTGCGTAAATTAGATTAGATCCAACCATATTTTACTTCCCAGGGTTGTTGTGAGGATTTTCCATCATTTATGTGAAGCAGCCAGCTTAATGCCAGGCACATAGGATATGCTTGATAAATAGTACTGTTATGATTAGTGTTATTATTGGACATTTCTTGGTACATCCTATAATTATAATAATTCTCAAATTGCCTTATAGAGCAATTGGATTACACTTCTAGTTTTATGTCAGTTGATGCTTTGAGATGGAATTCTTTTTTTAAAATTGATTTTATTGAAGTGTAGTTGATTTACAATGTTGTGTAAATTTCTGCTGTACAGCAAAGTGATTCAGTTATACATATATACATTCTTTTTCATATTCTTTTCCATTATGGTTTATCACAGGATATTGAATATAGTTCCCTGTGCTATAGGGTAAGACCTTGTTATTCATCCATTCTGTATATAATAGTTTGCATCTGCTAATCCCAAATTCCCAATCCATCCTGCACCACCCCCTTGGCAACCACAAGTCTGTTCTCTATGTCTGTGAGTCTCTTTCATAGGTAAGTTTGTTTATGTCATATTTTATATTCCACATATAAGTGATATCGTATGGTATTTGTCTTTCTCTTTCTGACTTCACTTAGTACGAGGATCTCTAGGTCCATCCATGTTGCTGTAATGACATTATTTCATTCTTTTTAATGGCTGAGTAGTATTCCACTGTATATATGTACCACATCTTCTTTATCTATTCATCTGTCATTGGACATTTAGGTTGTTTCCATGTCTTGGCTATTGTGAATAGTGCTATGAATAGTAGGGGTGCATGTATCTTTTTGAATTATAGTTTTGTCTGGATATATGCCTAGGAGTGGGCTTGCTGGATCATATGGCAACTCTATTTTTAGTTTTTAAGGAACCTCCATACTGATTTCCATAGTGGCCACACCAACTTACATTCCCAATAACAGTGTAGGAGGGTTCCCTTTTCTCCATACCCTCTCCAGCATCTGTTATTTGTAGACTTTTTAATGATGGCCATTCTGACCGTTGTGAGGTGGTGCCTCATTGCAGTTTTGATTTGCATTTCTCTAATAATTAGCGATGTTGAGCATCTTTTCATGTGCCTGTTGGTCATGAGATGGAATTCTTAAATAGCCCTTTGTTCTAAATCAAAAAGTCTATTTTCTTCATCTTCCTGATTCGTCCTTCTACCAGTGGTTTATCATTTGCGTGACTAGGGTGATGTGGGTCTCACTCTTAATGTATTATGTCTTCAAAAACTATTCAAAATTATCATCTCAGCCTTGAAATAATAACTTTTAAAATTCAAATTTCATGCGTAATGCCTCTGCCAGTTCCACTATAAAGAAGTCAGCTTCTTCTCGCTTCCTAAATAATATTGTTGGAGGACTCAGGTAAACTGCCATAGCTAGGAAGGTTTTATCGCTGAAAATTCTTGACTAAAGAAATCTTTTCTATTCCTTTTTTGTGAGTGTGTGCCAAAGTTAAATATGAAATAATCATCTGTTGAAATATCTCAATGCAGATACAGAGGTTAAATTTCATCATATTGTAAGTATAATGAAAATTTCATCATATTCTAAGTGTAATGAGAATTATTTGAGATCTTTCAGTATTAATACCTGTCCAGAAGCATGAAAAGTTTGATTGTCTTCAATTTCCATTTACGTAATTGTTGGGTTCATTCTCTTGGAAACAATATTTCTTTCATAAAATGTATCCTCTGAACAGTGAGGATAGGATGTAGAAATGTAGAACTGAGGAAGTTTGGGGATCTTTTGGGTGCTAGATGTCCAGGAACTGCTATGAATTCCAATAAAGTCCTTAGGACAAACTGAAAGTGAAGCCCGAATCCCTTCATATACAAATGATTAAGCATTGCTGAGTTGGCTGTAATGTGAAATAGTTGGTATGGTATATTTACTCGTGTAATAGAGTTAGTGATGGTACGTTCGTAGGTTCTGAGGTCAAAGTTTGGCTTACTAGCTCTGCACTCAGTAATGATAGCTATTGTTATTTAGGAACCAAAAAGTCAATTTACCAGGTACAGGAGTAGGTAAGGTCAGGGTGGAAGGGCAGAATGGCTTCTGTGCCCTTGGTGTTTAGCAGAAGCTCTGGGTACCACTAGTTTACATGGTGAGGCCAGTGAAGTGGGTCTCCAATCTTCGAATGACTTGGGATGTAGGTGCCTTTGAATCTGGTCCAGCAAAAGCCTGTTAGAGAAAGCCACTGCTTCTAAGGTTGCAGTAAGACATCAACATTGTTTCCTTTAAATGCATGCTAATAAATGTTCTAGGGTTTGAAGTGGCGTATCTGACTTATTCTAGTATAATGATTAAGAACTCTGTGTCTAGAGACAGCTTACTTGTATTCCAGTCCTGGCTCTGTGACCTTGGGCAAATTACTTAAACAAAAAGAAAGCCAAAACCCTCCTAAACCTCAGTTTTCCCATCTGTAGAATGGTGCCTCCTTCATTGGCCAATTGTGAGGACTGAAATGTATAAAGACATAAATTGCTTAGAATAGTGCTTGGAACACATAATCTCTCAACAAATATTAACTACAATTCTGAGGATAGTTTTTCATCTTTATTTGACTAATAAGTTATGCCTTCTCAAAAATGGTGCTATTCATTGATCAGAAAAAAGAGGTTATAATACATCATCTTTCTGAAACTTCGCTATGTGTCGGCATCACAAATCTAGATCTCAGCTAAGAAATATGAAGATCATGTATCCTCAGGGGCATCCCCAAACTCCTCTAGTGTAACTGCCTTGGGTGTTTGGTTCCAGAGAGGATACCAAAAGGAAAGGCGCCTCAGGATCATGAGGTCAAGTGGCCATCCTCCCAAAATCCCTGATTGTTTCATCTGGATGTATTCTTAGAAGGAAAATTGCTCAATCAAAAAATATTTCTCACTCACACACACACACCACACACACACATGTACACATACATATTGCTTAGCAAAAATGTACTAAATTATAGTTACTCCAGCAGTATATAAAAATGTCTATTTTGTAGGTATTATTGTTTTGATCTTTACAATTCTTAACTGAAAAAATAATTTGATTGTTATTTCAATCTTTCTTTCTTTGCTTACCAGTGAGATTGAACATTTAAAAAATGTTAATTGGCCATTTATCTTTCTTCTTTTGTGATTTACATATGTAAAACCTTTTGTTCAATAGTATATCAGGTAGTTCAGCTTTTTCTTATTTTGTGTATATTAAGAGTGGCAATCTTTTAGCATACTTTTGTCATGCATAAAAAATACCTTGTGTATGTAAGGAATGTAATCTCTCTTCATATGTAAAAGAAGTTTTACCAATTTGTCATTTGCCTTTTATTTTTATTTATGAAGTTTTTTAGACAAGTAAAATTTATAAAGTATTTACATAATAAAGTCTATTCATCTTTTTCCTTTAGGTTTCTCTGTCTAGGAAAGTCTTCCCATGCCAAGAGTATTATCGACCTATAATTTATTTTAACATTTTTATGCTATTATTCTTTATATATACTTTTTTAATCCATCTGGAATGTATTCTGCAATTTAGTGAGAAGCTAAGGTCCTTGCCAAAAATGGTGAGCTAGTTGTCTCAGCCCCTGTTAACTGCATAATCCATTTTTCTCTTACTGAGCTGAAATACTACTTGTATCATTTAACAATTTTACTGTATAGCAAACTACCCCAAACCTTAGTGGTTTAAAACAACAGTTCATTATTGTTCATGAGTCTCTGAATCAGCTGGGCAGTTCTGTTGACCTGAGCCATGGTTGGCTGTTCTTGTTTGAATTCACTCATGTGTCTCTGGTTAGCTGGTTGCTCAGCTGGGGACTGGATGGCCTAGGATGTGCTTACTTACATATTGGCATTTGGCTCACAATTAGATGGGGTGATTGTACCACATGTCTCTCCTGTGTGGCAGGCTGGCCTGTGCTTGTTTACATGGTGGCTACAGGTCCCGGTGCACAAGTATTCTTCAAGGCTCTGCCTGTACCATGTCTCTAATTCCCCATTGGTTTTGACCAACCCAGATCAAAGGGTTGGGGAAATAGACTCTGCTTCTTTATTTAAGGAGTCGAGAGCTGTGGGCAGTTTTACAATTTACCCTAATTCTAAATGAGCATATACTAAATTAGCAAAATTTTTGAAAGATAATTTTTTTCAACCTTTCCTAATCCTTGAACTTAGGTTTTCTATACTTTTAACTTTGAAACCTAAATTTTTGTTGTTATTAAAATTTTATTAATTCATAATCAGTTATGGTCTATGGATTTTAAAGATAATTTCTCTTATAATTAGATTTGTCAAGACTTATTTAAAGCAAACAGAGCATCTGTGCTGTTTTCAGGCTAGTGAAACTGCCTGAATACTTGCCTATGTGCTTAGTTATGGTCAGTTGTTTCGGGGATGGAATCTGTTATCTAGTCTCCTTGTAGGTCCCCACCATAGTCCTGTCCAGGGTGGGCGTTATGGGTGTGTGATCTGTGCAGTCACAGAGCCCTGTGTTTGGTTGAATGCTCTGTGGTAGCCGTCGTGAAATCCTTAATACTTTTTGAACAAGAGGCCCCATATTTTCATTTTGCCCTGGGCCCCTCAAATAATGTAGGTGGTTCTTGCCCTGTTGAGATACTAACTAATTTTTAATGAGTAGAACAAGACAATTGGGAGCTCAAATACAGAGTAGAATTCAAAGACATACTGGTTTTATTACCACTACCCCAAAACCACCTGTAAGTTTCCCCGAAGATGAACAAAAAGGGATGCAGTGGGCATCAATGAGCTCCTCTGAATAGCTCAAAGGCTTCTTTCTGGGAAAGGCATCTTGGTTAACTGTCAATGAAGTGACAAGGGTTATCTCATTTAAGAATATCATCCTGCAATTAGCTGTCTCTAGGCATGTTGTGGGTGGCAGCCTTTTTTAAGATTTCCATCCTGTGGGTCACACTGGCTTCAAGATGCACCACGAATAGTTATGAATTTTGATGCACAAAGGCTTCAGCCAACCACTTTTCTCCTGTTTTTAACTGCAGGTTATTTCTTATATCCTTATCTTTGATTGGACAGGAACCCCAAAACCACAGCACCACGTTATACTTTTAGTACCATGCCTTTCCTGTATAGTGTCTACTTACCATCACATCAGACTTCACTGGAGGCATCTACCAAGCACCCTTTACTGAGGTCATCCTATAGGTGAGGCAAGAAGAGAGGACTAGGACTATCACTCTCGGAAAAGCATCTCATGATTCTTACATGGGAAGGATCTGGTTTCCAGTGAATGAGGATTTTCCAGTTGCTCACCACAATTTCTATAATTTATTCTAGAATTTTGGGAAAAAAGCCTTACTTTTTGAAAGAACTTTCACCTTTACTTCTAGTTCTAGAGGCATAATGTTGAAAGAAAGTAACCGTGCCAAGAATTTCTTTTTTTCAGCAATTAGAAACCTAAATTTCCTCATTTGGATAATTGGAATCCTGCTTTGTCAACCAACTGAATATATTTTTGGAGGACCTAAGAAAAAAAGTATGGGAAGAGAAGGGAAATTCATGTTTATTGAGCATCTGTTGAGTCTGAGGTACATTTCATTTATTTATCATTTTATACAGCCATCTTGTGAGGGTGGCATTCTTGTTTCCATTTTATGGATGAAGAACTTGAGACTTACAGCAGGGTTAAACAACCTGCTCAGTGTTACACAGTTATTAAGCTATCTATTCCAAAGTCCATGTTTTAGTATGTCATGTGGCATTTTTACTTCAATTATTTCCAGGTGGGAAATAGACATCATAGGTTTTCTTTAGCAAAACTACAGTCAGGTTGAAGAAAAAGCAGATTTGTGCAAAATATTTGTACATATTTATGATGCGTATATGTATATATTCATGATCATCCAATATTCATTGTATATACACCTATCAGAAGGTAACAAAATCTTCTGGAGTGTTCCCCAAATATGTATTACATCTGAAACTTGGGTTTGTTAATTTAACTGTTACTGAAGTTCAGTTTCTTTGCCATCAAATGCTAGTGCTTATTGCATTTGGCAGAAAAGTTTTGGAAAATAAGTTCTCTGGTGTTATAAAATTTTCACGTGTATTTGTTTGTCAAAGCAGGTCTCGTTGGTTGAATTGAAGTAGGGGAAATTTAGACTTACCCTATGGTTTGGCTGTGTTTTGATGCTTTTATGTGTACTAAGATTTTTTTTTTCTCTGCTTGAACAGTAACCCTCTGTTGTAACAGGGGAAAAGTGTTTACTAATCTAAAAGTTTAATTGTGTCAGATGACATATGTGTGATGTAATGAGTGATAGCCATTAATGTTTTAGAAAGGTACTTGGCTGGTTTTTCTTTTCTGCAAAACAGAGGCTGTATTAGGCATAATTTTAAACAGAGGTCCGGTGGTTTGGAGTTTGCTATTTGTTACTTTTTCTGTACTTAAAACTTCCTTCTACTCTGTTTATTTGTGTGTTATTGATATATAAAAATCATTTTAAGTCATGCAAAAATCTAAGAGCTTTTTGGTCTGTGACTTTTTAAATAAGCATGATTTTGGCTGATAACACAAAGGAATATGTGATGAAACCATTTCGAGGCCTACTTTCCTCTTTGCACTGGCAAGTAAAAAACAATATGCTGATAGACTGAGAAGGAAGTGTCAGGGATTTGATGATGTTGCTGCATTTGTTTTCCTTATAACCTCTTAAGAGCTAAGAAAAAGTTCTTTCTCTTCCCAAAGAGATGGAATAAACAGATGATAAAGAGAGCACAGAAAAATGTAACCATATGTTTGGGGATGAATGGGAGAGGTAAGTTAAAAAAATAAAAGGATGGGATGGCAGTAAAAAAATGGAGTTTGCATGTTTTGACCCTATAATTCTATTCTTGGATGTTTATCTAAGAAAATAGTTCACAAAGGAAAAAGAATACATTCATCAAGTTGTTCATTTACAGTATTAATCACCTTTGCAAGAAATTATAAATCAGCTTTCATTTCTTAGAAATGAAAAGTGAAAATGAAAGTCAGATATATCATTTCTTATTATTTTAAAAACTGGAATAATATAAAACATTTTATTTTATTTTTATTATTTTTTAATTAATTTAATTAATTTATTTATTTTTGGCTGCATTGGGTCCTTGCTGATGCGCAAGGGCTTTCTCTAGTTGCGGCGAGCAGGGGCCACTCTTGGTTGCAGTGTGCAGGATCTAGAGCACAGGCTCAGCAGCTGTGGCACACGGGCTTAGTTGCTCCGCGGCATGTGGGATCCTCCTGGACCAGGGCTCGAACCCATGTCCCCTGCATTGGCAGGCAGACTCCTAACCACTGCACCACCAGGGAAGCCCCTAAAACATTTTAAATAATTGGAAAGAGATTAGTATATAATAAATTTCCAATGGATGTATCTATAATACATAAGTGTGCAAAGATGTGGAAGGAATACAAAAAAAAATGACATACATTTGTTTTAGATGACTTTAAATTCTTAAATAATTTAAAAAATTGTTATAATCATAATTTTTTAAGTGTGAATTTTTTTTTCACAATATGTGAATGTACTTAACACTACTGAACTCTACACTTAAAAATACCTAAGGTGGTAAATTTTATGTTCTGTTTTACCACAATTAAAAAGAGTAATAACTTTTCGAAAACTGGGATGTGGTCAGAAACTCCTGGTTGTCATTGGTTTTCTATTTTTTTTTTTTTTGCAGTGTAGACTAAACATAACTTTTTTTTTTAACAGTCCTATTCACTTTTTTTTTTAAACATCTTTATTGGCGTATAATTGCTTTACAATGGCGTGTTAGTTTCTGCTTTATAACAAAGTGAATCAGCTATACATATACATATATCCCCATAGTTCCTCCCTCTTGCATCTCCCTCCCTCCCACCCTCCCTATCCCACTCCTCTAGGTGGTCACAGAGCACCCAGCTGATCTCCCTGTGCTGTGCAGCTGCTTCCCACTAGCTATCTATTTTACATTTGGTAGTATATATGAGTCCATGCCACTCTCTCACTTCGTCCCAGCTTACCCTTCCCCCTCCCCGTGTCCTCAAGTCCATTCTCTAGTAGGTCTGCGTCTTTATTCCTGTCCTGCCCCTAGGTTCTTTATAACCATTTTTTTGGTTTTAGATTCTATATATATGTGTTAGTATACGGTATTTGTTTTTCTCTTTCTGACTTACTTCACTATGTATGACAGACTCTAGGTCCATCCACTTCACTACAAATAACTCAGTTTCGTTTCTTTTTATTCCTGAGTAATATTTCATTGTATATATGTGGCACATCTTCTTTATCCATTCATCTGTTGATGGACACTTAGGTTGCTTCCATGCCCTGGCTATTGTAAATAGAACTGCAATGAACATTATGGTGCATGACTCTTTTTTTTTTTTTTTTTTTGCGGTACGCGGGCCTCTCACTGTTGTGGCCTCTCCCGTTGCGGAGCACAGGCTCCGGATGTGCAGGCTCAGCGGCCATGGCTCACGGGCCCCGCTGCTCCGTGGCACGTGGGATCCTCCCAGACTGGGGCACGAACCTGCATCCCCTGCCTGCATTGGCAGGTGGACTCTCAACCACTGCGCCACCAAGGAAGCCCCGGTGCATGACTCATTTTGAATTATTTTCTCAGGGTATGTGCCCAGTAGTGGAATTGCTGGGTCGTATGGTAGTTCTATTTTTAGTTTTTTAAGGAACCTCCATAATGTTCTCCATAGTGGCTGTATCAATTCACATTCCCATCAACAATGCAAGAGTGTTCCCTTTTCTCCACACCCTATCCAGCATTTACAGTTTGTAGATGTTTTGATGATGGCCATTCTGACCAGTGTGAGCTGTTACCTCCTTGTAGTTTTGATTTGTATTTCTCTAATGATTAATGATGTTGAGCATTCTTTGATGTGTTTGTTGGCAATCTGTATATCTTCTTTGGAGAAATGTCTGTTTAGGTCTTTTACCCATTTTTGGATTGGGTTGTTTGTGTTTTTGATTGAGCTGCATGAGCTGCTTGTATATGTTGGAGATTAAACCTTTGTCAGTTGCTTCATTTGCAAATATTTTCTCCATTCTGAGAGTTGTCTTTTCATTTTGTTTATAGTTTCCTTTGCTGTGCAAAAAGCTTTTAAGTTTCATTAGGTCCCATTTGTTTATTTTTGTTTTTATTTCCATTTCTCTAGGAGGTGGGTCAAAAAGGATCTTTCTGTGATTTATGTCATAGAGTGTTCTGCCTATGTTTTCCTCTAAGAGTTTTATAGTGTCTGGCCTTTTTACATTTAGGTCTTTACTCCATTTTGAGTTTCTTTTTGTGTATGGTGTTAGGGAGTGTTCCAACTTCATTCTTTTACATGTAGCTGTCCAGTTTCCCAAGGACCACTTATTGAAGAGGCTGTCTTTTCTCCATTGTATGTACTTGCCTCCATTATCAAAAATAAGGGACCATATGTGTGTGGGTTGATCTTTGGGCTTTCTATCCTGTTCCATTGATCTATATTTCTGTTTTTGTGGCAGTACCATACTGTCTTGATTACTGTAGCTTTGTAATATAGTCTGAAGTCAGGGAGCCTGATTCCTCCAGCTCCGTTTTTCTTTCTCAAGATTGCTTTGGCTATTTAGGGTCTTTTGTGTTTCCGTACAAATTGTGACATTTTTTGTTCTAGTTCTGTGAAAAATGCCATTGGTAATTTGATAGGGATTGCATTGAATCTATAGATTGCTTTGGGTAGTACAGTCATTTTCACAATGTTGATTCTTCCAATCCAAGAACATGGTATATCTCTTCATCTGTTGTATCATCTTTTATTTCATTCATCAGTGTCTTATGGTTTTCTGCACACAGGACTTTTGTCTCCTTAGGTAGGTTTATTCCTAGGTATTTTATTCTTTTTCTTACAATGGTAAATAGGAGTGTTTCCTTAATTTCTCTTTCAGACTTTTCATCATTAGTGTATAGGAATGCAAGAGATTTCTGTGCATTAATTTTGTATCCTGATTCTTTACCAAATTCACTGATTAGCTCTAGTAGTTTTCTGGTAGCATCTTTAGGATTCTCTATGTATAGTATCATGTCATCTGCAAACAGTGACAGCTTTACTTCTTCTTTTCTGATTTGGATTCCTTTTCTTTCTTTTTCTTCTCTGATTGCTGTGGCTAAAACTTCCAAAACTATGTTGAATAATAGTGGTGAGAATGGGCAACCTTGTCTTGTTCCTGATTTTAGTGGAATTGGTTTCAGTTTTTCACCATTGAGAACCATATTGGCTGTGGGTTTGTCATATATGGCCTTTATTATGTCGAGATAAGTTCTCTCTTTGCCTACTTTCTGTAGGGTTTTTATCGTAAATGGTTGTTGAATTTTGTTGAAAGGTGTTTCTGCATCTATTAGGATAATCATATTTTTTTCTTCAGTTTCTTAATATGGTGTATCATACTGATTGATTTGTGTGTATTGAAGTATCCTTGCATTCCTGGGATAAACTCCACTTGATCATGGTGTATGATCCTTTTAATGTGCTGTTGGATTCTGTTTACTAGTATTTTGTTGAGGATTTTTGCATCTATGTTCATCAGTGATACTGGCCTGTAGTTTTCTTTCTTTGGGACATCTTTGTCTGGTTTTGGTATCAGGGTGATGGTGGCCTGGTAGAATGAGTTTGGGAGTGTTCCTCCCTCTGCTGTATTTTGGAAGAGTTTGAGAAGGATAGGTGTTAGCTTTTCTCTAAATGTTTGATAGAATTCGCCTGTGAAGCCATCTGGTCCTGGGCTTTTGTTTGTTGGAAGATTTTTAATCAGAGTCTCAATTTCAGTGCTTGTGATTGGTCTGTTTATATTTTCTATTTCTTCCTGGTTCAGTCTCGGAAGGTTGTGCTTTTCTAATAATTTGTCCATTTCTTCCAGGTTGTCCATTTTATTGGCATAGAGTTGCTTGTAGTAATCTCTCATGATCCTTTGTATTTCTGTGGTGTCAGTTGTTACTTCTCCTTTTTCATTTCTAATTCTATTGATTTGAGTCTTCTCCCTTTTTTTCTTGATGAGTATGGCCAATGGTTTATCAATTTTGTTTATCTTCTCAAAGAACCAGCTTTTAGTTTTATTGATCTTTGTTATCGTTTCCTTCATTTCTTTTTCATTTATTTCTGATCTGTTCTTTATGATTACTTTCCTTCTGCTAACTTTGGGGGGTGTTTTTGTTTTTATTTCTCTAATTGTCTCAGATATAAGGTTAGGTTGTTTATTTGACATGTTTCTTGTTTCTTAAGGTAGCATTGTAGTGCTATAAGCTTCCCTCTTAGAACTGCTTTTGCTGCTTCCCATAGGTTTTGGGTCGTTGTGTTTTCATTGTCATTTATTTCTAGGTATTTTCTGATTTCCTCTTTGATTTCTTCAGTGATCTCTTTGTTATTAAGTAGTGTATTGTTTAGCATCCACGTGTTTGTATTCTTTACAGTTTTTTTCCTGTAATTGATATGTGGTCTCATAGTGTTGTGGTCGGAAAGGATACTTGATACGATTTCAATTTTCTTAAATTTACCAAGGCTTGATTTGTGACCCAAGATATGATCTATCCTGGAGAATATTCCACGAGCACTTGAGAAGAAAGTGTATTCTGTTGTTTTGGGATGGAATATCCTTTAAATATCAATTAAGTCCATTTTGTTTAATGTTTCATTTAAAGGTTGTGTTTCCTTATTTATTTTCATTTTGGATGATCTGTCCATTGGTGAAAGTGGGGAGTTAAAGTCCCCTAGTATGATTGTGTTACTGTCAATTTCCCCTTTTATGGCTGTTAGTATTTGCCTTATGTATTGAGGTGCTCCTATGTAGGGTGCATAAATATTTACAGTTGTTATATCTTCTTCTTGGATTGATCCCTTGATCATTATGTAGTGTCCTTCTTTGCCTTTTGTATAGTCTTTGTTTTAAAGTCTATTTTGTCTGATATGAGAATTGCTACTCCAGCTTTCTTTTGATTTCCATTTGCATGGAATATCTTTTTCCATGCACTCACTTTCAGTCCCTATGTGTCCCTAGGCCTGAAGTGGGTCTCTTGTAGATAGCATATATACAGGTCTTGTTTTTTTTTTTTTTTTTGTGGTACGTGGGCCTCTCACTGTTGTGGCCTTCCCCATTGCGGAGAGCACAGGCTCCGGATGCACAGGCTCAGCGGCCATGGCTCACGGGCCTAGCCGCTCTGCGGCATGTGGGATCTTCCCGGACCGGGGCACGAACCCATGTCCCCTGCATCGGCAGGCGGACTCTCAACCACTGCGCCACCAGGGAAGCCCAACAGGTCTTGTTTTTTTATCCATTCAGCCAGTGTACATCTTTTGGTTGGAGCATTTAATCCATTTACATTTAAGGTAATTATTGATATGTATGTTCCTAACACCATTTTCTTGTTTTGGGTTTATTATTGTAGGTCTTTTCCTTCTCTTGTGTTTCCTGCCTAGAGAAGTTCCTTTAGCATTTTTTGTAAAGCTGGTTTGGTGGTGCTGAATTCTCTTAGCTTTTGCTTGTCTGTTAAGGTTTTAATTTCTCCATCGAATCTGAATGAGATCCTTGCTGGGTAGAGTAATCTTGCTTGTAGTTTTTTCCCTTCCATCACTTTAAATATATCCTGCCAATCCCTTCTGGCTTGCAGAGTTTCTGCTGAAAGATCAGCTGTTAACCTTATGGGTATTCCCTTGTGTGTTATTTGTTGCTTTTCCCTTGCTGCTTTTAATATTTTTTCTTTGTGTTCAATTTTTGATACTTTGATTAATGTATGTCTTTGTGCGTTCCTCCTTGGATTTATTTTGTATGGGACTCTGCACTTCCTGGAGTTGATTAACTATTTCCTTTCCCATATAAGGGAAGTTTTCAACTATGATCTCTTCAAATATTTTCTCAGTCCCTTTCTTTTTCTCTTCTTCTTCTGGGACCCGTATAGTTCGAATGTTGGTGCGTTTCATGTTGTCCCAGAGGTCTCTAAGACTGTCCTCAATTCTTTTCATTCTTTTTTCTTTTTTCTTCTCTGCGGTAGTTATTTCCACTGTTTTATCTTCCAAGTCACTTATCTGTTCTTCTGCCTCAGTTATTCTGCTATTGATTCCTTCTAGGGAATTTTAAATTTCATTTATTGTGTTGTTCATCCTTGTTTGTTTGCTCTTTAGTTCTTCTAGGTCCTTGTTAAACATTTCTTGTATTTTCTCTATTCTATTTCCAAGGTTTTGGATTATCTTTACTATCATCACTCTGAATTCTTTTTCAGGTAGACTGCCTATTTCCTCTTCATTTGTTTGGGCTGGTGGGCTTTTACCTTGTTCCTTCATCTGTTGTGTGTTTCTCTGTCTTCTTATTTTGCTTAACTTACTGTGTTTGGGGTCTCCTTTTCACAGGCTGCACGTTTGTAGTTCCTGTTATTTTTGGGTCTGCCCCCAGTGGTAAGGTTGGTTCAGTGGGTTTTGTAGGCTTCCTGGTGGATGGGCGTAGTGCCTGTGTTCTGGTGAATGAGGATGGATCTTGTCTTTCTGTTGGGCAGGTCCACATCCGGTGGTGTGTTTTGGGGTGTCTGGGACCTTATTATGTTTTTAGGCAGCTCACTGCTAAAGGGTGGGGTTGTGTTACTGTCTTGCTAGTTGTTTGACATAGGGTGTCTAGCACTGTATCTTGCTGGTCATTGAGTAGAGCCAGGTCTTAGTGTTGAGATGGAGATCTCTGGGAGAGCTTTCGCTGTTTGATATTCCATGGAGCCGGAGCTTTCTGGTCAACCAATGTCCTGAATTCGGCTCTCCCACCTCAGAGATACAGGCCTGACATGCGGCCGGAGCATGAAGACCCTGTCATCCACACGGCTCTGAAGGAAAGGGAGAAAAAAAGAAAGAAAAAAAAGTTATTAAAATAGAAAATAAAAAATAATTATTAAAAATAAAAAAATTAAAAAGTAATAAAAAGTAAAAAAAGAAAGAAAGAAGAGAGCAACCAGATCAAAAAACAAATCCACCAATAATAACAAGCGCTAAAAAGTATAGTAAAAAAAAAACCAAACAGAAAATAAAGAGACAGAACCCTAGGACAAATGGTAAAAGCAAAAGTATACAGACAAAATCACACAGAGAAGCATACACATATATACTAACAAAAAGAAAAAGGAAAAAATATATATATATCATTGCTCCCAAAGTCCACTGCCTCTATTTTGGAATGATCCATTGTCTATTCATATATTCCACAGATGCAGGGTACATCAAGTTGATTGTGGAGATTTAATCTGCTGCTCCTGAGGCTGGTGGACAAGATTCCCTTTCTCTTCTTTGTTCGCACAGCTCCTGGGGTTCAGCTTTGGATTTGGCCCTGCCTCTGCGTTTAGGTCACCTGAGGGCGTTTGTTCCCCCCCCAGACAGGACTGGGTCAAAGGAGCAGCTGATTATGGGGCTCCGGCTCACTCAGGCCTGAGGGAGGGAGGGGTACGGAATGTGTGGCGAACCTGCAGCGGCAGAAGCCAACATGTCTTTGCAACAGCCTGAGGCGTGCTGTGTGTTCTCCTGGGGAAGTTGTCCTTGCATCACGGGGCCCTGGCAGTGGCGGGCTGCACAGGCTCCCGGGAGGGGAGGTGTGGATAATGACCACAGGCTTCTTGGTGGCGGCAGCAGCAGCCTTAGCGTCTCATGCCCGTCTCTGGTGTCCGTGCTGATAGCCGCGGCTCACGCCCGTCTCTGGAGCTCATTTAGGCGGTGCTCTGAATCCCCTCTCCTCGCACACCCTGAAACAGTGGTCTCTTGCCTCTTAGGCAGGTCCAGACTTTTTCCAACACTCCCTCCCGGCTAGCTGTGGTGCGCTAGCCCCCTTCAGGCTCTGTTCACACCGTCAACCCCAGTCCTCTCCCTGGGATCTGAGTTCTGAAGCCCGAGCCTCAGCTCCCAGGCCCCAGCCACCCCGGCGGGTGAGCAGACAAGCCTCTCCGGCTGGTGGGTGCTGGTCGGCACTGATCCTCTGTGTGGGAATCTCGCCGCTTTACCCTCTGCACCCCTGTTGCTGTGCTCTCCTCCGAGGCTCTGACGCTTCCCCCCCGCCACCCCCGGTCTCTGCCAGTGAGGGGGCTTCCTAGTGTGTGGAAACTCTCCTCCTTCACAGCTCCCTCCCACTGGTGCAGGTCCCGTTCCCTATTCTTTTGTCTCTGTTTTTTCTTTTTTTCTTTTGTCCTACCCAGGTACGTGGGGAGTTTCTTGCCTTTTGGGAGGTCTGAGGTCTTGCCAGCATTCAGTAGGTGTTCTGTAGGAGTTGTTCCACATGTAGATGTATTTCTGATGTATTTGTGGGGAGGAAGGTGATCTCCACGTCCTACTCTTCTGGCATCTTGAAGGTCTCCCGTCTTTGGTTTTCTGAGGGAAGTATTTTCTCTCACCTGTATATACCTTGTAAACTTATTTCTCTAGTCTCATAATGTTTAGAACTTTGGGTGATCATTGCATATATGAGATAGTTTATTCCTATTCACTCAAAAGAGAGCATTTAGATAACTGGATGGTATGCTTGAATGAAGATATGAATAGGATGGATGTTGTCCTGCTCTATCTGACCCTAAACTCGCCAGTTCCTCAGCCAAACTGGAAAAGCATACAAAGCTCTTTGAAAATGATGTCAATTTTTCTTCATCTAGGTCAGAGTGCAATCTGGAATGTAATCGCCAAAGTGTGTTTGTTTTAAGTACATCACTGATGTCTTCAATATATGTGTGTGGCTATATAGAAATATAGCCCAACAGAAACATACCTCAAGCCACAAATATAAGCCATATATGTAATTTGTAGTTTTCTAGCAGCTACATTAAAAAAGTAAAATGAAACTAGTGCACTTAATTTTGATAATGTGTTTTATTTAACCCTATATATCTAAAATATTATTTCAACATGTAATCAAATAAATATTATTAATGAGATATTTAATATGTTTTCCACATTAAGTCTTTAAGACATGGTTTATTTGAGACTTGCAGCACATATCAAG
Organism: Mesoplodon bidens; assembly: GCF_964165515.1. Lineage (NCBI taxonomy): Eukaryota > Metazoa > Chordata > Mammalia > Artiodactyla > Ziphiidae > Mesoplodon > Mesoplodon bidens. The sequence continues at coordinate 62,911,045 of NC_138166.1, forward strand.
TGCTGAATAGCCATATGTGGCTAGTGGGTACCTTAGTGAACATCACAGTTCTAGCTACAGATAGTTGTCAACTCATACTTTTATATTATTTCTTATAATGTCTCTTTTCTTGATTTTTTTCTTTCCCTTGGTCCCTTTAAATTCTTGTTCATGATAAGACTATCACTGACCATTGATTTTCACTTACTCGATGTGAATAGCAGGTGGTGGGAAGTGCTTAGATTGTTATGGGACTACTAGGAACCTTTGCTTACATAAGCCATGCCTTCAGGTATTGTTTAAAAGAAAAGCATCAAATTTTGTGTCAACAGATTGGGGTCCCTGTTCCAGCTCTCTCTGGCTCTTTGGCTTTGGATGTGTCATGTAACCGCTCTAAGCCTTGGCTTCTTAACTTTCATCTTTGGACATCTTAGGACCTTTTTGCACAGCATCCAGCATGGGGCTTATCTTCTAGTAAAATTCTCAATAAATATTTGTTGTGTTGTATAATGGTTAGGTCAAAGGATTTAGAATCTTAAGTTTCCATTAGTATAGGATTTCAGAAACAAATGGGGCCTTTGGGGTCATCTAGTGCCAGCCCCTAGACTGGAATGTTGTTGTGGGCCAGTCATTGTTTGGTGGACGCTAATGCTAGTGATCTAAGGTACAGGGCTTTGTGAGACTGAATTAGTTTTCAAACAAAATATATAAGTGCAAAGTATTATTATAAATTGGAGCTACGCTTCCCTGGATTTATGTATGTAATGCTAATTGATATTAATGGAGATTGTACATAAATCAAGGGGAGAACAGACCTATTAGTGTATAAAAAACATTCTACTTCTAATATCCGTCTGGTATGCTTTACTTCCTTGGGGCATATGTGTTTTTATAAATTGAATGCATACTTCTTTATCTTCATGTTGTTCAATCAGTATTGGAGTTTTAGTTTGAATGTCTCCCTAGATTGTAAATTCAGTATTAGTGTTTCATTTTGGCAAACTTAGCAGATGCAGAAATTGGTATTTGTCTGGTATAAAGCATTCTAAGCCCAAAGTAATCAGGGGTACTGTCTTGTGCTAAAATTTCATTCTATTTATTGTTTGATCTTTAAAAAACAATTAGTCCTTTGATATACACTCAGAAGCAAGATGTTTCTAATATTTCAATAAAACAATTAATGGGTCCATTATAAGGAAATGAAAATCTTTTTGTGTCAGTGATGAGAGAAAAATATATAAGTGGCCTCCAATTATCTGTAATTGTATGAGGTTTTCTTTCATTTATGTTATCTATCTTCCTGTTTAATCCCATCTAGCACAATTACTCCTTTTGTATTAGTTTTTTGTAAATGGAGTTCTGAATGGTTTGAATTGTGAATCAACAATTGTGATGATCACAATCTTCACAACCCTCCTCTCCACCTTCCTTCCCTTCCCTGCCTTTCTCGTTCTCTTTAAATAAAGGAAAACAAATACATTTTCCTGGAGAGATTACTTTATGATCTTTCTTAGCAAAAGAAAAAGATGTATGGTCTTTATAAGAATATCTATGAATAGCTGAATAATTATATCAGTCTGATATGTGTTCCTCTGTATATTAATAAGTAGAGGGCTAATAGTTATCTGAAAGTATGAAATGTAACCAAGGATAAATTGAGGTGGTATATTTTTAAAAAGATATTTTTGTGAGACCTACCTGTATGTCTAGGAACAAGGTAGTAATAGTAAAATCAGTTTCATCTAATTAAAAGAAATGAACTTTGAACATTGGACTTTAAATGGATTTAAATTTATTATCACTCTACCTGGGAATCATTAATAAAATGTTGTACAGTAAAATCAGCAGGCATTTATCTTCACTATTTTATCTGATGGATCACCCTATATTGTTGTTTTTAAGTTCCCTTTTATATGATTTCCAAATCTCTTATAGCAGGATATTAGATTTCAGGGAAATCCAACCACCTTTCCCACCCAAATATTGATACTCTGCCTCCCTCTACCCCCATCTAAGACTGGCTTCTGGCCAGCAGTTAATATTCTTATTCAGTTGGTTCCCCAGTTAGAAAGATGGGCTCAGAGGCCATATTCTGGGAGATGTTTTTTCCATGGAAGTGATAGATTTTCACAGGGCCATCACCTTCCATCTTTTATCCCACCTTTGTGATTCAAGGTAAAGATGTGTAAGAGGATTGGCTCTTGCTAAGTTGAGGCCATGGACTCGAGGACACTCAAGGAAACCACAACTTCCTGGTCCTTGTAGTCTAATATGTCAATTACCTGTCTGGCACATGAGACAAGATTAATCTTCTGAATGTAATTATCTGTAGTTTTTCTTTGTCTGTTTTTGTCCTATCTCATTCCAAGACCTTTAGGGCATCCCTGCTGTCTATCCAATTAAGTTGAGACTGCTTACTCTGACATTCAAAGGTCTCTGAAGAGTGGAACCCAACTCCTTCTAAACTCCTACTTCTGCAAAACCTACATACCAATCAAGCTAGCCTATCCTCTTAAACAAAAACTCTATTGATGTATAATTTGCATACTGTGAAATTCACCTGTTATAAATGTACCATTTAATGATTTTTAGTAAATTTATAGAGTTGCGCAGCCATCACCACAACCCAATTTTAGAACATTACTACTATCCCCAAAAGCTCCCTTGTGCCCTTTTGCCAGCCTTAACACCAAGAAACTGCTGATCTACTATCTGTTTCTTTAAGTTGACCTTTTCTGGATATTTCATATAAATAGAGTCACACAGTAAGTAGTCTTTTGGATCTTTTTTTTTTTAACCTAACATTCTGCTTTTGAGGTTCATCCATATTATAGTATGTGCCAGGAGCTTGCTCCTTTTATTGCTGAATAGTATTCTATTGTATGGATATAGCATATTTTGTTTTTTATCAGTTCATAGACATTTGGATTGTTTTCAGTTTGACCAATAAATGAATAATGCTGCTGTGAACATTCATGTATATGTCTTTATATGAACACATTTTGTTTTCTCTTGGTAGATTGTTACTATTTTAATTAATTAATTAATTAACTTTTTTGCTCTCAGGCATAATAATGACTTTATCGGGTGCCCTTCTGTGCCAGACACTCTTATAGGCCTTAACACTTTTTTTCTTGATTAAAAAATACATGAATAATTCATGCTCGTTATAACAAATCAAACAGTACAGAAACAGATAAAGACAGCACTACCATCTCCCCCACCCAAGCTCCACATCTTATTTAATTGTTGAAACCACCATGAGAGATAAGAATTATAGGCCATATTTTATACATGAGAAAATTGAGGCTGAGAAAGGCTCAGAGTGTACCCTGCAGTGTTTAACAGGAAGAGCTTTGGAGTCTGATTACCTGGGCTCGTTTCTTGACTTTGCAGTTTACTATGTGTCCATGAGCAAATTACTTATTATTTCTGTCCCTCAGTTTTCCTACCTGCTAGTTCACAGGGTGCAGTGAGGATGTAATGTGCTAAGACATAAAAATATTGCTGTTTCTAAAGAAAAAAAGATCAAAAAGAGAAATTATTTTAAAATGACAGCTAAGAAGAAAATACTAAGAATTAGAGCAAACTCTGTTCACCATTCTGCTACTTCACTATTCTGCTACTAGTGTTCTCTTGGTGGATTATTAGGAGTGGAATTGCAGGGTCATATGGTAAATTTATGTTTAACTTTCTATGAAATTCACAAACTGTTTTCCTCAGGGTTGTGTTGTATCATTTTATATTCCCGCCAGCAATGTATGAGGGTTCCAGTTTCTCCACATGGTCACCAACACTTGTTATTCTTTTTAAAAATTTTATCTGTAAGCATTCCAGTGGGTATCCCATTATGATTTTAATTTGCATTTTTCCTAATGACTAATTATGTTGGGCATCTTTTCATTTGCTTATTAGATCTTTTGATCAAACTTACCTTATACATTTCTTCCATTGTGCTTGTGCTTATGTTGTTCTCACTACCTGAACCTTACCTTTTTTTCCCCATTTTCTTTTTTGGAAGCTTTCTGCAAAGTCCATCTTCTTTTTTGAAGCCTTTCCTTATTTCATCCTGCTACTTCCAGTTATCTGTGACCTCTCCTTCCTTTAAACCTCAGGAGCACTATGATTAAATCTCTGTTGTGACATTTATTTATATTTTTCTGCCTGATATTATTGTTACTTGAGTATTTGCCTCTTTTCTCCTGGTGATCTATAAGCTCTTGGATAACTGGGACAGTTTCTTTACTTACCTATCAGTGCACAAAACAGTGACATACTGGGAGGAGTACTGCATGACTGTTTGCCAAATAGACTTGTGGAGGAAGGTGTATGTTAAAAAAGAGAGGCTTCTTTAGTTAGTAATAAAGGCAGATAGGCTAAGTGGGCTCGGTTTCAGTCTGCATTAGCTACAGCCACAGTGCTTCCTCTCTCACTTTGTGAGGATTATTCTTCAGTCTGTTTTCATGTTCCTTGCTCTCTTTAGGGCGTGGATTCCACTGTGATCATCTCAAGTGATTTATTCCCTATGCCCATGAGTCCCTCATTATAGTCTTTCCTTTCCTTTGGGAAACCAGTATCAGAACATTGTCTCTGTTCCTGCTGCCACTTGAAATTCATGCCTCCAAGCTCATTTGCCTAAAATCCTACCTTCACCTTGGTCAGTCACCTCTCCCATTTCTCTTAGTCAGTCAGCAATCTCATCAAGCCCAATACTCACCCCCTCTCTCTCACTCTTAGGAGACAACCTTAAATCCTATTTTGCCAGGAAGATTGAGACCATCAAGTAGGTCTCTCTCATTGTCTCACCAAGCCTCTAGAAACTTATCTACATCTATTTTTCTGTCTTCCTGTCTCAAAGGATGAGGTTCCTTCCTTTTCTCCACTTGATCCTTTTGACCTTCCACTAGCTTCTGGAATACAAACTTATAGTCATTTATTCTGGGTCTTATATTTTTGATCTCTCTCTGTATATATTTCTTCCCTACAGCTTGTAAACATGCTGAAGTTTATTCCAACATAGACCTGCCTCCTGCAGCTTTTGTTGGTGTTTCTCTCCTAGATGTAAGCCATCCTTTCTTATCTCCTTTCACACACTTCCCTCATAAGAACTTTCTACTTTTATTTTCTCTACTCTCTCACCTCCCATTTCATGTATCCATCAACCTTTTTTTATTGTGTTGAAAAAAACCATATAATATGAACTCTATTCTATTAACAAAATTTTGAGTATACAGTATAGTTTTGTTAAGTGCATGTACATTGTTATACAGTGGATCTCTAGAACTTTTACATTTTGCGTGACTGAAAGTCTATACCAAATATACAGCAATTCCTCATCACCTAATCCCCGCAACCCTTGGCAATCACCATTTGACTTTCGAGGAGTTTGATTACTTTAGATATCTCATTTAAGTGGAATCCTGCAGTATTTGTTCTTCTGTGATTGGCATAATCACTTAGCGTTAAGTCCTCAAAGTTCCCATCTTGTCACAAATGGCAGATGGAAGCCGTTTTTATGGCTGAATAATATTACATTTTGTGTGTGTGTGTGTGTATGGCATGTATATGTGTGTGTGTGTGTGTGTGTGTGTGTGTATAGAGAGAGAGCATGTTTTCTTTATCCATTTAGATTGTTTCCATATCTTGGCTACTGTAAATAGTATTGCAGTGAACATGAGAGTGCAGATATATCTTCAAGTTACAAAATCCACTTTTAATGTCATTTATGCCCCTGCCACTGTTACCCCTGAGCTTCTGATTGTCAAATCCATTAAATACTTTTTGGTTATAATATTACATGGTCTTTCTTACATGTTTAACTCTGTTGTGTACTCCTGTCTTTTTTTGAAATCTTTCCTGGCTGCTTTAATTCTATAGCCATTCTTATGACCGTTTCTTCTTTGTTCTCCTCATGGGCTACTCTTCCTTCTCTTACCTTTAAATGTTGATGTTCCACCTGATCTGCTGCTCTTCTCTCTAGACATACTCTCACTGCCTATATGATTTCTATGTAATTTCTGTATTCCCTTATAGGACATTCTGATGTTTGCTTATGTATAAAACTCTATGTTAGAACTGTGAGGAGAGGAGTGATAAACGTTAAACAGAGGTAATCTCTACCTGTTTCCATATTCAATGAATATATTTTTCAACTGGAATATCCCATCCCATTAGATGCACAAAAACATGTTCATGGCCTATTTAATTGATTGCACACACCGCTGGTTTATTGTTTGAGAAGCACTGAGGATAGAGCAGAAGACAGGTCTGAGGACTGAGCCTGGTGGTCCTCCAACATTAAAGGCCTATTAAGTATTGTTTGTTTCTCCAGTGAATAGTCTAGACAAAAATGCTATTTAAAATTCTTTTGTCTACTTTTAAAAAATATATAATTTGACTTCTTGCTTTCTGTTGGATTTTGGGATACCATTTTCTGTTTCTTTCTTCTTCTGATTTGTAATAGCCCTGTTGACTCCTAATTTACTGGTTCTAGAAGTTTAGCAAACAGGTTACCAAGTTTGTTTGTTTGATACATAATTAAGGCTAGTAAGTGCTAAGCAGGGGCCTAAAGTTCTTGTTAGTGCTTTATGTGAATTTGTTTTAGGGCATGGGCTTTATTTATGAATCTATTTTAGGAGTTCAGGTGTGTTCTCCCCTTACTCTCTCCACCCCCTCATAATTCTTATTATTGCTTTGGATGGATGACATTACTGGAAAATTGACATCTAGATAGCTGATATTTTACTGAATGTACACACCTTCCCACACTTCTATATGCGTGTATACATTCTTTTAGTTTGTTACAAAGGTTTTCACCCTTAGAAAATAAACTGAAAGCAATTTCTAAAGTTAGACACCGTGTGATATGCCACTATTTACATAATGATATACTTTGATGTTTCTGAATTGCTCTAAAAGTTGCTCTAAAAGTCCTAGCCAGAAAAAAAATATGCTGTGTTAAATAACATAGCATTAATATAAAAATTGACATTTATTTAGTTGACACAAGATGAAATAAGTTATAACAATGTACGTAGAGCCACTGGTATATATGCTGTGCTAACCAATTTTACCACCCTTGGGGATTTCTTCTTCTACTTGTGAAGAGCTTCTACTGATTTAAAATTAATTGAATCTTTTTTTCTTGAAGCCACTCTTGATTAGAAGGTTTCCCTTGAAGTTAAGGGATCCATGTAGATAAATAATCTGGCTCAGAATATCTAAATTGCTTTTAAACTTCAGGCAAGGTAAAGGCAATATTTGCTGATGAAGCTATTTTTTGTTTGTTTGTTTGTAACTTCTGAGTAGAGTGAAATGATTTAGAGATTGCCTTTGACGTTAGTACCATTTAGGTAGTTTGAAACATCACATATTTTAAAAAAGACTTGTGTTGGCATGTTTTTAACTTAGGAAAGAGGATAAAATTATATAAGAAGTTAAATTTAGATTGTGCACATGTACAAGCAGACCACAGAAGAATTTAAAGTTTTCCTTTTTAAAAAAAAAAAAAACTGCCTTATATACCTCTAGTATAATGTAGGCCCTATGTATACATAAGGGAATAATTAAATACAGAAATGCAGCCTACTTGTTAGCCAGAAAGGATGCCTGGAACATGTGGATAAGCTTGGATATTTGTCTAATGTTAATTGGAATATTGGTTTTCAGTTGAAGATGCCAAATCTTCAGAAAAGTAATTGGATTTAGCTTCCTATTTAGCAAACTACTTCAAATCCCTGAAGTATCCCACATCCGAAACTAATTTTTCTTGATTGTATCAAGTTTAGTCATGAACAGAACAGGGTTGACATAGTTTTTTAATATTTAAAATATTTCTTGACAAGGTTTCAACACTGTTGCTTGTCCACAAACCTTATTGTTATGTTCACTAATGACAGATGAAATCATGGTTTCTGTGGAAACTAGTTTTAAAACTTAGTGAAACTATCCCCTTGAAATAAAGCAATTTATTCTTCTTTCCTATACATTTAAATTTAAACTTAGATTTTGCTCAGATTTCAAGAAATAACACAAAAATGGTATATTTCTTATTCCTTTTCATGTAGACTTTTATGTGTGCTTAATTTAACTCCTTCAGATTCAGCCTAGGAAATGTATTTTGTGGTGATTCTTGGTTCTCAAAAGCATTTTCAGTATACAGATGTTTACTGTGATGTGTCAAAGTATTTGTAAGTAGTTTAAAAACTTCTTAGAAAGAATACCCTATTTGATCATTAAAATTCAGGGATTAAGAGATTCGGTTTAAGGGATTTCTCTATCAAATATCTATTGAGCAACTACTATGTATAGGTTTCTTTGTGATTTGAAGAGAGGTATAAAGGTGTTTATGATATGGTTTATAATCATATAACCATGAGGAGCATGACTTACTTATATTGATGATAATTATAAAGATAGACTAATATTACCTCTTTGTCTAGTCTTTTGCCACTGAACACAATCACTTTAATATTTGAAAAGATAAAATGGTGGCTCTTAAGTGATATATTAGCAGATGTATTACACATACTTTTTAAATGAAAATATATTATGAAAATGATGAAAATTATCTTAATTGATATTAACAGTGATTAATAGCTATATAGCTCAACAGTAGATTATTCTAATGTATTTTTTGTTCTATGAACCATCTTGTTAGAATAAATTTATAGCCGGGCTTCCAGGTAATTTTCCTTCCAGCAGATGAATACTGTACATTTCAGCTGAAGTAGATTTTCAGTCTATTTTTAGTTTGTCTTCAGGGAAGAATTAATAGCCAGACCTAACATTGTTCACTACTGTGCCCCATTACCTAACACAGAGCCTAGTGTGGCACACAGTAGGTGCTCAATATTTGTTGAACTTGATGGTCCTGCCCCCAGGGCAGCTGGCCTTTATTCAGGGAGCTTCTGAAGGCATGCCTTCTGTCTCCGCCAATAATTTTTCTGGGACCAGGATATTATTTAGATAATGAGATATGTACTTTATAACTTGTATATTTTAGACCTACATTTATTGTTCCCACTCCTGGAGTTGAACAGCCATTGCTGATACTGTGGGCAATGCTATTAATCCTCCTTTGCTATGATTGTGGGTTTTTAAAATTTTTTTTTTATTTTTTAATATCTTTATTGGAGTATAATTGCTTTACAATGGAGTGTTAGTTTCTGCTTTAAAACAAAGTGGAACAGCTATACATATACATATACCCCCATATCTCCTCCCTCTTGTATCACCCTCCCACCTTCCCTATCCCACCCCTCTAGGTGGTCACAAAGCACCGAGCTGATCTCCCTGTGCTATGTGGCTGCTTCCCACTAGCTATCTGTTTTACATTTGGTAGTCTATATATGCCCATGCCACTCTCTCACTTCGTCCCAGCTTACCCTTCCCCCTCACTGTGTCCTCAAGTCCGTTCTCTATGTCTGCATCTTTATTCCTGTCCTGCCCTAAGGTTCTTCAGAACCAACTTTTTCTTTTTTTTTTTTGGAGTCCATATATATGTGTTAGCATACAGTATTTGTTTTTCGCTTTCTGATTTCACTCTGTATGACAGGCTCTAGGTCCATCCACCTCACTACAAATAACTCAATTTTGTTTCTTTTTATGGCTGAGTAATATTCCATTGTATATATGTGCCACATCTTCTTTATCCGATCCTTTGTCGATGGACACTTAGGTTGCTTCCATGTCCTGGCTATTGTAAATAGAGCTGCAATGAACACCGTGGTACATGACTCTTTTTGAATTATGGTTTTCTCAGGGTATATGCCCAATAGTGGGATTGCTGGGTGGTATGGTACTTCTATTTTTAGTTTTTTTAAGGAACCTCCATACTGTTCTCCATAGTGGCTGTATCAATTTACATTCCCACTAACAGTGCAAGAGGGTTCAGATTATTGTTTGTAGATTTTTTTTTTTTTTTGCGGTACGCGGGCCTCTCACTCTTGTGGCCTCTCCCGTTGCGGAGCACAGGCTCCGGATGTGCAGGCTCAGTGGCCATGGCTCACGGGCCCAGCAGCTCCACGGCATGTGGGATCTTCCCGGACCGGGGCACGAACCCGTGTCCCCTGCATCGGCAGTCAGACTCTCAACCACTGCACCACCAGGGAAGCCCTGTTTGTAGATTTTTTGATGGAAGGCCATTCTGACTGGTGTGAGGTCATACCTCATTGTAGTTTTGATTTCATTTCTCTAATGATTAGTGATGTTGAGCATTCTTTCATGTGTTTGTTGGCAATCTGTATATCTTCTTTGGAGAAATGTCTGTTTAGGTCTTCTGCCCATTTTTGGATTGGGTTGTTTGTGTTTTTGATATTGAGCTGCATGAGCTGCTTGTAAATTTTGGAGATTAATCCTTTGTCACTTGCTTCATTTGCAAATTTTCTCTCCCATTCTGAGGGTTCTCTTTTCGTCTTGTTTATGGTTTCCTTTGCTGTGCAAAAGCGTTTAAGTTTCATTAAATCACATTTGTTTATTTTGGTTTTTACTTCCATTTCTCTAGGAGGTGGGTCAAAATGGATTTTGCTGTGATTTATGTCTTAGAATGTTCTTCCTATGTTTTCCTCTAAGAGTTTGATAGTGTCTAGCCTTACATTTAGGTCTTAATCCATTTTGAGTTTATTTTTGTGTATGGTATTAGGGAGTGTTCTAATTTCATTCCTTTACATGTAGCTGTCCAGTTTTCCCAGCACCACTTATTGAGGAGGCTGTCTTTACTCCATTGTATATTCTTGCCTCCTTTATCAAAAATAAGGTGACCATATGTGCATGGGTTTATCTGTGGGCATTCTATCCTATTCCATTGATCTATATTTCTGTTTTTGTGGCAGTACCATACTCTCTTGATTACTGTAGCTTTATAATATAGTCTGAAGTCAGGGAGCCTGATTCCTCCAGCTCCATTTTTCTTTCTCAAGATTGCTTTGGCTATTTGGGGTCTCTTGTGTTTCCATACAAATTGTGACATTTTTTGTTCTAGTTCTGTGAAAAATGCCAGTGGTAGTTTGATAGGGATTACATTGAATCTGTAGATTGCTTTGGGTAGTGTAGTCATTTTCACAATGTTGATTCTTCCAATCCAAGAACAGGGTATATCTCTCCATCTATTTGTTTTTTTGTTTTTTTTTTAAAGAAGATGTTGGGGGTAGGAGTTTTTATTAATTAATTTATTTATTTTTGCTGTGTTGCGTCTTCATTTCTGTGTGAGGGCTTTCTCTAGTTGTGGCAAGCGGGGGCCACTCTTCATCGCGGTGCGCGGGCCTCTCACTATCGCAGCCTCTTGTTGCGGAGCACAGGCTCCAGACGCGCAGGCTCAGTAGTCGTGGCTCACGGGCCTAGTTGCTCCGCGGCATGTGAGATCCTCCCAGACCAGGGCTCGGACCTGTGTCCCCTGCATTAGCAGGCAGATTCTCAACCACTGCGCCACCAGGGAAGCCCTCTCCATCTATTTGTATCATCTTTAATTTCTTTCATCAGTGTCTGATAATTTTCTGCCTACAGGTCTTTTGTCTCCTTAGGTAGGTTTATTCCTAGGTATTTTATTCTTTTTCTTGCGGTGGCAAATGGGAGTGTTTCCTTAATTTCTCTTTTAGATTTTTCATCATTAGTGTATAGGAATGTAAGAGATTTCTGTGCATTTATTTTGTATCCTGATTCTTTACCAAATTCACTGATTAGCTCTAGTGGTATTCTGGTGGCATCTTTAGGATTCTCTATGTATAATATCATGTCATCTGCAAAGAGTTACAGCTTTACTTCTTCTTTTCCAATTTGGATTCCTTCTATTTCTTTTTCTTCTCTGATTGCTGTTGCTAAAACTTCCAAAACTATCTTGAATAACAGTGGTGAGAATGGACAACCTTGTCTTGTTCCTGATCTTAGAGGAAATGGTTTCAGTTTTTCATCATTGAGAATGATGTTGGCTGTGGGTTTGTCATATATGGCCTTTATTATGTTGATGTAAGTTCCCTCTCTGCCTACTTTCTGGAAGGTTTTTTTATCATAAATGGGTGTTGAATTTTGTTGAAAGGTTTTTCTGCATCTATTGAGATGATCATGTGGTTTTTCTCCTTCAGTTTCTTAATATGGTATATCACATTGATTGATTTGCATATATTGAAGAATTCTTGCATTCTGGGATAAACCCCACTTGATCATGCTATATTATGCTTTTAATGTGCTGTTGCATTTGGTTTGCTAGTATTTTATTGAGGATTTTTGCATCTATGTTCATCAGTGATATTGACCTATAGATCTCTTTCTTTGTGACATGTTTGTCTGGTTTTGTTATCAGGATGATGGTGGCCTTGTAGAATGAGGCCATGAATGTATCCATTCAGCCAGTCCATGTCTTTTGGTTGGAGCATTTAATCCATTTACATTTAAGGTAATTATTGATATGTGTATTCCTATTACCATTTTCTTAGTTATCTTGTGTTTGTTATTGTACGTATTTTCCTTCTCTTGTGTTTCCTGCCTAGAGAAGTTCCTTTAGCATTTGTTGTAAAGCTGGTTTGGTAGTGCTGAATTCTCTTAGCTTTTGCTTGTCTGTAAAGGTTTTAATTTCTCCATCGAATCTGAATGAGATCCTTGGTGGGTAGAGTAATCTTGCTTGTAGGTTTTTCCCTTTCATCACTTTAAAAATGTCCTGACACTCCCTTCTGGCTTGCAGAGTTTCTGCTGAAATATCAGCTGTTAACGTTATGGGGATTCCCTTATATGTTATTTGTTGCTTTTCCCTTGCTACTTTCAAATTTTTTCTTTGTATTTAATTTTTTATAGTTTGATTAATATGTGTCTTGGTGTATTTCTACTTGGGTTTATCCTGTATGGGACTCTCTGTGCTTCCTGGAGTTGATTGACTATTTCCTTTCCCATATTAGGGAAGTTTTCAACTATAATCTTTTCAAAAATTTTCTCAGTCACTTTCTTTTTCTCTTCTTCTTTTGGGGCCCCTATAGTTCAAATGTTGGTGCATTTAATGTTGTCACAGACATCTCTAAGACTGTCCTTAATTCTTTTCATTCTCCTTTCTTTACTCTGCTCTGTGGTAGTTATTTCCACTCTTTTATCTTCCAGGTCACTTATGTGTTCTTCTGCCTCAGTTATTGTGCTACTGATTCCTTCTAGAGAATTTTTAATTTCATTTATTGTGTTGTTCATCCTTGTTTGTTTGCTCTTTAGTTCTTCTAGGTCCTTATTAAACGTTTCTTGTATTTTCTCCATTGTATTTCCAAGATTTTGGATCATCTTTACTATCATTACTCTGAATTCTTTTTCAGGTAGACTGCCTATTTCCTCTTCATTTGTTTGGTCTGGTGGGTTTTTACCTTGCTCCTTCATCTGCTGTGTATTTCTCTGTCTTCTCATTTTGCTTAACTTACTATGTTTGGGGTCTCCTTTTCACAGGCTGCAGATTTGTAGTTCCCGTTGTTTTTGATGTCTGCCCCCAGTGTGTATGGTTGGTTCAGTGTGTTGTGTAGGCTTCCTGGTGGAGGGGACTGGTGACTGTGTTCTGGTGGATGAGTCTGGATCTTGTCTTTCTGGTGGTCAGGACTGTGTCCGGTGGTGTGTTTTGGGGTGTCTGTGACCTTATTATGATTTTACGCAGTGTCTGTGCTCATGGATGGTGTTGTGTTCCTTTCTTGCTAGTTGTTTGGCATAGGGTGTCCAGCACTGTAGCTTGCTGGGTGTTGAATGGAGCTGGGTCTTAGCATTGAGGTGGAGATCTCTGGGAGAGCTTTCACCGTTTGATATTACGTGGAGTTGGGAGGCCTCTGGTGGACCAGTGTTCTGCACTTGGTTCTCCCATCTCAGAGGCTAGGTGACACCCGACCAGAGCACCTAGACCGTGTCAGCCACATGGCAAACAATGGAATACCAACTATGGAAATGGTGTTGCTTTTCTTCTTTACAAAAATTTGTGTCAATTTCTGATTAAAATGCTGGGCCCTTTGGATCTTCTTCTTAGAATGCCCTCGTTTCTCTTCAGCAAATTATGACTACTTTGTCCCCTACAACTCTGCAAGATTTTCTTCTGCTTCCAACAGGAAGCTTTCTTTGCCTCCATCTCTTTACTGAGGAAGCTGGCACCAACACCCATGTTCTTTCTTGATGTACTGCATTACGTCTGGTATTCATCCCCCAAAACGTAGTTTAGAGCATCATCGGTTTCAGCAGCATGCACCCACAGTGGCAAGCTCTGCAGTACAGTTCTGGGGTTGGAGGCCACCACAAAGAGAAAGAAAGACTGCTAGTGTTGGAGGGTCTCCTGCAGTGGTAAGGGGTGGCTGTGGCTCACCACAGGGACAAGGACACTGGCAGCAGAAGTTCTGGGAAGTACCCCTTGGTGTGAGCCCTCCCAGAGTCCACCATTAGCCCCACCAAAGAGCCTTGTGATTGTGTTTTAACCACTGATTGTTTCGGGACTGTGTTTTGTCACTGTGGAATTTTTATGATCCCTTTGTGCTTAAAAAGCAATTATCATCTGGAAACAAGAACATGCTCCATCATCTTTCTGGTGTTAAGTTGCAAGTGTTTGAAAGCTTTATGCTGTATATTATTGGAGGTAAATTATTTTTTACATCCCAGTTAGGTTTACAGTTCTTTTATAAACATATTTTTCATGAGCCTGTATCATGGGTTAAGATGAGGTACTTCATCTTTCCGAATTTTGGTTTCTCGTTTGATAGCACTCTCCTTGAGTTTGGCTTTTATTCTTAAAATTAAAAAATTTTTCCATAAAAATTTCAAAGCTGGTGACTGCAATTTTGATATCATTTAATGGGGAATGTTAAGTAATAATTGGATACCTGGGACCTAGAAAAAGAGTCAGTTCATTTTTTGTTATGAATTAGTTTTTCTGAACTCCTTACAGTCAACACTAGGTGATAAGTTAAATGATAGTTCCTCTAGCCTCCCATCAAGTACTGGTCCAGATAAAATATGTTTCAATAGTAAGTGTGTGAAAAACCAGGTGTTCCTACAACTCTTGGTGTCTGAGAAAACTTATAGGCTCATTTCTACTCTCAGCCATTATAACTTTCAGCTTTGTCAAGGTGGAGACTCTATTGGAACGATGAGTGATGATTTACTTAACCATTCCCTATTAAGACTTAGGTTGAGTTTAATTTTTTGTACTGAACATCATTTTTTTTCTATATAAAAGTTTCTTTTCCTAAGATAGACTTCCCCAATAGTAATTACCAGGTCAAAGAATAGGAGCTTTTTAAGGCTTTAATCTAAATGACCAGATTATTGCTAATTTTATGAGTTGATAGTGCCACCAGAAGCAGAGAAAGTGCAAGTGTGATTCTTTAATTATTCCCTGACAATGTCTTCACTGTACATCGGCATCACGGTTTACAGACTGCCTTACAGGGAATTGCCAAAGGATGTGTCTACGTGGTCCTCTTAGAACATCACCCAGCCCAGTTGGAGAAAGCAAAGAGTTGTATATGGAAACAAACATGGAATACTTGCATGAATAGCTAAAGATAGGGGCTGGCCATTGACCCCTCGGTAATGGTGAATTTAAAAACCAAGCCAAACAAAAACCCAGCTTCCCAGAGTGGACTGAGAAGGAGGCAGCCCTGGAGTACCTCTGCAGTCTTGTTTTATTGGGGGATTTAGATCAATTAGTAACAATTTCTCTGAGTGCTTCAGGCCTACAAATACACAGGAGAAAAAGGGGGAAATGACCCAAAAGGGTGGTAAGCAGTAATTGACTTCTGAGTGGATTATATAGTGAAATGAGTTTAAATTATACCCACAAAAAAATTTTTACAAAATTCTCTTTCAAAACAATCAGAAATACTTTCAGTTTATGTACTTAAAAAATTTTAAAGAATTACATTAAATACTATCATGGTAGAAAATGTGTAAAATTCAAACAAACACAAAACACAAAAATGAAAATGAAAAACACCTATAATTCCCTGTGAGTATTCTTCTTTCTCTTTCTCTGTGTGTATACGTGTGTGTATTATTTTAAATATTGGGGTCATTATATAAAAGATATATTTGTAGTCCTATTTTTTCCCTTAGTTTCATTTCAGGATTATTTTTCATGTCATTATAAATATTATTATAACATCTTTTTAAATGCTACATAGTGTGGCTATGTCAAAATTTAATCAGTTTTCTAGTGTTGGATAATTTGATGACCTTGTTTCTATAAATAATGCTGCAGTAAACATCTTTGCGGGTAAAACTTGGTATATTCATGGCCATTTCCTCAGGATAAATTTCTACTTGTGGAATTGCTGGGCTAAGGTCCATGTATATTTGTAAAGGCTTCTAATACATGTTTTCCTTCAGAAATGCTGTATCAGTTTACTCTCCCTCCAGCAGCACATGAGAATATCCACTTCTCGGCATCTCTGTCAACATTGAGAATTATCATGAAAAAAAAAAACCCCAAAAAATCTTTGCCAGTTTTATAGATGAAAATGGTGTCTTTTAATTTTAGTTTGAGTCTGTAGTGTTATGAGGTCTTGGTCCTAATCTCTGTCGACATTTGGGATGAGCTGTTCTTCTTTCATGTCTAATTGTTGGATGTGGAGATTAAAGTAAAGATTAATTGAACTCCCATCCAATTCTAAGTGGTTTTATCTAGTTTGTCTCTGGGCTCCATAGTGGTGTCTTCTTTTACACATACTTTCTGAACTCAAGGAATATGGGAATTACTATGGTTCTCAGTTTGTATTACTACTGAGGTTTCCTTCTGCTTTTGGCTTTTACCCACAGCACTTTTTAATGGAACATTTTACAAAACATATTTTTACTTCAGTACGTGCTCTAAGTCTGTCCCTTTCTCAGATTTAGCCTTGGACTTTGTCTCCCCTTCTCTTACCCCAAGAAGCCCATCACCATAGTCACTTGTTTTCCAAAATGGTTTCAGTGAGACCCTAAGATCTCAGTGGAGCCTATTGGGCAATTAAGATAAAGGGTGAGAGGTCAGCCTTCATTCTGGAGTACCTCAGTTATTTTTTTCTTTAGGTATTGGACTTCACTTAGGATTTCAGTCTTTTAAAAGCTTGAAAACATTGCCCTAGTTATTCAAGTTTTTCCAAGTTAGAAGGGGCCTTCAA
Source organism: Mesoplodon bidens (assembly GCF_964165515.1). Classification (NCBI taxonomy): domain Eukaryota; kingdom Metazoa; phylum Chordata; class Mammalia; order Artiodactyla; family Ziphiidae; genus Mesoplodon; species Mesoplodon bidens. The sequence continues at coordinate 62,928,117 of NC_138166.1, forward strand.
GGCTGCCTGTTCAGCCTCCTGCTTGTTGTATCCCTGATTTATAGCCTTTGTAGTTTTGTTTGAATACTCCCAAGGAAGCAAAGTGCTCTCTCCCACTTTCCTGTCTCTTTTGCCTTTTGGAAGGAACAGCATAGGAATAAATTATCCTCATTTTCTTGATCAGACATTAGAATGGGCTCACACAGTGTTTTTATTGAAACATTTATTAATTGCCAAAATTAGAAGCCAGAAAATTTTACATTTAAAAAATTGACTTTTGGTTTCTCTTGAAAAATCATAAGTCGTAGGCACGCTGGGCTTAGCTTTGCCTGTGGCGTGTATCTGGCTGTCCTCTTCATGCTTGGTAATACTCGTCAGTGGTATTGTCTGCTGACACTGAGACAGAGGGTCAGTTACCATTTATCATCAAGTTTGTGCTGCCTTTTTTTTTCATATTATAAACCTGAAAGGGAAATTGTTTTTTTACCTACATTTGTAAAAATTAGAAAAATGAATGGTAGACTGAGAAATTACATATACTTTAGGGTTCAAAGCACTATACTGATTAGTACAGAGCCCAGGAGGCCTGTTAAAATATATTGCCTGGACATGATAGTCATTCATTTATTCAACAAATGTCATTTGAGTGCCTGCTATGTGCCAAGTCACCGAGCTAGTCATCAAGACCTCAGTAGTTCACAAGATAGTCATGGTTCCCCCCCATTATGAAGTTTATAGTCTGGTGGAGTTTTCCGTGTTATTCCAAACCCATAGCTTATAAGCATCTGACAGATGTAAATGGCCATTCTGAGTCACTCAAAGGCGGTAGAGGAGGTGGCCAATTATCTTCTTTTAGTGAGCAACCCCCCCAAAAACAAGAAAGACACACTGAAGCCCCATTGTCCCTTTTTCCTTTTATGTTAATAGAAAAGAGTAGGGACATTTGCTTCCCTGCTGCTTCTAGGTTTCCTCCTAAGAAAATCTGTCATTTATCTACACTTGCTTAATATTTATTAGGCACACTGGCAGAGGAACTGGGGAGGGACACAAAATATGTCAGAAATGGTTGCTCTCCTCGAATTGTTTCCAGTCTAGTCAGGGAGATGAGATATGCACTCCCACAGCTGCAACAGACACCATATTTTAGTAGTTTTGGTAGTTGTTAGATCTTGGGTCTAGTCCACAAAAGTGTTTCAAACTTTTATTGAGAATAGTATACTAACCCCCCATAAGTCTGTTATTTTCTACTACTTTTTAATTTCAAATGTATACTGGTTCAGTTCCATTTTGTCACATAATGGTCTAAAAGAGTCTTTTGAGGACTGGTTTGTGAAATAAACACAATTTATAGTATTGTCTCACTGGGGAAATTCCTTCTATGGGTTTAAATACCCTACTAATAAACACATTTTTGGAATGTTGTAATTAATTTAAGTTGGATATGTCCCAATTTTGGAATTTCATATTCTTAGATTCATGGCACTGCAACTGACTTAGTCATCTAGTCCAACTTTCTGTTGGGTGTTGAAATTTTTTCTTTTATTGCAATCTAAGACTGCACTAGCAAATAATTTTCATCTCCTATGCCAATTCTGAACAGTTGGTGGTAGCTGCCTAAAATACTGAGTTGAGAAGGATTCTGAGGTTTTATTTGGGCTCTAAGGCAAAGGTTTCCATAACCATTTAGCAGAGTTTGTTAAGGACATGAAATTAAGAATGTTTTAATATATGCCTGAATATATGAAGGAGATTTTCTGGCTAATTGGTGTAAGTTTTGACCATCAGCCTTTAGAAATAGAAGTCTCAGTACTATTTTCTCTTTCTAATGGCCAATCTTTCATTCAGCCAGATTCTTTAGGAACTTCACCAAAGGATTTAAGCACAAAAAAAGAGAGCATATAATGAGGAGAGATGGAAAAAGTGTTTCTACTGACCTGCTTTGTTCACTTTTTGAGTTTGGGCCCTTTCCTCTTTACCAAAGTTGAAGCCTGATTGACTGAGACTATCTGTCGCAGCGTGTGCAGCTACTAGGTTCCGGGTCTGTGGGGACAGGGACCACATCTGTCTTGTTCACTCTATCAAGCACATTGCCTGGCATATGATAGGTACCTCAGAGTTTATAGAGTGAATGAATGAATACAACCCCTCACATCTTTGGAGGAAATTAACGATTAGACCTTGGTCTTCTTGAGAGTTACATGGTACCTGGTGCTGGATGCTTCAGCAGGTTTTTGATTACAAATGTGATCAGCAGAAGGATGATGGATATACTTTCACCCCTGATGATGAGGAATAAGTATTGACCATGCCACTGACCCTCTCTCTTGGGAGACAGAGTGTGTGGCCAAGTGTGGCACGGTGATTTCTTGCAATGTAATTCTTAAGCTTGGGTGTGTGTTCCAGTTCTCTTTTCTCAAGCTCTGGAGCTAGGTCATGGGGGTCTTTGCACAGTGTAAACCATTTTTGCTCAATTAATTGGATGAAAACAAAAGCTGGCCTCATGCCCTGTGGTTATTGCTTTATAAGCAAGAGGTGCAGATTGAACTGCAGGCTCCTATAGGTCCAGGACCGGAATGCTGTGGTGGCTCTGGCCCTGCAGAGAGAGCTGAGTTTAAAGCATCTTGTAGCCACCTTTCTGGTTGACTTAATTGGGGAGAAGATAACCCTGCAAAGAAGCATTTCCCAGCCTAGGGAAGTGTGGATAAGAAATCCTGAGAACTTGCTAACAAAACTCCTTAAAGGGTTTTTATCTTTCTCCCACTTTTAAAAAGAAACAACAAATAAAACGTGCCAATCAGATGGCAGTCTCCAGAGTCTTTCATGTCACAATGTGTCCGTTTACCACAGCGTTTAGTAGGCCAATAATACCTTTAGCTTAAAGTAGTTAATAAGCATACCTTGCAGTGTTACTTTTATTTTCTGCTCCCTGTAGCACTGAGCAAAATCCCATTATGCAATTGGGTATTATTAAATGTTAAACAGTTAATTTGTTCTGCATTCCATTAGAATTGCACTCTTTTTTTTCAGGTGCACTTGTCCTTACATCTCGTTTAAAACCTATAATTTATTTATTTATTTATTTATTTATTTATTTATTTATTTATTTTTGCTGTACGCGGGCCTCTCACTGCTGTGGCCTCTCCCGTTGCGGAGCACAGGCTCCGGACACACAGGCTCCGCGGCCATGGCTCGCGGGCCCAGCCGCTGCGCGGCACGTGGGATCCTCCGGGATAGGGGCACGAACCCGTGTCCCCCGCATCGGCAGGCGGACTCTCAACCACTGCGCCACCAGGGAAGCCCTAAAACCTATAATTTAAGCTCACACCATGGTAAAGTCTTAAGTAACCTTTCGCCCCGTTACCTTAATTCTTCTTCATCACACACATTATTTCAGGAGGATTGTGGCAATGGGTTAGCTATTTGTTAGTTAATGAAAATATCTATCATTTAAAAAGCAAAATGTGGACTTGGAGTTTTAATTAAAATTGCACATCAATAAGGACATAACATGTACTTTTTATTGAGGAAAATAGACTTTAAAAAGCATTGCTTGCTTTCTTTTTGAAATAACCATGCTTTGGTTAAGGCCAAACACTTGGTTAAACAATTGATGGAAATGCGGAGCTTATTTCCATTTAAAATATTAAAATATTTGCTTTTTAACTGTAATAATTTTCCATTTTAATTCATTTTCACCTTATATAAATATGCTTAGAGGTTACTATACAGTATAAAAACAAGTGAAACCAGATCCTAATGGTGGTGTGGCAAAAATAAACTTTTCGTTATTTGATTCAAATATGTCAGATAATTTTTTTTCAATCTTGTAGTGAATAAATAAAAAATAATTTTAGGGATTGAAATTTCCTGAGACCATGTTTTAATAGTTCTTGGTGCTTTATTTGGCTTACTTTTATTTGATAACCAGTATACACCATTAAACACGACCAGGTTCAGAGAGAACATTACTGACAATTGCAAACTCTACTCAGTAGTAGAGAGTGTCTGACATATGAAGCCCTTAGGATTACCTTGGATTTTTTTAGCCTAGAGAATTTACATCCTTATGTCACATCAAAAAAAAAAAAAAAGAATAAAAGAAAAAAAAGGTGGTGGTGGCGGTGGTGGGAGTAGCAAAGAAAGATATGATTAAGTCTGGAGAATATGGATTTTTGGAGTTTAATAGAGTCTTAGAAATTAGGTTCAGTCACCTCACATCACAAAAGAATAAAAAGAAGCCCCAAAGATTCAATGACTTGTCCAAAGTCCTCCAGCTAATATAAATGGTTGAGATGGGAAAAGAACTGAGGTCTCTGGGCGGTTTGGTGGGCTTGACATAGATTTTGGGGTCAGAGACAGATCTGGGTTTCAACCCTGACTTCATGGTTAACCACCTATGTGACCATGGGCGGATTGTTGAAGCTCTCTGAGCCTCAGTTTCCTCTTCTGTAAAATGGGGATAATTTTCCATTTCAAGGGCACTGAGTGAATTTCATGAGGTAATGGATTCGAAGGGCTGGTTCAGGGCCTGGCTCTTCTAAGTGCTTAGTCAGCATGGGCTCCTTTTCCTTTGCCAGGCTGGTGGTGTTTTCTGCACAATACACAATAGTTTGACAGCAGGTCATTTATGCAGATTGAGACCCTGGCTATTTTGGCCTTGAGGTCTGAGTTTGCTGCTGGTCCAGCACCAGACATGTGGGGGCAGTAGTATATAGTATACACTCAGCTTTTGACGATAGTGTTGGAAGGTTAGAGCAGGGAATCCATGCTGAGGCCATTCCACACCTTTGTTCTGTGGCCTATGGACTCCTGAATTTCCCCACTCTAAATTTGATAGTGCAGCTGAGGAATCCACAGAGAGGGAGATGACATTGTGGAGGCTGCTGCCTTTTTCTTTTCTTTTTTTTTTTGCAAAAGAAATGTTTCACAGAAACTTTCCCTCTGAACCCTCTTCAGGAGATTTATACAGATTATGAAGTCAAAAGATGGGGTCATTCCAGACTTTTCTTTCCAGGCAAAGAGGCCAAAACATAATTTTAGCAGGTATTAGTAAAAATTGAGAATATTTTACGTATGCTGGGATTCTTGCCAACATCTGTGTTTGCAACTCTCAAGATAGGGCTAAGGTGAAAGTTTTTCCTCCCTGCCCTTGGAAGACTGTTGAAACAAGCCGGCCACAGCTCTTTTCCATTGCATCTGTGTTACCGAGGCCTCTCTAGACACTGTTTTGTGGAGTCTTGGGCCAACACAAATTAATTTACTCTTCACCGAAAGAGCTTCATGCTGAATGTTGACTGCAGGTGTGTTTTGGAGGAAGGGGTAGAGGAGTAAAGACTGAGGGATTTGGTCGTTAGACAAAGCAGGTGTAAGTCATTTGACTATTTCCCAGCAAACTGCAGAACTGCTGAATTTGGTAGGAGGTTTTTTTTTTTTTTTAATGTAACAAATGATTCTGCAAAACGTGAGTCCAGTTAGGTACATCCAGGGAATTTACAAGATTAAAGATAGATCTTTGAATTTGTTTAGAAGAGATGAGAAAAGATCTGTCTCTGAGGGGGGTACAAAATAAACATTTCAAAATATTACCTCTAACATACCATAATTAACTATTGCATGTACAGTCATTGATTAATATGTGAGCATGGTGATCCTTGGTGTGTATGTTTATAAACCATATCCCTTTTATTAGATAAAGAATATGCTCATTTATCCATAAATATGAGTAAACCTCCATGAGAACATTTTAACCAGATATAGCAAAGAAGGAAGTATTCTTTATTGATCATTTTGTGCAGAACATCAGAGAATGTTCCAGCAGAGTGCAGCAAAAGCCAATTATTGCAAAATATACTCTTGTCTTTCTTTAGTCAGTCTGGAATGTGGAGACATAGAGGAATTTCAGATTCAAAAAATGATGAAAACAAACAATAGAGATCCTGAAACAGAGTTCCTGTCCCCCATCCTTATGAGCAGGCCTCAAACAAGTAAAGTTTTCTCTAACTACTCAGCAATGCTGATTTTTCTTGAGGAAGGGAAGTGGTTGTAGCCCAGGATAACACTTAAAAGTTAGTGTGGTCTATTTTTACTTCCTTGTCTTTTAAATATAACTTTTTAAAAAGCCACAAGTACTACGTAACAGAATTCTTTGTCAGAAAATATAGATAAGTAAAGAGAAGGAAATAAAAATAAAAATTACCCTAATCCCACTGCCCAGAAAGAAATCATAGTTTAAATTAAGTATATTTCTTTCCAGATTTGTGAATTTGTTGTATTGTGTATAAACATAAATAAAAAATAGAAGTATTTTTAAATAGGGTCATAAGGTACATACTGTTTGGAAAGTTCTTTTTTCCATGTAAAAATAAATCATTAATATGTTCTATGTTAATAATATATGTAGTTTAGCTACTAGACCTTTTAAAAAATAGTTAACTCTCACAGCTAGTTTCAATAACATTTGTATGGTATGTTTCTGCCTTTTGAAAAAATGTGGCATACTGCTTCACAGCAACATGTAAGTAATTCATTTCACTTTGTGAATAAATATTATTCTGATGCAGACCACTGTATATTTGATGTGTACCACAAGGAATAAATATTTACTATTGCAGACTAGCCGATTTTTCTTTCTGTTGGTAATTTACTTTAAGAAACTTCTCTTTCTAACTTCTATCCCATTCTTAGACAGAGTGATATTTTTTACAAGAATGTGATTACATGGGCTTCCCTGGTGGCGCAGTGGTTGAGAGTCCGCCTGCCGATGCAGGGGACACGGGTTCGTGCCCCGGTCTGGGAAGATCCCACATGCCGCAGAGCGGCTAGGCCCGTGAGCCATGGCTGCTGAGCCTGCGCATCCGGAGCCTGTGCTCTGCAAGGGGAGAGGCCACAACAGTGAGAGGCCCGCCTACCGCAAAAAAAAAAAAAAAAAAAGAATGTGATTACATAGTGATAATACCTTAAATTTGGTAATTTTTTTTTTTTTTTTTTTTTTTTGCTGTATGCGGGCCTCTCACTGCTGTGGCCTCTCCCGTTGCGGAGCACAGGCTCCGGACACACAGGCTCCGCGGCCATGGCTCGCGGGCCCAGCCGCTGCGCGGCATGTGGGATCTTCCGGGATAGGGGCACGAACCCGTGTCCCCTGCATCGGCAGGCGGACTCTCAACCACTGCGCCACCAGGGAAGCCCAAATTTGGTAATTTTTAAAGTGTTGGTTAAGTAGGAAAATAGATGCCTACTTTTCTTGCTTTCTGTCTGCCAAAATTCTATTAATTTTGATTGTCCTACTTAACAACAATAATAATGATATGTTATTATATTCTCAATATGATAATTGTGTTCACAATTATGTTCACAATATGATAATTTTAAAAAGAAGCATAAAAGATTATACTTGGCTTTCCACAAAGAGAAAGAGCTATCAAGTTTTAAAAAAATGTAATTAATAAATACTATTTAGTTGGCACATGAGCACATCCATTTGAATTATGTCTGGCATATGAATATTCCTGAAGGAATCCTCACTGGGGAAGAACTTGAAGTGACCCAGGTCAAGGACCCTCCCATCAGAAATGAGTGCCACTTCCCCAACAGGCTGGGGCAGTGGTCATGATGAGTGCCTGGGATCTGACCACTTGTTGATTCAGAAGCAAGGAGATCAGCTATGTAGGAAACTATAGCCAGGTTAGAGAGATTATGGAAGCGACTTGCTGAGAGGCTGAGGACGTAGCAGACCTGGCTGTGGGATAAGACTGGCTGCAAAAGCACAGGTGTGGACCAGATTCTGTAGCAGAGAACAGCTGCCTCTGCTACTGGGGGCAGGAGCAGCCCTGAGCCTGCAGGGACACAGTGGGAGAGGCCTGCAGAGTCAGGGCCCATGGGTGGGCACACCCTGCCTCTGGTAGTTAGCAGGGGTTAAGATTAAGGGAGTCTTTTTTACGGTATGTAAAGAATATACAATCATAGAAAACAAACCAAAAAACATAAAAATATCTTGTATTGTTTTAGCAACAGAGTTCAAAGTCGGTAAACTTCAAAAATTATAGATACCCCAGGAAATAAATTTAAGGGCTGGAGATATTCATTTTACAAGAATGAGTGTATTAGGACATTTAGAAACCAACTGTAGTTTCTGTTCTTACTTTAATGATGAAACTCGAAGTTGTCTTTCAAGACGTAAGCCTCCATAAATGTAAAGCCACTATGGAGAACAGTATGGAGGTTCCTTAAAAAACTAAAAATAGAGCTACTATATGATCCAGCAATCCCACTCCTAGGCATATATCTGGAGAAAACCATAATTCGAAAAGATACATGCAACCCAATGTTCATTGCAGCACTATTTACAATAGCCAGGACATGGAAGCAACCTAAATGTCCATCAATAGAGGAATGGATAAAGAAGATGTGGTACATATATACAATGGAATATTACTTAGCCATAAAAAGAATGAAATAATGTCATTTGCAGCAACATGGATGGACCTAGAGATTCTCATGCTGAGTGAAGTAATTCAGAGAGAGAAAGACAAATATCATATAATATCATTTATATGTGGAATCTAAAAAAAGGGTACAAATGAACTTATCTACAAAACAGAACTAGAGTTACAGATGTAGAAAACAAACTTATGGCTACCAGGGAGTAAGGGAAGGGGAGGGATAAATTGGTAGATTGGTATTGACATGTACATACTACTGTATATAAAATAGATAACTAATAAGGACCTACTGTATAGCACAGGGAACTCTACCCAATACTCTGTAATGGTCTCTATGGGAAAAGGATCTAAAAAAGAGTGCATATACGTATATGTATAACAGATTCACTTTGCTGTACACCCGAAACTAACACAACATTGTAAATCAACTATACTCCAATAAAAATTAAAACAAAACAAAACAAAACATAAGCCTCCCTAAAAAAATCTTGTGATGGAGGTAAGCAGCCACCAGGGGGCAGCCACAGCTTGGTTAAAACTATTGCATGTCTGAACAATAAAGTATTTTCTCTGGTGGGAAAGTTAAAAGGACTGCTTTTATTCCTTTTTGAACTAAAGCAAATAAAATAAAAAGGAAGTTAAGTAAAGTTTACAAAACAGAATTAATGCATTCTTTGACTTCTTAGCTACTGAGTGGCATTTTTTGCTTCAGCCTCCGACTGCACCATCTTTCTCTGACTTGACTTTCCTGATGTTTTTCTCATCACCTTGTAGCTAGAGAAATACACACATACACCATGTATATGTATTATTTTTATTTTAAAATTCTATCTTTTTGATTCTGTGCTTGAAGAACAAGTGGTTATAGCAAGGTGACTTATGGAGGAGCAGAAGAAAACTTCTTGGCTTATAATTTCAAAAGAATAGAGAGAAGATTGCTCTCTATTCTTATAAAAGAGAGAACCACCCCTTTTCCAAAGCACAGTTTTCTGCTGCCAGGCAGATGCTGCTTGGAATGTACAACCTCTATCCTTTAGTAGTTCTAAAATTTGCCTTAGGTTGAATCTAAAGGGGAGCATTTAAAAATACAGATTCCCCACCTTAGATTCACTGAATTTCAAGGAAGAAGGGATTTAAAAAAAAAAAGTTTTCTTGGTGATTCTGATGCAAAGTCCAGGAAAATGCCTGGCAACTTTCTCTCTTGTAACTTGTGAGCACTACACTAGTAAGAGAATTGTTCAGAACTAACTTTTTAAAAAGTTTGAATTATTGGAAACAGGTATTTAAAAATATCTAAAAATGGTACATGTAATAAGGTTTTAAGCAGAAGTTTTAATACAATTTTATAAAAAATTTTAGTATGTAGACTATATATATATATATATATATATATTTTTTTTCTTTTTGCGGTATGCGGGCCTCTCACTGTTGTGGCCTCTCCCGTTGCGGAGCACAGGCTCCGGATGCGCAGGCCCAGCGGCCATGGCTCACGGGCCCAGCCGCTCCGCGGCATATGGGATCCTCCCAGACCGGGGCACGAACCCGTATCCCCTGCATCGGCAGGCGGACTCTCAACCACTGTGCCACCAGGGAGGCCCTGTAGACTATATTTTAATGAAATTTCTTATTTGGGGGTTTCTTCTTTACACTTATGGTTACCTAAGTATAACATTTGTTTTTTGAATTTTGGAAATGGAAATGTACTTTCCTGCTTAGCAGCTTTTCAAGAAAGATCATGAATGCCAGAGTAATTGGAGTTCCTTTTTATGACTTGACTTGGAGATTTGATCACTCTGAGAGTAACAGATGTACAAGTAGATATTCACCATCATGTTATGGTAAAAAAAATTTTAAATTGTTTATGATTTATTTGGTACACATTTATTTGGTATAAAATTAATATATTATGTGTTCATTAATCTCTCTAAACTATGAAAACTATGTCTAGTTTACAGACAAGAACTTGAGCAATGAGGAGGAAGAGCACTTATGTAAGGACATTCTAACATACTGTAAACACACAGAAGAGCCCTGGATTATTTTGATTTCCATGTCATTTTGTTATCCACTATTTTGGAATAATTGGAGAAGTTCTCCTCCTTTTCCTACCCCCTGTCTAAACTTAGAGACTGATTATAGATCCAGCTGTTAAGTCATTCTTCCTAGACCTCACTTTATCTAGTGGTTTATCGTTAATTAATTCAAAGCATGATGATAATTCACACAGGCACACGTTTGTGAGGCAGTTTGGTCAGGTGATAGATGACTTGGAGAAATGGATGTCAGGTCTCCCCTCCTCAAAAGGCTCAGAAAAAAAAAGTACTGTCATGAGAGGAACTAGAAGTAGCAGGGAATTAAGATACATCTTTTGGGACCTACTCAAGCTAACTTTGACATTGCCTGTGCTTTAAAAAACCAAGCAGGCCTCGCAGTATTTTATTTTGGTGCTGAGCTTCATAAACTAAACCAGTGTCTTTTGCCACTTGCTCATAAGATCCTGCTTGACCTTTCGGTGGCAGCCCTGTTAAGAGAGAAAAAACTGAAGAAAGCACAAACACAGAAACTTTGAATTAGTTCTTCTAAACAAACGAGGATCTATTTTCTTACCTTAAAAGAAAACAAAAAGGAAGCCTGGTTTGGGGTAACATTTATCAAATTTAGACTAAAATAAACCTAGAGGTTTATAAGGTCCAGTCTGTGGAGTAAAATATTGGCATGAGGAGAATGGAAACTTTGCATGTAGGAAAATGTTCGGTAGTAGAATTAGAAGGGAAAAATCACTAGTCATGACCCGATGTTACTACAGCTACACCAGCTTATTTATAATAGGAATTCAGTGTGTTATAACAAAGAGGGTTCTGTAAATGCACCATGATAAAAATGACTAATACTTAAAATAGCTGCTATTTTTTGAGCACTTACTGTGTGCCAGTGAGTGTTAAGTACTTTACCTACATTATCTCAATTATTTTTAAGGGTTCTTTTGCACAGAAGGACTCTGAAATTTTTTGCTTCCAATAATGTAATTCTTTTAAAAGGCATTTCTTTATGTAAACACTTCCCTGTGGATTTGGGATTTTAGGAAATAAAAGGGAAAATATTAGCTAAACTTGTATAAGAGAGAATGATGATATTGGGCACATGGTATAAACTCTCCCCAGATTTCCCAAACTGTGCTCCAAGAAATATTCCTTCAGGAGATATTAATAGGTGTTTTGTGAAAAATGGGTTTTTAAAACACTGAATTCTATATCCTCCTGTTAGGGGTTCTCTAAGCCACATTGGGTTATTAAAGGCTCTGAGAAGTTCTGCTCTAAGGAAACTTAAAAAAAACTATGTTTAATATTTTCCTAATTTATGTAAGCACAGAACACTGTGTGTGGGAGAAGGGAGTATATATTCAATGAGTGCTTGGCTGGTGTTGGGAGACAGTCCTGTATGGTGTATCGTGTTTCTGCACATCTTGCGAGCTAAGGCACTGGCTGCCTTTGCTCTGAACTATCTTTTTCAGACTATTTTTACAGGGAATAGCCTTGGATGATAGAGATAGTATCTCCCTCCAGAGTGAAGCATAGGTTGTCTCTTGTCTAGTATAATAAAGATAGTCACATACGTACTGACCATTATAAAATATTTGGGTTCCCTAAGCTCTGGATTCTTCTTCTGTAACCCAACCCACTGCCTGTGTAGATGTCACCTTGGTTCTTTTTATATCACTTGTGGGAATTTGGGCTCAGGAAACTGGCACAAATGCTGAATTCTGAGTATTTTGTTTGGCTGCACGCGGGCTTTCTCTAGTTGCAGCGAGCAGGGGCTACTCTTTGTTGTGGTGCACGGGGTTCTCATTGTGGTGGCTTCTCTTGCTGCGGAACATGAGCTCTAGGTGCAGTAGTTGTGGCACGTGGGCTCAGTAGTTGTGGCTCACAGGCTCTAGAGTGCAGACTCAGTAGTTGTGGCACACGGACTTAGTTGCTCTGCTGCATGTGGGGTCTTCCTGGACCAGGGCTCAAACCCGTGTCCCCTGCAGGCGGATACTTTTTTTTTCGGTACACAGGCCTCTCACTGTTGTGGCCTCTCCCATTGAGGAGCACAGGCTCCGGACGTGCAGGCTCAGCGGCCATGGCTCACTGGCCTAGCCGCTCCACGGCATGTGGGATCTTCCCGGACCGGGGCACAAACCCGCGTCCCCTGCATCAGCAGGCGGACTCTCAACCACTGCGCCACCAGGGAAGCCCTGCAGGCGGATTCTTAACAACTGTGCCACCAGAGAATTCCCTGAATTCTGGGTATTACAGTTGCTATAAGTAATAAAATTTTTTGTCTTTTGAATCTTCTGCAAGCATCCATGAAAATATGACAGATTAACTTGTTAACTTGCAAGTAGGGTAAAATCTTAGACCCTACACAATTCTTGACAGTTAGGAAATGCTGAAATATGTCCTTGGAGGTAAATGAGTCTAATTCTGGCTGTGTAAACTAGGGTGGGATGGGGTGGAGTAGCTGGGGGAAAAGCTATGAAGAATGGAAAGGAAAGAAAAAAAAAGATTCAACAATGTATGTCGCCAAGATGCAAGAACCTTCCAAACATTCTGGAATATTGAATCTCCTTGCAATTTTGCTCCTCTGAGACAATTAATCTCAGTTCCTATTGCTTTCCTTTTAGGTTGTATTTTCTAGACATTAGTTATATTTTACTACTGTTCTTTTTTATGCTTTATTTTTCCAGGTGTAGAATTTCTATTTATATAATGAAACATAAAGTGGTGGTAGATCATTCGTAATGCAGCTCTTTTAGATTTAGGAAAATGAAAGAAACACACATTTATTGACCATGTATTGTATACCTGGCACTCTGCTAGGCACATTACATGGGTTTTTAAGTGTAATCTTCCATGCTACTCAGGATTTTGGTATTAGTATATTCAAGAAGCAACTTGGGGCTCTGAGGTGGTGGTTGTAATAGTCATAGCTAGCATTTATAGAACACTTCCTACACCAGCTACTATGCTAATAGTATATGATACTATATAATAGTATATAGTACAAGATATTTTCTTATCTCATTCTCATAAAGACCCTGAAATAGTTACTATTATTATCCTATTTTATGCATAAGGAAACAAAGGACCAGAGCAGAAGTGATCCCAGGTCATGTAATTAGCAGAGCTATGATCTGAATGCAGGTATGCATCTATGACTTCAATATCAGGTCATCCCCTCAAGCCTTGATTTAAGGTTTTATGAACATAACAGTACTATGTGGCTTGAGCTTAAGGTGACTGTGTAGTTAAAATCCAAACTAGACATTTTGGAGAGGAAAGAGGGGCAATATTAATAATTGCACCAGGACAAAAGGAATAAGCCCAGACTGTCATGGAAAAGCAGATGTGTGGTCACTCAGTGATGTGGAAATAAAACAAGTAAGTTCTAGGATAGACTGAGCATATTTGCACTACTGATTTTTGAGTTGTTGTTCTAGGGTATTATCTCCCATTGAGTCAATATGTTGAATTCAAATAGCTTTAAGTATTTTAAGTTTTAAGTATTTTAGTGTTCTTTTAAAAGTGTTTTATTGCGAAGGTAGATCCACCCTTACTGACAGTTCCAATATAAATAAAATGGATTACTGCACATCCTTTTCTCACACCTCAGAGTTTTATGGGTACCAGAATTTAGTATGGCCCAAAGTAGAGTGAATATTTACGACATTTTTAAAACAAAACAGGAGAAAATTACTTTTCTCTCTCCTTTCCACCCCGTTAAACTGAGGAACATGATTGACTTGGCTTTATAGGGTCCACGTTTCTAATCTAAATGAAACGCAGCTGAGGATGGAAAATTGCAACTGTATCTTGTCCTCCCAATGTCAACTGACAAAGGATAAAATACTTAAACTTTGCTTTCCTTGACATCATTTTCAGTGGAAGTTAAAATAAAGAGAGAATAGTATTTAATATACAGATCTATAATAACCATGGTAGTTTTCTTGTTGTGACTTATACATAGTTGTTTAATTAGCCTCTACAGGATATTACAGTGGTTTTCAATTGATTTTTCTCTATGGCACTACTTGTTAGATTTTTTGATGTCAGGGTTAGGCTAGCTTTGTATATACATTTTGTGCATTTTTTTTCTATACTGAAGTATTTTTGAAAGGGTATATTCTGTGAAATGATCCCACTATCAAATAATGTATCTTTTGGAGATTAACCATACACTTTAGCATGTTAGACTAAGAGAAATGCGTGTGAACAAATAACTTGTTCACTTTCTTTAGCCTAGCATTTCCCACATTTGGACACCAAATGTCTTTTTTTTTTTTTTTTTTTTTTTTGTGGAGCATCTATTAACTTTCTATAGAACTTTAGAAGCACATTTTGGAATCCATTGGTATGTGTGTATTTCTACACTTATTTGTCATTATATCTCCTTTTCTTTCTTAATTTTGTGTTGCTGTCACTTCCCCACTTTTTTGAGTAGTTTTGCCTTGGGATTCTAAAGAATTCAACCAGAACTGTTTCTATTATTTATTTATCAAACTTACTCTAATTCATTATGTTTGAATCTCTTAATCCCCCTTTTCCTGCCTACTGTGGTTTGCTTTGTTCCTTTTTCAGACTTCTTACTTGAATGCTTGCATGATTTATTTTAATTCTTTTAGAACACTGAAAGCATATAAGGCTATGAATTTGTCTTTGAGCACAGCTTTGCCAACATACACATTTAAGTGTAGTGATGAAGCAGTATGGCTTGGTGAAAATACCATAGGCTTAGGAGGCAGCTGGACCTTTATTAGGATCTTGTCACTTATTTCATGACCTTGAGTCTCACTTTATGCTACTATGAAATGGGACTGTTAATACTTAGCTTTCAGATTTACTAAAAAAGTAATTAAATTTTGTCTGTAGAGTTCATAGCATTTAGTACCTGGATGGTAGATTGTTGACCAATGGGTACTTACCATTATTTTTTTTATATTTTTACAAATAATGTATAATTTAAATTTTTATTTCCCTTTGACACAGTAGTTGTCCAGTAGCTTTTTAAGAGAGTGATTTTACTTCCCCAATAGCAAGATTTAAAAACATATAGTTTTCCTAATATTTAGTTGTTTTGTAAGCTGATCAGACCATGTGGTCTTTAGAATTTTGCATAGGTAAACCTACACAGGCAAGGGATAGGTCTGGATTTGGGTGGAAATATTTTTTGAAGGTCCAACTCTCTCTGCATAACCTGACTTTCCTGTACAGAGCCAGAGTCACATGGTTAGTAGAAATTACTCCTGATGGTGGATAGTTGACAAATATTTTTACTTGGCAGTGCTTTGTAACTGGGCCTTTTTGTGTATGCTTTCAAGAGGATTATGTTGAAATAGGAGAAAAGAGCAAATCAAGTACTGTGTGCTAGCTACCATGTCAACCAGAAAGCCCCTTATATTACATTTGTTCTCGTAAAGATAACCAAAGAAAAAATATTTTATAATATTCCCAAGAAACTCATTCCAGTTTGTCCAACACTTGTGCCAGGAATTTTTTCTTAAATTATTCTCAGAAATCTTTATTTTGCAGTATAATTCCATTATGATGTGATTTTATAAATTTTATGTTTCTTTCATGATAAACCTAGAGGGTTCCCTGAAAAACTAGCTGATATCATCAGATTCAAGGTGTTCTTTTTGGCCATTATGCTAAAGTATTAAACTAAGGTAGCTTCGTTTCTTTTCTTTTTTGTTTTAGCAGAAAAATGCTCTTGGAAAATCAAATTTGTATATTTTATTATTCAAAATAAAGGATGACTTGAAGTAAAAACTATGTAATTTTTAAAAATTAGGTCTATAGGAGAGTTATTATTAATGTCTAAACAAATTTTTATGATAAACATGCTTTTCCTTTTTTCCAAGAGATTTCCCCCCATTTGTATCACATGTGGAATATTATGCTCTATGAGTTTCCCCTGTAGGACTTCAGAGTTGAGGAGCCATTTACCTGCTAGGATCCTCTGTCCTTCACTCTCTCTTAAGGCACTGATCCATTCTATAATTCAGACCCTCAGTTGAAAAAGAACTGACATACATGTGAAAAAGAGAGGGCTTATGTGTTCCTTGAGGCATGTTTCATTAATCACCTAGCCACTTTACCAAGGAGACTGAAAGCTGTGAATCATTTCCTCCAGTGCTACAGGCTAGAAGACCCTTGACTTAGGAATATGGATAATGTGTGCTACAGTTAACTCCTTCATATCTGTTTTATTTCTGTTCTTTGTTTTAACACACAGCATATAGTTTTATACTAATTATAGAGATAAGCAATTAAAATTTTGCATTTCCCAGCATCAAGACAAGTCTTTTATTGATGGGTACTGATAGTTACATGAAAACACATTGTATATTAATCAATAATTTACAGTCAGTGACAGTCATCTGTGTAATGTTTTTCCTCTGACACATCACTGATACAACACAATTTGGCAGTGAGATAGCAACAGTTGTTAATCGATTTTGCATTCCTTCGGCAGAGTTGCATCAATTCTCCCATAACCTAATCCAGCAGAGATATTAGATGGATTGCTATACTGTACTTGCATTTGAAATTTCTTCCTCTGTTTTTACTCTGAGTATTTATTTTCCATCATCTTGTAGCATTGTAGCATTGATTGGTGCAAGTAATGTATTATTCATGCCATTCTGGTTTCATTCCATTAGTGCTATCAGCATTAGTGTTCAGTCTAAAGAGATACAATTATGTCAAGAGCTCTTTGGATCAGCTTGTTCCATTTTGCATTTGTTTCACATTCATAGAAGAGACTTCTTTTGTATAGTAGACCGTTTTATTTTGTTGGTTCCAATTGAAATGATATAAGAAGCTAAGATGAGGCTGATGTAAATGTGCCCTCTTAAATAATTTTTTAGTTTACAAGTAATCATTGTACCAAATGTGGAAAATTTGGAAACATATTAAGGAGGAAAATAAAGTCATCCATAATTTCATCACCCTATTCATGTCTTGATCCAATACCTTGCCTTCTACTCTCTCCTTTTTTTTTTTTTAAGTTAAGTTCATGTTGGACTTCCCTAGTTGTCCAGTGGTTAAGACTCCACGCTTCCATTACAAGGGGCACAGGTTCTATCCCTGGTCGGGAAACTAAGATCCTGTGTGCCGCAACGTGTGGCCAAAAACACCCAAACCAAACCAAACCAAAACCATAAAACCACAAATAAAAGTTAAGTTCATGTTATATATACAGTTTTGAATACTGATTTTTCCTTTACTGTTATATGTAATAAACATTCTGGAAAACTTGATTTTTTTATGTATTTGTAATGGTTCATCTTGTTGTATCATTTTCAAACATTATTAATTTTCAAACATTTATGTTTTTCCATAGTTTTATTTCTATCAGTAGTAATGCACATCCTTGTTCATAAATCTTTGGTCATATCTCTGATTATTTCCTTAGAATAGATTTCTAGAAGTGAAATTATTGGGCCAAAGAATAAAAACTTTTAAAAAGCTCTTGATACATATTGCCAAACAACTTTCCCCAAACACTGAACCATTATCTTCTGGTCAAAAAATGTAATCTTCTGGTTTTAACTTATGTTGTTATAGTCATTTTTGGTGTAATGTTATATATCTCTGTCTTTTTAGTAATATATTCACTTTAGTAGACACATTAGGACATTATTAGGTTGCTAAAATAACTAAGGCAACTCCTTGGATAGCTTCCTAATGCTAAAAGCTGCCTGATGTTTTGGTGGACCATCTTTCCTTAGCATATAATTTTTTTTTTTTTTTTTTTTTTTTTTGCGGTATGTGGGCCTCTCTCTGTTGTGGCCTCTCCCGTTTTGGAGCACAGGCTCCGGACGCGCAGGCTCAGCGGCCATAGCTCACTGGCCCAGCCACTCCGCGGCATGTGGGATCTTCCTGGACCAGGGCACGAACCCGCATCCCCTGCATCGGCAGGCGGACTCTCAACCACTGCGCCACCAGGGAAGCCCAGAATGTAATTTTTGATGACTTAAATTGTTAGATTCTGTAGCTAAATGTATGAACAGAAATATGACATGGGTCTGAGCATTCAGACAGATAACAACAGTTCTGCTGTCTGCTGTGGAAAAGTGAGAGCTACTATGTACTGCTTCATGAATAATAACTGAGCTTTTATTGTGTTTTACCTGTGTTTTTACCTAGTTCCTAGAACCATTTAGTGACCTAGTTTTTTATTTATAAATATGTCTAAATTAGTAGAAAGTCTAGGTACTTTATCAAAACAGGTTACATTTGATGTAATATATCTGCTCATTAATTTATTGAATCTTAAGTAATGGGGATCTAGAATGTACAGTGATGGCCATGACATAATTTTTTATGAGTTTAAAATAATAAGTGGCTTTGACCTTATAAAATATGCAGAAAACACTAAGTTCAAAGGAAATATTTTAATTAGAGTGTTGTGTCTCTGTTACTAATTTTAGCCTTCTATCACAAGACATTTTAAAGAATATTAGGAAATCTCACATCCTCTGTAAAGACTATGTAAAATGAATAATGATTTCTATTCCTTTGTCCAAGCTGGTGGGAACACTGGTTTGATTAAAAAGTAACCCTGGGCTTCCCTGGTGGCGCAGTGGTTGAGAGTCCGCCTGCCGATGCAGGGGATGCGGGTTCGTGCCCTGGTCCGGGAAGATCCCACATGCCACGGAGCGGCTGGGCCCATGAGCCATGGCCGCTGAGCCTGCACATCTGGAGCCTGTGCTCCGCAACGTGAGAGGCCATAACAGTGAGAGGCCCACGTACCGCAAAAAAAAAAAAAGTAACCCTAAAACATGGGCATAATATAAATACTGCATTTTGGGTATAATATAAATAGTGCATTTTACTGCTCTTTCTACTTGAATATCTCTCTTTGGGTCCTGCATTAGTAGACTTCTTACTGATGGTGAAAGGAAGGAAACACTGGAATATCAAGATACTTGGAGTCATTCAAATATTTTATCCGTAACGTTTACTAGCTATATGACGCTTTTCAAGTTCTAGATACTTTCTAAGCCCCAGTTTTCTCCTCTGTTAATGAGGGATGACATTGCCTCAAATATTTAAGGGAATAATGAGTGAAATGCCTCATTTGTAGGAGATCCTTAATAAAAGTTTGTCCCTTTCTAGTCCTTATATGTAAAATATGTGGAAGGTTAGGGCTAGACCAAGAACTGTGTTGAAAGGCGCCAAACCATTAAGCTCGCAGCCTGCAGCACTCAGAAAAGTAATACCATCAAAAATCTTTTTTTTCCTTTCTCTGCAATGCAGATGCATCAATAGATACTGAAATAAATGCCTAACTTAGTGTGTGGGTTGACAACATTCTGTATTTGCAACTCTCTTGGTACTAATTTGCCCAATTTGCAGGAATCATAATTATGAATATGTTATTCACTAAATAGCAGTACATGTTCACTATGGAGACATATTTTGCATGAAAATCATTAAATTGGTTCCAAGAGGATTTAGTGTGTTCTCTTGTGACACTGAGTGTTTGGTCCCTTGTGTTTCTGATATGTAGAAACTTAAGTGCTCACAATTGTCAGTATGATTTGGCCACTCATCACATTGAAGCAAACGTTCTGTGCTGAGTTATCAGGGCATTTTTGGTGGCCAGAGGTGGCACAACGTGTTCACTTGGGCAGGTGGCTTTAGTACCCCATGACCTTCAGTGTAGCCTTCCCCAATTCTTTGATATGGAGAGATAACATACTTGCAGGTTTTTTTTAATGGAAAGTGCCATGCAAATGCAGCTTCAAGACCAGTCAGCCCCCTAACTTCCAAGCAGATTGCTACACTGAGGCTAGAGCCACTACAATTTGGGACTGCTTGATTTGAGCAAGAATTGTTGGTTTGCCATCACCTACTACCTTTCTGCTGCTTAACTCTTTCCTGAATCTTGGAGATGTGGGAACCCTGTAACAAAAATATATGACCACTGCTATCACTGGATGTGAACTTAGATCATAGTTTTGCATGCATGGAATAAGTATGTTATCGTGTACTTGAAGAAAGATTCCCATTAGTTAAAATTTTTTCTTCGTTATCATTACTGATTGTTGTAATATTCCTTTGGTCAGTGTACCCACTTTGAATCATCTAACATCTAACTTCAGATGATCATTACTCAGAAAGTTATTTTCTTAAGTGTTGTATAATTGACACTTGTAATCACGTAATTTATAATCTCACACTCTCATACTGGAAATAATGAATAAAAATATTTGGTTTTTTAAGTCCAAACCAAAGACATTAGATCTCCTGTTATTATTTAACACTCCAATTCACTGTTGACTCCCATTTGCCATTACAGCTTTTTATATCCACCTTGACTGTAGCATTTATGACATTGCATTGCAAACCCTTGATATCACATCTGTTTTAACAACGTTGTGAGCTGTTTGAGGGGAGGGGCCTGTCTTCTTCAGTGATATCCCTAAGTGTTAGTAATTGTCCCCATTGTAAATAAGCTCCAGATAAATTTTTTCCAAATGATCTTGAAATGACTTAACCATGAAACATTATGTAAAACACTCAAGTTATAAAGCATTAGCAGTCCAAGATCATTTTTGTGTAACTTGACTTGGAACTGTGACATGATTTATTTAACATGAATTTTGGTGGTTACATTTGTACAAGAGTAAGGAAATTTTAATAGATGATTCCAAATACCAGGAATTATTATTTTTAACTGTTATTTTAAAAATGGAAGTATAATTGACATAATATTATATTAGTTTCAGGTATATAACATAATGATTCCATATTTTTATAGATTACACATCATACAAAGTTATTATAAAACTACTGATTATATTCCCTGTGCTGTATATAGCCCTGTGACTTATTTAATTTAAGACTGATAGTTCCCCTTCACCCATTTTGCCCCTTCCCCTATGCCCCTCACTTCTGGCAGCCACCATTTTGTTCTCTGTGTCTGTGAATCTGTTTCTGTTTTGCTACATTCGTTCATTTGTTTTGTTTTTTAGATTCCACATGTAAGTGAAAACATACTGTATTTGTAAGCAACAACAACAGCAAAGTATCAGGAATTAAATAAAGAAACAGCCTTCAGCTTTTAAGTGTCAGTTGGACCAGCCTTCTAGAATCCATCTCTGTTTATCGCAATCTTCAGGCCCATCTCAAACATTTAATCCATCTAGAAGGATAATTAGAAACCCCCCAATTCAACGTCATCGCTGTTGTAAATTGAGTTAGGATAAATTGAAACTTGCCTTGGAATTACCCTCTTTAATGTCAGAGCAAGGCTCACCCTGTTGGGAAAGGCTATGCCACTGACCTCTCAGCTCCCATACCACTCTTCTTCCAAACAGTGGTTTGAGAGTATTCATCAAACAAATCCTAGTACTATATCAGGTTAACTCCAGGGAATTTTTAGTGGATATACATGAATGTTTGTTAAACTATAGTTTTAATTTCTGAATTTCAGAGAAGCATCAGAGTGATATCCTTAAGACTTACTTCCAATTTCTTTGGGAAAATTCTTTTGAATTTTACATTAATTGTTTAGCTAGAAACACTGATTTATATTGAGGATTACTATGCATAAGAAGTAAGAGCTTCTTAGATAATGGTGTTCATGTGTTTTCAGTGTATCTTTGGGAACAGCTTTTGCACTTTAACAAATAATATATTCAGTATTTTTGCTAGGCATAGTGTTAGGTTCTAAAATACAGAAATGAAAAAGACACAGGCTCTCTTCTTTAGCAGTTCTAATCCACTGGCAAAGCAAAACAAAAAGTACTTTGAAATACCTTGTGATAAGGGCCACAATAAAAGTTTTGTGTTGTTTTGCTTTTTTAAAATACCATAGAACTAAACTGATTGGCTATCTATATACAGTAAGTCCCCTACATATGAATGAGTTCCATTCCGAGAGCATGTTTGTAAGTCCAATTTGTTCATAAGTCCAACAAAGTTAGCCTAGGTACCCAACTAACACAATCAGCTATATAGTGCTATACTGTAATAGGTTTATAATACTTTTCACACAAATAATACATAAAAACAAACAAAAAACAAAGAACACATTTTTAATCTTTCAGTGCCTTGAAAAGTATAGTAGTACTGTACAACAGCTGGCATACAGGAACTGACATAGAGTGAACACATTCACATCTTTGAAAGTTCACAGCTTGAAGGTTCATATGTAGGGGACTTACTGTATAAAAAATACAATTGGATCCTCACCTCACACCAAAAACAAAAATAAATTCTAAGTGAATTAAATGCCTAAATGTGAAAGGTATGGCTTTTACGAGAATAGAAAAGCATATTTTTATAACATCAGCATAGGGAAGAATTTCCTAAAGAAGCTACAAAAAGCACAGTCCTTAAAAGAAAAGATTGATGTTTGACTATGTTAAAATATAAAACTTTTGTACAAAAAAAGAAGCTATAAACGAAATTAAGACAAAATGTTTTTAGTTCATTCTACCAACAAAGGAGTATGTAAAGGACTACATATAAATAAGAAAAACAAACCCAGTGGAAAAATGGGCAATGTGAAGAAAATTGGGTATGTGAAGAAAATTCCCAAAGAAGAAATGTAAATAGCCAAAAAACATATAAAAAATGCTTAGCCTTGGTAATAATCAAAGGAATGTAAACTAAAACCACAGTGAAATTCCATTTCACACATATCAAACTGAAAAAAATATTAAAATGTGTGTTAGGATAAAGTATTGGCAAGTACATGGAACCATGAGAACCTACCATATGCTACTAGTAGGAGTACAAATTGGTACAATATTTGGAGAGCACTTAAAATGAATTAACTAGGGCTACATCTGTCAGCATTTAAAACAATCTCAAAAATACAATGTTGAGAAAAAATAACCACCTATGGTGTGATGTCAAAGTTAAACAACATGCAGAATGTATTGTTTAGGTATACATACATAGTAAAATATGCAAACACTGTATTCAGGATACTGGTTACCTCCAGGGGAAGAGAGGGTAATATGATGGGAGCAAGGCCCAGAGGGGCTTTGGCTGTATCTAAAATGTTTAATTTCTTAAAATCTATGGCAAATATGGGATCATGTAAGACATTTGTTTATTTGTTTGTTTATTTATTTATTTATTTTGGGGGGATCATGTAAGACTTTAAATGCTGCGTATTTGTTATATTATTTCCTATACCACCTTGTATGTTTTAGCTATTTCATACTAAAAGGAAAGGAAGAAAGAGCACAGTGGAGAATTAATTTTCTGAGGGAAGGTCAGGGAAGGCTGTTTGGAGTAGGTGCCCTTTAAGCTGGTTTTGGCAAAGTGGTATAGTATGTGGAAAGGCATGGGGTTCTGAAATAGCATTTCGTATTCAGGGACCTATATGCAGTTTGTTATTTCTGCAGTTCCAAGATAGGGGTTTGGATGGGATGAGAAAACTGGAAAGTTATTATAGGTGAGCCTAGAGAATGAGCCAGGAATCAGATCTTATACAGGATATTCACTTCCCAAAGCTGGTAAATTTTCTCATACACTGATATTCTCTACTTTAGTTGGGCATTCAACTCATTGAGTTATGATGTCTAGAGCTCCGGAAGAAGACCCTTTTGACCTTAGTTCATAACCTTTGGTAGGTACTTGTAGGGTTTGGAGCACTCTACTGGTACTTTGGTAGATAGGCTACTGATAATGAATACAGAACTTTCAAGCTTCAAGCTGATTTACAAACAGTCAAAATGCCTACATTGTTGAGCAAGCTTTATGGCTCATCCAGTTCTAAAGCCTGGGGCCACCTCAGGTTTGAGGGGCATGCTAGGCATGGCTCTAGTTGTCTTCCCTGGGCCAGCTGGAAAGAGCAGTTTCACCTTTTCTTACTACCACTCATATAGCTCTGCCATACACGTTTTTGTTTCATTCTTTTTTAATACATTCGTTTCTTACAAGAACTTTCGTTGTCTTCCCTGGGCCAGCTGGAAAGAGCAGTTTCACCTTTTCTTACTACCACTCATATAGCTCTGCCATACATGTTTTTGTTTCATTCTTTTTTAATACATTCGTTTCTTACAAGAACTTTCTCTTGGAATGCCCTGGACTGGAGTGTTTTGATTTTTGAGTGACTGCCTGTGTGAGCTCTTACTATGTTTTGCTTATATCAAATAAACTTATCTGAGTTTCAAAGAATGCCCTTTACAGTATTATGTTGGGGAAAAATACTATTATCTTTCCTGTGCCATCCATGATTTCATAGATTTCTAATTTTCCTTCCCAGCCTTCATTATTCCATACTGAAACATTTCTGTCTTCGTAAGGT
This sequence comes from Mesoplodon bidens, assembly GCF_964165515.1. Classification (NCBI taxonomy): domain Eukaryota; kingdom Metazoa; phylum Chordata; class Mammalia; order Artiodactyla; family Ziphiidae; genus Mesoplodon; species Mesoplodon bidens. The sequence goes on from NC_138166.1 coordinate 62,952,851, forward strand.
TGTACCCACACCCACTTTTCCTCTTTCTTATTGATTCTTAAGGGAGTACCTTCCCCTCTAGTCTTTTCTGATATCTAGAGTAGGGCACAAGGAACTGGCTGCGAGGTGGACAAAGCAAGTAAGGTCAACCTTAGCAGTTAGGTTTTGCATGAGGTATTTGTCTAGAACAGTACGTGGTATACCAGGGGAAATTTGATATGAAATCAGAAAATGTTTTCTGGTAGTATAATATAAAAAGGTTTGGAATTTAGGAATGGCAGTTTTCTAGCTATGTAATTTTGGAAAAGACTCTTAGTATCTCTAAGCCACAGTTTCATCCATCGAAGGATAGAAATAATAAAACTTATCTCATATAGTTTTGTAGTTTATTTTAAAGTGCATTGCAAATTATATAGTACCTTACAAATATAAGATATTAGTGTCATCAGTATTCTTCTTAATGATGCTTAACATTCTCTTGACCTTTTTTGGCTTTGTCAATACATGATGTCAGTGTTCTCATAGCTCAACATATACTTTCATCCCTATTTTTAGTGGCCTTTGTTTCATAAAGAAAGGGTAGATTGTTTATCCATAGATGAATTGCAGCTGGCGGCATCCCTTTTAACACCTAAAAGTCACTAAACATAGGATGGTACTGGTGGGGATGCTACTACATGGTGCATGCAGGGTTGTGGGCCACAGTGCTTAGTTTTGGGGGGCTGTCCTCCAGTCTTTGGATGCCATGGTCAAGAATTTGATATCAATAAAGAGAAACTGCCAGAATTTCAGCATTTCCTTCCCAAGGAAGTATTTATCAAGAACCTAAAAGCCTACTGAATTACAAAATATTATTTACAAAATAATTACAAAATATGTTAATTGATGTTAAAGAGTCATTGGAAATTCTTGAATATGGAAAAATTCCAGGATCCATCAGTGCACATTTAGATAAGGTAGGCCAAGCTCATGTGAACCCAAGATATGTCAAAGAGAAGTACAATGAAGGAAAGCCATCCAAATCTGGCGGTCTAGTGTTTTTTTGTCTGCCTACATGAGAAAGAAGGAAGATGACTTTGGATACAGCAATATCTTTGGGCTTTAATAGTACTCAGTACTATGCTGGAGATTGGAAAAAGTGAGCAACATATGAATTTTCAGAGAATACACAAGGTAATTGAATTTTGAACATAAATTAGCCCTTTCTTTGTATCAATATATATATAAAAAATATATATATATATTTTATGCAGCCTGAGTTAGTGGAATGAAAAAAAATTTCTAATGCTGGTGACGCCAGATAATTTGTAGGGTGATTTTGAGCAAGTCATTTACTATTTTATTCTCTTCCTTATCTATAAATTGCGGATACCACTGACCCCTGCCTATTTTGAAAGGCTGTTGAAGATTGACTGAGACAGTGTATGTTACTTGCCATGGAAATATAAGGGTTAAGGTTTTAAGACTTAATTTTTATGTAGTTTAAAATTGTTCAGTAGTGTTCTCAAAGACCAGGCTACCTGTGCTACCTAAGCAAGAAGTGTGACCTTTTGTGTTATTACCTCTTTTGTTCAAATACGCAACGTGTTAGACCAGGAGATCAATAAACAGACTTGACTCTAAAGGATAAAAATTTGGGAGCCAGAGACATAAATGAAATTTGAACAATAAAAATATATTAGCAGCATCAAAGGAACTATGGAATGGTATATACCCATACGACAGTGACATAACTTATAATTCAATAAACGGACATGATCTACAGGAACAGAAATCAGAAGAATGGTCGCTTTCATGGAGGGAAAGGAATTAACTGGAAAAGGGAATGAGGCAACTTTCTAGTTCTATTTCCATATCTTTTTTTTTTTTTTACATCTTTATCGGAGTATAATTGCTTTACAATGGTGTGTTAGTTTCTGCTTTATAACAAAGTGAATCAGCTATACATATACATATATCCCCATATCTTTTCCCTCTTGCGTATTTCCATATCTTGAGTAGGGTGTTCGTTATACAGGTATATACATTTGTCAAAACTTATTGAACTCAACACTTAAAATTTGTATATTTTTGCATGTAATTATGCTTCAACAAAATAATAAAAGCAGAAAAAATGTTTAACTGGAAAAATTACTAGGTATGAAAGAAATAATCAAATGGATACAGATTATCATAGTATAGGTAAAACATCTAATTTTAATGGAAAACAAAGTGAAAAAATCATCAAAGTATTTGGAGTGGAGTTAATCCAGGAATACCCCCCATTTGGTGGGTTCTTGAGCTTGGTTTTGAGGAGAGGATGAGCTGTAGATTGCCAAAAAGAAGGGAAAGACCTTTCAAATCCTGGAAACTCATATGCACAAGGGCTCAGAGGTAGCAGGGTACACACTGAAGCAGGATAGCAGATTGATTTTTTTCAAAGAATTTATGATGGAGTAACAATGCTTTAATGTGTCTATTCATAAAATGAGAACCCCAGTAACAGCTTGTGGAAACTTAATAATTAGTCGTTTAATGATATTTTGGATTATTACTGCATAAAATATATATATTTCTTTAGAATGTTCTTTTTGACATCTTGAGTATTCTTGTTAGTAAAGACTGAAGCTTGAACACCCACATTTTTTTTGCATTTATATATCTAAGATCTCTATTATATCAGGAAGTTAGTGTTCACATGGTTATTATCCCTTTTAATTGGAACTAACATGCGCTTTGATGACTTTTGTTTTATTTCATTACCTTTTTGATTTGTTTTGTTTCCTAAGAATCCATTATGAGGACTTTGACTCATCTTTTGCAGAGCTCAGAAAGTTTAAGATGTGTTAAAGGCATTCCTTTAATGGTTATCTCAACTCAATGCGTAAAAATTGCCCATCAATTATAGGAATGTTTTCAACCATCCCTGGCATATACTTCTAAGAAAATTTCACATTCAGTCAGTTTGACAGTTGAATCCATGAACTCTTGGTCTAAAAGCCCTTGATACTAATTATTGTATTAAGTTCGTCAAAGAACAGGAAAGAGATTAAGATAACAACAGTTTGCATAATTCAGGCTGTAATATAAAACATAGAAAAAGAGCAATGTGGTTTGTGGTGTGTAAGCTATATGTAGAATACAAGTATGAACTTTTAAAAACTGAAATGCATTTTCAAGAAAGTATCAGTGGCATGTATTTGAAGTACTTTGGAAACATTTTACCAAATTAATATTACTTGTGGTGGAATTAGAAGGGGTGAAAGTTAATAATTTTAGAAAGTTTTTTTTAAAATCACAAGCTTAAAGTATTACAATTGATTAAAAGGGAAGTGAGTCCATTTTTACTGAAAAATTATTACTTTCTCTTGAGTGGAAAGGAAAAGGTGATTAGCACCTCACAAATCAACAGCAATTATGGGAAGCTCCAATGTCTATACACCAAATTTGAGAATTATTGTCCTTCAAAGAAGGTGTGCATTAAAGATGACATGATCACTTATATTTGTCTGGTTAGCTTGATGTTTATCAGATTTCTCTAGTTAACCTAGGTCTGGTTAGAGTTATAAGCTGCTTTCACCTGGATTGGTCCTTGTCCAATTTTTATACTATGTAAATATAGGCAGAAATAAAAAAAAATTTCCTAAGAAATAGATTTGAAAACTAAGGAAGTCTGTTGGAAATAAATATAAAGTGTTTTTGGCATCTTATATGTCATGTATGAAAAGTTAATGGAATTGGTTTTCATGACTGGCTAATGGAATTGGTCTCATATTCTCACACCTTGTATATGGGTAAATGGGTAGATCGTATACTCATTTCTGTGAAAAATTATGACCACTCCATGGAAGAACTGGCAGTAATATCAAGAGTTTATGAATTGGAGCATGATTTTGGTAAAACTGGACTTTGTCTTAAGCCAAATGCCTTAATAACCAAACCTTTCAGTCTGTAACTATTCACCAGAATTACTTGATTTTGGTTTGATAAAAAGATGGAGGTGGGAAATGAGAGTTGCTTGTCATTATATCTGCTGGTTCATAAACAGAAAAATGGAAAATTTCATCCCTGTATAATTTGAGTTTTGGCTAGTAGAAGAGTAGTTTTGTCACTGATTTCTCTTAAATCCAGATATCCTGTCTTCTAGGCCCCTCACTTCCATTCTGGGAACCCATATATTAACCTTACCTTTGGACTCCATGCCTTAAATATTGTTTGTCTCCCAAGGACATTAAGTCATTTTTACATATTTTTATGAATACCACATAGAATGACATATAAAAGTTTTTGACCAGTGTGAAATAATTTGTATTGCTACAAAGAGACTTAATATTTTACTCCACTTTGGAAGCCATATTATACATAAACATGCACAATTCATCATTTTAAAAACTATTGAAAATAACTTGTTGACTCTCCATTTTGACCTTTAAGGAGTCCACATTGGAGGCATTTTCTTACAGTCCTGTTAGCAAGCATTGATCTATTGATCAAGCCAAAATGGGGTACATGCGACACCAGACCTCTTCTCTATGAACATGGATTATAACTTTTTAAAAGAGGTTTTACTTGAGGCTAGTTTAGGGCAACAAAGTGAATGCCTGAGAAAAGAAGTCATCAGCAGAGGTTAATGAGTTACCAAAACAAAGGGTTCAAACCATGCTCACCAAAAGTAGAAGTAGTTAAAAAATTAGAGAAGGTGTTTGAATTGATGAGCTGTTTGAGTTGGTCCTCTGACCTCTGAAATGACCTTTCCCATTGACTCCTCAGGTTTGAAAGATAATTCCTCTCCTCTTCTTTCCCCCTAAGGCAACCCTGGCCAGAATTTCAGTTTGTCATTTTGAAGGGTGATATCATGGTGCAATGCATTGGGTCAGGATATGACCCTGCACATCTGTATTTCACTAGGACCACTGAATAGACGTGGCTACCACTGTTGCTGCCTTTGGATGGGGGCTTAGGGTGGTGCCTCCCCAAATCCAAACCAGTCTGCATCTTGATAGCTTCTAATAGCCGGGGGATCATTCTATTCTGCCCAAACGGTTTTTTTCTTTCATTGTCAGTTTTAGAGAACAATGACTCTATTACTCAAGGGGATAAAAATGAAGTAAGTTATTTGAAAGTGGTCTAATATGATAGTTATTTTATATTATAAAGATTTTAAAAAGTTTCTCCTATTTTTCAACGTGTTTAGCTGCTATCTTATCTTCATAGCACTTCTGGAGTTGTAGTAATAAACAGCTTAATCAGGTCTTATAAATTTGTTGTACACTGCTAAGGACTTTAATAGGAAATATAATAAATCCTTTAAGTAAGGACTAGTCATTATAGAAAGCTGATTTGCAACAGCTGAATGTTCACATTATACTAAAGTGAGATATAAACACTCCTTCATAACTTGCATGTCATTATAACACACAGATGTCTTGGCTCCAAGAACACGTGTATTAAATGAGTGCTGGCTTGGATTTATGCCAGGGTTGAGGCTTAGTGATCTTAAGTAAGAGCCCAGAACATCGCATGATGGGAGGTCAAGCTAACTGCCTTTTTATTAAAAGAATTCTAGTATATGCTTTGGAGTCTGTAAATGGTAGAGGGTAGATGCCCAGTGTAGTCTTTTCTCCTACAACATACTTTAAAATCTCTCACAACTAAAGACAAAGCCTTTTCAGTACATGAAGACCTTAAGATATAAGTTGAAAATCTTGCAGAAGACTCTTGCTTTAGGGCAAATAGTTGCTGGCTTAGTTGATTTAAGAACTGCTGCATTTTCCACAGTTTTTAGTTATGTGGGGAAGCTGAGAGTGTAGACTGCATCTTTCCCTGTGTTTAAATAAATTGTGTGTGTGTGTGTTGGGGGGAAGTGAGTGGAAGGAGAGAGGGGGAGGAGAGGAGCAAGGCTATATGCTAGGGCAGATCCATCCACTAGGTCAGATTTTGAATTTTGGTGAATCTGATCTCTATTGGAAATGAATCCATATAAGGACCTACATTTTGTAGGAGGAAGCATGAGTCTGGGTTTTAAGGCTGTAAAGCACTGACTGGTCAATTGCTGGATCCAAAGCCTAGTAAAGATTGAACTGTGATGATATTACTATTAACACTATTATTATTTTAGTTAGTATTCTGATTACAGAACTGTATACTTTTCGAGTGGTCTGCCCATAATCCTCCACCCCCTACCACCCACTGCGTGCCATAGCCTTGTTCTTTTCATTAGGCAGTTTTTCAGAATGTGATGTTTTGCAGAAACACAAATATTGCATTTATGTCAGAAATGCTTGTATACCATGGTAAGTATTTACTTAGTAAACTAATTACATGTTGATGTATAGTTAAATTTTGTTATAAGACCTCTGTGACCAGGTTGAGAAGCTGAGGCATAAAAAGTTTGAGTTGTTATCATATAATTGGAAGGTTCTCTGTTTATCAAATTGCTCCTCTCTTTGTGAAACTATTTTAACCTCTCTAAATGGTATTAATATATTTTTAAGCAGATAATATAGAATTGTATCATTATTCTTTCAAATAATACATTAAGACCTACCGCCTCAAATTTAAATTTATTCGATGTGGGAGTGGGTCTCCTAGGATATAGTTGCTTGAGACGAAAACAGCAGCGACAACAACAACAACAAATCACTTTATGATAGAGACTAAGTCACAATGCTTTATAAGGGAATACAGGAAGCCCTAAAAATGCAGTCCTGTGAGCAAGAGAATAATTCACATGAGCCATAAGTTCCTGTCTTCCTATGTCTGCTATTAGGGTATAATTCTGAGTCCACAGTGTTGCCAGTTGGTTAATATCTGTATATTAAATATTATGTTAATATTTAATTAACTAGTATTAATAATTAATAATGAAATTAAGTATTAAAGCTATTTTCTTGAAAGAACTCAAAATTCCCTTACAACGTTAGGTGTCATAACTATCATTATATCAAATCTAAAACTGGGCAAATGTCAAGTATCAAGTACCCGCTCAGTAGCACAATCATATTTGATAAACAGCCTATCTAAAGGAATATTAAGGTCTTCATTTAAGCTTTACTGGGGGGTGGAAATGTGGCATCTGGCCAAGAAAAGGCAGAAAATGATTAAATGAGAAGGTGGCTTAATTCCTGCCTTCTTCATTGCCTTGTATTTCTCCTATCCCATCAAAAAGGTGATACCACATTTTCCAGGATCAGCCACTTCCTCTCATGCTATTGAGGTGAGTGGTGAGCAATACTAGAGAGAAGACTTGGATTGCTTGCCTTTCCATTCCCTTGGTGTGAAGCACACCAATCCCCAGATAGGATCTGGTGTTGAGCACAGCAGAGGTCTTCCAGCTGGCATCCAGATAAGACCCGAACATGTGGAGAACAGATTTAGTCTGAGTTGACTGTGGGACTCATTTCATCCTATATTAGGCCAAAGATGGCAATCCCTGCTCTCAAGGGAAGACTGCTTACTAGTTTAGGGGGAAAAAAATCCAAACATGGGCAGTAAAGAATCCAGTATATTTATAAGATCAGCAAAGAAGCATGTCATATTATCAAAAGCCAGGATCAAACCTTAGGAGCATCCATCCCCAAACCATGCAAGTATCTTTAGGATTGTGTTTCTTACACATTATCATGGAGGAAGGAAAAGAAAAACAAAGATTGCTAAAGATGTGCAAGAGACAGACCAGAATATTTCACTTTATTCCTATTTGGCAGTTTTCTCCCTTCACTACTAGGCCAGATGACCACAGACTGATATTACGATGAGAGGCCTGAGATCCACAATTAATTACTGAAGCTGCAGGGAAGCAGTCATGGTGGGCCTTCACGAAGGAACAGACTTCAAAGGAAGATAGTCCAGTCAGACCTGGTATTTCAGAGGAGAAACCTCATTACAATTAGCATTTTCAGTACTTAACGCAGTAAATAATAATAACAAATAAAATACATTTTTAGTAGTCATGGCTTGAGTTGACTTTGAGTATTGTCCTGACATTTTCTAAAATTTGCATCTAGAAAATTTAGATCTGATTTAGGTGCTTGTTGGAAGGCTAGTCATCTAATTGTTCACCAAAAGGCTTTCCTATAATGTTTTCCTTAATTTGCTACTAGATATATTTAGTGTTGTTTTACATAAGTGTACCGTTGATCTGTTAAATATTTTTTTGATGTCAGCTGAATGATTAGCAGCCAGTCTGATATGGCCACTGTGGGTCATGTGTCTATTAGAGAATTTCTGTGAGTTTTAAACTAATGCTGACTTTGGATCACTTTTGCCCTAGATACATTATTTTTGGAAGTTTCAAAAAAAATTAGAGAATCATAGTTGATTTTAATGAAGAAAGAAAGGTGGGTATATGTTGTTCAGGGACCCCAGGTTGCCTACATGGTATCTAGCACCCCTTTTCTTACTAGTAGAACTCCAGTTTTATTTGGGGGTTGGGGAAAGGAGTGGGTGGGCAAGGTTTTATTGGTACCTAGTTAAAAGCCCCTCCATTTTCTAGGCTCTCTTTCAGCTCAGAGTGGACATGTTCCACAGATCTGGCCAGTGAGATGGAAGTGGAAGGCCTCCTGCCTTCTTTGATGTTCCATCACACCGATTCCAGGCTGCCAGATTTCTGCCTCTGTTAGCCATGATAGCTGCAACATTGCTCACCATGTGGGAAAACAAGGACTTGCTCTGATCATTGTGTGTGTGCCAGCGCCAGACTGTTTCTTTGGCCCCCAAATGTCCTGATTTCAGCTCTGCTGAGACCTTCGGATATTTCCCCAGCTCAGGCCTCTCTCTCTTCTTTGTTTCCTAGCTTTTCTGTTGTCTGACACACATTCTCTTAGACTGGGGTTGGTTTTTCAGATTGAGATGTAGTATGAGTGCCTTCCCTTTGTCATGGCAGTTTTCCACTTTAAGGGCTATGGTATATAGTCTCTCATTTGCTGTTCTGAAGGCAGCAAAGGGTCAGGGTATAGAGCAGTCACTATAGAGCAGTGACTTTATAGTCAGACTAACCTGTATTTGAATCAATGTCTGACCTCAGAAAATTTACCCAGCTCACTGGTGCCTCAGTGTTCTCATTTCTCTATTGGGGGTAATATTTTCCTTATAAGATTGTTTGTGTGTTAAATGAGATAATGGACACAAAACTCTGAATATGATTCATGGAACACACTAAGTGCTCAGTAAATGATATTTATTATTAAATATTATTTAAAACAATGCATTTTTAATGTTTCATGTATTTCAAAAAGACAGTAGAGTAAATGTAATAAGTTATGAAGGTAAGAGAGTCATGGTAGGAAGACACTCTAGCAACAGTGGGAAGTAACAACTGATTGTGTGACTGGAAGAAAGAAGACAGACACTATAAAATTAGGTATAAGAGCAACAATTGTTCAATAGTTACAGTCATGTAGTATAGGATCAAAAGAGCTTTCCACCTCTCCATAATTTCTTCCAGCTGAATAAATGTACAGCTGAATACAGCAGTTGATATTCATAATAGGGACTTCTTTGAGTCATCAGGAAAAGATTAAATTATGTGAAGTGCACTCCATTTAAGAAGGCAGTGGAGTTGGAGCACAATTTAGAAAGGTTTTTCATCAAAATAGTGCCTTTTTTACTGATGGCTCTGCAGACCCTCAGCCTATATAAAAATCCCTGATGTTCCATATGAACATTTAAAGTGCTGGAAAGCAGGCTAGATCTCAGTAGTTCTGGAGTAAGAATGTCAGTGCCATTAGCAAGACATGCTTTTCAGATGATGTAATGTTCCAGAGGATTTACATCCTCTGACTCCACTCACAAAAGCAGCTGAGCTAAAGGGAAGAAGGGGCTAAGTGACCCTTGCTGGGCTGACAGTGCTAGCCTAGATCTAAATACATGTTACTCTGGATTTAAGCAGGACTTAGGAGCCTTTTGGCTCTTCACTGAGGGTAAGGGTTGCCCCTGAGCCCTTCCTCCTTGCTCTGCCTGGGAGGCAGTATTGTATAGTGGTCAAGAGCATGAGCTTTGAGATCTACCAGTTAAGGGATGCTTTTGGCTGTAACTGAAACCCAATTCAGACTGGCTTAACCAATAAGGCAACGTATGGGTCCATATAACTGAAAGTCCAGAGGATTCAGGGTTGTCTATCCAGTGGCTTCCATTCTGTTTTCCTGTGACTCACTTCGTTTTGCCTTCCTCTGTGTTTTGGTTTCATCCTCAGTCTGGTAATGGTGAGATGTCCACAGTAGTGCTGGACACGGGACATCTGGAGACTTACGAAGCATCCAGCAGACTTTTCCTTCTGTTTCTCTGGTCTATATTGGGTCATCTACTCATTTTGGAAGCAATCTCTGATTCTGGAGGAATGTTAACTATTGAGTAGCTTAGTCCAGGTGCCTGGATCAGTCATTTTGAGGAATGGGATTATCATGATTGGTTTAGACAAATCATGATTTACCTCTAGAGCTGGAGTCAAACCACCTAAATCACAATGGCTGCTATGCTGTGGGTGGATAGGTATTGAGGATAACACAATATTCTTTCTAGAGTCAAACAGGACTTGTTCCCAAGTTTCAGCTCCATCATTTACTAGCTGCAGGCCCCCGCCTAACATTTGTGGGCCCTGAGGGAAGAATACAAATGATGGCTCACATACCGTATGTCAAAACGTTTAAAAAAGTTATAAATCAAGCCAATTTCTCCTACCCTGACAAATTTACCTTTATAGTGACCTAGAAAGTCACGTTTGAATTTGAATTCCTGGATATTTCAGAGTTCTGCCCTAGAACATGGTTACACAAGGAGAGTAGGACTTAGGTCTGCTGTCTGTGTCCGTAGCCTCCCTGCCTATTATCCTACACTGTAAAGTGTTGACATGCCAGCCCATAGTCCAGGCTGTGTCTTTCACATTCAGAAGGCCACCCCTTGTCTACCTTGGGCCTAGGCATGTGAGCATGTGATACCTGCTATACAGTCAACCCTGCAGAAGGATTTGGGAAAGAGGCTCTGGAGGTGAGCTTGGGGCAGTTTGGGCAGGGAATTCTGAGCTAATCAAAACATGTCTAGAGGGCTTCCCTGGTGGCGCAGTGGTTAAGAATCTGCCTGCCGAAGCAGGAGACACGGGTTTGAGCCCTGGTCCGGGAAGGTACCACATGGCACGGAGCAGCTAAGCCCGTACCACCACAATGACTGAGCCTGCACTCTAGAGCCTGTGAGCCACAACTACTGAGCCTGCATGCCACAACTACTGAAGCCAGTGTGCCTAGAGCCTGTGCTCTGCAACAAGAAAAGCCACCACAGTGAGAAGCCTACACACCACAACGAAGAGTAGCCCCCGCTCGCTGCAACTAGAGAAAGCCCGTGTGCAGCAACAAAGACCCAATGCAGCCAAAAATAAAAACAAATAAATAAATTTATTTAAAAAAACCCAAACATGTGACTTTGGTTGATACATACCCTTGGCCTTATACCCTATTGTATCCTTGGAGAGAAGTATAGAAGTATAGAAAGCAGGGCCCCACTCTGGCCTTTCAAAGCCCAGTACCCAGGGTAAAAGCTCACTTTCCTGGTATAAGGGCAATTCTGATGAGCTATGAGAACACAAGTAACAATTCCCCTGAGACTCAGTTTTCTTTTGTAAAGTGGGACAATGCATGTAATATCCAGTTAATCGAGTTGTGAAGGCTAAGTGAGATGAGGTATGCCAAATACTCACCAAATGCCAGGTCCATTTAGTGTCATTAAGTATCCCAGTACACAGTGTTTCCTGGCTCTGATTCTCACTAATGGGAAGACCTTGGACAAGTAAGTTGCTTCATCTCTTCAAACATCACTCTCTCTTTAAAATACGGTTGGTGGTGCCTTTGGAGCTGTTGATGGATATAATGGGAGGGAACATAAAATACACCTCTGCGTTTCTTTTTTTTTAATTTATTTTTTAAATTTATTTTTATTTTTTAACAACTTTATTAGAGTATAATTGCTTTACAATGGTGTGTCAGTTTCTGCTTTATAACAAAGTGAATCAGTTATACATATACGTATGTCCCCATATCTCTTCCCTCTTGCATCTCCCTCCCTCCCACCCTCGCTATCCCACCCCTCTAGGTGGTCACAGAGCACCGAGATGATCTTCTTGTGCTATGCGGCTGCTTCCCACTAACTATCTGTTTTACGTCTGGTAGTGTATATATGTCCATGCCACTCTCTCACTTTGTCCCAGCTTACCCTTCCCCCTCCCCATATCCTCAAGTCCATTCTCTAGTAGGTCTGCATGTTTATTCCCGTCTTGCCCCTAGGAAGGTGAAGTCTTAACCACTGGACAACCAGGGAAGTACCCTCCTGCACTCTGTATGACAGTCTCTAGGTCCATCCATCTCACTACAAATAACTCAGTTTCGTTCCTTTTTATGGCTGAGTAATATTCCATTGTATATATGTGCCACATCTTCTTTATCCATTCATCTGTTCATGGACACTTAGGTTGCTTCTATGTCCTGACTATTGTAAATAGAGCTGCAATGAACATTCTGGTACATGACTCTTTTTGAATTATGGTTTTCTCAGGGTATATGCCCAGTAGTGGGATTGCTGGGTCGTAAGGTAGTTCTATTTTTAGTTTTTTAAGGAACCTCCATACTATTCCCCATAGTGGCTGTATCAATTTACATTCCCACCAACAGTGCAACAGGGTTCCCTTTTCTCCACACCCTCTCCAGCAATTATTGTTTGTAGATTTTTTGGTGATGGCCATTCTGACTGGTGTGAGATGATATCTCGTAGTTTTGATTTGCATTTCTCTAATGATTACTGATGTTGAGCATTCTTTCATGTGTTTGTTGGCAACTTGTGTATCTTCTTTGGAGAAATGTCTATTTAGGTCTTCTGCCCATTTTTGGATTGGGTTGTTTGTTTTTTTGATATTGAGCTGAATGAGTTGCTTGTATGTTTCGGAGATTAATCTTTTGTCAGTTGCTTCATTTGCAAATATTTTCTCCCATTTGAGGGTTGTCTTTTCATTTTGTTTAGGGTTTCCTTTGCTGTGCAAAAGCTTTTAAGTTTCATTAGGTCCCATTTGTTTATTTTTGTTTTTATTTCCATTTCTCTAGGAGGTGGGTCAAAAAGGATCTTGCTGTGATTTATGTCAGAGTGTTCTGCCTATGTTTTCCTCTAAGAGTTTGATGGTGTCTGGCCTTACATTTAGGTCTTTAATCCATTTTGAGTTTACTTTTGTGTATGGTGTTAAGGAGTGTTCTAATTTCATTCTTTTACATGTAGCTGTCCAGTTTTTCCAGCACCACTTACTGAAGAGGCTGTCTTTTCTCCACTGTAATTCTTGCCTCCTTTATCAAAGATAAGGTGACTGTATGTGCATGGGCTTATCTCTGGGCTCTCTATCCTGTTCTATTGATCTATATTTATGTTTTTGTGCCAGTACCATACTGTCTTGATTACTGTAGCTTGGTGTATAGTCTGAAGTCAGGGAGCCTGATTACTCCAGCTCCGTTTTCCTTTCTCAAGATTGCTTTGGCTATTGGGGGTCTTTTGTGTTTCCATACAAACAGTGAATTTTTTTGTTCTAGTTCTGTGAAAAATGCCTGTGGTAGTTTGATAGGGATTGCATTGAATCTGTAGATTCCTTTGGGTGGTGTAGTCATTTTCACAATGTTGATTCTTCCAATCCAACAACATGTTATATCTCTCCATCTATTTATATCATCTATAATTTCTTTCATCAGTGTCTTATAATTTTCTGCATACAGGTCTTTTGTCTCCTTAGGTAGGTTTATTCCTAGATATTATATTATTTTTGTTGCAGTGGTAAATGGGAGTGTTTTCTTAATTTCACTTTCAGATTTTTCATCATTAGTGTATAGAAATGCAAGAGATTTCTGTGCATTAATTTTGTACCCTGCTACTTTACCAAATTCATTGATTAGCTCTAGTAGTTTTCTGGTAGCATCTTTAGGATTCTCTATGTATAGTATCATGTCATCTGCAAACAGTGACAGCTTTACTTCTTCTTTTCCGATTTGGATTCCTTTTATTTCATTTTCTTCTATGATTGCTGTGGATAAAAATTCCAAAACTATGTTGAATAATAGTGGTGAGAGTGGGCAACCTTGTCTTGTTCCTGATCTTAGTGGAAATGGTTTCAGTTTTTCACCATTGAGGACATTGGCTGTGGGTTTGTCATATATGGCCTTTATTATGTTGAGGAAAGTTCCCTCTATGCCTACTTTCTGCAGGGTTTTTATCATAAATGGGTGTTGAATTTTGTCGAAAGCTTTCTCTGCATCTATTGAGATGATCATATGGTTGTTCTCCTTCAATTTGTTAATATGGTGTTTCACACTGATATACGTATATTGAAGAATCCTTGCATTCCTGAGATAAACCCCACTTGATCATGGTGTATGATCCTTTTAATGTGCTGTTGGATTCTCTTTGCTAGTATTTTTTTTTTTGAGGATTTTTGCATCTATGTTCATCAGTGATATTGGCCTGTAGTTTTCTTTCTTTGGGACATCTTTGTCTGGTTTTGGTATCAGAGTGATGGTGGCCTCGTAGAATGAGTTTGGGAGTGTTCCTTCCTCTGTTGTATTTTGGAAGAGTTTGAAAAGGATAGGTGTTAGCTCTTCTCTATATGTTTGATAGAATTCGCCTGTGAAGCCATCTGGTCCTGGGCTTTTGTTTGTTGGAAGATTTTTAATCACAGTCTCAATTTCAGTGCTTGTGATTGGTTTGTTCATATTTTCTATTTCTTCCTGGTTCCGTCTCGGAAGGTTTTGCATTTCTAAGCATCTGTCCATTCCTTTCAGGTTGTCCATTTTATTGACATATAGTTGCTTGTACTAATCTCTCATGATCCTTTGTATTTCTGCAGTGTCAGTTGTTACGCTCCTTTTTCATTTCTAATTCTATTGATTTGAGTGTTCTCCCTTTTTTTCTTGATAAGTCTGGCTAATGGTTTATCAATTTTGTTTATCTTCTCAAAGAACCAGCTTTTAGTTTTATTGATCTTTGCTATCGTTTCCTTCATTTCTTTTTCATTTATTTCTGATCTGATCTTTATGATTTCTTTTCTTCTGCTAACTTTGGGGTTTTTTTGTTCTTCTTTCTCTAATTGCTTTAGGTGTAAGGTTAGGTTGTTTATTTGAGATGTTTCTTGTTTCTTAAGTTAGGCTTGTATAGCTATAAACTTCCCTCTTAGAATTGTTTTTCCTGCATCCCATAGGTTTTGGGTCATTGTGTTTTCATTTCATCTAGGTATTTTTTGATTTCTTCAGTTATCTCTTGGTTATTAAGTAGTGTGTTGTTTAGCCTCCATGTGTTTGTATTTCTTACAAATTTTTTCCTGTAATTGTTATCTAGTGTCATAGTGTTGTGGTAAGAAAAGATACTTGATACGATTTCAGTTTTCTTAAATTTACCAAGGCTTGATTTGTGACCCAAGATATGATCTATCCTGGAGAATGTTCCATGAGCACTTGAGAAGAATGTGTATTCTGTTTTTTTTTTTTTTTTTGCTTTATAACAAATTTAATCAGTTATACATATACATATGTCCCCATATCCCCTCCCTTTTGCGTCTCCCTCCCACCCTCCCTATCCCACCCCTCCAGGTGGTCACAAAGCACCGAGCTGATCTCCCTGTGCTATGTGGCTGCTTCCCACTAGCTATCTACCTTACGTTTGTTAGTGTATATATGTCCATGCCGCTCTTTCACTTTGTCACAGCTTACCCTTCCCCCTCCCCATATCCTCAAGTCCATTCTCTAGTAGGTCTGTGTCTGTATTCCTGTCTTACCCCTATGTTCTTCATGACTTTTTTTTTTCTTAAATTCCATATATATGTGTCAGCATACAGTATTTGTCTTTCTCTTTCTGACTTACTTCACTCTGTATGACAGACTCTAGGTCCATCCACCTCATTACAAAGAGCTCAATTTCATTTCTTTTTATGGCTGAGTAATATTCCATTGTATATATGTGCCACATCTTCTTTACCCATTCATCTGATGATGGACACTTAGGTTGTTTCCATCTCCGGGCTATTGTAAATAGGGCTGCTATGAACATTTTGGTACATGTCTCTTTTTGAATTATGGTTTTCTCAGGATATATGCCCAGTAGTGGGATTGCTGGGTCATATGGTAGTTCTATTTGTAGTTTTTTAAGGAAGCTCCATACAGTTCTCCATAGTGGCTGTATCAATTCACATTCCCACCAGCAGTGCAAGAGTGTTCCTTTTTTTCCACACCCTCTCCAGCATTTATTGTTTCTAGATTTTTTGATGATGGCCATTCTGACTGGTGTGAGATGATATCTCATTGTAGTTTTGATTTGCATTTCTCTAATGAGCAAAGATGTTGAGCATCCTTTCATGTGTTTGTTGGCAGTCTGTATATCTTCTGTGGAGAAATGTCTATTTAGGTCTTCTGCCCATTTTTGGATTGGGTTGTTTGTTTTTTTGTTATTGAGCTGCATGAGCTGCTTATAAATTTTGGAGATTAATATTTGTCAGTTGCTTCATTTACAAATATTTTCTCCCATTCTGAGGGTTGTCTTTTCGTCTTGTTTATGGTTTCCTTTGCTGTGCAAAAGATTTTAAGTTTCATTAGGTCCCATGTGTTTATTTTTGTCTTTATTTCCATTTCTCTAGGAGGTGGGTCAAAAAGAATCTTGCTGTGATTTATGTCATAGAGTGTTCTGCCTATGTTTTCCTCTAAGAGTTTGATAGTGTCTGGCCTTACATTTAGGTCTTTAATCCATTTTGAGCTTATTTTTGTGTATGGTGTTAGGGAGTGATCTAATCTCATACTTTTACATGTCCCTATCCAGTTTTCCCAGCACCACTTATTGAAGAGACTGTCCTTTCTCCACTGTACATTCCTGCCTCCTTTATCAAAAATAAGGTGACCATATGTCCGTGGGTTTATCTCGGGGCTTTCTATCCTGTTCCATTGATCTATCTTTCTGTTTTTGTGCCAGTACCATACTGTCTTGATTACTGTAGCTTTGTAGTATAGTCTGAAGTCAGGGAGCCTGATTCCTCCAGCTCCATTTTTCGTTCTCAAGATTGCTTTGGCTATTTGGTGTCTTTTGTGTTTCCATACAAATTGTGAAATTTTTTGCTCTAGTTCTGTGAAAAATGCCAGTGGTAGTTTGATAGGGATTGCATTGAATCTGTAGATTGCTTTGGGTAGTAGAGTCATTTTCACAAGGTTGATTCTTCCAATCCAAGAACATGGTACATCTCTCCATCTATTTGGATCATCTTTAATTTCTTTCATCAGTGTCTTATAATTTTCTGCATACAGGTCTTTTGTCTCCTTAGGTAGGTTTATTCCTAGATATTTTATTTTTTTGTTGCAATGGTAAATGGGAGTGTTTTCTTGATTTCACTTTCAGATTTTTCATCATTAGTATATAGGAATGCCAGAGATTTCTGTGCATTAATTTTGTATCCTGCAACTTTACCAAATTCATTGATTAGCTCTAGTAGTTTTCTGGTAGCATCTTTAGGATTCTCTATGTATAGTATCATGTCATCTGCAAACAGTGACAGCTTTACTTCTTCTTTTCCGATTTGGATTCCTTTTATTTCATTTTCTTCTATGATTGCTGTGGCTAAAACTTCCAAAACTATGTTGAATAAGAGTGGTGAGAGTGGGCAACCTTGTCTTGTTCCTGATCTTAGTGGAAATGGTTTCAGTTTTTCACCATTGAGGATGATGCTGGCTGTGGGTTTGTCATATATGGCCTTTATTATGTTGAGGAAAGTTCCCTCTATGCCTACTTTCTGCAGGGTTTTTATCATAAATGGGTGTTGAATTTTGTCGAAAGCTTTCTCTGCATCTATTGAGATGATCATATGGTTGTTCTCCTTCAATTTGTTAATATGGTGTATCACGTTGATTGATTTGCGTATATTGAAGAATCCTTGCATTCCTGGAATAAACCCCACTTGATCATGGTGTATGATCCTTTTAATGTGCTGTTGGATTCTGTTTGCTAGTATTTTGTTGAGGATTTTTGCATCTATGTTCATCAGTGATATTGGCCTGTAGTTTTCTTTCTTTGTGACATCCTTGTCTGGTTTTGGTATCAAGGTGATGGTGGCCTCGTAGAATGAGTTTGGGAGTGTTCCTCCCTCTGCTATATTTTGGAAGAGTTTGAGAAGGATAGGTGTTAGCTCTTCTCTAAATGCTTGATAGAATTCACCTGTGAAGCCATCTGGTCCTGGGCTTTTGTTTGTTGGAAGATTTTTTATCACAGTTTCAATTCCAGTGCTTGTGATTGGTCTGTTCATATTTTCTATTTCTTCCTGATTCAGTCTTGGCAGGTTGTGCATTTCTAAGAATTTGTCCATTTCTTCCAGGTTGTCCATTTTATTAGCATAGAGTTGCTTGTAGTAATCTCTCATGATCTTTTGTATTTCTGCAGTGTCAGTTGTTACTTCTCCTTTTTCATTTCTAATTTTATTGATTTGAGTCTTCTCCCTTTTTTTCTTGATGAGTCTGGCTAATGGTTTATCAATTTTGTTTATCTTCTCAAAGAACCAGCTTTTAGTTTTATTGATCTTTGTTATCGTTTCCTTCATTTCTTTTTCATTTATTTCTGATCTGATTTTTATGATTTCTTTCCTTCTGCTAACTTTGGGATGTTTTTGTTCTTCTTTCTCTAATTGCTTTAGGTGCAAGGTTAGGTTGTTTATTCGAGATGTTTCCTGTTTCTTAAGGTGGGATTGTATTGCTATAAACTCCCCTCTTAGAACTGCTTTTGCTGCATCCCATAGGTTTTGGGTCGTCGTGTCTCCATTGTCATTTGTTTCTAGGTATTTTTTAATTTCCCCTTTGATTTCTTCAGTGATCACTTTGTTATTAAGTAGTGTATTGTTTAGCCTCCATGTGTTTGTATTGTTTACACCTCTTTTCCTGTAATTGATATCTAGTCTCATAGCACTGTGGTCGGAAAAGATACTTGATACAATTTCAATTTTCTTAAATTTACCAAGGCTTGATTTGTGACCCAAGATATGATCTATCCTAGAGAATGTTCCATGAGCACTTGAGAAAAATGTGTATTCTGTTGTTTTTGGATGGAATGTCCTATAAATATCAATTAAGTCCATCTTGTTTAATGTATCATTTAAAGCTTGTGTTTCCTTATTTATTTTCATTTTGGATGATCTGTCCATTGGTGAAAGTGGGGTGTTAAAGTCCCCTACTATGATTGTGTTACTGTCGATTTCTCCTTTTATGGCTGTTAGTATTTGCCTTAAATATTGAGGTGCTCCTATGTTGGGTGCATAAATATTTACAATTGTTATATCTTCTTGGATCGATCCCTTGATCATTATGTAGTGTCCTTCTTTGTCTCTTCTAGTAGTCTTTATTTTAAAGTCTATTTTGTCTGATATGAGAATTGCTACTCCAGCTTTCTTTTGGTTTCCATTTGCATGGAATATCTTTTTCCATTCCCTTACTTTCAGTCTGTATGTGTCTCTAGGTCTGAAGTCGGTCTCTTGAAGACAGCATATATATGGGTCTTGTTTTTGTATCCATTCAGCCAATCTGTGTCTTTTGGTGGGAGCATTTAGTCCATTTACATTTAAGGTAATTATGGATATATATGTTCCTATTCCCATTTTCTTAATTGTCTTGGGTTCGTTATTGTAGGTCTTTTCCTTCTGTTGTGTTTCTTGCCTAGAGAATTTCCTTTAGCATTTGTTGTAAAGTTGGTTTGGTGGTGCTGAACTCTCTCAGCTTTTGCTTGTCTGTAAACGTTTTAATTTCTCCATCAAATCTGAATGAGATCCTTGCTGGGTAGAGTAATCTTGGTTGCAGGTTTTTCTCCTTCATCACTTTAATTATGTCCTGCCACTCCCTTCTGGCTTGTAGAGTTTCTGCTGAGAGATCAGCTGTTATCCTGATGGGGATTCCCTTGTGTGTTATTTGTTGTTTTTGCCTTGCTGCTTTTAATATGATTTCTTTGTGTTTAATTTTGACAGTTTGATTAATATGTGTCTTGGCGTATTTCTCCTTGGATTTATCCTGTATGGGACTCTCTGTGCCTCCTGGACTTGATTAACTATTTCCTTTCCCATATTAGGGAAGTTTTCAACTATAATCTCTTCAAATATTTTCTCAGTCCCTTTCTTTTTCTCTTCTTCTTCTGGAACCCCTATAATTCGAATGTTGGTGCGCTTAATGTTGTCCCAGAGGTCTCTTACACTGTCCTCTCTTCTTTTCATTCTTTTTTCTTTATTTTGCTCTGCAGCAGTTATTTCCACTATTTTATCTTCCACCTCACTTATCCGCTCTTCTGCCTCAGTTATTCTGCTATTGATCCCATCTAGAGTATTTTTTATTTCATGTATTGTGTTTTTAATCGATGCTTGATTCATCTTTAGTTCTTCTAGGTCCTTGTTAACTGTTTCTTGCATTTTGTCTATTCTATTTCCAAGATTTTGGATCTGGGAAATAGAATCTTGGATCATCTTTACCATCATTATTCTGAATTCTTTTTCAGGTAGACTGCCTATTACCTCTTCATTTGTTAGGTCTGGTGGGTTTTTATCTTGCTCCTTCTCCTGCTGTGTGTTTTTCTGTCTTCTCATTTTGCTTATGTTACTGTGTTTGGGGTCTCCTTTTTGCAGGCTGCAGGTTCGTAGTTCCCGTTGATTTTGGTGTCTGTCCCCAGTGGCTAAGGTTGGTTTAGTGGGTTGTGTAGGCTTCCTGGTGGAGGGGACTAGTGCCTGTGTTCTGGTGTGTGAGGCTGGATCTTGTCTTTCTGGTGGGCAGGTCCACGTTTGGTGGTGTGTTTTGGGTTGTCTGCGGACTTTTTATGATTTTAGGCAGCCTCTCTGCTAATGGGTGGCGTTGTGTTCCTGTCTTGCTAGTTGTTTGGCATAGGGTGTCCAGCACTGTAGCTTGCTGGTCGTTGAGTGAAGCTGGGTGCTGGTGTTGAGATGGAGATCTCTGGGAGATTTTCGCCCTTTGATATTATGTTGAGCTGGGAGGTCTCTTGTGGACCAGTGTCCTGAAGTTGGCTCTCCCACCTCAGAGGCACAGCACTGACTCCTGGCTCCTCAATTTGGGATGATTTGTTGTCCATTCATGTATTCCACAGATGCAGGGTACATCAAGTTGATTGTGGAGCTTTAATCCGCTGCTTCTGAGGCTGCTGGGAGAGGTTTCCCTTTCTCTTCTTTGTTCTCACAGCTCCTGGGTCTCAGCTTTGGATTTGGCCCCGCCTCTGCGTGTAGGTCGCCGGAGGGCGTCTGTTCTTCGCTCAGACAGGACAGGGTTAAAGGAG
Organism: Mesoplodon bidens; assembly: GCF_964165515.1. Lineage (NCBI taxonomy): Eukaryota > Metazoa > Chordata > Mammalia > Artiodactyla > Ziphiidae > Mesoplodon > Mesoplodon bidens. The sequence continues at coordinate 62,974,103 of NC_138166.1, forward strand.
CAGCCTCTTCGGGGACTCTGGCTCACTCAGGCCGGGTGGGAGGGAGGGACACGGAGTGCGGGGCGAGCCTGCAGCAGCAGAGGTCGGCGTGACGTTGCACCAGCCCGAGGCGCACCGCGCGTTCTCCCAGGGAAGCCGCCCCTGGATCCCGGGACCCCGGCAGTGGCGGGATGCACAGGCTCCCGGAAGGGCGGTGTGGACAGTGACCTGCGCTCGCACACAGGCCCCCTGGAGGCACCAGCAGCAGCCCCAGCGTCCCACGCCCGTCACTGGGCTCCGCGCTTTCAGTCGTGACTCGCGCCTTTCTATGGAGCCCCTTTAAGCTATTCTGTTGTTTTTGGATGGAATGTCCTATAAATATCCATTAAGTCCATGTTGTTTAATGTATCATTTAAAGCTTGTGTTTCCTTATTTATTTTCATTTTGAATGATCTGTCCATTGGTGAAAGTGGGGTGTTAAAGTCCCCTACTATGATTGTGTTACTGTCGATTTCCCCTTTTATGGCTGTTAGTATTTGCCTTATGTATTGAGGTGCTCCTATGTTGGGTGCATAAATATTTACAATTGTTTTATCTTTTGGATTGATCCCTTGATCATTATGTAGTGTCCTTCTTTGCCTCTTGTATAGTCTTTGTTTTAAAGTCTATTTTGTCTGATATGAGAATTGCTACTCCAGCTTTCTTTTGATTTCCATTTGCATGGGATATCTTTTTCCATGCACTCACTTTCAGTCCCTATGTGTCCCTAGGCCTGAAGTGGGTCTCTTGTAGATAGCATATATACAGATCTTGTTTTTTTATCCATTCAGCCAGTGTACGTCTTTTGGTTGGAGCATTTAATCCATTTACATTTAAGGTAATTATTGATATGTATGTTCCTAACACCATTTTCTTGTTTGGGGTTTATTATTGTAGGTCTTTTCCTTCTCTTGTGTTTCCTGCCTAGAGAAGTTCCTTTAGCATTTGTTGTAAAGCTGGTTTGGTGGTGCTGAACTCTCTCAGCTTTTGCTTGTCTGTAAAGCTTTTAATTTCTCTGTCAAATCTGAATGAGATCCTTGCTGGCTAGAGTAATCTTGGTTGTAGGTTTTTCTCTTTCATCACTTTAAATATGTCCTGCCACTCCTTTCTGGGTTGCAGAATTTCTGCTGAGAGATCAGCTGTTAACCTTATGGGGATTCCCTTATGTGTTACTTGTTGTTTTTCCCTTGCTGCTTTTAATATTTGTTCTTTGTATTTAATTTTTGACAGTTTGATTAATATGTGTCTTGGCATGTTTCTCCTTGGATTTATCCTGTATGGGACTCTCTGTGCTTCCTGGACTTGATTAACTATTTCCTTTCCCATATTAGGGAAGTTTTCAACTATAATCTCTTCAAATATTTTCTCAGTCCCTTTCTATTTCTCTTCTTCTTTTGGGACCCCTATAATTCAAATGTTGGTGTGTTTAATGTTGTCCCAGAGGTCTCTGAGACTGTCCTCAAGTCTTTTCATTCTTTTTTCTTTATTCTCCTCTGCAGTAGTTATTTCTAGTATTTTATCTTCCAGGTCACTTATCTATTCTTCTGCCTCAGTTCTTCTTCTATTGATCCCTTCTAGAGAATTTTTAATTTCATTTATTGTGTTTTTCATCTCTGTTTGTTTGCTCTTTATTTCTTCTAGGTCCTTGTTAAACATTTCTTGTATTTTCTCTATTCTGTTTCCAAGATTTTTGATCATCTTTACTATCATTATTCTGAATTATTTTTCAGGTAAACTGCCTATTTCCTCTTCATTTGTTAGGTCTGGTGGGTTTTTGCCTTGCTCCTTCATCTGCTGTGTGTTCCTCTGTCTTCTCATTTTGCTTAACTTACTGTGTTTGGGGTCTCCTTTCACAGACTGCAGATTCATAGTTCCCATTGTTTTTGGTGTGTTTCCCCAGTGGCTACGATTGGTTCAGTGGGTTGTGTAAGCTTCCTGGTGGAGGGAACTAGTGCCTGTGTTCTTGTGGATGAGGCTGGATCTTGTCTTTCTGGTGGGGAGGTCTACGTCTGGTGGTGTTTTTTCTGGTGGCTGTGGCCTTATTATGATTTTACGCAGTGTCTGTGCTCATGGATGGGGTTGTGTTCCTGTCTTGGTAGTTGTTTGGCATAGTGTGTCCTGCACTGTAGCTTGCTGGTCGTTGAGTGGAGCTGGGTGTTGGTGTTGAGATGGAGGTCTCTGGGAGATTTTCTCTGTTTGATATTACATGGAGCTGGGAGGTCTCTTGTGGACTAGTGTCCTCATCTTGGCTCTCCCACCTCAGTGGCACAGCCCTGACGTGTGGCTGGAGCACCAAGACCCTGTCCTCCACACGGCTCAGAATAAAAGGGAGAAAAAAAAGAAAAAAGAAGAAGATAAAATAAAATAAAGTAAAATAAAATAAAATAGTTATTAAAATAATAAATTATTAAGAAAAACAATTTTTTAAGTAATTAAAAAAAAAAAGAACCATAGGACAAGTGGTAGAAGCAAAGGTATAAAGACAAAATCACACACAGAAGCATACACATACAGACTCACAAAAAGAGAAAAAGGGGTAAAATATATATATATATCGTTGCTCCCAAAGTCCACCTCCTCAATTTGGGATGATTCATTGTCTATTCAGGTATTCCACAGATGCAGGGTACATCAAGTTGATTGTGGAGATTTAATCCGCTGCTCCTGAAGCTGCTGGGAGAAGTTTCCCTTTCTTTTCTTCGTTCGCACAGCTTCCAGGGTTCAGCTTTGGATTTGGACCCGCCTCTGCGTGTAGGTCGCCTGAGGGCGTCTGTTCTTCGCTCAGACAGGATGGAGTTAAAGGAGCCGCTGATTCGGAGGCTCTGGCTCACTCAGGCCGGGGGAGGGAGGGGTACGGAGGCGGGGCGAGCCTGCGCAGCAGAGGCCGGCGTGACGTTCGACCAGCCTGAGGCGCGCCGTGCATTCTCCCGGGGAAGTTGTCCTTGGATCACGGGACCCTGGCAGTGGCGGGCTGCAGAGGCTCCCGGGAGGTGTGGAGAGTGACCTGTGCTCGCACACAGGCTTCTTGGTGGCGGCAGCAGCTGCCTCAGAGTTTCTTGCCCGTCTCTGGGGTCCGCGCTGATAGCCGTGGCTCACGCCCGTCTCTGTAGCTCCTTTAAGCAGCTCTCTTAATCCCCTCTCCTCGCGCACCAGGAAACAAAGAGGCAAGAAAAAGTCTCTTGCCTCTTCGGCAGCTCCAAACTTTTTCCCGGAGTCCCTCCCGGCTAGCTGTGGCGCACTAGCCCCCTTCAGGCCATGTTCACGCCGCCAGTCCTCTCCCTGGTATCCGACCTCTGAAGCCCGAGCCTCAGCTCCCAGCCCCCGCCCGCCCCGGCCGGTGAGGAGACAAACGTCTTGGGCAGGTGAGTGCTGGTCGGCCCCGGTCCTCTGTGCAGGAATCTCTCCGCTTTGCCCTCTGCACCCCTGTTGCTGCGCTCTCCTCCGTGGCTCCGAAGCTCCCCCCCTCCGCCCCCCGCGAAGCGGCTTCCTAGTGTGTGGAAACCTTTCCTCCTTCACAGCTCCCTCCCACTGGTGCAGGTCCCGTCCCTATTCCTTGTCTCTGTTTTTTTCTTTTTCCTTTTGCCCTACCCAGGTACGTGGGGAGTTTCCTGCCTTTTGGGAGGTCTGTGGTCTTCTGCCAGCGTTCAGTAGGTGTTCTGTAGGAGTTGTTCCACGTGTAGATGTATTTGTGGGGAGGAAGGTGATCTCCGCATCTTACTCTTCCGCCATCTTGAAGTTCCTCCTAACCTCTGTGTTTCTGATGAAATAAGGTAGAGATTCTAGACCACTACTGCCCTCCATAATTTTAAAGGTAAAATTTTCCAAGTAAAATCTACTGCTGACCAGATAATTTGTTCAGACTTCAAAGAAATTCAGTTTATTAACCCAGAAAGAAATTTTTGACAAATTAGCCCTGTTCGTTTATTGTACTTCAAAGTAATGCCTTCACGTCCCACCTCTACTCAAGGCAGTCTGACAAAGTTACTCTTGTTTTTCCTTGACTTTATTTCAGCACAGTTATCCCCATAATGATAATTAACAGGTTCCCATGGCATTTGAGACTGTAGAAAACTTTCAATGGTGGAAAAAACACCCCCGTGTGGTATGGTAACCGGGATGTGGACTTTTTCAAAAAAGGCAGCATCTGAATGGGACTCCAACTAACGCAAGATGAGAATCACAGGGGATTGTAAGAAAAACCTTTTATTCCGTTTTAACAGAGCTGTTAGTGATAAGCAGTTGCATATTTGGCTCAACATATTTTGTTACAATATTGAAAAAGAAGAAATCATTTGTTTAATTAGTACTATTAAGTCAATATATCTGCCTTTTATATATTTAATAAGCAATTTCAGAGATATTTGGAATATGTGGAGATAATGAAATTATTGTGCTGGGGAATAATTCACCATCAAAGCAGAAGCATGGGATCAAACGCACACACACACACACACACACACACCATTAATCCAAGATGTGTTTATGTAATGTTAGTGTTCTTTGGTAAACAATTTTTGTTTAATCATAGAAATAACAAATATTTTAGTTATAGTACACAGAGAGAAGGCGACTAAGTATCTTGGAACTGATTTAGGAGTGGTATTTTTAAAAATTTAAGTTCTAAGTTAAATCCTTTAAACTATTAGGTAACTTCAATTTTCTCACAGACTTTGAATTTGAATGTAGGTACTGGAGTTAATTCCATGTTAAAGGAAAAATATGCATTTAATTAAGAAAACATCATTTTCACAGTGGTAGCTGTATTGCTGTAATTTTGAATGAAAGAAAAGGTAGATAACAAAAGAAATAAGATGGTGTCTTCACTTCAGAAGCTTTCTTCTTAAACATGTGCTGTACCAATTTATATTAGTCTAATATGAAGAGTCATTTTTAAGGTGTAATTGGAAGACTCTTTTACTTTGTTCTAGGTGGGGTTTATGACTATTTTTTTAGAGTTAAAAAAGCAAAGCTCAAGTGAGAACCAGGATTTCCCTTGTGTTTTTTCTCTCCCCCTGAACAGGTTGTTTTCTGTATCTTAGGTTTGGGTAAATAAATGCCTCTTCCAGGTAAAATGGAAAGTTTAGGATTGCTATCATAGAGAACAAAACCGTGAATATTGGGTCCCACTAAGTAATGTCCCTGCATTTCCTGCAGTGTCAGATGGAGCTTTAAAGAAGTGGCAAGATGTAACATCATTCAAAAAGTTCAAGTTTTTAAATAGAACAAATAGGCCATAAATAGAAGGAATACCAATTATCTTTAGAACTGATTTTGATTATGAGATGGTTTTTCTTAATAAAATATGTTTGTAGAACAAACAAGTCACACTGTTAATTAGTAGGGTGACTCATAAGTAGGGCTGAGACTTGGTCTCCATGGTGCATGGTGGAGAATGTGTGTATGTAGCCCCTAAGAGGGAGGCATAGGTGCACTCCAGAACTATTTTAAAGCTAGTCTTTTGAGAGATAGATTAGGATTTATCCTTTTGCCCTCTTCTCTGGCTTCTGTGGGCCTCCTCAGACGTTGTTTACACAGAGGGTCATCTTTCTGGAAAATCCATGGAACACACTGATTAATGAGTCACAGAAGCAGTTAGCTTTGTAATTCTGAGAGTTATTGGCAAGAGGCCACGTATTTTCCTAAGGTACAAGAGGAAGGTCAAGAGTGAAATAAATTAGCCTATGCTTGCTCAGAGGAGTTTTTACCTCCACAAAACTAGTCTCTTATTACTGATACACTTTGAGAAATGGGGTAGGGCAGATTTCAGGGCCTTTCTTTGGCTTGCCCTGAGGATAACGTTTTAAGACTTTCTCTGGACCAAAGAATAAGGATTCATGAATCTTGGCCAATGTTATTGTTTTAATAAACCTGTCCACTATAGTTAATCAATGAGAGATGTCATGATACTCATTTCCATACATTATGAGATCAGATGCCTTCTTTTTTTTTAATTTATTATTTATTTTTGCTTCATTGCTGGGCACGCGCTTTCTCTAGTTGTGGCGAGCAGGGGCTACTCTTCGTGGCGGTGCGTGGGCTTCTCATTGCGGTGGCTTCTCTTGTTGTGGAGCACGGGCTCTAGGCACGTGGGCTTCAGTAGTTGTGGCTCATGGGCTCTAGAGCACAGACGCAGTTGTTGTGGCACATGGGCTTAGTTGCTCCGTGGCATGTGGGATCTTCCCGGACCAGGGCTCGAACCCGTGTCCCCTGCATTGGCAGGCGGATTCTTAACCACTGCGCCACCAAGGAAGTCCCAAGATCAGATGCCTTCTGAAATTTATTTGTTGATAGAATAAGATGTAATTTTTGTACTTAAAATGTTTCACAGAATATACAGAAAACATGTATCTTAGGAAAATCTTTTGCATTCTTCTTAGCGAGCTGATAATTTTGAACTCAAGATTAATTTGCCTAGAAATGTAAAAGATTTATCTATGGAAAAACTCGAGTGAAATTGTGTCTGAAAAGAGTGTTATTTAAAGACCCCAGCATCTCGATTTAGAGTTTAAAAATACAATTTAAGTTTGATTTGACAACTTTTAGCCAATGCTCTTAAAGTGTCTCTTCCATAAATTACCCTATCATTTGCCAAATAGTTGCCATTTATAGATCAATAAAAGTCCAGAGAGGTTAGGTAACTTGTCAAAATAACACAGCAAGCGGCAGAATCAGAAGATTCAAGGCTTTAATTTCTAGTATTTTGCTCTAAGACAATTAGCTAGTTCTCCCTCGAGTTCAGCACAGGACAATTTAAACAGGCTTCCAGGTGCACTTTGTAAAAGGGACAGTTGTCTGGCCTGGATGAATCTGTGCTTTTTTTCTTTTTTTTTTTTTTTTTGGATCGTACTTGTTATAGAAAATGTCTGGTTTTGGCTAAACTGTTTATGTCACTCTTTATCTAAGAAGAAATTTAAAACTCAGCTGAGGAATGGGTGAATGAAACACATCTGTAAAGTTGATTTTTCTGAATGAGAGAAAAAATCAAAGAAACTTCTTCTACATTTTGAAAAGATAGCTCTCAGAACATTATGCCAGTGTACCTGTTTATTCATTTGCTTCATAAGTTTCTTCCTTGAGAGCACCTAACGTCGATATATGATTAGATTTGCCCTTAAGGTTCGAGTCCAGTTTAAGAATTTGTGGAATTAGCTTATCATTTTGGAGAAAATGTTCATATTAACTATTCTGCACCCATTTCTCTTTGTGAAAAATCCTTCTTTTAGGCTAGAATAAGTAACAAGAAGCTAAGGCTTGTAGCTAATTGTCTAGAATACAGGATTAGAAATCCAATTCTGACAGAAGCCAAATGAGTTACACTGAATTTGGCACAGGGTGTAAAAGAAACTGGTCTCTGTTAATGACATGTTCTTGTTCATAAACAGGTGTTTGCCCAAGGGGAGTATACTTGCACTTCTTTGCAAATGTTATGGAAGAGTGATTCACTGGAATAGTTGAACATTTCTCAATTTCACACCCTGAAGATGTTATGGCAGTTCTTTTAGTGCTCTGAGTTCAGTGAGCTTTCGCTAGCAGCGGAAGAGATGGGATTCCACTAACTGTAACACCCTCCTTATTTGGTGTTTCTGAGTTTAACCGAAAGGCTGTTGTCCCTGTTCTTAATTAAATTGCTCTTCAACCCAGTGTCTTTGAAAGACAGCTTTTGTGAAGTGTGTCAAGCACTAGGGCTTTTCTCTTTTCTGCCATGAAGCTTTTTAGCAGCAGTGGGAATGAAGTTAGGGGATCAGGAGTATAGCACTAAAATAGTTACTAAAAAGGCCTTGCTGCTGATTGCTGAGGGAGAAAGAAGAGGAGAAATGTTAGAGAAGAAAAAACAAACTCCTTTCCCCCAAGATCCCTCTTCTTGTTGCTATATTGGCTCTTTACAGCAGCCAGAATCTCACAGCATTATTTGATCAGTGTGTTTAACAATCAAGTTTTATTTAGTTCATAATTTTGAAAGTTTCTCTAGAGCATGGTTCTCAATGTGGGGAGGAGATTTTGCTCCCTCCCACCCCCGCACCCCCAAGATATTTGGCACATTTTTTTTAACATCTTTATTGGAATATAATTGCTTTACAATGGTGTGTTAGTTTCTGCTGTATAACAAAGTGAATCACCTATACATATACATATATCCCCATATCTCTTCCCTCTTGCGTCTCCCTCCCACCCTCCCTGTCCCACCCATCTAGGTGGTAACAAAGCATCCAGCTGATCTCCCTGTGCTATGTGGCTGCTTCCCACTAGCTATCTATTTTACATTTGGTGGTGTATATAAGTCCATGCCACTCTCTCACTTTGTCCCAGCTTACCCTTCCCCCTCCCCGTGTTCTCAAGTCCATTCTCTACGTCTGTGTCTTTATTCCTGTCCTGCCCCTAGGTTCTTCAGAACCTTTTTTTTTTTTTTAAGATTCCATATATATGTGTTAGCACACGGTATTTGTTTTTCTCTTTCTGACTTACTTCACTCGTATGACAGACTCTAGGTCCATCCACCTCACTACAGATAACTCAATTTCGTTTCTTTTTGTGGCTGAGTAATATTCCATTGAATATATGTGCCACATCTTCTTTATTCATTCATCTATCGATGGACACTTAGGTTGCTTCTATGACCTGGCTATTGTAAATAGTGCTGCAATGGACATTGTGTTACATAACTCTTTTTGAATTATGGTTTTCTCAGGGTATATGCCCAGTAGTGGGATTGCTGGGTCATATGGTAATTCTATTTTTAAGTTTTTCAGGAACCTCCATACTGTTCTCCATAGTGGCTGTATCAATTTACATTCCCACCAACAGTGCAAGAGGGGTCCCTTTTCTCCACACCCTCTCCAGATTTATTGTTTGTAGATTTTTTGATGATGGCCATTCTGACTGGTGGCACATTTTTGATTGTCACAGTTGGAGAGGAGGGGATAATGCTATTGGCATGTAGCGAGTAGAGGCCAGGGATGCTGCTAAACTTCCTTCAGTGTGCAGGGCAGTCCCCGATAGAAGCACGGGCCCAAGATGTCAATAGTGCTGACAATGAGAAACGCTGCTCTAGATGAAGAAATTAAAGGGTTTTTGAAAGAACTGGCCTGTCTCTGCAAATTCATAGCCAGTTTGTGCAAGCAAATATTCAAAATATTCCGGTCCAGATAGTAAAGGCATTGAGCTGTTTTGGTTTTTGTTTTCAGCACTGCCTTACTTCCTGACACTGGAAGATGTTCCAGGCTCATCTTGTATATTTCCTACCCTAGCCCTAGAATCAGTTATTTCTCCAAGGAGGCCATGTTCTTTTATTGGACAGTAGTAGTATTAGAAACCACAGTCTGGGTGCTGAGTGTGCTCGTTGGCAGCGTGGTTTTAAACTCCATAATCTAAACTTGGTTTATTCATTGGGTCATTTTTTAAACCTTGTTCTTTACCATATACATGGGTGTACTTTAAAAATACTTTTCTGGGGCCTCCCTGGTGGCGCAGTGGTTGAGAGTCCGCCTGCCGATGCAGGGGATACGGGTTCGTGCCCCGGTCTGGGAGGATCCCATATGCCGCGGAGCGGCTGGGCCCGTGAGCCATGGCCGCTGGGCCTGCGCATCCGGAGCCTGTGCTCCGCAACGGGAGAGGCCACAACAGTGAGAGGCCCGCATACCGCAAAAAGAAAAAAAAAATAAAAAAATAAAATAAAAAAAATAAAAATACTTTTCTTAAAAAATTTTTTTTCTGATGTTTAAGCTTACGTAGAACATTCAAATTACCCAGGTAATACTGAAATTTGAAATGACAGTTTTATAAAAAATAAAAGCTCTTAATAATGTGATTTGTAAAGTATATTCTTTTATAACATAATGATGGCATCTGTTGCTTTAAGTCAACTTTTGTTATTGAACACTTACCACATATAGTTTTATTTAGTTCTATTTCATAGCCTCTTATGAAATAGGAGGTTGGAAGGTGCTTAGTCCTGCCCTGTCTACATACGGATAATTTGTTCTGAAGTGTGTAAGAATCTGCATAATGGTGAACCTTGCTATAAGAGTTCTGTTATGATTAAGTTAACATTATTTGATAGTCTTTAGTCTTTCGTTAGTCAGTGTTCATATCTCTGTGGAAATTTAAGGTTTAATTTCTCCTAAGATGATTCCCAAAATTTACTGGCTTTACCTTTAACTGCTTTGCTTATTTTAAAAAACTGTCTTCTATACGCATGATTGATCTACATAACTTGTCAGGGTTTCTCTTTATGTGTCATCACTGACTTTTAAAACATTTCACATACAAGTAAAACAAAACAATGCAATGTTGTTTTCACACTTCAGTGTACATATAAAAAATATATAAACAAAATAAATTGTTGAAGATATTTTAAAAACTTTTTCACATTCAGGGTCTGTTTGGGATCACTTTTAAACTTAGAGTTGTCAATATCTATATTTTTCCAAACAATATTGTCCTCAGTGTTATCAGAAATTTTGGTGATATAGCATTGTTAAAGAATGATTTGAGATGAAATTCACATAATATAAAATTAACCACTTTAAAGTGAACAATTCATTGGGATTTAGTACATTCAGAATGTTGTTTGACTGTCATTGCTATCTAATGCCCCCAAATTTCTATCACTACAAAGTAAAACCCCTTACCCATTAAGGCATTTCTTTCATTTTACCTTCCCCCTAGCTCCTGGTAACCGCTAATCTGAGTTCAGTCTCTGTGGATTTATCTATTCTGGATATCTCATATAAATGTGATCATACAATATGTGACATTTTGTGTCTGGCTTCTTTCACTTAGCATAATATTTTGGAGGGTCATTCACATTGTAGCATGTATTCGTACTTTGTTCCTTTTTATGTGTAATATTCCATTGTGTGGATGTATCAGTTTGTTTATCCATTCATTTGTTAATGGACACGGGTTGTTTTTAACCTTTTGGCTATTCTGAAGAGTGCTGCTGTGAACATGTATGTATATGTACTTGTTTCAGTACCTGTTTTCTGTTCTTTGGGGCATATATCTAGGAGTGGGATTATGGGATCATATAGTAATTCTGTGTTTAACTTTTGAGGAACCATCAGACTGTTCTCCACAATAGTGGAATGATTTTTAAAAATACTCTTTATGTCTATTATCTAAATCAAAATACTCTATTTGGAAGTATACTCTCTTCAGTGTTTTGATTTTGTTATTAAAAAGTAAATTAACATATTCACTGCTTTTTCCAAAGCTACTGAAAAAATCTTTGGATAATTCCCATGTTCCTCTCAGGAGAGTTTGTAAGACTCTCAGAAAAAGATACAAGGCTTTTAATTTCTAGTCTTCTGCTCTAAGACAATTAGCTAGCTCTCCCCTGAGCTTAGGGTAAGCCAATTTAAATGTCCAAACACAGAATCTTCTTTCCATGTGACTTGATAAAAAGCAAAACAAAAACAAACAAGAATTACACTGGATTTTCAATGACCTTTTATATATTTAAGGAGACAATAAATATTTTGTTTACTTTGAATAGGATAAAAGAGATCTGCATTTTAAGATGTATCCATGAAATAGAATGCTAATTTTTTCTTCTTTGCCATATTGGCTAGAATTTTAAAGATTTGCCTAAAAAGGTATTATTTTGCATTGGACTCTTGTAACTTCATACAGCATATGTTTTTTACCAAGTGGATTCAGAAATAGTGTGTACATTCCATGGTCTTTATTACTGGCAACTAATAGTTTATATTGTTTTCTAAGCACTTCATTTATATGAGCTTTTTATTTCCAAAGACACAGAAAGGGAGCCAGGGATCCTATGTTAGCTCTCTCACACCCTTAAATGAGTCAGAACAGTACTGGTTTATTACAGATGCTTGATAAATACTTGCTGAACTGAATGATGGTAAATTCTCCAGACAGGAGACTCGATGAGTGCAGGAAGCGCGTCTGTCTGGTTCATGGGAAAACTGCCAGCACCTAACACTGTCTCTTCCACATAATAAATATTTATTGAATGAATGAGCACACCAACTCTAATGTATAACATAAATATTTTCTACATAGTGATGAACGGCAGTTTTCTGAAGCTAATTCTTCCTATATCAAAGGTCATTTTAATTTTATTTCTCTATTTGGTATTTTTATGATATTCAAACATGAAGATATGTAGTTTTTCCTTGAGATACATACACTAGGTTAGTTGTTAAGTAATAAAAGTCAATCTAAATTTAAAATGTTAACTAGTTTGATTACACAAGAACATTTTATTGAGATTAATACTTAGTTATTTGTTTGCTTCTCTTATTGAGAAATGCTTTTATTCTATTAAATAAATAAAATATTCCAAATTTATATCCATAACTGTGGCTTTTATATCCCAGATGTGTTTTGCATTTACATTTGAAGTCAATCAAATCTTTTCTTGCAATCATTTCCTTAATTAAGGAAATATGTAAAATTTTTTGACAAGAAATAGAATGTCATTGTAGGAAGTGAAGTAATATATGTAGCTTCCCTCAGGGCACTGGAAGATGGCACATAGTAAATTCACCTCCAAGTTGCCACAACTATTAGGTAACAGAAATATCTCCTATGGATGGCTACACTTATCTGAAAACACTGTGGGCTGACAGTACAAATTATTACAGTATATTGACTTGGAAAATTGGAGTAGTTCAGTTTGAAACTATGAAAACTTAAAGTACTATTCACATTATTTCTGGCAGTGACAGAAAAGTGATCGTGAGTTCTTCTTGTCTTTAACTAAACTTTAGAAGAAAATCTACTTAGGCACATACTTACGGAAAAACATTTAAGGATTCCAAGTGAGTTCTTTAAAACTTATTCCACACAAATGAAGATATTACCTGGAACAAGTCAGAATGAAGTTACCCAGGAAAAGTGAAAGGACATGTCTGGAATGGCAGCTCTTCTTGCACAGTGTAATTGCTCTGTGGATTTGATTCAAGAAACACCCATGAAGCCCATGCTCTGTCCACTTTCTTAAAAATGTTTTTTTAATTAGGAAACATTTAAAGAAAGTCAGAGTGAGTAGATCAACTACAAAGTCATTTTGCTTTTAAACCTTCTTGGGATTTAGAAATCTAAGGGCAAGCCAGGAGAAAATGGGAGGTAGCAGCGGGTATGCTTTTGTGTGATGTGCAAAATAGGAGGCCTGGGGAGCTTGAGGGTCTGCATAAGGAATAATGGATTTGTAGTTTGTCCGGATTTACCAATATTTCTTTTTTTTAATTAGTTTCTGCTTTATAACAAAGTGAATCAGTCATACATATACATCTGTTCCCACATCCCTTCCCTCATGCATCTCCCTCCCTCCCACCCTCCCCATCCTACCCCTCCAGGCGGTCACAAAGCACTGAGCTGATCTCCCTGTGCTCTGCGGCTGCACCAATATTTCTTAAAGGGAGTAGTGTGCCCAGGCGTCCTTTGTGTTTAGTTGTCGCTGGCCAGAGGCTATGTTGTTCAGCTGAACAGTCAATCAATTAATCAACAAAACCAAACCAAACTGGTTGCTTGGAGTCATATATAGACCAAAACACAGATGTGCGAAGGCTTAGATTTTCCCTTTTCAACCAATTGTGCTGGCATTGTGTATTCAGAAGTGAAATAGCAAAGGGAGTTTTTAGATAAACTTTCTGACATGGAGCTGCCTCTATCTTCCTCTGTAGATCCAGTTTCAGTTAGGGACCTTGTGAGAGAAAAAAATAGTTGTGTTGTTTGGAGCAGTGGGTGAAATGGGTTCCAAAGTTTTCCTTGTTATAATGATCCCTTCCAGTTCTAAAAATTCTGAGACTCTAGACTGTGAGTTTACATAGTATTTGTGGGAGCTGTGATGTACTCTTACCATTGCTCTTAATCTTTTATTTTTATTTGAAGTAAAGTTAATCAAATTCCTCTACACTGGAACAAGCTTCAGCTAGTAAAATGGGGCTATTGCAGCCAGATATAAACAAAGTTAAAATAATGGTTTTCAAGTATTTTAGGCTTTTAAGCTATTCTGTTAGCCAAAGCAGAAGAGCCTAATTTATATAGAATGAGACCCATCAAATATTATACAAATATAAAGGTGCTCGATTCACTTTTGGAGAGATTAAACTTAAAATTAAAATTTTCATCTCCCTATAAACCCAGAGTTGACATTTATATTTTATATGGGTATGTGAAAACTTTTAAATTGTTTGTTGTTCAATAAGCTGATAAATCTTATGGTATAATATTCTCAAGTATTTTTAGATGTGCTGATGTTTAAATATGCTTCATGTTTTTAAATGACAATTCTTGTTGTTTTGTTAAATTAAAATTATATTCCACGTATAATACATCCAAATTTGTATAATGTCTCATGGGACTCAGTCTATAAATGTGACTATCTGCTTTGGCTAATAGAATTGCGTATAAACCTAAAATAATTGAAAAAATGACTTTAGCTTTGTTTAACTAGACACAGACATCATTTTCAAAAAACTAGGTCAAGATAAAACAAAAATGAACCTCATGACAATGAGAGGACTATTTTTCAGACAGCCTGGGATTATGTAAAAAGATAAGAGGTATAGATTGGAAGATTGAGAATTATTTCCTGCTTTTCCACTTACTCCCTGACTCAGTTTCCTCTTCTGTAAAATAGGAATATGTTTCTTTCATAGTAGATAGAATGGGAATAATAAAATGTAATAGATATAAAACCAAAAAAATTCTTTATAATTCTGTAGAGTTTTTGTGGGGGGAGTGAGGAATATTTTTCTTGAACTTCATTTTTTCCCCAGAACTTTTTAAAGGTCTCCATTTAGACGATCTGATTGAAAATACAATAACATCTGTTTGATCATTTTTTTCCACATTGGAATACAGGAGGATATATTAATATCTTTCAGATTGTTCTGATAGATCATGAATATGGAGTGCTAGTGTTTTCATTCTCAGTTTTTATATTATATATGATAATACTTAATATTATAAAGCATATTCACCAGTTCTTGTTTAATTTTATTTAATTCTCATAATGAGCCCATTACATAGCTGTTATGACGTATTTTACAGGTGAGGAACCTGAGTCTTACAAACTTATTCTGACTATCGCTTTCTCTGCCAATCCCAGCTGTCACTGAGACGGATGGTATGTGTCAGTTGGTCAGACTTTATAATTTTTAATTATGTTGTTCTTTTACAGCTGGCAAAAGCCAGTTCTTCCATAAAAGCCAGAGCTTTTGTTTCTTCGTTACTTGGTGGCAGCTCCATGTAGAGATGGAGATCTGTGGTTATTGCCTGTAATTTTGCTTCAGAGGTAATATTTCTGGTACCAGAAAGGCTAAATCTGTATTCATACATAAAAAAAAAAATTATGAATGGTTCTGGTTTCTTCAGCTTTTTACCATTAATGCTGCCATGAAGCATATTCATTTTATGATCCTTATGAGAACCATTCCCAGCGCAATTCTCATGGTGGGGTGTGGGTGATGTGGAATAGACCCTGAACATGTGAACAGTGCACTTGCAGAGGAAGGCCAGTAGGGGGAAACATGAATGCTATTGTCCTAAAAGCACTTCCGTTAACAAAGTGAAGCATAGTTCCTTTTTTGGCTGTCTCATATTGAAAAGATAAAATGAACACTCTATAAATATTAGTTAATTTCAGGATACTCTTACTCCATCCAAAATGACGTTTTGAATTATAAATCTCTTTCTGGGACCTATCTGGGTTTGAATTCTGGCCCTCACTAGCTTTGCATTCCTGAGCACATTACTGCTGTATCTCAGTTTCCTCATATGCAAAATGGGGTAATAAGAACCTCACCTTGGGACTTCCCTGGTGGTCCAGTGGTTAAGAATCCACCTTCCAATGCAGGGGACGCAGGTTCCATCCCTGGTCAGGGAACTAAGATCCCACATGCTGTGGGGCAACTAAGCCCGTGTGCTGTAGAGCCCGCACGCTACAATTGTAGAGAGGCCAGTGCACCGCAACGAAGATCCCGCATGCTGCGACTAAGACCTGATGCAGCCAAATAAATAAATAAATATATATATTTTAAAAGTCCTTCCTTTAAAAAAAAGAACCTCACATTTAGTACATGGTACATACTAAATGCTCAATAAACGTTAGCTGCTATCAATATTATTATTATTACTTTTCCCTGCTTTGTTGCTTACAGTTAACTGGAGTAGTAACTTTAAAGAATACCCTTTCTAGCAGTGAAAATAATGCTTTCACTAAATACCCCTTCTAGCAATGAAAATAGCAATTTCATTTCTTACTATATTTGATGAACTACAAAAATAAATCAAGAAAGATTGTTTTATTAGGAATAATCATTGTCATGAAAGACACTAATTGATTACTAGATAGAAGAATAAGAATCATGACACATTTGACATCCTTAAAAATTTTTTTAAAAAAAGACTAAAAAAGAAGGATAAATAGCAGTTAAAGAAGAGTAAGAGTAATTTTATAACCAGGAAGAAATGGAACAATGTCGCATGTTGATCAAATATAAGTCGGAAAAGACATACAAGCAGGCATCCAAGCCCAGTGGGCACAAACTTGGCCCAGGGGGTATTTCTTGGACATGGGCCTATCAGATTCTCTGCTTTATTGTGGAAAGCTTGGGGTGAAGGGTATCAGCTGAGCTCCTCTGGTGCAGCTTCCCAGATATCAGGACACCTCCACCCAGCCCCTTACTCTCTCTCCCTTATTATGACAACTGAACTCCTCATTATGAAACTAATGAATAGCAACTATTCAATTAAGAGATTATGGTTACCTTTTTAGTGGAGGTGGAAGCTGTGATTGAAGACGGCCTAAAGACATTTGCTGCATGCATCCTTAGAGATGGGGGTGGAGGGATGGGAGGGGCTTGATTCTGACAAGATGGTTTTCCAGGGAGCATTCTATTCATACCTCTAGGTTGTCTGCTGGCTTAGTGACTTGAACAGCAAAACACTGCCTTACATTCCAGTTTGTTTACTAGATCCAGAATTATATACCGTCTTCTGTGTTTTTATCACCTTCCAGCTCTATTTAAAAACCATTAGAGAACCCAGATTCTGTGTTAAATTTCCCTTGTATTTTCTTTGGGGCTGGACAAGATCATTAACTTTAATACATTCTTGTTTTCCTATTCTTAGTTTACACAAGTAAGTCTACCCATTCATCTGTATATTTTTTGCATTTTGGCCCCATTGTGTGACCCTTTCTTTTTCAGATGTCCTTCTTTATCACTGATCCAGTTGTGCTGTGGAACAAACCCCTAGCCCAACCCCACTTTTATAATTGTCTTATAACTATTAGTACTCTTGATATAATGTGTTAATTTTCTGTCTTAACTTAGGGTTTATAATGGAATTTTCCTACATAAATGAAAGGATCTTGCTGGAGTAGTGGTTTAAAACCCAAATTCTTCATTCAGAATTTATCTTCTTTCTTGTTTCTTTCACTTTTAGTCATGACTCTTGTCTGTCTTCATTTTTGCTAAAATATTGATCATTTGTTATACTGGCTGAAGACATTTTACTGGTTTCTTTGAACTTACTACAGGCCACATGGGTAACAGAATCCATTAGCAGGCTTTTGCCATCTAATTTGCATCAAATTATACCAGTGTTAAGTCTGTAGGAATTTAATATAACCTTTAGCAATTTTGAGATTTCTGACTTCTGTTGACACAGAACAATAGCTGTGGACTTTATGATACTACAGCTCTTTCTCCCATCCTGAACCACTATTATGATTCTTTAAATTTTTGGATCACATTGAAAATTCTGTCCTAGACTAGACTCACCATGTTTAATCCCCAAAGCTATCCTCTTCCCAAATCTATTCATCTCTTATAGATCCTAAATTTAGGCCCAGCTGCCAGGAAATCTGCTCTATTCTCCGTTATTTTAGCAGTGAAAGGTAGTTCAGTCAACAGAATGAATTTAATCTGTTCAAGATATTAAGCTGGACTTCGATTTTGGGGGCTCTTTTGCATACATACAAACAAACAACAGAACACACATTGCACATAACATTGTATCATCCTTAGGTGATAGAAACTACATTGAAAAACCAGAATCAGCAATGAATAAATAGATATTTCTTGTGCTGAAAGATAATAAATGATGTGGATCTTTTAATGTGCAGAAACTCTAATAGATTCTGAGTAGTCAGTGTACCTAGGTGAAACAGTGGTTGAAAAGAGAAAATGTAACAGCTTCTGTTAATGGGAGGGAGGAAGCAAACCAGTCTTGAGGCTGAATTCTAAATATGTAATTACCTCATTGAGTTGTCCAAATCCCTGGCTAAAGAATACATGGTCACCTTGAAAAAGATTTCGTCCATTACTTTGCTGATAATTGATCAAACCTTAGACATAATAGTCTGTGATCTAAGTGTTCAAGGAATTATTCATTTTTAGGGAAAAATGTAGCTACAGGAAGAAGCATGTGTTTTTTCACTCTGATGTTATAGAAAATGGGAAGAGGAAGTTGAAAAGAGGGTGATCAGGGAGTGGATAAAATAGCTAGGTGTTGCAGGAAAGAAAAAAAAAGACTCTTAGCATTAACGGAGGCAGTGCAGACATAGTGAGTTGACTCAAGTTGTTTCAAGCCCAGATATCTTTCAGTACTTTTTGAAAACTGTTCTAATAGATTCATTTCACAACGAAGGTGGACCCCATCAAACAGTGATAAATTTTTCATTTCTGATCTAAATTTAGAAACCACTCTTTTGGAGGTTATACTAATAACCACTTATCACAGAGGAGTAGATTAACTGTGCATTGGTAAGTAGTGTCAGACTGGTCATCACCCCTTCTAGTGATTCATTGGTGGAATCTAAGTCAAAATAGAGGGACTGGTGAATGCATTCTTTTCAAAGCTATCTTAGTACACGTTTCTCTTCTTAGCTACAGAAGAAAAACAATATGAGTTACAGTTTACAGAATCTCAGACAAGGGCAGTCTATCTTATGTTGCATTCCATTTGGTACAGACCTGTGGAGTGGTCAGTGGAGTCAGTGTGTGCAGACATCCCTGCGCATTTTTGGATAACAATATCTTGGACTATATTTTAAAGCCTGCTTTCCAATCAACATCAATTTTATTTGGCTAAATAACTTTGATGTGTAGTGTATCACATATCACAAAGCTCCTATCTCTTAAAAGACAGGAGGAATATCATTACTAAATTAGATGGGGAATAATAGAGAAATTACTAAGAGGGAGAAGATGTTTTCTCATCTAAGATGCAAAATGAAACAGTTGACAAAATGGGAAAATATCTGGAGGGTTAAATGAACTACGAAAAATGTGAAGTCTATTTGAAACCCTTTTAATTTTTGCAAAACTAAGCAAAGCCAAAAGAATAACTTCTTTGGACCAGGCACCTTACCCCACAACTTTCCCAGCTGTTAAAAAAGAATAAAGAAAAGAAAAGCTGCTTAGACCTCAGTGGTTCCAGAAAGCATGTAACCCTGGTTTGTAACTCAAAGTGCCTTAGGGTTTGACTTTGCTTCCATTTTTCCTCATTGTGTGCCCTTGAACAAACCAGCTGGCTATGTTGTCTTGATTTTCTTACAATAATATCTTCTTTTTCTCAAGAGTATATACTTGTGAACACATTTAAGGAACCTTTGTTTTAATTACTGTAACTAGCAAATGTCCATGTGTTAGATTGGATTAGTTCTGAGAGAGCCTTTGTGAGCTTGGAATTAGAATGTAAGCTCCTTGGGGCTTCCCTGGTGGCACAGTGGTTAAGAATCCGCCTGCCAATGCAGGGAACACGGGTTTGATTCCTGGTCCGGGAAGATCCCACATGCTGCGGAGCAACTAAACCCATACGCCACAACTACTGAGCCTGCGTTCTAGAGCCCTCGAGCCACAACTACTGAGCCTGTGCGCCTAGAGCCTGTGCTTCGCAACAAGAGAAGCCACCTCAATGAGAAGCCTGCACACCGCAAGGAAGAGTAGCCACCGCTCACCACAACTAGAGAAAAGCCTGTGCGCAGCAACGAAGACCCAACGCAGCCAAAAAAAAGAACGTAAGCTCCTTGAGGGTCAGAGGCTACATATTATTCATCCTTGGAACTGAGGGCCTACCTAGCACTATGCCAGGGGCCATGGCGCCCTCAAGAAATTCTTATTTTGCTAAACCAAACTGTGGTGTTACTTTGCTTTTTCATAACAGTATAGAATTACATGATTTTCCCCCCAGAATTTCACATTTATTTTAGTATTAGCTTCCTAAATGTTTGTAAACAGTGAATACCAGCATACTTTTTCTCAGATAAATGATTTGCTACAGGTCAAACAACTAATTATTTCTATAGTGGAAAATTAGAACGTAGGTTTTTTATAATGGCCAAACCTTCTAAAAAAATATTCCTTTTCTAGTGATATTCAGGCTCTCTCCCTGACCTCCTAATGTAAATTCCATTTCTTCCCCTTTGTTATTAATTTATTTATTATTCTCCTGTAGATCATTTCTAGTTTTCCACGGAAATAGCGAGCTTTTTCCCTCTATGGATATGTATGATGCCAAAGCTCGGTGATGAATTCCCTTTTTTTCAAAGTGGTACTGGACTTCTATCTCAGCGTAACAGGCCTTGGAAGATGGAAAGCCAAGGGAGGCAGAAAATAGCAGTGAGTGCATACTCACCCTGAGCTATGATAAGATACTACCGCTGAATAATTAAAAATTCTATTGTAGAAGAGAAATCACGTTCAAATTAACAGTTGTGGAAGGCTGTTCCAACAAGCAACATATGAAGGATGCAAGAAAATCCTTGGACCAACTCTGTTGCTCTGAAGATCTGAGCAGCTAAATGGACATACAGAATGAAACTGAAGGGGGAGGTTACCCTGGGGTCAGGAGATGTCGAATTTTGAGTATGCTTTTCAAAAGAGGGGACAAATAGGAATCAGCTGAGAAATAGATGGTGATGAGTCTTAGAAGATTCTGTAATGTCATCATGCCACATACTGGTATAGGTTGTCATCCTGAGCATTATTTATTAACCAGTTTTCAATTTGACATCTTCACATGTGGAATAATGTGAGATTTTTAGCTGATATCTGTAAAGAAGTATGTTTTTCTTTAGCATCAATTCAGGTGACTTTTTGTTGTTCCAGTGGCTTATTATCTAATTGCTGACTTATCCAAGCTTCTTGCTTCTCCTGTTTCATTCTTTCACTTGACTTTTAAGTGGACAATCCTAGTGGGACAAAGGAAGAACGATGAAGTGATGATCTTTCATTTATTATAAAATCGTCACCTATTTGCTTGTACAGAAGTTGATGGAGAAGAAGTTTTAAGAGTTGGCTAAAGTGAGATGTTGGAATTGATTTTGGATTTATCAGCAGGATTTCTTTTTTAGCATGAAAGATGACAAGTTGGCTGTGTATAGAATTAAAGAATTGTTCCACTGTGAACTCCTGGAGGGTGGGGGTTGTGATTTATACCCCTTACACATCTAGCCCATAATAGGTGCCTATTAACTGCTGTGGAATAACTGTCTGACTAGAGCTAGAAGGAAGCATAGAGATGCAGAAATCAATGCCCAGGAAATTTAAGGGCTTTCTCATTAGTAACAGAATCAGGACTGGTCCCAGGTCTCCTTACCTTCCATCCACTGTGCTTTCTACTACACCTCATTGCCAGAGG
Organism: Mesoplodon bidens; assembly: GCF_964165515.1. Classification (NCBI taxonomy): domain Eukaryota; kingdom Metazoa; phylum Chordata; class Mammalia; order Artiodactyla; family Ziphiidae; genus Mesoplodon; species Mesoplodon bidens. The sequence goes on from NC_138166.1 coordinate 62,995,742, forward strand.
CCATGGCAGTGCTAGCCATGTAGAGCCCAACAGCCAAGCTGGAGGCTGTGCCCAGGGACAGGAAATCGGAGGCAGCTGGGGCGAGAGGGATTTCTTGCCAAATTTGCAAATGTTGGTTGTCAGCAAACCAGAATTACAGAACTGTTTTAGAAAATTTTCAGTTAAAGTGGAATTTTCAAAACCAGTAGCTGCTACTAGGTCAGCAAAGTTGGTTTTCTGGGGACCCAGGGTTCTGCACTGCTGGTAGAGCAGGCTGGTAATGGTGGCTCATGTTGAGGACTTCTGTCTGGCTGAATTGCCTCTGACCACAAGTGCCTAAAATCGTCTACTCCCAGAGATGTTCTCCTCGTCATTTCTTAGGACAAAAACCCATTTTCTCTCTGATGCCTTTTGGCTCACAGAGTGACTTCCAGAGAGACATTTATTCATCTCATCTTTCTGTAGGCACCGACTGAGAATTAGTGAAGTAAGCAAGAGGGTGTAGGAGTGATTGCTCAATGATAAATAATGACTTGTACAGAGAAATAGTATTTCTATTCCTTCAGAGGCAATAGGCATATCTTAAACACTGTGAAGATATTCAGGTGAGTTTATTAAATTTTGAAAGAAAAGAAATAGATGAGGAGTAGATGAGAATCTTGGATGAAGGCCTAGACCTTGATCGTGGAGGATTTTATTTTTTGATATTTAGAGTGGATAATAGCAAAGCAAAATTCATAAAGAGGATCATTTTCCAGGAAAAATGTAGCACTGATTTCTTATGTAATACTTGAGAAAATATCTCTCAGAGAAGATTCTGGATCTAATTCTAGCAAGTGGGCCAAATGTAGTAAGTAAGCTTGAAGCTAGGTGACCTCTCAGATCTAATAAGATGAGGGCATGATGTTAAACAACATGTGGGCTGGCGACTACTTATGAACAGACTGTCCCTAGCAGGTGTGGCATTAGTTAGCTGCTTAAGAAGTTCTTTAGCAAAGAGAGAATTGCAGGATAAACTGACCATCAGAGTTTATAGTTGAAGTTAAGGGCATAGTTAGTTGTGTGAGCTATTTGGGCCAAATGGCCTCTTTTTATCCTGTGGCTCTTTGCTTCCTAACATACAGTAGCATTAGCTCCATCCTTTTAATCACCCTTGTTTTTCTCTTCTGGTGAACGTATAAACTTTATTTTTTGTGGAACTCACTGCATGATAAACATTGTCAACAGAGTCAGTGATCATAACCACATAACAGATTGCCTTTCCACTTGGGCCAACTTGTAATGAAATGATTCATTCCAGATCTCTTCTTCACGGTGACTTGATTGGGTATTGATCTAATTCCCAGTTCCACAGGGTTTTGGACTCTATCTAACCCCAGGCTCTAGTTTGGCTGTGTGGACCTGGATGGTCCTACTGAGCTCCAGCTCTGGGATGGACCCTTTTTTGTACTTGGGAAGACTTTCTCCTTCATGAAATTGAGACCATCTTGTCAGTCTTGAAAGAGGATGTCTTCCCCTACCAGGTTTATATTGAGGAATTAATGAAGACAGATCACCAAGTATAGTGACCTTTTAGGAAGAGCAGTGCTTTGAAATAAAAAAATACTGCCTGCACGCTAATATGTTTTAAGTAGCTACATTCAAATTAATTTATGATACAAGCTTCACAGTCTTCTGTATGCAACATTTAAAAATAATAGTTTTTCAAATAGCAGCTTCTAAAATCTTTGTGTTTGTGTGGTTAATTGCAGTTTCCATAACATTTTCTCACTCATGACTTTGATTCTGACTAGAGTGTCTGCTCCTCCTATGTGTTTCCATGACACTGTAAACTTCTGTTCTGTGATTCCTTGTCTTATAATTCTCTATGTATATTTATCATTTTCCCCACCAGATGGAAGCTCCTCGAAGGCAGGGGATCATGTCTTATTTGCTTTTGTGTCTCTAGAACCTAACACAATGCCAGGTGCATTATATATTATGTAAATATGTGCTGGGCTACAATACATACTGTGGAAAATGAGGTTCCTTACACTTTGAAGATTTTAAATATCCATTTGGGTTTGGAGCATCACAAATTTGAACTGATTAAAATCCAAGTTGTGGTCTCTTTAGTTGCTGATGACTTTTGGAAAAAAGATTGCAAGCAGCGGGCGCTGGTGCCATGTGCTGCCTATGGTAAGCCTTTGATTATATCTCTGCAAACGTGGCCTCTGCTGGTTTAAATTGCTCCAGTTGCGATGGAAAAAGGAAATAGTTACTCTTCACTGTCGTTGTTGGGGGAAATTTAATTTGCTTCCAACCAGAATTGTTTTACTTTAGAATTTATATGCATTAGGGACCCAAACATACGTACACTAAAATATAGACTTAAGGTAATTAAAAACTCCTGTGGTTATTTGGGTTCAGCCTTTTTTTTTTTTTTTTTTTTTTTTTTTGCTTCTTATCAAGTCTTCTTGCCTCTCAATTTTAATTTTTTTCTTATTACTCATGTAATACATCCTCACTGTGGAAAAAAATTTTAACATACAGAAATCAGGTTGTTTTTCCTCTCTTACTTCCCCTATCTTTGGAGTATTATTCTTTCCCTAGCCTTGGTTGCAAGGTGGCTAGTGTCATTCTAGCTATCACATCCAGACAACATAATATCCAGAGGAAAAAAGAGGACATCCCTTTCTGTCTCCTCCTTAGAAATAAACGATGTTTTCCCTAATGATCCACCGTTATGTCTAGCAATATTATTCTCCCATCCTAATGATCTTATGCCTTCCTGAGTAGTCCATTCCTAAACCAATAACTGGCAAGAACAGTAAAATTACCATGACTGGCTTTCAGGGGTTGGCAAACTTTTTGTAAAGGGCTTTGCCGCTCATCTGGTCTCTGTCACAACTATTCTACTCTGCTATTGTAACAATAATAGACAAAAAGTAAATAAGTGGGGGTGGGTGCGTTTCAATAAAACTTAATTTACAGAAATAGGTGGTAGGCCTATGGGCTGTAGATGGATAGCTCCTGGAGCCTTAGACCAGTGACTCCAAAACATTAGCATGTATCAGAATCAACAGGGAGCTTGTTAAAATATAAGGTCCCACACTCAGAGTTCCTGATTTAGCAGATCTGGCTTAGAGTCAGAGAATTTGCATTTCTAACAAGTTCCCAGTTGATACTGTGTTCAAGATCGAGTTGATGCTGGTTCAATAATAGACCAGGGTTTCTAGATACTTCTTTGTCATGTGTGTGGGAACTGTCCTGTACATTGTAGGATGTTTAGCAGCATCTCTGGCCTCTATTCACTAGATGCCACTAGCCTCCTTGCTCCTCCTTTAGTACAATGACCAGAAGTGCCTGAAACATTGCCAAATGTTCCCTAGGGTACAGAATCTCTGCTTCTCCCTCCCCCTTAGACTTACACTATTCAGATCTATCCCCTGGATCTGGGAATATGTTCATCTTTCCTTGTAGCATTTTGGGGAGCAGTGTCACTATTCTGCGAGGAAAAGAGGGAGAGGAATGATTCTGTTGGATAGGCAACCAACAGTGCTAATCACATCAGAGCTCCTGAGAAAAAAGACCTCACTGACCAAAACAGTCCAGAAAGTGGAACAAGAATACCCATTTTCTAAGATTTTTCTTGAGCATAATATTGACTGCAAAATTGAAGGAATTTTACAGAGAGTTTGGCAATAAATACAGAGGGGTGGACAAATAATATGTAAAACATTCTGTTAAGTAAAGCCTTAGTTAAAGGTGACATCTATATTTTGTTCTTATAGGATTTTTTTCATGCAAAGTCTGTAAAAGAGTTAATGTCATATTTATAAAATTTTGTTGGTTTTTTCAAAACATCATTAACAGACAATTTATTTTCTATTTTTTATAGTTAAAATGTGAAATGCCTGTTTTTGGTAAATTTATGGGACTTTTGCTTAGGAAGTATTTATTCTTGGATAGTATTTGGGCTAGAACTTTGACTATTTATGTAGGTGATAAAGCATGGTGGAAACCTGTGTGGTTACTGAGCCATTCCTCACCCTTTTCCAGTTCAGATCTGTGTCATAGCAGGTTGTGGGCCACATCTCTCAGGATCCATGTAAGCTGGGAGGTACTGGTAGGAGACCTGAAGGCAGCATGAATTTCGATGTCAGTGTTTCCTTCCTTATCTGCTTCAAGCAGCATCTCATTAGTGGCTGCATTTCCTCCAGGGCTCCAGCTCTCTCTGAACAAACCTGACATTGATGATCCTGGATCCCTGGTCTCTGATATCTCTGTTTCTTTTCATTATCCTTCCAGCCTGTGAGATAGATGGTAGTAGCTTCCTACTGCTGCTAATCTCCAGGTTACCTCACCACCCAATCTCTGCCTGGCTTCTAGCTCCTCCATACCTATTAAACCCTATATCAAAGTCCTTGAACTGTAAATACTCGAAGTGGTTTCTGTTTCCTCGATTAAACTCATACTGATGCAAAGCCCAACCACAACTGTCTTGTCATACAGACCTAAAAAATTTACATCTCTGCATGAGATTTTGTATAAATAAAATATCTATTAGAATTGTCAATAATAACCCATATGCTAGTGTGTAACCTTGATAGCTGTTAGTTTCAGATTCTTATAAAAACAGAAAAAGGAAGTTAACAAGTTCACTATAATGGGGACCCTTTATAGCCTAGAGACAAAGAACACTAGTTCTGAAGTTGAACTGCCCAGGTTCAAGTGGGCCATACCCCTTCCTAGCATTGTGGCTTTAAGCAAATGATCTAACTTCTCACTACCTCAGTTTTCTTGACCATGAATTGGTGATAATAATGGTACATATTAGGTCTCAAAGAGATTGTTGGGAGGATTGAGTAATACACCAAAAACACTTTGAGAAGTGCTTGGCATATAATAAGCACCCAATAAATATTAGCCATCATCATCACTATTGTTGTTAACTTACCCTAGCCATAACTGATTGAGTCGGCCTGTCCCTATGGAGAAAAATTTTAGGCCCTCAAAATAAGTTTCTACATGGAATAAGGAAGAAAGCGTGTATCAGAGAGAAAAGTGCATTTGAAAGTGTGCTCCCTGAAATACCTCCTTTTTCCTCCTAATTTGCTTACTGTAAGTCTGACTGCTTTAAGGCATATATAAATTAATATACATACCCACACCTTAATATCTCATAATAGAGATTATTACTTAAAAAAAGCTTTTGTGAATGTCAGGACTTCAATTTTTTTAAATAATTTTTATTGGAGTATAGTTGATTTACAATGTTGTGTTAGTTTCAGGTGTACAGCAAAGTGAATCAGTTATACATATACATATATCTACTCTTTTTTAGATTCTTTTCCCATATAGGTCATTACAGAGTATTGAGTAGAGTAGCCTGTGCTATATAGTAGGTCCTTATTAGTTATCTATTTTATATATAGTAGTGTGTATATGGCAATCACAATCTCCCAGTTTATCCCTCCCCCCCTTATCCCTTGGTAAACATGTTTGTTTTCTATATCTGTGCCTCTATTCTGTTTTGTAAATAAGTTCATTTATACCTTTTTTTTAGATTCCACATGTAAACGATATATATTTGTCTTTGTCTGACTTACTTTGCTCAGTATGATAATCTCTAGGTCCAAAATAGAGATTATTACTTTAAAAAAGCTTTTGTGAATGTCAGGACTTCAATTTTAAGAAAAGTAAGATAAGATTCTCCTGATTACATTGGTTTAATTGACCCATGGCAGTTCTGTTATTCACGCAATGTCCTAAAGCTCTGTGAATAAGCAAATATACATTAGGTTGTTCACCATAGATATATTATTGACCATGGGCATTTTAATCATTGAATGTAAGCAGTGGGCTTCTAGAAGAGCCTTAGCTAATTCATTAAAGTTTGTGTGGTCACCACAAGTTGTGCAAACACAAGAGCTAATAGGTCAGGAATAGAAAGAATATCAATTGAAACTTACAGAATGTGTTGTGTTTTGTTTTTATTTGTTTGTTTTCTGGAAGAAGAGAGAAGTCTTCTGAGTGATGTGAAAAAAAGCCAGGAAGTATTAATCATGACTTGTTAATTATTAAAATGCTCGTTTAAAAAGAAAGTTCTTCTAACTCAATGGTTTGACTTTTTTATGGATTGCACTACTATTCATTTATTCATTAGTCCTAAATTTCTCATAAGAGATCCAAGAAGTTGGAAACATTTCACATGAGATGTGAAAATTTGTTTTATTTGTCTCTTATTTTCTGCTAAGCTCCTAAAAATAGTTGGGTTGCTTGTTAGATTTGTCAAGTATCTTGCCCCAAAGTAAAACTGAAGTGATAACAAAGAGAGAAAAGCATCACTTCCTTCTTTTATTCAAGATTGCACATATTATTTATGAATTTTAACATTAATTGCTATTGTGTAAATTTAAAGAAATTATTATTGGGATTCATTTTGTAAGTAAAGATCATCCCATAAGAGCTGGAGCTGCATGCTGATGTGATGTGACATAAAGTGTGATGTAAGACTCAACTTGCCTTAAAATATCCTATTATTCCAGCTTCAGATGCTTACAGTTTTTATCACTAAAGTTATTTGTTTTATTTCAGCACTTGTATGGAAAATCCTTATAACATGTTTACCCAGGGAATGTGGCATAGAAAAATCCCTGTGAACACATTTGCCCACATTAGTTCAAGCAGACTGGCTAGTTGTCCTAACTAGTTAGTTAGCTGTGCCATCTGTCAACATTTGAAGATTGGTAACACTGATGCATCAGGGTGAATTGGGTCAGTGAGACCTGGTAGGGGAGTGGTAGAAGAGAGAATCTCAAAGAGAGCTTTGTGAGTGTGAGTGCATTTTAAGTGAAGGAAATCATATGTCCCTTGCTTCAAGCAGCAGGTAGGTTTACTTGACTCTGCTAGAAATTCCAGATCTGTGAAATAATAATGGATGTGGGCCATTAAATATGATGGAGGTGATGAAAGTAGAATATTAAAATTATGATACCTGTGAACCTTTTTTGAGGTCAGAGACTCCAATGCGACTCTGAAAGCTTTGGGCTCTTTCCTCCAGAAAAATACATAAAAACATCTAAAATGTTACTTACAATTTCAGGATATTTACCGATCCCTGAAACCCATTCTTGGGCCCAAGTTACAAACCTCTAGTCTAAATGAAAAGTTAGGATTTTTAGGAAAATGTCAGTTTTTATGATTTTATTATTCATTTGGGAAGCAGCTGGGAGGCACTGTAGTTTTCTGATTGTGGGATTGGCATGGTCATGGTAATTCTTACACTTCTTATAGAATATCTATAGAATTCTATTATATAGAATATAAAAGCTGATGCAAGGTGCAATAGAGTTAGAACTATGTATTTAACTGAAAAAGAGTAAGAATTTCAAATGTTTATCAAGGGAAACAAAAAAGTACATTAAATGTAATTTTGTTTCAGAATAAAAGGTGTTCTTATGGGAAGCTTTGATTTTAGTCAAAACAATCAGGAAGATTTGTTAGCAATTTACTTGTAATTTTTTTTAAATTTGAGAGATGATTCCAGCTTTGTTGTTTGTTTTATTTTTCTTTTCATTCTACATAAATCAGAACATGATTCATTAGAGCCACATATTTTGCTTTTATAACTGTAAACCTTCATTTAGACAATCTTATTAACAAGTCTGTGAAACAGTGAAAGTAGATTGTTCTTCCAAATAGACAAGAGAAGCAAAGTTGATATTAGTGGTTTTTGGACCTGTTTAAATATGGTGTTCTTGTTTTCCCAAACATAATTTATTCTTGACTGATAATATTACTTTACTGTCCATTTACTAATAACTGACATTCCTGAAATCAATGTTATTAAGCTAAGCAATCAGTCTGGGTTCAAAGTATGGCTATACAATATAGCAAGCAGTTATGTCTTTTTTGAAGGATTTCAGACCATTGGGTGCCAAGCTTGTTGACTTTTAGCCCTACATGGCTCAGCTCAGGATGAGTCACAGCATTGTTTTCCTGTGGTAATGCTCAGAGAGGAAAGTCTTAGTAGAGAGTTACCTAATCTCTGAACTTAGAAATAGGAGGAATAGCTGTAAATTATAGAAATTCTTCTAAATTCTTATTAGGAGCATGCAGTTACTAGTCACAGCCAAATTCTTATCTCGCAGTATTAGCAGCAGCAATAACAATACACTATGACTTACTAATTTTGTACAGGGCTCTGTACTAATTTCTGGGAACACAAAAGAAGGATAAAGCAAATTCCTTAGTTGTAAGGAATTGGCTGTTTAAATGGAGAACGACTTTTGTACCCTCAAAGGTAAATTACAGTATAAGAGAGCATAGACTAAGTTTCAAAATGAATAGCATAGGTAATAAATAAGTGGCAGAGGAAATCTGATCTGGGAGGAGACATTATGGGCTAGGATGTCTTGTCAAAGCTTTTCAGAGGAGATTTTTCTGATGGGTGCCACAAAGTTCTCTGTCATGTATCTTGACCTAATGTTTATCACATTTTGTGTTATCAATTTGTTAGTTGTCCTTCTTGGCCATTAGTGGGTAGATTGCTTAGGGGCAGGGCTGTTGGGTGCATTGTTCTCCTCTGTATCTTTAGCACTGGGGCATAGTAGACGCATAGTAAATATATGTTGAATGAATGTATAAATGAAGGTGATACTTGTGTTTAATTTTGAGGGAAGGGCACACATTTGAGAGGACATAAGAAGGACTTATAGTCAGAAAGAAGGGTAGAAGTTAATGTATGGTCGTGGAAATCCTTGAGGAGTCTGGGAGATGATGACTGGACCAAATTACTTGTGATGAAGAGGCTGATATAGGAGAGTGACAAAGTTGAGATTAGGTAAGATAAACACTGGCAAGATTGGGAAGACTAAATATTGTTACTAAATTACTCCATAGCATGGCAAGATCTCCAACTTCAACATGTATTTCTTTCTTTATAAAATGAGGATATGAACAGATCAGTTAGGAAATACAAATACAGAAAATGATATTTTAGAATTAAATTATATAGTATGATATTTATTGTATAATGTTGATTTAATTAAGCAAACATCTAAAATATGATCCCATTCATGTGAACTTGTGTATATATCTATACATGTGTAGCTAGTCTTAGAAAGAATTGTCTGAAAAGATGTTTCCCAAAATATTAATAATGGCTCTCTCTAGGTAGTGTAATCTGAGTGAACTTTTTCCCGCTTTTTCAATTTAGCTGAAGTCTCTTTCAGTAACTTAGAGGTGATTTGAGGAGGATAATGATGGTTGGGGTGGGGAGGAGGAAATAAATATGGGGAGGCGTTTTGAAGGCAGAACTGAAAGGACTTGGGCGGGTCTTACTTAATAAAGTGGATCAAGGAGGAATTGTGAGTTAAATATGGTGTTGAGGTTTTGAGCCAGTTGGCATGGTTAATACCAAAATTGGGAGGGATATGCACCCTGTAGGTTGGGACACTTTTCATTGGAAAATTGGCTTATTAATGTTAATATCTTGAACTATTATGTAAATACATGAAGCAGCAGCTGGAGTAGTAGCTAGTAGTGAACTAGATCAGGTAAAGAAGAGACTGGAGTAAGCAGAGGCTGGTAGTAAATTGTAATTTTTCTACCACAGAGTTCAGCATTCTTGAAAAAACAAATGTCTTCTCAATTCTCGTATTTTCTTGAATAGAATGGACAGGTATGATTTATCCTCATTTTAGAGACCGAGGAATTAAGAATTAGGGAAATGGAGAAACTTCCAGTTATGTTCCAATGCTTACTGAATGGCAGTGGGAGGTTCTTCCTGTTGGGTGCCTACTGTGTTGCCTTGTATAGGAGAAAAAGTCTGTCACTGATGCTCCTGTATCCCATTGTGATTGGCCCTCCTTTGGTTGTAACTCTTTCTTCTTTTTTAATCCAGATAAAAAAGGGCTTTGTTTTCAAAAGCCATGGTGGCCTATTTTCAAAGTTTAACCAATAACATAGATGAGATGCCATGAAGAATGGCTCAAAATAGAAAATACAATTGTATAATTGAGACAAAAGCGATATCCTGGAAATAATATTATGTTTAGTAGTAAGTTTTAGAGCTTCTAATTATACTGGTCTTTTCCCTCCTCTAATTACTAATTTTAGAAAATGTTTCTTTCAATTTAAGAGTTAGTCAGCCTTAAATTTGTCTACTGAAACTATGTTGGAAACCATATTATTTCCAGTTCAGTTGAAATTACATGGTATTAAACCTGTATCTTTCCCGGTTCTATAGACTTTGGCAGAAATGTTGGGATTTAAAGCATTAGTGCTTCAGTGGCTTTCAAAGGTTAAGACCCTCTTGTTTGGGCCATACACACTTTACCATTTTTGTTTCTGGGCTGTTCTGGAATGGAAATGGGATTTATTCATTTCCTTTGGATAAAAGTATGTTATTTATCCCTATTTAAGGGTGGATTAGTAAGCCAGATTCTGGATTGAAATCAAGGGAAGAGGTAGTTTTACATTTTAATCTCATAGCTTGAATAAGTCATGAATTCTAAATGAAGAACAAACACCTTTATTTTCTTCTGTGAGATAGCTTAAACATAGACTGAAATGTTTGATAGCCTGTCTTAAAATAATTTGGTCCTTGGCCTCGGGCAGAAAATCCTTACATTCTATAAAGAGAAGTAGTTACACTCTGTATTGACCTGGCCCAAGATGGAAAAACTGGGCACTTGGCCTTTGGAGTCACCAAGCTCAAATATTTGATTTGATTCATTATGTCCTTCTATAATTGAATTTTCCAGGACTTTCTATCTTATAACTTTTGCTTTTTTCCCATGGCTGTCTTCATTAGTGTTTGAAAACATGGTGTCACTGGCCTATGAAAACAGAGTCACCTCTGTGCCTTCACTGGCATATTTACCTTACCTGGAATCACCTCCAGTCTTCTTTGACAGAAGAAGGTTAGGTTCTCCAACCTTCAGTGAGTCTTTACTAAGAACTCCAGGCTTCATTTATTAAGCTCATCAAGATCATTCCTAGGAAACACTTTGAAGTTTACCACTGAATTCAGTACCCTGTGATATTTCCTTTGGTTTAATAGATGCTAATTTGATCTCAACTCAAACTTTTACTGAGTATCACCTTTAAACTTAAAGACAAGAACCTTCTTTTTGAGGCAAAGTGTCAGGCACATAGTAAATGATCAACATTACTGGCCTTAATAATAGAGAAAAACTTCTGAAATGACACTTATTGGGCTGAGACTTAAATATTTGCTAATGTTAATTGAGCTATTGAGACTATTTTTATTGTGCTCAGCCTGGCATAAGCCACTTAATTTCAGAAAGAAGTTGCTGTTAATTAGTAGAGTCAGCCCAGGAAAGTAGTACCCAGGAAAGTCTAGAGAAAAGTACGTTAAATCAAGGTAGATTTCTCAACGAGTCTCAAACAATCTGCATGGAAATGTATAAAAAATATTCCTTCATTGCTAGACATGGACCACAGATTTGACTTATCTCTAAACAATACAAAGTTGAGATCACAACCATTTAAAAGATTCTTAATGTTTAAAAAACAGAGGACACTTTTTTCTTGTTTTAGTTTTTTGACTGCTTGTTTATTTTTGTTATTGTTTGGTTTTTCAATAGCAGATTTACCTTCCTAATACCAAGGTCTGAGAGGAGTTTTTCTCCTCAGTCTTTATAAGGTGGACATGGTGTGATATAGAGAATAACAACCTTGACATGAGTGGGAAGATATGGTCAAATTAGTTGAATACATTCAAACCCAAAATTAAACAGTTGATAGGTGTGAACCTTAAAAAGGCCATCGATTCACTTTACCCAGATTGTTCATTTTTGCCAGTTCTTTGCTGCAGTGGAGATAGCCACTGGAAAAAAGATGAATTCATTCACTGATTGAATCCAGTGTCTGATGATTCATGAATAGTTGGGTGTAATTCTTACGACCACACAATAGTGGGTTGAAGCCTGATTTCCTAACTTTAGAAATTAATCTTTTTTAAGCCCTTTTGGGGGGCGGGGGGGGCGGGGTATGGTTGGGGAACAACCAAAATAGTCTCTGTCTTCTCCAAAATTTAGGGACATAATTTAACCTTGCTGTTCAGGACTCTCTGCCAAAGTTGAGTCTGGGGCAGAGTTTCTTTTTTTCTCAGTCTAAATCATCTAGGCTAAATCATTTTTTAGCTTAAAATCAGGAGCAATCTTGGAATAAAGGTACTGTCACAGCACCTCAAATTCATAGTATTCAAGTGGGCTACAAATGGTCTCCTCATGGATGTATGTGCTGGGGCAGCCCCAGAGAGAACCCCTGGGAAAGGACGTGCTGGAGTGAGGGAGCCTCGGTCAGAGAATCTCCTATTCAGCTGCATGGCAGTGTGCTCCTGAGAAAAACCTGTAAAGAAATGAAATTTGTTTAAATCAAATTCTGTTTTTAGTGTACTTAGAGAGTGGCTGAACAGAAAAGGGATTCTGTTAAGAATCATTTCTTTAAAGTGAATAAACTCCTCCAATATTGTGTGATTTCATAATTTTACATATTCAGGGATCCTTGCCTAAGCCAACCAAGAAAACATGATTCATTGTCTTAGCTAGTAATGTCTCTTATTGAGTACAGATTGAGTTTGTGATTTGTTGGGTTGTTTCTTACCTGATGTCTTCATCATGTGAATGTCCCAAGCCAATGATTATATTTTATTTTAGATATTGAAATTCAATACCAGTGTTACAGAAAGCAAAAGATCTTTCTATAAAATTTTTTGATACTGAAAATCCTTTGATCCTCACCTGTGGCTATTGAATGTCCCCTCTACTCCTGTATAATCTGGCAAATCTTTACTCTTAAATAGTATTCTTTGTTTAAGGACAGATGCCAAGGATTCATTGTAATTCATTGGTATCCCCATTTCTTAAACAGTAATCTGTTCCAGATGCTATTATTTCCCGATATTATTTATAGATGCTATAAATACTGATTTTATATCCTTTTCTTGTAAATTAGTTGAATAGAGACCTCAGTTTAGAGAATATTAATTAAGAACATTTGGAGCTGTTAAGTTCCTTATTCTTGTAGTATAGTGACAGCTAACATTTATATTGTATCTCACAGTTTACTAAAAGCTATTACATACATTGTTTTAATTGGCCCTTATAATAACTCTGTGAGGCAAGTTAGTATTACTTTGCTACTTTTTACATTAGAAAAATGAGAATCGTCGAGAAAAATAGAATGACTTTCCTGAGCTAAACAGCAAAACTGGGACCCAGACTGTTAAGTCGAAGGCCTGTGTTCTTTCTGTCACATCAAGCAAACTTGAGACAGGTTTTTGCTTCTGGAAGAAGTGGTCTGGGCTATTTCTTTTCCTCTTTTATTCCATGCCCACATTTTGATCTCCTTCATCCCAGTAACTCCGGCCAGAATGGCCAGGTTATATGTCTTGGTCTCTGCCCTTTATGAATTGTGTTGTTCTCACCTGTTACGAAACACCTTATGCCCAACCTGATAAAGGGTTATGGTAGAGGCTCAGGTTCTCCTATAAAGAAAACACCTCAACTTAATGTCCCAATATCACAGCCTACTGATCACAGGGAAAATAATAATCAATGTCAGAGTGTGATAGACTGTAAACGGTACATGAGATCAGCTATAAAAATTATAAAACTGTGACAGTGAGGAAAATTGCTAAATTTCTGGGAAAATAGAAAGTCAAAACAAAGCCAGACTATGATCCTGGTTTTTTTGTTGTTGTTGTTCTTTTTTTTTTGGTTTTTTTTTTGTTTTTACAACTTTATCGGAGTATAATTGCTTCACAATGGTGTGTTAGTTTCTGCTTTATAACAAAGTGAATCAGTTATACATATACATCTGTTCCCATATCCCTTCCCTCTTGCATCTCCCTCCCTCCCACCCTCCCTATCCCACCCCTCCAGGTGGTCACAAAGCACCAATCTGATCTCCCTGTGCTATGCGGCTGCTTCCCACTAGCTATCTACCTTACTTTTGGTAGCGTATATATGTCCATGCCTCTGTCTTGCTTTGTCACAGCTTAGCCTTCCCCCTCCCCATATCCTCAAGTCCATTCTCAAGTAGGTCTGTTTTATGGAGAGACCAGCTTGAAGATTTCCTCCTTCCTCCAGCCAACTGCACCTGTGCCCCTTATATCAATTTCTTTTTATGCAGCATCTGTGTTTCCCCTTTTTGTGCCATCCCATTTTCTTGAGCACTTGGACTAAATTCACTTCCCGTTCCTAGCTTGTTCCTTGTAGGTAAAGAGTGGCATGTTTTAAATCCTCTATGCCTTAAGAGTAAAAGCTAAGGCATGGAGTTCTGGGTTTAATACACTTTTAAACCTGCCATGTGACCTTGGCATTTTGCATTTTTTCCTAATAAAATGAGGATATAGGTGCTTACTCCACTTGATTTGAAAGCTTGTCGTGAATAGTTAATGAGACAGTGTAACTAAAATTCTTAAGGCAGGATGTGAATGTGCCCTGGTTCTAACACTAACTTTTGATGTGATTTTAGGCAAGTCACTGAACCTCTCTGGGCTTTAGCATTTTTTATATATATAAAAAATAAGGGGCTTAAACTAGATGATTTTGAAAGTCTTTTCAAATTCAATTCAGTTGAATTCAGATGAATGTATTGAATATTTACAGTGTCATGAGGTTTAAATAAGGTTGTAGTCCTTGGTCTTGAAGAACATATAATCTAGGGAATGGAGACATGTAAACAAATACTGTTGGGTGATATAGTAAGTGTCTTATGATGTAGCCCTCCAGTTTTGATTCTGTTATTGCTAAATTCTTCTCCTCTTGGTCTCATTAATATTAGAGTTTATTTCTCGTCAGAGGAAAGGAATTTATCAGACCTCTAGATAAGTAGTTTCATATTAAGGAATGGAGTTTGCTTGGTTTTTAGCAGAACATTACTACTAATTGATAATATATGTGAGTGGTTAGCATATCTGAGATACCTTATAACACTCAGGATAGATTTCTTTAAATCAAAATAACCAATTGAAATTCCCATAATGACAAACTATTGAAAAACCTTTGGTCTAGAACATTACAGAAAACCTTGTGGATATTCCTAGTTAAGATTTCTGTTCCTGGGACTTCCCTGGTGGGCCAGCGGTTAAGACCCTGCACTCCCAATTCAGGGGGCCCAGGTTTGATCCCTAGTCAGGCAACTAGATCCTGCATCCCACATGCCACAACCAAAGATCCCACATGCCACAACTAAAAAAAAAAAAAAAAAAAAAGATCCGCAACAAAGATCCCGTGTGCTGCAACTAAAGACCCAGCACAGCCAAATAAATAAATAAATATTTTTTTAAAAACCAAAAGATTTCTCTTCTTGAAAGACATTAAATTTGATTGGGAGAAGAGTCAGCTAGTAGAAGATTGGTCTAGAGATTTGGTCCTAACCCACCCCCCTCTTTCTCAAAATGAATCTGATTCTAACTCTTTGTTGCTGAAGTTGCCGCTGAGTTTTTCTTCAGTAAGTGGAAGGAAAACTTGGATATTTAATACCTTATCAAAGTAGTGTTGATAACCAAAACCTTTCTATTGCTCCTATGTCTGTTCAAGCAAAAGTTGTTATAAAACCAGAGAAACAATCTAACTATCCTACATATCGGTAAACTAAGATGTGACTGGTCAGCCTCTCATTCTCAGATTCCTGCCAGAATGGATTTCTGACACCCTGGAAGTTTTGTGGTGAGCAGTTCCCCAGTAATGTGTATAATCTTTCATAAAATTGTTTTTTAATCATCAAATCATATATTTTTAAAGATTGCTAAACTCTACTTTTCTAAGGTGTTCTTAGGAGACTTAAAATGATGGCTGCAGGATAAAACACTAGAGAACTGAAACAAAGAACTATTTCCGGAGGGTTCCCAAGCCAAACTGTAATCTTTCCCATCACTCATGCATGCCCCAAAAGTGCCAAGATGGCATTCTATCCCCAGATTAAAAGTTTCTTCTCTGGATGATTTGGTGTGATATCTGTTATTTTACCCAAATTCAGCTTGTTATCACATTTTTGGATATTAATTCCAAGAATTTAAACAAAAAGTGTCTGTGTGAATCAGTTACTGGTGTGATGATAATCTTTTTCGCTTGTTATTCTCTGAAAATGGATTCCGATTTCTGGTAAATGGACTCTATTGGAGGATTCTGATTTAACCTCTGACACCTTGGTTCAGCTAAGTAAACTAGAAAGTGAGTTATTTTTAAAACTAGCTTGTAACCCATACCTGTCTCATCAGATACTGTCTTCCATGTATAGTCTATTTCAGCTACTTAGAAGGGAGAAAAAATATGTGTTGGACTTAGAGGGACCTTTTTTTGTTTTGTTTTAATAAAAAATATGTTGATCAGATGTTTAGCCAGGGAACAACGAATAATAATAATATTAATACTTCTAAGCTCTATTGAGTACCTACTGTGTGCTAGGTGTCGTGACAAACACATTTATGTTGTATCTTATTTGATCTTTACAGCAAATGCCTCTCTTTCACAGAGGAGAAAACTGAAGCTTAAAGAGATTACAGGCCTCTCTTAGGGTCAAACCACAGTGAGGGGTGGGACAGGACGAGAGCCCAGATTCAGGTTTATTCATTTGTGGTGCAGCTGATTTCTACTTTGTCATACCTGTTGTAGTTGTTTTATGTTTGAAAAGTTTGTGATTATTGCAGGGATTGCAAACTCAAATGACTACAGGGCCAGGCAGGTAACAGAGATGTAGATGCAATACAGTAAGGAGTGATGTTCAGGACTCATGAATGCTTTTCTGAGCCAAAGTCATTCAAACGTTCAAATGTGGATTTGTTTAAAAGAAGGGCAAAGGAATCTGTGGGTCCTTCATCCCCAGAAAGTCACCCTCCTTGGTGGGGAGGGGTCTTTTATAGATTTTTCTCATATTAACCCAATAATCATTTGTATACCACTTACATAACATAGGTGTGTGTGTGTGTGTGTGTGTGTGTATGGGCACAGTGTGGTATGCTGGGAAATAGTTGGGCTTTGGAGGTTTTAGTCCTGGTTTGAATATAGGAACTGCTGTGTGATTTTGAACAAGTTGTTTAACTTCTCTGAACCGTGTTTCCTTCATCAGTCAAAGATAATAATTACCCAGAGGAGTTGTTGAAAGGTTTAGGAGTAATATACATGGAGTTCTCAGGATTGTGCCTGGCACATAGTGAATACACAGTAAGCAGCAGCTGTTGTTTTTATTAATATATTTGTTTTTATTGCTAGACTGTTCTTCTCAGGCAGCTGTTAAGTCACATATATCCTCATCACTTAGCACAGACTTGACATTGTACATTACCTTTGCCAATTTGGTCATGCATAACTCTTAAATTCTTTTCAGTAAGTAATGATAGCCATCAAAATACTTGAGATGAATAAGAATGAGCTATTTCCCCACAACCTTTCTTCCTCGTTATAGTGAAAGTAAGTCTCACGTAAAATTTTGCTACATATGAAGACATTTATTAAATAAACACATAAGCATGGAACCATTCATACTCTAGGCTTGGGGAAGGCTCATCTCTATGTCTTTCAGATACTAGAACATCACCTTCCAGGAAAGGTTCACTTGAGGCAGATAGGACAGTAATCCAAAGCAAGATCCATTTATCCTCATAATGAGCATCAGATAGCTAGAAATTTTCTGCTCCAGAGACAAGACAAAGGATCACTTAGGCTCAAGACTTGGACCATATCCCTTCAGGGTCTTCCTGGATTCTTATATTCTGTTCAGGCAAAGAAGAGTATGAGTGTAAAAATATTCAGCTAATTTACTTATCTTAAATACCATTAATTTTGTCAATGAATCTATTTCTAGCACCCATAATGTTAATTATCAAACCTCTGCACCAATCAAAACTCATTTCTGACATTCATTTATGGTAATTAGAAAGTCTCCAGTGTTACTAGAGACACCAGTAGCTTAAGTGTTTGTGGTAGACCCCTCTGGCTTGTGAGCTTTGCTTCTGATTGGAATGGCTGTTTTGAGCACAAATGCAGACTCTAGAGCAGCGATTCTCAACTAGTATGATTTTGCCCCCAAGGAGACATTTGGCAATGTCTGGAGACATTTTGGTTGTTACAACTAGGGGGAGGGTGCTATTGACACCCTCTAGTGTGTAGAGTCCAGGGATGCTGCTAAACTTCCAACAGTGCCCAGGACAGCTCCCCATATCAAAGAATCATCTGGCCCCAAATGTCATTAATGAGGAGGTTGTGAAACTCTGCTCTAGAGTGTAGCTTAAGCTGATTCACATGCTTTCATCATATGACCTTGTCTATGATGATGTATTTTAAAGTTAAATTACAGACTTTATAACACTTAACACATAAACTTAGCAGCAAAGACTTGAATGAATTTAGTAATTCATTTTAATACTACATGTGGAAGGCATGAATTTAGAACCTAGTTATTTACTATCTATGGTAGACCCAATAAATAACATAGCCTATAAAAACTTTAAAAAAATGGTAGATTCTGGTCTTGTTCACCTGGAATGTAGGGATGGACTTCCATTGCCCAAGTAGTGCTCCTGTAAATTGGCATCTTAATGGACACTCTGCTACTGAGTTATTAGGCTTTTTAATTTACTTCAGTACAGCAAACATGCTGTGAGCCAGAGACTATGGGAAGGGTGCAGCAAACAATAAAATAGTCTCTGACCTGGAGGAGTTTATAGAACTGTAGAAATCTGGCACAACATGTCGTCAACAAAGCCACTTGCAATTATAATGTCCCTACAGCCTATGATTGTAGAGATGCCCATAGTTTTAGTTTCACTTCTTATGAAACCAGGAAGCTCCATTTATTGCCTTTTGTATTATTTCCATGTTGTCTGAGCCATATAGTCCTCTGTATGTCTTGCCAGAGTACTACCAGATAGTAGTGGTATAACTATGTTATTTTATCTAAAAAAAGCAGAAATGATTAAAATTCACAGGTGTTCAAGAGAAACAGACTCTTTGAAAAAGCAGATGTTTTAAAGGAAGATTTATAGAAAGAAAAAACTCAACAGTTTCACTTTTTTTTGTGAACATGTCATGCTCACCTCTCAAATTCTGGAACCAAGGAAATGATCAGGAGCATCACTGGCACTGTTGGGGTCTCCAGCCTCTCTTTTTGCCTTTGGGTGGATCATCAGCATGCCTTAATTGATCACACTTAATAATGTGTCAGCATTTGCTAAGGAATGCTCTTAGAACACCTGCCAACTGCCCATCTATTCATCATTTCCCCTCATTGGAGATGGCACTCAAGGCTGTGTGGGTGGCTACATAATTGCTGACATGTCTGCATATAAGAATGTGGCCTGAAACATTCTAAAGTTAGAAACTATTCAGATCAGACCTCATGGTTGTTGTTTTTGGACAGTGATAACTGTGGCATTCTCCAGGGTTTGTAAAATGAGCTTTGACATTGCCAGCCATAGGTTCCAGCTTTAATAGCGATCTGTTCAATGAGCAGCGGTGGTCCGGAGAGCATTCATTCTTCTGTTTACAACTTGAGTCCATTAATTATTATTTTTCAAATCGGGGTTTCACTTGGCTGTAAGTAGATAATTTTATGGAAAGCGGTAAAAATTTGGTCACCTGGTGTTAGGGGGCAGTGGTAAGAACAGTAATCAGGTTTGAGACCAGTTGTATTTTTGGCACTATATTAGCCAAGCACTGGAGTTAGTTTCCCTTCAGCTGGTTAAGTTACATGTCTATTTGGTGAATAAACTTTGCAGAAATAGCAAAATTTGTCTCTCTGTCACTTATAAATGATCTATTGTCTTTTTCATTTAACGTTTTTATGTATCAATGGTATATATTTTAAAAGTCCCAGCCAAAGTCTATATTCCAGCACTGCCTACCTTTTATATTCTTCTGGGCAGAACATTAAAAAAGAAAAAAAAAGTGTTCTACAGTATATAGTATAAAGAAATTTCTCAGGAGTAATTTGTTTTTCTAAAACCAGTTTTATATGAATTCTCAAGGCGTTTGGCAAGTGTAGATGGGTGTCAAGGAAAATTATAATCCTAGACCAGAAAAACCATCAGGGCTTCAAAGAGTCACAAAGATCATACCTTGCTGTTGCAAAGCATCAGGTGATTTAGGCAATTAGCAGGTCTCTTTTTATGAAGATAAATAACTGTGCAACTGAAGTTTTTTACTGAATGGGTACACTTTCTCAATTGTTTTAATAGCTACCCCAAATGGTAGCATGGTTAAAAATGTATGCTAATCCCGGGTTTGGTTTAGAAGTTTCAGCTAAATGCATGTTATAGGGGTATCTTAGGTTTTTTACTTCATGTGAGGTACAATAGAATGTAATCCAGTCCCCTATCCTATTTATACAAAATAACATAGTAGCAAGTGGCTAAGAATTAGATTCTTGCTATGCCTCTGAAGTAAAAACCCAAAGTTCTCTTTTATCTAGCTAAAGGTTCAGCACATAGATAATGAAACACTTCTTATATGCTCATCTGGCATTTAAATCATCTCTATGCCCTTTCTCTTTTCATTTTGAACCTTATTTCACTGTTTTTTGGTAAAAGAATAATTCTCTTGGATACAAATTGGATCTTTTCAGCCAAAGTAAAAGTTTAGACCTGGTAAACTTTTTCTTCTTCCTTATTGCAAGGCCTTTGCCATGTTGGAGTCCGCAGCAAATGCCATGACAAATAACATGGTTGAGTAGGAAGCATGTCCTATTTCTTGCCTGCTTCCAAGTCTCCCCCAGATTTAAAGTGTCTTTCTAACCAAAGGGCAGCCATGTGAAGAATAAATTAATTTCAGCAGTCATTAGAGCTGTCTGTAGCTTGGCGTTAGACAGCTGTGGCTAAAGGTGAATTGGAGAGATTTTTTTAAAAAGTACATGACAGATATATTGAGGTAGGTCTGTTGTTTCCATGTGACATCACTTGAGTTCCATTCAAATTGGGAGCCTGACAGTACCTGACTGTGTCCAGGATTTAAGAAGTAGTTTAGTATGGCTCCTAGTTGTGCTGGATTTTTAGGCAGACTGACTTTGAGGTTCATCAATTCAACCAGCATTATGGGACACCCACTGTGTACTGAGTACTGGAAAATTGAGGGCATGTTGGGTATAACTTCATAAACATTCACATCACCAAATTTTCTAGCATTTTCAGTGAGGTACAAAGGAAAATCAAACAATGTCTAGCTCCCTGATTAACAAGCCTCAGAGGATTTCTAGAGCACAAGTCATATCAGGCAGAGTTGTGTGTCTGTGCGTGTGTGTTTTAATAGAATTGCTAAAGAAGTCAAAAAGGGAATCCAGTACATGTAACTTACATAGCTTGTAGTAATATATTGAAACAGGGTCTCATGACATTTTACTTTGAAATTGGATTAAACTTGGCTACAGAATGAGCACTGTCCCATTGAGTGACCACACAGAGAGGGCCAGGGAACACTGCAGAGTTATCAGCTCTTCTGCATCGCCTTAGGAGGCGGTAGTTGGTAGTGTGTCTCAAGTACCAGGAGAAAGGTCTTCCTTTTTCAGTGTCATTGTGAGTCTAACAGAAAGAGTAGAATTTACCAGGTGTTACTAAACTGAAATAAGCCTTCAACTATAGGAAATATTAAGAAACAGTAACCAGGAGTGTTGTTTTACAGGTGAGAAAACTGAGTCTGAGAGAGATAAAGTAACTAGCCAGAGGTTGTACAGCTAGTAAGTAAGCATTACCAGCCTTCACATTTAGATCTAATAGACTCCAAAGTCACATGATCATTCCATCATCTAGAATGTCATTAAGCCCCAGTTGCAATTTGATATAGCCATTAATATATCAAAATTGTTTCTTAAATAAAAGTGCCTTTATTTGTGTTAATTTATCTACCTTTTATGAATTATGCTTTCACAGTACTTTTAACTTCTCTTTTTTTTTTTTTTTTTTTTTTTTTTTTGTGGTACGCGGGCCTCTCACTGTTGTGGCCTCTCCCGTTGCGGAGCACAGGCTCCGGACGCGCAGGCTCAGCAGCCATGGCCCATGGGCCCAGCCGCTCCGCGGCATGTGGGATCCTCCCGGACCGAGGCACGAGCCCGTGTCCCCTGCATCGGCAGGCGGACTCTCAACCACTGCGCCACCAGGGAAGCCCCTCTTAGTATTTTTAACAGCTTTATTGAGATATAATTTACATGCATACAATTCGCCTGTTTAAAGTGGACAACTTAATGATTTTTAGCATATTCACAGGGTTATGCAACCATCACCACAATCTATTCAGAACATTTTCATCCTCCCTAAAAGAAACTCCACACCCATTAGCAGTCACTTTCCATTTCCTCCTGTCTACCACCCACCCCAGCCCTAAGTAATCACCACATGCTTACTATGTTTATAGATTTGCCCATTCTTGACATTTCATATAAATGGAATAATACAGCATGAATAATACAAGGCAGTCACAAAAAAGACTTTTTGTGACTACCTTCTTTAACTTAGTGTAATATTTTTAAGATTTATCCATGTAGTAGCATGTGTAAGTACTCCATTTCTTTTATGGCTGAAGAATATTCCATTATACGGATATGCCATGTTTAATTTATCCATTCATCAGTTAATGAACATTTGAGTTGTTTCTACTTTCGGGCTATTATAAATAATGCTTCCGTAAACATTTTTGAACAAGTTTTTTAGTGGATATATATTTTCATTTCTCTCGGGCATAAACCTAGAAGTGGAATTTCTGGCTTATATGTTAACTCAATGTTTAACTTTTTGAGGAACTGCCAGATTGTTTTCCAGAGTGACCATACCATATTTCCACTAGCAAGGTATGAGTGTTCCCATTTCTCCACATCCTTGCCAATACTTGGTATTGTTCATCTTTTTACTTCTCTAATTTAATTTTCATAATCCTATGAATTAGTCAAAGAAAAACATTCTTACTGGTATTGTATAGATAAAAGCTGCATTAAATGAGAAACTCAGTATGTGTACAAATAGAGGGGAAGAAGTGGATGGATAGATGGGGGAAGGAGCATGGATAATTCAAAATAAATCATACAAAAGTAATTTAAAAGTTTTTGCATCTGACACAGCTATGATGGTTGTTAGAGATCATATTTCCCACCCCTACATTTTAAAGGTGATGAAACTGGAGCCCTGAAAAGGGAAGTACATTGAACACTGACCTAAAGTTGTTTAGTAGGGAAGCCAGGACTAGAATCTCTGTCTTCTTGGCTCCCAGGCCATTGCCTGTTCCAGCACAGCCTATTGCATTCTGTCCTGGGGGATATATAAACTCATCCATATCATAGGAACTCCATTTTCCTAACTCGTTCATCCATGCTGACCTTTGGTTAAAATAAACCTATCTTAATTCGTATGAGGTATTGGAACATCAGCAAAGCTGAAACCTCCCATTGGGAAACCTTTGATAGAATTTGTTCCACATATTGCCTATGATGAAACTGATGTGCAGAGAGAAAATTAATGCAGGCAGTGTTACTTGGTGACGTTTCTTGGGTCAGATTGCTTGGGTGTGAATTCTGGCTCTGTCACTTACTAACTGCTTGACCCTTTCTGTAATTCTGTTTCCTTATTTTTTAAATGGGGGCAGTACTAATATCTACCTCATAGAATTGTTTTGAGAGTGAAATGAGAGAATCCCTGTAAGGACGTTAGCACAGTACCTGGCTCCTAGAAAGCCCTAAGACAATGTTAACAATTATTGTTATATACCATCAACTTGCTCAGACCATGGAAAACATTGTATTCTATGATTTATAGAAAATAAATCAATCATTCCTTTTAAAAAAGTAGCTTCACTAAAGGAGCAGGCCTAGGAAATAGCTGTTTTCTAGTCTTCATAATTTTGAGTTATATAGAACATAATTAAATTCCCTTTGTTAAGAGAAAAAAACTTACTATGTTAACTTCCCATCCTTTACAAATTATGAACTAATTTCCTTTATACTGTAACTTTGGGCAGAAACCAACCTGGAAATTTCAACCTGTGTTAAAAGCCCCAACAATGGGAAAACTTAACTAAAGCACATATACCTGTTATTGCTACAGTATATTAGTAGTGTTTTTCCTCAGTGTTTTTGTTTGATTATCAAGATAAAAATCCACTGGATTACTTTATGGAGCCAACTGTATACGTTTGTGTATCAGTGAGAAGAAAGGGCACCCAGTGGGGAATCAGAAGACAGGATTAAAATCCCTGCCCTTCCCTGCCCTAGTTCATTACCATAGGCAGTATGCTCATCATTTGAGCATTAAGCTCATCAGAGCTCTAAGCTTCTGTTTCCTCATCTGGAAGTGGAAGCAAGGTGATCAACGATTTTCATCTCAGAGGGTATCATGAGGACCAAGTGATAACCTGAGTATAACAGCACTAGCCCAGTGCCTGGTCCACAGTCAGGGCTCAGTAAATGACAGCTAAACAGCAATGTAGTGGGGTTCTGTATGCCATATATGAGATTGGGAGCCAGATTCGATGGTCAGTTTAGGTGAAGAAATTGGACATGTCTGTGTTCACATAGTATGATTCATGTCTACTTTGCTGTTGCTGCTGCTGCTTTCCTGTAACCAATTTTAGAGCCTATCTTGGCAGCTGGAAGTATTTGGGATTAATTTCACACTCACTTTATGAGTTGAGCGTTTTCCTGCAAGCAGCTCCCTGGGCCTCTGCCTCATTACTTTGGCATCAATTGATATGGCAGTTGGATAGAGATGTCCTTTGGGGTCTCCATTTTATTTGGAATCCTTCAATTTGAAAAAGCAAAACAAAGGCCATCAACACATTGTGCTTGAAATCGTTAGCATTTATTTTTTCCTAAACCTCTCCCTTTCTGTAGTTCTGTTGAACGCCAGGGAACACACATCTTGTACAGCCAGTGATGAGCACTGAAAAATCACTGTCCCTCAAACGTAAGCCCTAGCAGCTGGTCGGCCTCATTTCTCCATTCCAGGTGAGCTGCGAGATCCTCTAGGCCCTGGTCAGACAGATCTAAATCTTGATGAGTCTAGTTTTTCCATCCCTTTTTACTATGTTAATTCTGCTAAATTCATTTGGCTCTTGTGGAGAACAAAGTAAACTTGGCTATTACGTGTAAAACTAAATTGAGAACATGGAGATCTGTTTAGTATTTCACGCTGGCCAGTAGGTCAGGAAGATTTTCCTTGGGGGTAATTTACATAAGGAATTGTTTATCCCATTTCTTTCCAATTTCTGTGACCATTTGGGGATAGCAGACTCTTTCCACAATGGCACAGAAATATATCCAGCGAGACTGAAACTTAGAGAAACGATGCTTCTCCAGGATTGATGTATTCTGGGTCTTGCTCAGGAAAGATCCTGTGGCTTGGGCTGCTGTCTCACTGAGAAGTCATTCTTCCACCACAGCTGTGTTTAGCAAGTTGGGTGGGTCCACGAACTGACATGCTGTTACACTTAGTAAGAATTTTCCCTTGATAGTGAGGAACGTGCATAAAAGCCTCACTAAGTCCCAGCAAATGCTCTAAATGTTTGTTGTGATCTGATGGCTACTTAGAGCACAGCCTCCATCAGATAACGCCCATACTCAGAATAATACTCCGTGGCTCTCCAGTACCTGCACACTCTTCACCTTGACATTTTGGTTCCTCTACAACAGTTGCCCAGATGACCTTTTTTTTTTTTTTCCCCCCCAGTACGCAGGCCTCTCACTGTTGTGGCCTCTCCCGTTGCGGAGCACAGGCTCTGGACGCGCAGGCTCAGCGGCCATGGCTCACGGGCCTAGCTGCTCCGCGGCATGTGGGATCTTCCCGGACCGGGGCACGAACCCGCGTCCCCTGCATCGGCAGGCGGACTCTCAACCACTGCGCCACCAGGGAAACCCCAGATGACCTTTTTTGTCTCATCAAATGCTCTTCCCAAACTGGAATATTTGCTCCTTCCCGAACAAGCAGCCTCTACATTTGTGCTCTAATGCACTTGCTCAGGTTGTTTCCTTCACTTTTAAAGCCCCCTTACCCAATATCTGTTCTTGAGGACAAATTTCAGGTACCTCTTCTCAGTGGCATGCTGGTAAATATTTACCAACTGGCTGTTTGTGAGGAGCAGGGTGGGTGGGAAGCCTAACTTTGTAACATTTGTTGATTTGCATGTTGTAAATACTTCCACCATGGCTGATTTCAAGCTTCTAGCATGAGGTCAGTGAATGTGGAGTTGGGAAGAAATGGGCAGTAGCTCACCATTGCAGAGTGTTGCCAACATACAGATGCAACAGGCATAAATAACCTCAAGGGCCTAGATAACAGTAAAATAATTAGGAAGTAATGCGTTTTGAGTATTTATTACTTTTGTTTTCATGTAACTTATTTTTTAAGTTTACATAATTTAATTTTTAGCAATGGCCATGTTTAACAACTGGCTCACAAAATTCCTGAAAAATGAATAATCAGTCCTTTCTCCTGAGCTAGTAGGAGATAGCTGAGCCTGGTCCAGTGGCCACTGCGACTTCTTCCACCTTTTCCTTCCCAAGGCCCTCCACACTCACTAGTAGTTAGGCCCTTCTCCGAACCTATAAGGTGCTTCAGGTCTCATGCAGGCTTCAGAGTGAGAGACTCCAAGTCGAATACTGGTTTCTCGTTTACTAGGTGATGGTCAAACTGGCTACTTAATTTGCAGTTCCCAATGCAAAATGAAAATGCAGCACCCTTGTTATAAGGTAGAAGAAAGTGCTATTGAAACAGCTGTTAAAATATAAAGTTCTTTCCTTTCTTCAGTGGTATCTCTTTCACACCTTCTGGTGGTGCTTTTATTTCCTATTTAATGTTATTTCAAGTAAGGAAAAATTAAAATTTTAAATTGTTAGCATGAATTCTATGATTAAGCTTTATATTGTGCAATGCCAGTTTTAAATGCAAATGTAAGAGCATTTAACTCTCTGAGTTAATGAGCATATCTCCTCTGATCGTGTGCATGGTCCATTATCCTATAGACTTCACTTACAAAGCACAAATTCAAAAATAAAGTTATTAAGACTTTCAAGACAGAGACAACAGGGCCTTAAGCCAAGCATGGAGCACTTCTAAGCACAGACACAGTTGGCACACCCTATGTACAGTATTGGGCACATTCCGTACATCTGCTGAGCCTCAGAGGCCTCATCTATAAAACAGAGATCTTGCCAACTGAGTCTCAGTGGAGGCGTGAGGATTGAACGCACTGATACCTGTATGGCACAGAGCAGATTGCTTGGCATACAGTTCATGCTCAATTAATTGGAGGGTTTATTATTAACATAATGATCATAATGTTAGTGGTATTCTCCTCCTTAATAGTCTATAGGGTCTTCCCTATATTGGCAGTGTTTGCCTCCTTGACCTATTTTCCTTTTTTCATTATAAACTCTTTGAAGATGGAGGTTATCTCTGTTGCCATTGAATTCCCTGTAGTGCTTCCTGCAAATTCTTGCACATCCCTGGCACTCAGGAGGTGTTTATCACCTTGATTTTTGTATAATTTTGGACTTATTGACAATAAGCATCTGTGTCATAATATTATGGCCCCCACAGTGAGGCTTAATTGATAACATTCACAGGAAGAAAATGAAATTAAACTTAGATTTTTAACAGGAGTCAGTTGTAATCATGGTGAGGGTTGGGGAAGCAGATGATTCCAGGTGTTTTGGTTTAAGGAAAGTGACTTCTCCATCTCTTCGAGGGGACTTCTTGAAGTAATGGGGAAGGGATGAGTTCCAAGCCTCATTTGAGTAAAAGAGGCCCCAGGGATATTAACTCTGGCCCATAGTAATCTGCCCCTTAGCTAGCTTCTTTCACACTTACTTTCTGTGCTGCACAATAAGGACGTTATTACAGTAATGCTTCTTTCCACTAATCGGTTGTGTATGTATGTTTCCTGTCCAACAGATTATAAGATCCTCATGGGCTACAGGGTATCATGTACCTTTGAATGCAAATGAAAAGTAGCACAGTAGTAGGCACTCAGTAAGCAGTGTGCTTTATTGTTAATGCTTACCTTGGTCCCAATGCCCAGGGCTCCCTCTAGAGCTGAATGTGAATTGTGATTGCCTTTCATAACTCCTGCAAGTGGCAAGGAATCCTGGTTTGCCTGGGATTGTCAGGCAAGGGCCTTCAGGTGCTTTGTGGCTTTGTCTTTCTCTAACCTACCTTTTCCAGTGTCTCCCAGATACTCTGAGGACTGTCCCCTTATAGCCCTTCTCCTACATGGAATTTGGGAGACCACACAGCTGCAGACTATACTTGTTTGACTGATGATTTTTTAATAGGCCCTTTGGGCCAGTGTCAGTAAGCCGTGAAATATCACCAAATGGATCATCTGCACTAGACTTCTGAAACTCATCTGAGCTCTAGTCCCTCAAGCTGGTGGGGACTTGTAGAAAGGAGCTTACATTGCCCCGGCTTTTGCTATTCTAGTTCTGGGGGCTGTCAGGTGCTTTGAGCCTCTGGGCCAATCAGTTCATTACTTTTAATGAGCACAAAATTCACCAAGACATTAAAATAAAATAAAACACCAATGGGCTGTCTTCAATGTTCTATCCAATTGTTACTTTAGTTCTTTTTTCCACAGGATTATTCAAGAGGATGAAAAAAGAAAAAAGCCAATTCTACTCACTCCTACCAATTTTATCCTAAGTAGATTTGGCATTGTAAAGCTAACACGCCCGGAACATTTTTTTCTTTCAGGTCCCTGTGGGCTGGTGCCTGACATTTGTGTTAAAAATGACATTGCTTGATTGGTCAAATGTTTGAACATTATCTACCTTTTAAATATAGTAAAGAAATATTGGATATTCCAATACCATGTCAAAAGTAACAGTCAGAGGAAGACAGTTATTTTCTGAAAAGGGTATTATGAAGTTATTATTTGAAATTCCAAGGTAAATGCAGTTACTTTGATAAGAATTTTTTAAATTGATCAAGAATTTTTTAAATTGATCAATCTCTGTGATTAGTAATAATGATCATAATAACTGTATTAGAGGTTACTTATATTATCATATATTGTAGAAGGTGAATCAATGGTGAAGCAGACACTGAACAATGTCCCCATTAAGCTGATTTCGTGGATATTTTCATCTCTTGGCCATATGGATTTGGAATTACTTTGGGTATTTTTTTAAAAGAAGGAAGCGAACAGATGAATGATAACTCTTTTATTACTCAACATAGCTTGTGTTTGTGGAAGACAAAGTTCATGAAGTTGTTTTAAAGAAAAACAAGAGTGTGCCAAATGTAATTTGTTGAGGGCTCAAGAATTGTGAAATTATCCCTAACTGAAGTTTGTAATTTCTGCAGGTAATCGCTCTAGCAGATGCAGTAGAGGAAAACCAAGACAATCTGTTCCAGTCATTCACCAGGCTGAAAAGTGCCACCCATTTGGTGATTCTGCTGATTGGGCTGTGGCAGAAGCTTAGCGCCGACCAGATTGCTATCCTGGAAGCGGCATTTCTGCCACTGCAGCAGGACACTCAAGAATTGGTAAGGACCCACAGGCCTGCGGTGGTAACAGCCAGTGTTATTGAAAAAGGTTGTGGTTTTAGGAAGATATCACATGGCTATCATGTTTTCTAAGGTATCAAATGAAAGCTTGGTTTTGTTTTTTTTTTTTACCCAAATCCTGTTTTCCTTTTCTTCAAACCATAATAAAAATGTCAAGTAAAGGCCTTTTTTTTTCTAGAGCTATTTAAAAAATAGGTATATAGTCCATTTTTATGTGGTATCCAGTCTATTTTTTATATACTCTTCAATCACTTAGAAGCCAGGGAAACAGTCATTTGACCACCAAGGTGATGGCAGTAAACCTTCAGATTATCTAATCCTTTCCTTTTCCATGAGAGAAAACAGTTCAACCATTTTAATTTGCTCAACGTTCTTAAATTTAAGTGTCACTTCAAGGGTTAGAGAGAACTGAGGTAGCCTCGCTGAATGACAGGGATATTTTGTTACATTTATGTAATTCTTTATATGTAGTTTATAAACTCTTTTACTCTTGATCCTTTGAATAGGCAGTTTAGAATAAAAAGGGAAAAAATGGGGGTATGCATTTGGAGTTTTTGGTGAAGGATGATATAAATAAACATCTTAGATGCTTTGAATCATTGAGGTATGTGACTACCAGGTGCTGTTAACGCATGCTTTTATTTACAAAGAAATAATGTACTTCTTTGAAATCAGAGACGCTTGAACTTATTTTTTTGTATTGGAGGAAACCGTTTCAACAAAAAAGTCATTTCAGATCCATTTTTAAACGCGGATGTGAAAACATTGTACTAAAGATAATAGTACTAAAACTGAAATTTTGGGGTGTTAACTAGGTACCATGTTTTCTTTTAAGTGTTTCACAAAGATTATCTCATTTAATCTTAAACAAGGACCTATAATATAGTTAAGGTATTGTTTTCATTCCTATTTTTCATATGGGAAAATTTAGGCTTTGAGAGTTAAGTACCTTTCTGAAGTTAGTGGATGGTAGAGCCAGAATTTGGACCAGAGTCTGTCTGCTTCCAAAGACATGTTTTTAACCTGTATTAGCAACAAAGTCATGAACATGATTTTGAAAATCACAAGCTTTGTCAGTTGAATCTAATTTTCTACAGTTGGGTCAAAGGGTTGTCAGAATAAAAAAAAAATCAAGCTATATTGTATATCCTTAACAAAACAGTAAAAATAAATGAGAAAAATTTTAGAGTACACATTATTTTTAGATTGATAAAATTACAGCTAAAATCGACCTTTGAGAAGCTAGAAATGTACACTGTAATAATAGAAAATAAAGAATAGAATGGTTAAGATTATATATATATATTTTTTAAATTTTATTTTATTTATTTTTTTATACAGCAGGTTCTTATTAGTCATCAGTTTTATACACATCAGTGTATACATGTCAATCCCAATCTCCCAATTCATCACACCACCACCTTCACCCCCCACCGCTTCCCCCTTGGTGTCCATACATTTGTTCTCTACATCTGTGTCTCAGTTTCTGCCCTGCAAACCGGTTTATCTGTACCATTTTTCTAGGTTCCACGTATATGCATTAATATACGATATTTGTTTTTCTCTTTCTGACTTACTTCACTCTGTATGACAGTCTCTAGATCCATCCATATCTCTACAAATGACCCAATTTCATTCCTTTTTATGGCTGAGTAATATTCCATTGTATATATGTACCACATCTTCTTTATCCATTCGTCTGTCGATGGACACTTAGGTTGCTTCCATGACCTGATTATTGTAAATAGTGCTGCAATGAACATTGGGGTGCATGTGTCTTTATGAATTATGGTTTTCTCAGGGTATATGCCCAGTAGTGGGATTGCTAGATCATATGGTAATTCTATTTTTAGTTTTTTAAAGAACCTCCATACTGTTCTCCATGGTGGCTGTATCAATTTACATTCCCACCAACAGTGCAAGAGGGTTCCCTTTTCTCCACACCCTCTCCAGCATTTGTTGTTTGTAGATTTTCTGATGATGCCCATTCTAACTGGTGTGAGGTGATACCTCACTGTAGTTTTGGTTTGCGTTTCTCTAATAATTAGTGATGTTGAGCAGCTTTTCATGTGCTTCTTGGCCATCTGTATAAGATTGTATTAATAAGAATATTAACTATCTATATCACTACGAACTCAGATTTAGTAGTCAAAAAGACTGGGTGGCTTGAGGTGCTGGTTCCAGCAAAGTCCTTCTGGTCAAGTTTCTTAGCTGATCTAAATCTCTGCTTCTGTAGCTCTAAAATGGAAACAATTATGTTAGCTGTCCAATAAATTGTAATAAGAATTAAATGAGGTAATTGGATAGAGTGCTAATCATCATTAGTAGTGGTTTGTCTACTTTATGTGTATTATTTATAGTCCTCACTAAAGCCATGCAAGGTAGATATTACTACCTTTTCATGGTGATTTGTCTCCTCGACTACACTTGAGGGCAGGAATTATATCTTACTCATTTTTATATTCTCAGTGCCTGGCACAATGCCTGACCATAGCGCAGTTGATATTTGTTGGGGTGAATGAATGGAGATAAGGGTGGAAGCTAACAAGAGGTGACTTGGCAGAACAGATGCAGTGGATCGAGTCTGGAGCGTGAGAAAGCAGGGCAGGGCCAGCTGTATAATTTACGAGGTTGAGTGCAAAATGAAAATGCAGATCCCTTGTTCAAAAAAGTAGGAAAAAATGTTAAAGTGCTGTTAAAACAAGTACTAAACACATAGCTTTTTAGTTTCTGTAGTCTCTCTCTCATTGTGGTATTTTTGTTTGCTATTTATTTATGTAGTTCTAAATAAAGAAAAATTTAAAGAATTGCCCCAATTATACAATATATACAATACATATACAATATATGCAACTTGTATTTTGTAGCTCATATACCTTTTGTTCTTGTGGAACTGCAGAATTGCTGCACAAAACTTAACTGTCTTTATTTCACTTCTTAACCAGTGCACATCTACCAACACTCTCTACCTTCAGCTTCCTGCTAAGTAAGGAAGGACTGAAGGGAAAGGAGCTCTGTGTCACTCCATTGCCCTTTCTTTCTGTGTTATCATTTTCAGTGTAAGTGGTTGGTTAATACAGGGAAGTAACAGGAGTGTAGTGGGTTTCCTTAGTCATTCCTGTTTCTTTGAATCTATTGCCTTCTTTCTTAATTCAAAACAAGTTCTGGTTCAAATGAAAAGCCTCTCAGGGCTGTCAGTTCCTTCACTTAATCAGTCTAGACAGAATAGGCCTTCCTCCTGCTTATTTTGAGTCTCTGTGAACTCCCACTCATCCTGGGGCCACGGGAATTCTGAGCTATGGGGCTGTATGTGAATGGGGGGAAAGGAGGGAGGAGGCATGCATATTGCACATATTTTCCCTTCTCACACGTGCTTCATTGTCTTATCAGACTTCACTTACAAAACACAAATTCAAAGATTAAATTATTAAGAATTTCAAGATGATGACAACAAAGCATTAAACTGAGCACAGGGCCCTGTGCAATTACACAGCTTGCATGCTTCTGAAGCTGGCCCTGAAGCATGCCTAGACCCAAAGGAAGAATTTCCTAGAAATAAACATTCTCAAATGTAGGAATTGAGTCCCAAGAGAGACTGTGGTATTTCTGACTCCAGAGATCTTTAAAAACAGCTTCATTTGCCAGGAGTATGTAAGTATGCTCATCCCTGTAGGCAGGTGAATGGACTTAGCATCTTCTCAAAGCTCCTTTCTACCCTGCCTCTGTATTCTCTACTGTCTTACCTCCCAAATCATGTAAGAAAAAATTACTTCAACTCTCTTCTGAATTTGATGAGATTAGAAGGTGTGTATATTTGTTATGTCTATCGAAGTCATTAATGAGACAGGACATTTGATAAAAACATAACTTGGATAAGAATGAATCAAAAAAGACATTTTAATACTGCTTGCTATGCTCTTCATCTTTAATTAGGTTGTGGTATTCACTTTGGACTTATACTATTGAGACAGCTTATATATCTTGAGAAAAAAAGGAATCCTTTTTCATTCTTTAAGACGTACGCATGCAGTATGTGGTTTTGACATGCTGGTTCACAATCCTCCACATTATGCCTTTAGACCTCACAAATAAATGTTATGTGATGGGTATCCCGCTGAGATGTGAAAATGAAATATGCAAACCTGAAATAACTTGGAAGGAGGGTGAGGCGGGGAAGAAAGGAGTCTCTGACCAGAATGTTGAAATATATCCCATATTGAAGTTATTATGATACCACAAAAATCTGAATGTAATTTAGACGGTTTGGTTGAGGGTGGATGGCAGAATACATTGTGAGAGGGAGAACTTTAGACATGTGAGCAACATTTTCAGAAGAGACTCTCAGTTCAAGGTCAGATGTCCCCACAGTATTGAGAGGTAAGAGAAAGTGCTCAGAAGATGTTTTATTTACGGTTCAAACAGCACTGCATAATGGTTTGTTGTATTGTTATTTAGATGGCGTGTGTCACAAGACAGGCTAAATACCATAGTCAACTCTGGAATATTTTCTTCTTAATAGCCTCGGTTTCACAAAGCAAAAATGTTTAGAATTCATTATTGCTAAGGTAAGGTAGTGTTCTTCACACTATATTATCAGTATTAAAAAAAATACCATCCCATCTGGAACAGAATTCAACAGTGTTTTCTTTGATCTGTCTCTTTAGTAACACTTTTCCATTTTTGCCACTTCTCAATACTTTTGGAGGGCAGATAAATGCTGGTGTTGCTGACTATTATATGTGATTTTTTAAGTTGCTGAAAGTTATATATACCTAGTGTGTTTTTGTAGGGATACTCCCTATCACTTTAAGAAAAACGTTAAATGTTTTATTTGGCATCTCCAAAAAGAGGTCATAAACATAGTTCTATCGGTGGATTTGATAATATAGTATTATCCCTATTGTCTTCCTGTGATGCTGGAGAAGTTTTACCTAAAATAATGTTCTATCGGAGTACCTGTTAGGGAAACTCTAAAATGAATTTTCTTACTTTTCTGAGGATATTTCAGAGTATTTGGATCCTCAATGCAGAATTTAAATATGCCTCTACTGACCCTCTATCCACTTGAAGCTCTATGGAAAATACAGTCTCCTTAGACTTACCTAAGTAAGTCTACTAAGGTCAATGTATTACTGGTTTGAGCCTGAGAGAGTACTTAATTGTGATATTACACATCTCCCCCTCATTATGCTGTACAGAAGCCAAAAGCTGCAAAACTACACATACCTCGGGATTGGCCTAAGAGGAAAAATCTTTTATCCAGTTCATTTATCATCCATTTTTTCATTCAATGAATATTTATTGAGCACGTGCTATGTTTCAGGCAGTGTTCTAGGCACTTAGCATACCTCAGTGAACCAAATAGACTTGGTACCCATCCTTTGGGGATTTACTTCAACATTACAAGCAAACATATTCTAGTCATATTCTGTTGTAAACATATTGGCTATCTAATACGGTAGCCACTTGTCATATGTAGCTATTTAAATTGATATTTAAGTGAATTAAAATGAGATAAAATTAAAATTTCAGTTTCTCAGCCACACTAGCTGTATTTCAACTGCTCAATAGCCGCATGTGGTGTGTGGCTACCACATTGGACAGTATAGATACAGAATATTTCCATCATTGCAGAAGTTTCTGTTGCATAGCACTATCAGTCATTAAGAGGGAAAGGGTTTTTTTCAGTTGAGTTAATAACTTAAGCACATTTTAACAAATTAGTGAAAGCAGGGTAGGATACTGACATTAAATGATGCCATGGTGTTTGCATTAGCAGCCCTTATTTCTGGTATTCTGGGATCAGCCTGGTCATTTTCACAATAACCATATATTCTCCCAGGAACAAGAAACTTCTCTAGGGAGATGTGTGCATCTGCATAAAGGAGAGGCAAGAATCTGGCACAAGGGCTGCTACTCCCCCTTCATATGGCCTTGGTAGACGTTATAATCTTCATAGACTCTTTCCTGTTGAGCTGACACCATGGCCTCAGAATCCTTTTGAATACAGCACTCTAGGTAGTTACTGTCCCTTGGAGTTGGTATGTGGATGAATCCTTTTTGCCCTTCCTAATCTCTATACAGATCCGCTTCTTATTTTCCCAGTAAACAGCTTAGATGACTAAGATTCTGTACCATGAAGTCCCGCAGATGGCAGGAAAACAAGGAGAAGCAGTGTTGGTATTTCCAAATGGCTGTCTCAAACTTCTTCTGCTCTAAATGTTCATGTGTTCCACCTGATTCCAGAGGAATCTCTAAAGAAAAGAGCAACAGTGCACTGGTTTGGGGACCTGATTACGTACAATCTTAGAGTTGGAAGGAATATTGGCACGTTGCATAGCATCTTGCCTTTTTCTTTTCTTTCAAAGTGCATTTAATATCTTTAGTAGCTGTTATCTGCTATTTGAAAAAAGAAAAGCTTTATTGTGTCCTTTAGGGGTTTAATAGTTACCTTCCCTAGTATTGAACTTTAAAATCCCCTGGGAAAGTTAAGATGGAAATTTACATCAGTGGGGGAAGGAGATTTGGACCTTCAGCCTTACTTTTTGATTGATTATTCCTTTTACAAACTGATACGGAAAGAGAAACTTATTTTTAACATTTTCAACGTGGTTCATGTGAGAAAACAGATGTTTATAATAGGAAATCCTATTGTGTGGAGGGACTTATCAAGACTCACTTAGAAGGCTTAAAGACTTCTACGTCACAGGTCAGATTTGATGCAAGGGCCATTGTGCCGCCTGTCTGGATTGAGTGATGACTGAGATGGCTAATCATTACTATTATTAATGACCTCTTCTTAAAAGGCAAACAAAAGGAGGAAGTCTGGTGTCAGTATCAAGCCTGCCTTTATGACTGCTAAAGTATCATCGCAATTATAACTGTCTATGGGAACATAGTGCAGAAAGTAAATATTTTGGTAATTCCCATGATCTCAGCCAGCAAGATAAACATGAAAGAATTAGTTTTATGTTCATAATGGCCGCATACTCTGTGTTGTTGCTAGTTAGGTGCAACTGGTGTTATGTAATGTAATACTTGACTAGAGTTGAATATAATGTATCTCCGAGCTTTTCTGATGACCTGCTTGCAGTTTTAAAAACTGAAATAGTTGAAATACATCAGAATAGGAGCCAAGTAGAATACATTTACAGGTAGTGACGTGTAATTTTTTAATCTTTCCTTATGTATATCAAATATGAAACAGTGCTTTAACGGACACATTTAATATTATTCATGCATTTAAGAATAAAGAGACTAAGTAAATGAACAAAGAATTGATTATTTGAAGCTCCACTCTCACTGTATGTGAGATCCTTTGTGAAATAAGGTGTGATTTAATTATAAATAAGTAAAATAAGTAAAAATCACGCTACCACAGTGAGGAAAATAATGATCATCGCCATCCTTATAATGCTTACCAATTTGATTCCTGGCTGGAAGTGTATTTGCTTAGTTCAGTTTCCTTAAAATACCTTTACTGTGCCTAATTTGAGTCTACTAATTACAAAAAGATGATTTTGCCATTTCTGGGACCTTGCATTCTTTTACAAATGTACACCTGGAAATTGGTGACTCTTTCCTCTAAAACTGGTGCTCCCTCTTCGCTGTAACCACACGCAGAGCTGCACCTACAGGTTTAGTCAGTCACCCTAGCCTACAGTTGTTCATTTGGAAATGTTTCTGGGAACCCCCCTTGGCTTGCGTCCTTGTTATTCTACCTGGCTTTCTGTGGTGGCATTTGAAGTAGCCTTTCTACCCATGTTTTTGCCTTTCTACCCACGTTTTGCCCTGCACATCTCTGCAAGGCTCAGCCCACTGCTCTCCTGTCACACATCTGCTTACATACTTTCCATGGCTCTCTGTGCCCCTGGCCGAGCTTGGATTCCAGTGCCCGGCATTCAGGACTTTCAGTCACTTGGCTCCACTGTATCTTCTTTCTGAAACTCCTTTTCTGCGACTTCCCAGCTTCCCCACTTTGTTCTGGGAAAGCTGACTTTGCTTGGATACACCACTTCTTTTCATCAAGCAGGGCTAATATAACTTTTCTTCCTCACCTAAAATAGTGTTCTCTCTTTACCCTTCTATCTACCCTCTTTAAGAGGCAGATCAATTTTCGTTTCCTCCCTATTTATTCTGGCTTTCATTCTCTTGTGAATTTCACTTGGGGGTATGACATAATTTAGCTCTCATTTTATACTCTAAAATTGTCTATGTGCTTGTCTTATATTCTAATTTAAGGACAGATTCTTTTATATCCCCACAGAATTAAAGCTTAAATTAAGCATATAGTTGGATATAAGATCTGTGGATTGCTTGATACCCCATTTACTTTCATAACGTTTCACGCAATTACAGATTGTCCTCCAACAACTGTGTAGCTTTTTAAAAGTCATTTTTAAAAAAGGAAGCAATCTATTTCCATTTTGAATTACTCCTTTTTTTTTTTTGCAAGCAACCTCAAATTTTGGGGGCATTCTATAAGAGAAAACTTGATCTTTCCTGTACAGATGGTAAAAGATATAGGTAAACTGATAGCCAGACTACCACACATAAATATTTATACATATTTTCATTCACATATCCTGTAATTCAACTCAGTTAACATAAAAATTTTCAATCTTACCAGTGATGAATATATGCAAGTGTAAACAGCTATTAGGTACACTTCACCTTTATTGATTTAGTCAAATTTGGTAATAAATACTACTAACAGACATGTAGTGAAATAGACACACCCAGCTATTTCTGATATAGTCTCTCTAGAGAGTCCTCTAGGAAAATGTGGGTCATAAAACTAATCCAACACTTGGGCACCAGTAATCTAAGTTAATGCACTGAAAGTAGTAAACTAAAATCCATTTGGTACCATAATGTTTATATTTATAATTATGAAATACCACAAGCAACCTAAATGCTAATAGTTGGAAAATACAAACTGTGGTATATCAGTTGAATAGAATGTTATGTCAGACTGGGGTTCACATCCCTTTTAAGTATTTGTATCAGCAAATACTTAACTAGCTGGGCATCCTTAGGCAAATTACAGAACTCCTTAAGCATTGGTTTCCTTATCTGTACATTGGTGCACGAGACCAGACCCCAAGGACTGGTTCTGCTTCGAAGATGGTTGAGAGTGGCCATCCAGCTTTGATTTCACCTTACTTTCGCTTTATATTCCTACTGAACCAGTAAATAAATGGTACAGTGGAAGAACATGACATAAAGAAAGTGAGTGAACTTGGCTCCCCAATGCCTTTCTCATGAAGACATGCCCAGAGTTTGATGGAAAACACAGTTCATGCCGAGTGAGGAATCTGCCAGTTCAGAGGTGCTCAGAACCAGAAACTCACTGCCCTTCACACAGTTAGGTTGGGAGAAGGGCCATGTCAGCATCTGAGGAGCTGTTACACCTGGAATTTCTCTCTACATTTCAGGTATATCCTTTCCTCTACTATGCATTTTTTTTTTTTTTTACCACGTAATCTGGCTTTCCTTAGGTTTGACTATGGTCTACTATTCATGATTTACTGAAACACAATAAACATTGAATAAAAAATATGTATAAAATAAGGTTCTTCTTCTTCAATAATACTTATCCAAATTCTATTTCCTACACAAAGTAAGAAAGTTATATTGCTCATTTGGTCTCAGTGAACTAGACCAGGTACTGAGCCTCCTTTGGTGTCTTCACCATCATTTTTAGATTCAGGGTTTTGGTGTTTAGTTAGCTATGTCAACTGGAAGACCAGAATACCACTACTACTACTACTACTACTACTACTACTACTACTACTACTACCACTGCTATTATTAATAATACCACAGAAGTGCTAAACCGTATTTAAAAAAAAAAATTACTCGTGTGAACTCATTTGGAAACTACTTGTCAAAGATGTGCAGATGTTAAGGACACCTTTTATAAACCTCTTAAGGTTC
Organism: Mesoplodon bidens; assembly: GCF_964165515.1. Taxonomy (NCBI): domain Eukaryota; kingdom Metazoa; phylum Chordata; class Mammalia; order Artiodactyla; family Ziphiidae; genus Mesoplodon; species Mesoplodon bidens. The sequence continues at coordinate 63,035,154 of NC_138166.1, forward strand.
ATAGGAGGACTAATTGAGGAAATGTACATAAAGTGCTAAACGTGGTGCTGGGCATATACAGTCTCCAAGAATTACTAGCTCTTGTTACTACTATTTCAACAATAGAATGCCATCCATTGTAAGTGACAGCATTATTTTATGGACCACTTAGAAAAAAAAACAAACACTGCCAATTGAACTATGACATAGTGTTTTTTGTCACTTAAAATTTTAGCTAATTATTGAAAGATTTTAGACTTATTTAGACATACATTTTATCACATCTTACTCTTGAGCCTCAATAAGAGGAAAGCAGCATAAATTGGTTAAGGTATTCCTGAAACTTCTTCACATTCAAAGTTTGATTCTCTTAAGTCACCTTTCAACTACAGGTGATCTCTATCCGTGTTTTTACACACAGCATTGTCCTGTGTGCCATGAAGAGCATTTTGATGCAACCTTGAGTGTGCCACTGTTGCCTTCATGATTTTTTTCTGAGTCCCTAATATCCATTCTAAAAATTTTCCATTTTGACTGAGCTCAAAGCTTCATTTCTTTCCTTCAGTTGAATCATATTGGTGCAAGTTAAGAAGCTTCTATCCATAGTTAGCAAGAAATTTTAGGCAAATTGATGTTTACTGCTTTAACAACAGTCCTGTGTGATACATTAACTAATCAAACCACATCTATCCCAGAGATTTGGCAATTTCTCTTACTTCAGTTGTATTGTTTGACAGAGGATAGTAATCTGTGTGCATGTATCTCAGTAACAAAACATAATACGTTTCTCCTATCTGTATCTTCTTGTTTTACATCCTGGAAGGCACTTAGCTTTTGCTTTGCAAGAACATATGGAATTGCTGTCATTCTTCTGTCATGAATATTTGCTTCACTAATTTCAAATTTATACTTCCAACTCTTCTGTTCCCATGCCTTTCCGTGCACACAACTTTTTTGTTCAATGATGAGTCATAGTATAATTTTGATATTCTAAATGATAATCAGTTTGACAGGAAAGTATGGCCATTGCACATTCATCAGTTGAAGTGACAAAATATGAACAGCTAAGACAAAGACTGCACATACACAGGCACTGACAGCAATAGCATGACTGGTGCCTGGAAGCCAGCGGTTGTCAGATACCGCCGAAATTGACACAATCTATTTCAGAGATATTAAAATGTGAAAAAATTGCTCTGGAATTGATGGAACATAATTGTAGGCACAGAGTGAAAGATTTTAATTACAGTCATTTTTTATTAACAGGAAATCTGTGAGTGGTTTGAATTGGGGACAGGAAGTTATAGGAAAGGGCAATGCCTTGGTGGTCCATCTTGGAGCAGGCATCCTTAACCAGAAGCAGATTTCATATAAATAGGAAAGATCTTTCCAGTTGTTGCATTTTGAAGAGAAAGCTGCAAATAAACTGTGAGAAGTAATGAAGGTTGAGTAATGAAGGTTGCTATCACTCTTAATTTGGCAGATTGCATAACATGATTATGAAATCTAAGCTTTGATTTTACTGATATGTCACTTATGAGGACTGCAGGAACACAGGTCTTCTCTCCCACCACAGTGAATGAGACTGTGCAGATGAAATCACTGATATTGTGAGCAGGAATATACTTCACTTTCTGCATTTAACGTGGTGAAACTTTCCAGTTTCCTATGAAATCTAATTTTTGTGGTTAATGGCAGTGATCAGTTGCAGTGGTTAGTTGTTTTCTAACCCATTGGCTGTAAATTCAAAGTCATAAACATCTCTATATAATTTTTAGCAATCTCAGAACCACATCCAATAAACTGCACTAATTAGAAGACATCCCTGTTTTGTAGAGGAATAAGGAGAGAAATTAAATACACACACACACACACATTCATACACACACAGAAGATATAGGCCTGCCTCCCCCAATTCAAAGAAATGTAAGAAAACTAACTTATTGAGCATTATTAAGTACTACGCATTGGCCAAGGACTCTGCATACATTACCCCATTTAATCCTCACTCTGTGCTGGATGTTGTTTGTGCTTCACCCGTGTCTCTCCACCTCCTGCCATTCCTGAAAGCTTCTACATGCTGGACACCTGCAGTTTTGCTGCTTGAGGATTCTCCCTGTTTGGCAGAGGCTGTGCAGCCACATGTTTGATCAATGACTGACAGGGGTTGGTAGATTAATGCCCCAGCTCCCTCATCCCTCCAGTTGGCAAAGTCCAAGGTACATTACACACCACCTCCCAGAGTAGTCCAGCAGGCTTGCACCAGTTACCTACAGCGGTAACTGCTCACAGCCCAGGAGTTTATTGTCTTCTCCCCCTTCCCCCTTTCACTTACTCACTTCCCACCAGCACCTGTTGGATCAGCTGTCAGACAAACTACTTACATCCACATCCTTGTTTCACAACTATTACTTCCAATTTATAAATGAGGAAATATGCCCAAGGTCATATAGCTAGAAAATAGCAGAGGCGAGATTTGAACCCAAGCTAAGGAGCTTCACAAAAATGAGAAAACTGACTCAATGGGGGAACTTTTTTTTTTTTTTTTTTCTTTTTTTTTCTTTTTGCGGTATGCGGGCCTCCCACTGTTGTGGCCTCTCCCGTTGCGGAGCACAGGCTCCGGATGCGCAGGCCCAGCGGCCATGGCTCACGGGCCCAGCCGCTCCGCGGCATATGGGATCCTCCCAGACCGGGGCACGAACCCGTATCCCCTGCATCGGCAGGCGGACTCTCAACCACTGCGCCACCAGGGAGGCCCCAATGGGGGAACTTTTGACAAGGTGATCATACTGAAGTTTTATTCTTCTCCAATATGACTACTTTAACAAGGATAAGTATAATTTATATTGTGTATTATGTGTACCCGTGCTGGATTCTATATTAGAAAATGCTAACAAATTTAATCTACTTATTTGCTTCACATAACACTAAAAAGAACTCAAACTTATACAACTGATTTTTTCACAAAGTTGACGGGAAGGTACCTCATTATGTAGACAATTACTGTTTAACTTCGAGATTTGTGCTGCTGTGTTGCTGTTATCTTAGCTTGATTGCTGTGAAAAATGACATGAACATTGAATGGTGTACAGTCAGTCACTTCAGATCCCATTTTCTGTATTTTTTTCTTCGGACTTGAATTCTATTTGAAAGAAAATGGAAATAGAAATCTAGTATTTGGACCTTTCCTTTGCTGTTTCAGATCCACCGGTGGCTTTGACCAAGAAAGAAGTAGGTAGGCAAATCTTAAAATAGTGAAGCTTCTGGGTGGTCCTGAAAAATACAAACTAATTAAAAGAAAGAGAGAAACACAGAAAGAAAGGAATCCTGAAGAAAAGTGCTTTTCACTTAAATCAGTGGTTTCATGTGTTTTGGGACATTTTTGCTTGAATTTGGTTATTTCCTATTCTTTGAGATTTTTAAGAACACGGTGTTGTTAGGGAGGAGTTGATGCCTTCAGTTTATTTACATAGCTCTTCTCTTGTCCTACCTTCAGTAAGATTTTCCCCAGACTCTGTCAGATATATGGGTATTTGGGGAGTCTGTGACACCATGAATCTTTTTTTTAATTAATTAATTTATTTATTTATTTATTTATTTATTTTTGGCTGTGTTGGGTCTTCGTTTCTGCACGTGGGCTTTCTCTAGTTGCGGCGAGCGGGGGCCACTCTTCATCGTGGTGTGCGGGTCTCTCACTATCGCGGCCTCTCTTATTACAGAGCACAAGCTCCAGATGCGCAGGCTCAGTAGTTGTGGCTCACGGGCCTAGTTGCTCCGCGGCATGTGGGATCTTCCCAGACCAGGGCTTAAATCCGTGTCCCCTGCATTGTCAGGCAGATTCTCAACCACTGCGCCACCAGGGAAGCCCCCATGAATCTTTTGATTCCCTAATAAGAATGGGCTCTCCAAGTATTCTCAGTAATGAGTCCTTGAAATGAGCATCTATAACTCAGACTCATCAGAGTCAAGTCTGACCATTGTTATGTTTTCAGGGGATATGGTGTCCCAAGGCCATTCCTAGATGTTAGTTACAGTAGTCTATGCAGGTGCTAAAAGCTTTGACCCATCCAAACTGGCACAAATCATAGTGCTTTTTGATTATGCAGTAAAATCTTATTTAAATGTATACAGATTATTCACTTGGATAAAGAAGCTGATTTGGGGCTTCCCTGGTGGCGCAGTGGTTGAGAGTCCGCCTGCTGATTCAGGAGACACGGGTTCGTGCCCTGGTCCGGGAGGATCCCACATGCCGCGGAGCGGCTGGGCCCGTGAGCCATGGCCGCTGAGCCTGCGCGTCCGGAGCCTGTGCTCCGCAATGGGAGAGGCCACAACAGTGAGAGGCCCGCGTACTGAAAAAAGAAAAAAAAAAAAAAAAGAAGAAGCTGATTTGAATTTTGGTTCCATGAATATGTTAATTGTGACCATAAATTTTCTGGGGGAAGACCTCATATGATATTTTCTGCCTAAGGTGATGTGATGAAAATAGATTGAAAGGCACACATGATGAAATGGGAAAAAAGTGCTCTGTAATAGTGACCAAGAGCATGGAATTTAGAGCCATACAGTCCTGGATCCCATTACAACTCTTACTTTTAATAATTGTGTCATTTGTGGTGAAATACTTTACATCTAGCACCTTAGTTGGACGTTACAATACCAATTTAACAAGATAATTATTTACAAATAATATTTGTAAATTTCTTAGCATACTTTCTAGTACATAAGAGGTCCTAAATAGTTTTTGCTCTTGTTGTTATTTCTAGTGTCATTATTATTCACAAGAACCAGCCCCCAAAAGATCAACTTTTAGAGACAACTCCCAGAAGTAAGAATAATAGCATGGAATTAAGTAACTACAATTGCTCAATATGTCTCATTAAATCTAAAAGCACCTGGCAAAGGAAATTATTTTTCTGATTTTTAACTGATGAGGAAACTGAGACCCAGAGACCTAAAATAATTTTCCCAGAGACATACAGCTTATAAGGAAATGTGCCACATTTTAGCCTAGGTCTTCCAACTTCTAACCCAGTGCTCTTCTCATGAGCCATGCTGCCTCTTACATGGAAATACATAAGCAAGCATAAGTCATAGCCTGAGATGGTGAATAAGTGAAGGACCAAAGCTGCATGTTAGGCCAGGTAACTAATGACCTCAGGGGAAAAAGCAGCCACGAATTCAGGACTCCCTTTCCTGGGCTTCCCTTGTCCCCTGGATCTTGACCTGGTAAATACTATCTTGTTAGCTTTCCTATACCTTCAAAGAAGTGATTTTTGCATATGTTTTTTCTAGTTATTCTCAGTGGGATAATTGGTCCAAATGATCTAATCTGCCATCACCAGAAGCATATTGGTGATAATTGCAATAAAGCAATTATTGCAATTATTGCAATAAAAGCAATTATTTTCCAGTCTTAATATTTTTGTAAGTTGTTTCTGAATAGTGCATGTGACTGGAAGCTTTTGCCTGAAGCAGACTTTAATGCTTAGTCAAAATGATTGGCTAGGGACTTCCCTGGTGGTGCAGTGGTTAAGAATCCGCCTGCCAGTGCAGGGGACACACGTTTGAGCCCTGATCCGGGAAGATCCCACGTGCCATGGAGCAACTAAGCCCATGCGCCACAACTACTGAGCCTGTACTCTAGAGCCCACGAGCCATAACTACTGAAGCCCGTGCGCCTAGAGCCCATGCTCCGCAACAAAGAGAAGCCACTGCAATGAGAAGCCCGTGCACTGCAATGAAGAGTAGCCCCCGCTCGCCACAACTAGAGAAAGCCCGTGCGCAGCAACGAAGACCCAATGCAGCCAAAAATAAATAAATTTAGTTTTTAAAAAATGATTGGCTATGTGGGACATCATTAATGTTTTGCTTTGTTTTAAAATTGAATACGGCTATCCAGGATCAGGTTTCATGATAATTCAGGTAATCTACTTGTGTTCCTTCCTCTGTCTAAATCTTTGGGGTCAGAATGGGAGTATAGGTCAAATGCAAATTTCTTAGCAAAACATAACTTAAAAAAAAGTATCAGAGTAGGTTGATTGGAAGCATCCTTGTGTTTTCTGCTTGTACTGCTGCTAAACTCCATGAAGATTGCTTAGCTTCTGTTTCTCAAAAAGGTTTTAGATTTTTATCCAATAGGAAGCAACGTGCTTTATTTTTCACAATGCTGTGTTGATAAGGCTGGCACCCTGTTCTACTTTTGGTTAAAATCTGAATGAGATTTTTACAGCTTTTGAATCATGACAATACTGAAGTCCAGTAAATCACTTCAGTTTAAGATTAAAAGATGATGATATTGGGGAGTGCTTCATTTTATTAGTGATGGGTTGAAAAAGTTTAAGCTGATTTTTTTCAATGTTGTATTTTATAAAAACCACTGAACATAATTTTAAACTCATTAAGATGCCACGTAGGCCATACAGCTTGGTTTCTTTTCTTTTTTTTTTTTTTTTTTGCGGTATGTGTGCCTCTCACTGTTGTGGCCTCTCCCATTGTGGAGCACAGGCTCCGGGCGCGCAGGCCCATAGGCCATGGCTCGTGGGCCCAGCCGCTCCGCGGCACGTGGGATCCTCCCGGACCGGGGCATGAACCTGCGTCCCCTGCATTGACAGGCGGACTCTCAACCACTGCGCCACCAGGGAAGCCCAGCTTGGTTTCATTTTTAAATTTTATTTTATTTTGTTTCAGGTTCAAAGAGTTATTTTACTCTTCAAAGGTAAATAGCTCAACATTTCAAGCCCTCCTTTGAATGAAGGAAGATTCACTGAATAAAATCTATTCTTTAGAAATAATCTGAACCTAGATAAATCCTGAAAAATTCTTATATCTTCCAAAATATTTAATTTACAACTAAAGAACTAAGTTTTATTTGTACCTAAGTTTACAATGACCCTTCATTTGATTATTTTTCCTTATCTTGGCTAATTATAATATGATACAATACAAAGTAATAGTAATCATAAGATCAATCATAAATACCAAAGACTTTTCATTGTGAATCCTTTACATCTATTCAAGAGGAAATTTATTTCTCTTTAATACAACTTTTTTTTCAAGTAAATGAATACGATGTACAGGTCATTTTACCTTCAAATGTATAATGTAAGACAGGCCATTTCTGAGAGTCTTCTCTTCTCAACTGAAACCTGGGATGTGGGTACACAATCTCCATTTGTTCCTTTACACAGATTTCTTTTTTTTTTTTTTTAACCTTTCCTCTCTCCCTTAGAGTTAACTGTGTGCACATTTGGTAACAAATGCTACCATGGCATTGTGTGGTTTTTCCCTATATAGTTGCGGATGTGGTAGTGTTTCTGTTATAAACATAAGTTTGCAGAAGTTTATAATTTGTTTGAATAAAAGTTTAAAGATATTACTCTTCACATTGGATTCCAATTGTGTATTTGTATTTTCTGGTTTAAAAAAAAGTAGGATTGAATATACGTGCTTATGCCATAGTATCTTCTGCTTAAGATTTGGGTGCCTTACCATTCATGTAAAATTGGCATGGCAAACAGTGTTATTCCTGTTTTATGGAGACCTTAGATATACCCTACAGAGATTAAGTGATTTATCTAAGGTCATACAGGGAAGAGCTGTTGAGGTGAATGAGGTTAAGTCAAAATCCAGAAGCCTTGGGGCAGTTATCTTCAACTCGGCTGTTTTAATTTGCAGGTGGCATGAGAATACTGTTTTAGTTTATTTTTTTCTTTGGTTATTTTGATTGATACCCTAGGAAATTAACTTGACAAACTTGGTCAAACTTTCTGCATCTTACCGTTTCTGAAAAGCCACTTGCTTATACTGGTTTTTAGGCACAATGACCAGTGGAGACTAGCAGGGCAAGTAGAGCAGGGAAGTCAGAAACTCAGCCATGTCTGTACGGTCTCTGGATAGCAAAAAGTGTAGCTCAGTTGACTTCAGACTTCAGGCAGTAGGAGGAACAGGCTAGCAGAGGCTAAGGCCTTGAATTTAAAAAGCTTCCTCATAGAAATGGGGCATCACACTGGTACAGAGAGGCATCTGGGACCAGCATGGCATATAGGACCCTCCAACAGGCAGGTGAAACATGAAAAGCCATGTTGGGAAATGCACGCAGCAGGCAACTTGGCACTGAAGTCAGGCAGCAGGGCTACGGCCTTAGGTCTGGTTCCTTGGAAGGGATTTGGCAGGAGCAAAGCAGCCCAGTCCTTTAAGGAGTGACCCTTTAAGCAGGCTCCCAATGTAGGGGCTCAGGTAGAAGGACTAAGACAAAAAGTTAAGTTACCACATGGGGTAGAGCCTAGACCTTGGGAACAAAGCAGAACCTCAGTTGTCAATACTAGACTAGATATAGTAAGCACAAAAAAGCCCAGTAAATAAATTAATTTCTAGTACTGACAAGGGCCATGAAGAAGATAAAACAGAGTAACATGTACATTTAAATTTATTTATGGATTTAGTCACACATTTATAGCTGTAACTTCACACCTACTGTCGTTTTCTAAAAGCCATATGTGGGTTGACTGGGACTTTAAGAGTTAGGCTATGGATTTGAGAACTAAAATCATACCAACTATCACCAAAGAGCACTTGCTTAGTAGTTTCTTCCCTTTCAGATGTTTTTTTTAGCACCATTTTACCAAAATTAAGATTTTCTTTCACTCTTGCAATTAGGAGAGGCAATTGATGTTCAAGTGATAAACATCAATTGATGTTCAACTATTAGTACAATTGGTGTTCAACTTTAAAGGATAAAGGTCAGGTATGTGCATATGGGGTGTGTGTGTGTGTGTGTGTGTGTGTGTGTTTAGACATTAAAACTGAATATTGGACTTACCAATTTAAGGGCTGTAAATAAAGGTAATGGATTCAAACACCAAAAAGGTGGTTAAAATAGCTTATCTTTAATGTACTTCTCATACTTGAGATTCTAGATTCCCACATAGTTTTGTTTTACATTTTATCAGGTAAGAATGCTACATGGTTGATCAGTGGATTATCACATTGCATTTTTAAGGCTCTTCTTTTGTCTCATAAACATTCCTTTTTATTATCATATTCGAGTTTATGTAGCAATTCAGGCCCTCCAGATAATAACCCTGTATTTCAGTAACAATATTTTTGAAGTATTGGCATCATGCCTCATTATATTAAAGAAATATCCATGCCAAATACCTAAACATGACATGGTTTTTGACTTGATCTGCAAGTTGGCAGTAGAAAAGGAAATTCTGTAGTACCTCTATATTAACTAAATGCCATATCTACTTAAATTATCTAATATGTTACTGTAACCTACTTATGAAAACAGTAGTTTGCTTAGATGAATAGTCTATAAAGTAGTAGGAACTGTTTTAATGCTGAAATAACCACAGAGCACACAAATGCCAAATTATATACAAAGGATTTTTCCTTCTTATACTCCAGAGGTCGTCATCAACGGCTTCAAAAACAACTTGAAAATATGTCCTCTCCAATGACATTTGGGTTACTATTTTGTCTTAATTTACCTCTTCCCATTATTATTGAAATACAATTCAATTTTAAATATTTGTCTAGTTTAGGTTTTGATATTTGTATAGAGACGTCTTTGTAGTAACCAGAGGTTTATTATTCTTCAGTGGTTTGGGATAGGAAGCTGTTTTTATAGCCTTTGACATCTCACTTAAAAATAATTAATTTGTTTCCTAATTTGCCATCTATAATGGGTCAATAGAGTAAAAAATCCTGATGTTGGCAATCAGCGGGAAGTTCTCTAGTGGATATATACAGAGCCTGCACTTTGGTCTAAAGAACCAGCTGCTTAAGCCTACAAGGAAGATGTGTGGTGAGTGTGGAAAAGGCCTGAGGCTTAATCATCTGTTCGCTCGTTGTGAATCAGGAGTGTGGTGCAGCTGCCAAGAGAGCAGAGGCAACCAGAGGCCAGGCTGGCAGTGAGAGCTCCCAGTAAACGGGGGGCGGCTCTTTCCACCCTGCACTCCCATCCCCAGCCTGGTGTCTTGGGGTCAGTTTGGGGTTCTCTAGTTAGCTGTATAAATGTTTAAGTGTTTAAAATTGGAGCTCATTCAAAGACAAGTGGTCAGGATGGAGAGAAAACTTGAAACCATGTTTATATAAGGAAGAGCTGGAGGAACTGAGGATGTTTATTCTGGAGGAGAGGGTACAGAATTGCTGTCTTCACAGATATAAAGGGCTGTCATGTAGAAGAGAGGTTAGATTTATTCTGCATGGCTCTGGAGGATAGATAAGGGCCAACGGGGCAGATTTTGGCTCAGTTTAGGAATAGCTTTCTGCTGGTTACACATGTCCCTGAAAGGAATGAACTGCCCCCAAAAGTAGTAATTTTGGATCTTGGGGACAACCATACCTAGGCAGATGGTTGCTACTGTATTCCAGGGAACGTCCCATGAGACTGAACTAAAGATCTCCAAAGTCCTCCCAATGCTAAGATCCTAGTTCAGCATCTCTCCATCCAGCAAACACATTTCTTGACCAAGCACAGTGCTAGGGGTGCGGAGACCTCCAGCACTGGAGAAACCAGGCATGCAGACAGTGGCCACTGCACAGGGTGAGGAGTACAGTGATGGACCTGGGTGTGTGAGGTCTCAGAGTCCTGGAGAGGGCCCATGAATGCGATGCTTGGATGGCAGTGCCTGAGCTGAGTCATAAGTAGTAGTTGGCCAGGTAACAAGTGGAGATAGGGCATTGCAGCAGGAGGGCCGAGCATGTGTAGAGGCCAGGGTGAGAGTGTGGGTGCAGATGGACAGGCAGAGAATAAAACAGAGCAGGAGCTGGAGCAGAAAGTGCTTTATACGCTAAACTGAGCCTTTGACTTTAGGAGTTGAAGTTTAGGAATAATGTAATCCAATTTGCATATTTGAAAGGTGGCTCAACTGATAAGGTTGAGGATAGAGTGGTACCAAGAGTGAAGTCACCCAGGGGCTCCTCTCTGAGTCTCAAGTTTCTCACCCCTTATGTGAGGGGCTTGGACTATTCTGCAGTATTCTATGAGGATAGTCATTCAGTGTCATCCTTTATAACTTCACTTTCATTGTCAAGCCTGTGGTGTTCTAGGTCTCACCAGCCTCTGGGTACAAATGCAGTCACATTGGCAATAATACCCAGATTTCATTCACACTTCTCTATTTTGCTGCTTAAGACCTCCAGACCCCCGAAACTCATATCCAGTTATCTCTGGGGGCCCCTGGGGATGTCTGATGGGAGAGCATAAGCAGACCCCTCCCGCTTCTCATTCTGTTGTTATCTGAACCCACCTGAGGGTGGTGCTTCCTCAATCCTCTGTGATGACACTGCGGTCCCTGCCCACCATAGATATCTCTAGAATTACAGCTTGCAGGGTGCTAAGGTAACACTGCACTCCTCATGGTCTTCACTGTAGCCCAGCCACACTGTTCCCAGCAAATGGGGTAAACGGCTCACTTCCTCACTTCTTGTCACTCTTGGTCACCTGGGCACGGGAGTGGGACTGGATAGGCTTGTGTCCCCCAAAATCCCTCTTGACAAATCTCCTCTGGTTTTGGCCTACAAACCCAAGGCTGTGGAACCAATAGCTGAGAGAGACATCAGGGTTTTCTCTCCATTCCAGTTTCCCCCAGTCTCTCCTTGTCCTGGCTGGTTCTCCTTCAGCAGCAAAATGAACTATAATCCTAGGGCTTCACTCTCTGGATCATCAAACATACGTACACCTGAGATGATGATGATTATCATGCCTGGCACAGGGCTAAAAGCTTCTCATATACCATCTCATTTAATCACCCCAACCCTTGGAGATACATATTATTATCCTCGTTTGTAGGTGAGGATGAGGCTAAGAGGAATTAAGTAATGTGCTCAAAGTCAAACAATTGACAGAGCTAGAATTTAAAACCAGACTGGTCTGGAATATTCCAGACACCAAGCTCTTAACAAGTCCCCAGCACTGGGACATAAAAACACTCATAATCTAATAACTTGATTAACAGTAGAGTGCTTACTTTGCTCATTTGTCATCTATGCATAAATTTCAAATTGGCTTTTGCATCCAGGGCTGGGAAGAAACGGTGGATGCTGCTATTTCCCACCTTTTGAAGACCTGCCTATCGAAGAGTTCCAAGGAGCAGGCTTTGAACCTCAGCAGCCAGTTGAGCATACCCAAAGACACAAGCCGATTGAAGAAACATATCACCTTGCTGTGCGATCGATTAGCCAAAGGTGGACGTCTCTGCCTAAGTACTGACGCAGCGGTTCCGCAGACCATGGTCATGCCAGGTAAGAGCTCCATTCATGCTCCCAAAACACAACTGTACTTCGGCCAAATTAAAGGAATGTGCCTGTGGTTGTACTTGGGGTTTACATTTCATATTAAAGTGATGATAGCCAAGAAAATTGCTTTCACGTTTCCCCTCAGATATCCCAGGGTAACCACTTGGATAAATATTCTTGGGGTATTTGCTTGCTAGACATTTCTAGAATGGTATGTCTTTTTTCTTCCCTCTACTTTTAAATATATGATCCATTTTGTTTTGCTTCTAACCAATAAAAAGTGGATTCGAGAATAAAACTATTTTTAAGGAAAATTTTACTAAATGTGATCTCACGATACCATATTTCACAAATGTAAATAGGATAATACAAGCAGCTAATATAGTCCAGATGAGTCCCATCCCTTCTGCTGTTTTCCTGGTTGTGGTCACCAGAATAAGGGGGAAGAGACAAAGAGAGACTGGAGATCAGGAGACATGAGCAGGCTTCAAGGCTGAGGCCTCTGTGTGTCAGGGGGAGAGAGATCCAGGTTGCCCAGACCTGGGCAGTTAGTGATGACCATGGGCATCCAAGTCAGCCCTTCCCACAGTCAGAGGGGCTGAGCCGTCAATAGCGCTGCATTCGGTCCTTTAGAGGCCGCAGCTCCCAAGTCCCGCTTAGCTCTACTTAGTGTCTCTCTTTATGGCAGCAGCAAGGAGCATAAGTAAATGAATTTATTAAATGCAGCAGCGGTAGCATCTATTTCCTCCTAAAGCAAGGACCATAGTATGGGAAAGTGGTGTGGAGTTTTTCATCTTCCTCCTTACATGCGTTTCGCACACTTACTGCCCGCCCCCCCATGCTGATGTTACCGCTCAAATGACCTGGATATGTTTCTTAACTTTCCAGAGTCTAGTTTCTCCTTTCAGAGTGGGTATAATAATGCCTTCCTTGTTCCCAGGGCATTACATGTTTGTAAAGCACCTAGCACAATTCTTGGAACAGAGATACACTCAAAAAATTCAAACTATAATTATTACCATTGTACGGATGTATGCATAATTCACCTTATAAATTTGGGGTGGAGGGAACGGCTGGCTTGGGACCATGGGATTCTGTATTCTATGGTTTGAAAATTTTTTTGCCTTAATCATACACAGGCAGAACCTAACTTTCATTCCAAAATAATATTTCTAATATGGCATCTCAGAATAGAATTGCCTTCCTACTTAGAAACAGTTCTAATAGTTTGTCTTAATTTAGGTCTTCTTCATGTTGCCCTTGTTAACGTCCTCCTAACTGGTTCTTGGGCCTCGATTCATCCATCTCTGTCCACTGTTAGGATGATTTTCCTAAGAAATAAATATGTAGGCTTAATGAGACAGTAAATGAAAAATATTCACTATAATCAGCAATCAGTATATGTCTCTCCCTCCTTTCTTGCCAATTGGAGAAACAAAGGAGGCTTGAGGGAGAAGTCCAAATACATAAAAGGGAAAGCTTAAAAAGAGATGGACTGACCCCCTGATTGGCTGGTGTGTTTGTCAGTGCAGGCCTCGGTAGCCCTGCCTTGTCTTCCCCATGTCCTTGTTGGAGCCTCTTTGGGAACAGCCACTAGGAGTCTGGTGGCATTGCTGTGAGCAAACACCTGGACACCTGGAGAGAAACGATGCTTCTTTAGTCATATTTATTGATTATAGAACTTTAGACATTTGTTTAAATAACTAGATTTGGAAGCAACTTCAGGGCTGTGTCCTTAGAAACCCTGGATGTAAAATTTCTGAATGTTTGGAAGGAAGAGGCAGAGGAAAGGAGGAAGAGAAGGAAGGGAGGGAAAAATGAGGGAAGGTGGAAAGTGTGTTTGTTCACAAACCAGGAATCTGGAAACCAGGTGTGTGCCTGTCACGCTAGTCTAGCCGAGTTCATCCCGTTGGAGAGATTGAGGCTGTGCGTATTTGTCGCGGTCATAATTGCTTGCTTTTACTTAATGATGACCCACTTTTTGACTTTAGTTGAGTGACTCTCCCTCCCACCTGCCATATCCAATCATGATAGCGAGTTCTTAAATTTGTTAAATCAGTGCTCTTCATCATTACCATGCTCCATTATTGCCTATAATACCTTTCCTCCATAGAGCTCAAATTTTTCACATACTTATTTCTGTACTTAACACGTTTTTGAGGTAGAAGAAACATGTAGAATTATTGCTGTTTTACAAATAGAAATGGAGTTAAGGAAAGCTAAATATCTTTCCCAGAGTTACATGGTTACTGGAAGGGTTAGGTCTAGAATCCAAATCTTGTAGCCCACTGTGCTTCCCTCTAGACCACACAGACCACACGGTACAAATATATTTCTAGCCAGAGCCTCCTCCTGTGTGAGCTATTCTTGATCTGGCCTTGTTTTCACTTAAATTGGCCTAGGATTGTGGGAGAAAAAGGGCAGAAATTTCACAGTCTCTTTTCTTTGCTATGAGGAATATAATAAGGATTTACCCCGTATTTGCTTTGTGCTTAATTTTTATTATCTCAGTAGGTGACATGGTACCATTATTACAGAGATTATTTCTGAGTTATTTCTGCTTCAAACCAGTAGTTGTGAAATTTATGATGTTTAGCTATAGTCGTTGTTTCAGAATATGTGAAGGTAAAGTAGCGTATTAGAAAGGAGTAGATTAGAACACATAAGCATACAAGCATTTTTCACAGACATGATCTTCTTTTAATAGCTGGGCAGGAACTCAGAAATCATCTGGTTTACTTCCCTCTCTTAACAGCTGAGGTCATGAAGGCGCTAGGAAGATGAAGGGACTTAGTGGTTGATATTAAAAGGCAGGGATGTGTGTAATTTTACCTCTATTAAATTGCAGATGAATCTCAGAATAAAAAACTCTTGGTCTTCTCTAGCCTCATGACTTTATGAACCCAGCACCTTGGATGTGCCCTTTCTTTGCTCCAGTAAAGGCCATGATGACAACATCCTCCCTGGCGTCCAGAATTTGAAAATCTTTCCCACTGGGAATTACCTTATGGACTTCTTTGCCTCACATTTCTCCTGCTTGCCTTTATCAACCTTCAGCTTCTCTATCAGGATTTAGCCTAATCTTTATTGGGTATTCTTTTTATTACAGAACCATCAAACTTGTATTTTTCTTATCTGTACCTCTGTATTCACATCTTTCAGCTGGGGAATATTGCATTTTCATTAAATGTCCTTTTTCTAATCTCAGTGGTATGTATTCTACCCTTAGAACAAGGGTTACAGAGGGCCACCAGGGTAGTGTTTTTAAAAAAATCTGAATGTGTATGCCTTTAGTTTCCTAGCTGGCTTTCTCATACCTGTTTGTTACTTGCTGCAACCCTGCAGGTGCTTGAGGCTGAGGTTTACCTTAGATTGCTATATTGATTAAAGTATGGAAGGTTCGAGACTAATTGGTATCAGAAAAAGACTACCTGAAACTGGAACCAACATTTCATTGTTTTCATTAGGAAAACAAAAGTTGTGTTTGAAAAAGAGTAAAATTAAAATCAACAGTAAGTTTATCATGTATTTGCCAAAATTTATGTTATGCCTGCAATTTTGTGCCAATTCTTAGAGACAGCAATGAAGAAATTGCGTGAGGTTTTTGTTTTTGCTTTGTTTCTGGTATGATGACAGACACTCAAATTTGGCCTAACTAGCACCTTCATAAAGAAGGTAATTTTTAGGAAAAAATATTCCAAGGCATTATCCATTTTCCTAGGGATCTTTCTTTGATCTGCAAACCATTTTCTTCAGAAACATCTATCATGTCATCATTCTAGCCAATTTTCTTCTCTTCATTGTTAACTGGACCAATTGCCAGATTTTTTTTTTAACATCTTTATTGGAGTATAATTGCTCTACAATAGTTTGTTAGTTTCTGCTTTATAACAAAGTGAATCAGCCATACATACACATATATCCCCATATCTCCTCCCTCTTGCATCTCCCTCCCACCCTCCCTATCCCACCTCTCTAGGTGGTCGCAAAGCAAGGAGATGATCTCCCTGTGCTATGTGGCTGCTTCCCACTAGCTATCTGTTTTGCATTAGGTAGTGTATATACGTCCATGCCACTCTCTCACTTGGTCTCAGCTTACCCTTCCCCCTCCCCGTGTCCTCAAGTCCATTCTCTACATCTGCGTCTTTATTCCTGTCCTCAGTTGCCAGATTTTCTCCGGTTACTGTCCTTGCATGTGATACAAGCGGTTCTCTAATAACACTTTAACTGCATTGCATCTTGCATCATTTGTAAGGTTTGTAATTTCCCTCTGCAGCCCATTTATGCTGTATTTGCAACAGTTTCCAACAGTTGGTGAGAGATGAACCAATACAAAAAGTTGATAGCAGATGGGGATTCCTCTAGTGTTAAATGTGGAAAGATACTGGAGTAGAGACTAATTTTATAAGTGGCCAGTTAGTTTTTGAGTGAATATCTTTGTATTATGCTTTTGCTTTTTGATGATTACAATTGGGATAATTAGAGCATCTGTAAGTAGGAGAATCCCTCCCTCCCCCAAATTATGTATGTAAGAATTTAGAAGGTGCTAGCCTGAATTCTGATCTCATGTGCTAATGTGGCATTTCAAAGCAATGGAGAGTGGACAAGGTGAATTAGTTGAAAAATGTTTCTGGGAGCAGGCCAACCATTTGGAGAAAAAATAGTTAGATTCCCTAGCCCATTCTGTGTGCCACGATACATTTCAGATGGATAAGAGATATAAATGTAAAAAAAAAAAGAAACACAAAAACCTAGAATGAAATAGAGGTAGATACATAGGCATGGAGGTGCAGGGTAGGTCTTTCTAAGTAAGTCAGTAAAGGCAGAAAGCAAAAGACAGAGCTTCAGTGATACACGTCTCAAAATCTGGTCCAGAAGCATATAAACCGAGGTGTGTGTTAATGATAATTATCCTAAGTGCCACAGTTATAGGTGGTGTCTGAGTGTCCTTCTGCTATTTCTCTTCCATATAATGTGTACATTTTTGTACAAATAATGTATATAACTTTTGTAAAAAGAGACTGTGATAGAAAATGCCAACAATAAAATGACTATAGTTGTATCAGAAGTGGTGGTAAGGAAAAAACAAGGATTGGTGTCATAAATCAGGAAATTAATTGACTTTTATGTTATTCAAAGGGCAATGACCTGTGTTTATGGGGCTTGTTTGTATTTCAGTTCTGATAAACATACCCAAGTACTTTGCAGGACTTTGTGCAGCTAGTTTATGGATTCTGCCTCCTTCCTACCTCTGCCTCTCCTCTCCAAAAGTAGGCCAAATCATGCAAGTTATTGATCTCTGAGCACTTTTTTAACCTTTTCCCAAGTGGCTTCATAATTGCTAAATTGGGTGAACACTTTGCCTACAACCCCCTTGACTGCTCTGCAGCCTTTTTCAGCGAGACCATTTCCTTCTTAGAACGTTTTCATCCCTTGGCTTCTCTTTCACTGTTGGAAACTGTTCCTGGCCCCCTCAGGCTTGTCTTTTCCAGTCTGCTTTGTGCCTTCTTGTTCCTTTTTGTCTCTTGACTATTGGTGTTCCATCTTTATGCTCTCCTGGACGATCTGATCCAACTACCGCCTGAATTCCATGTGCTTCTAAATTTGTACCTTTCTGTCTGGCGTCTTCCACGTTTCACGTCTCCATTAGCACCCCACAGTCCTCTCCAATTCCACATGCCTGAATGAAACTCATCCCCTACGGTGTGCCTGATCTCAGTCGATGATATTACCCAATGCCCAGGCCAGCGTCCTCAGAAACAATCTTGAGTCTGTTTCCTTTCCTCTCCATGTTCAGTCAGTCACCAAAACCTGATGGTAGCACCTCCCAAATATATCTCTTTTCACTGTCCACATTGCCATTACATTACTAATGCTCTTATCTCCTATTCAGACTACTAAAATGACCTACCAATAGTCTTCTTGTATTAAAAATCCTCTTTTATTTTTAGTACTACCATCAAAAACAAACAACTTCTGAATGTTCATAGCAACATTATAATCAAAAAGTGGAAACAATCCAAATATTCCTCAAATGATGAATGGATAAATAAATATAGTATATCCATACAGTGGAATATTCTTTAGCAATAAAAAGAACTACAACATGGATGAACCTTGAAAACATTATGCAGAGTAAAAGAAGCCAGTCCAAAAGACCATATATTATATGATTCCATTCATATAAAATGTTTAGAATAGGCAAATTCATAGAGATAGAAAGTATATTAGTGGTTGCCTAGGCCTGGGGGTGAGGTGGGCATGAGGAAGTGCATAGTGATGGCTAATGGTATGGATTTTCCTTTCTTGTAGCTAAATTTATATACATCCATAATGAATTTATACTTTTCCATGAATATGAGCTTCTTTGGAAAAATAGGGATCTGGGTATGTTACTTTTCTGCTTGAAAATATTCAACAGGTGTTACCTACCACATTAAATCACAAGTTCTAAGCCTGAAATACAATGCTCCTTACTAAATAGACCCACATTATCCTTCTACCCTTATATTCTGTACTTTCTTCCTTAAAATCCTTTACTAATACTGAATTTCTCAGTATTTTCCAAATACACCATGCTTTGTAAGCTTCTATACTTTTAAATAGTTTCTTTGACTTAGAGAGTCAGTCTTTAGCTGGTGGTAAAGTTACCACTAATTTCTGAAGACCCAGAAGAAATGATATTCCACAAAGCATTCGTTGGCCTTCCTGGCACTACTGGTTCTTCTCTGTGCTTCCCTGGTCTCTGGTCATATGGCTCTTACAGTACTTATTGTAGGGTACCATTGTTTAATATTTTTATTTCATCCGTTACCACTGTATTAGTTTGCTAGGGCAAACTAATAACAAAATACCACAGGCTGGGTGGCCTAAACAACAGAAATTTATTTTCTCACAGTTTTGGAAGCTGGAAGTCCAAAATCAAGGTGCTCATAGGTTTGGTTTCTCCTGAGGTCTTTCTCCTTGGCTTGCAGATGGCCACCTTCTCTCTGTGTCCTCACGTGGCCTTTTTCTCTGTGCATGCACACTCCTGGTATGTCTTCCTCCTCTTAGAAGGACACTAGTACTTTTGGGTTGGGGCCTCACCCTCATGACCTCATTTAACCTTAATTACCTCTTTAAAAGCCCTATTTCCAAATACAGTCATATTGGGGATTAGGGTTTCAACCTGTGAATTTTGGGGAGGACATAAGTCAGTCCATAATACCTCCAGATAGAAAGTAAGTGCATGAAGACTCAATATATTGATATATTGTATTCTTTTTTGTGAACACAGCATCCTACTTATGCCTGGTATATATGTAGTTGATGCCCATCATATATTTGTTAAACTTCTTATTTTGAAGTAATTACAGACTCACAGGAAGATGCAAAAATACTACATAGAATCCCATGTACCCTTCATCCAGCTTTCCGTAATGGTGATATTTCATAGACTGTAGTATAGTATCAAAAATAGGAAACTGACATTGGTCTACCTTATATTTTAGAATGAATCAGTGGAGCTGTTTCGAAAGAGGCTAAGTCTTGAAGTAGGTGTGAATTTTAGACTTTTAGAAAGGATAGTGGCAGATATTATAGATAGAGTTGGTGATCTAAGCAAGGAGATATGGGTCTGTAAGTAAACCAGTTAAATTTCGTATTAGAAATTCAGTTTGGTAGATCAGTAAGCATCTTTTTTTTTTTTGCGGTACGTGGGCCTCTCACTGTTGTGGCCTCTCCCGTTGTGGAGCACAGGCTCCGGATGCTCCGGATGCACAGGCTCAGCGTCCATGGCTCATGGTCCTAGCCGCTCCGTGGTATGTGGGATCCTCCTGGACCGGGGCACAAACCCGTGTCCCCTGCATCGGCAGGCGGACTCTCAACCACTGTGCCACCAGGAAAGCCAGTAAGCATCTTTTGATATAGGAACTTGAAAAGCTGGATAAAAGAGATTGAGCATGATGCAAATGGTGGTGGAAGCTATTATAGATTCTTAAGCTATAAGTGATTTATGAAAAAACAGTGTTTTGTTCAATTTAAAAAATGGTTTAAAAAACAAAACAAAACAAAAATAACCCCCAGTGTTTTAGAAATACTAATCTGATGGTGGTATGCAGGATAGAGAGAAGTATGAAGAATAGGGAAGAATATAGATAGTTCATCAAGTTTTTTCGTTGCCATTGATGGAAATGATTAAGTTTATAATTTTGTTATGAATAATGTGCTTCATTTCAAATACAGTGAGCTTGAGATGATTAAGATGCATCCAAGAAAAGAGATATGTCAATAGCTGCATCTGAGGGATTTGAGTTGAAGGGAAAGATTAAAGCTTGAAAGTAGATTTTAGTATCCTCAGCTTAGAGGTCATCATTGCAACTTTGCAATTGGATGAACCCTCTGGTAGTGAAGGCAGAAGCTGGGGAACACTGGATTTGGGTCTTATCTGCAGAGCCAGACAAGAGGTGGATTCTACAGGGAGGAAGTGAATTTCAAGGAATTCCCAGAGAGGTTGTGTCAGTACTATAAAGGACAGAAGAAGGTCAAGGAAAGATCCTTCTGTAACTGGATGGAACAGTATAGGAAGGCAGATAGAAAAAGAAGTAAGTAGGCTATGATCAAGGTTTTTATTTCTTTTCTTTTTCTTCTCTTTAGAAAAGATATTGCGAGATGTTTGAAGGTCAGGGGGTGGTGGCAAGATGAGAGTGCTAAAATCCAACATTCGTGTTAAATGGGAAGGTTTGAGGAGGCAGAGGAATAATCTAGAATACAGGTAAACTGAAAAGAGTTAGTATTTGAGAAGAGAAAAAAATGAGAACCCAGATATAAATTGGAAGTGTAGGGAGATTTAAAGAAAAGAAAGTTTAATGAAGTCCAGCCACGTGAGCTTTGGAGAAATAGAGTTTTATAATAATCTGTGAACAAGAAGGGGTGAACGGTGAGGTGGTAAATTAAGGTTGATTTGCAGTAGCTGCTGTGGGAGGGGCAAGCTCAACCATTTAGCAATTGTGCAGCTACTTATTCTTCTGGAGCCATAGTTTCCTCACTTGAAATATTGAGGTAGCACCACCTTGTTTTGAAATAACACACTGTTTCAAAATTGTTTTGAAAATCAAACTATATTGTTATAAGTAAAGAAAGCATTCAGTTTTTAATAGGATGCTCGTAATTATCCATTGTAATAGGGAGTCCATACTGGGATGAATAAAGGTTAGTGGAAGAATATTTGAATCCAGGATTAGAGTTGTATTTGAGAGGAGAAGCAATTAGGAGTAACTATCCGGGAAGGCCTATCATCAAAGACCTAATAGAATAACATTCTCCCTGTGTGTACTTAGCAAATACTTGTTGCTAGACAAGCCGGCTGGTAACTAATTAGAATGTGATGACCAAAGCCCAGTTTCTTGGAAGTAGGGCTGTTAATACAGGAATAGAATACCAGGGGAGTTTGAGGAATTTCCTTCTCTACAGATGTTTAAACTAATACAGATAATCAACAGTCTAAAGACAATTTGGGAAAAACCCTGCCTGAAAGTAGGGGGGATGAATTAAATAACTTTTAAAGTGCATCACTATTTCTGTTTCTTTAGTCGTGTCATATGAACAAATATATAAAATGTACATTTTTACCCTCATCCAGCTGTAAATGTGAGGTGTCTTTTCTTTGGACTATTCTCATATGAAATATTATAATAGAAACCCTAACTCTGTGTAATTTTCAATATCCTTAAAAATTACATAGGTTGGCCAAAAGAAAGAGTATCTTTGTAACACTGGAGCATCCATGAGGAAGATATTTATCTCTGAGGCTTTGTATGATATCAAAAATAACTTTTCTCACATATTCGATTGACATTTGGGACTGTTTTATCTTGAAATGGGAGGATGACAAAATTTGTATGTATTCCAGCTGTATGTATTCCAGCCGCTGTTGGTTTGAAGGGATTTCTATAAATTCAATTTGTAAGATTTTTTTCTAGTTTTCTTCCCCTCAACTTCTACCCCTGCCCGAACTTCTGCTGTCTCAGTGGGTCTGCCTTCAATAGTAAGGTTTTACTGGTTCACCTCAAAATTGTAGTAAATACACATCCTGTTTTCTTCCCTTCAACTTTTACTCCCAATACCTGCTGTCTCTCTGAGGAATTCAATCTTCAACAATAAATTCTCTGCTTTCAGTGTAAGTTCAGGAATATTATTAAAGTTGTATTTATTGTTTTTCATTTTCCTTTAGATTTTAGGGTGCCTGGATAAAGTATTTCAAGGGCTTAAAAGCAACTCACCAACCAGTTACTTATGTGAGACAGTCATTAAAACTTATATCACTTTGTTTTCACTTAAAATATATGCATAATGAGAAAATCCACAGATAGATGGGGCAGGCCCAGTGACTTGGCCTACTCCTGTGGCTTAGTCATTTTTAATTTTGGTCAAACTACCTGGCCTAACCTCAGAATGGCATTCTGCTTCTGACACTGCACAGACCCCCACACGGGAAAGGTGATGTTCTTGCAGTTTGAACTGCTGAATGAAGTCAGATCTGAGCTGCCGGCCTTTAAAAAAAACTTTTCCTACTAAACTTCAAAAAAAATTTTTTTTGAGTGTGTTTATTCAAATAAATTGTTGGAATAATTAGCCCCTTCTGATTTATGTGTCATGTGGTTATTTCTTAAACAATTTAAAATTAAAATGAAAAACTAGTATAGTTGGTGGTTCTCAGAGCATATAATCTGATTCTGAAAAGTAAAGCACCTTTAGTTGTATTCCTCTGTACGATATGTCTCAACTCTATGTTTTTTTAAATGTAGCTTTTTGTTTCTAAAATGTTTAATTTTTTATTTAAAAATAAACATTTTGGTTAGTTAGAATTTTTGTATTTCACGTCTACTTTCTGAGCCATACTCCATGCCATATGGAAAATGTTACTGAAAAATAAAGTGATGTCACTCTTTAGCTTCAGGAGCTGTGATTTATGCTAATACCGATAGGATGATTTTTATTTGGTACAGGTATTTGTATATTGGTTGTTCTAAGATACTTTTGGCTTTTATTTTTTTTTTAGAAAGTAGGCTTGGAAGTGACTGTAACCATAAAACGAGAAGCAAATACATTGTACTAGTGAGTAGTGTGGCGAGGGGTGCAGGGCTCCAGCTTACTAGTATTCTAGTTATAAGCAAGTGCCAAGGCAGATACCAAGGGTTCTGGTGTGAAGTCTGGTGGGTTTCAATGAAAAAATAAAGTTCAATGCAGCACACTTTGTCACTGGGACATTTAGTCAGTATACTTATGCAGATAAGTTACCTGATGTGTTGTTATCTGTTTTTATTATTTATTTATTATTTTTATTATTTTTTAAATAAATAAATTAATTATTTTATTTATTTATTTTTGGCTGCGTTGGGTCTTCGCTGCTGTGTGCAGGCTTTCTCTAGTTGCAGCGAGTGGGGGCTACTCTTTGTTGCAGTACATGGGCTTCTCATTGCGGTGGCTTCTCTTGTTGCAGAGCACGGGCTCTAGGCGCGCGGGCTTCAGTAGTTGTGACACGTGGGCTCAGTAGTTGTGGCTCGCGGGCTCGATGGTTGTAGCTCGTGGGCTCTAGAGCGCAGACTCAGTAGTTGTGGTACACGGGCTTAGTTACTCCGCAGCATGTGGCATCTTCCCAGACCAGGACTTGAACCCATGTCCCCTGCACTGGCAGGTGGATTCTTAACTACTGCTCCACCAGGGAAGCCCTGTTTTTATTTTTTTAAGAGATTAAAAAAATAATCTATCCTTTCAAAATTAGATAAAACATGAGTACTATAATTTTTAAAACTTAACATGTTAACTCATGGAAAATCATTGATAATTTATACACTTTATAAATTATGTACTTCATCCATCATTTCCATTAAAAAACACATCATATAACAAGCCAAGATTGAGAAGCCAAAGTGAAATTGTTGTTGAGTACTTACTTACTATGTTTCAGGCACTGTTCTAGGTACTAGAGGCACAGTGATAAAGCGGACGAACAATTCCTACCCTCATGGAGCTAACATTCTGGCATCAGGCAGTCAATATACAGAAAACCAAATTTTAAACAATGAAAATGCCAAGCAGCAAAATAAGTCCGAGTAAGGGGAAAGAGTGCCAGTTATAAACCATTTGTGCCCGTGTCTTTCTTATGACTAAAGCTTCTTTCTCTTTTCCTTCATTTAGTGAAATGGAAGTATGGTATATTTTATTATTTGAGACAGATTCTTTGTGTGACTAGTTAAAATAATTCTGTGTTTGGTTATATAATTTAGTTTATTACTATTACTATTATTCGGGCAGTATAATTTTCAAAGTTTTCTGATGAGAGAATGTGTTTCAATTTCCAGAAAAAGAAGCCAAAGTAATTCTTTTTAAAATAAAATTTTCTTGAAATATGGTTGATTTACAATGTTGTGTTAGTTTCAGGTGTACAGCACAGTGATTCAGTTTTATTTATATATATATATTTATTTATATTTATATATATATATATTTTTTTTAGATCAAAGTAATTCTTGAGAAATTTTCCTAATAAATTTGATAAAATATCTGTAGTGATCATTAAAACACTTTGTACCATAAAAACAATTTTCATATTATTTTCATCATATCTTTGAGTTTATTCTTATTTTTGTGTTATATCATCAGTCATTATTGTCTACTCTCTGTTGACATCAGCTTTCTAGACTATGACATCTCTGAGGGCAGAGACTGTCATTCATTTCCATACTCTAGAATCTACACAGAAGGTGCTCAGCATATCCTTGTGAGACTGATTAGAACTGAACCATTTACCTGAGCGTTATCTCCTCCCTTTTCTGATTTCACATCACTCAGTTCTCTATTCCTCTGTACCCCCGCCTTCCACCTCCGTCTGCTCCTCCACTCCCTTTTTGCTCTGCCTTGTGGAACCCCGTGGATTTCTAACCTAGTTTCCTTATCAGTTTCCAGCCTGAGTAAATCTTTGGCTTTCCTTGGATCTGCTCTGGGACTGGAAATAGTTGCTAATATTAATCATAAAACTGACCCAACTGCTTCTATCTTCTTTCATGCTGTGTAACTTCACCTGGACCCTCCCCTGCTAATTAGAATGCTATTTACTTGTTTTTGATTGATTTCCCACCTTATTTTCAACAGAAGTTAATCCTTGCCATTTTCCTCAAGATCCCACCTCTTCTCCAAACTGAGCAGAAGACATCCTCCTGCTATACCATGAAGATCAAGACTGTCAAAGCAAACTCTGCTTCCCATCAGTTTATTTCAGAATTTCTTTTGTAATTTTATTCATTGTTTGTCTTTCTGTTCTTTCTCAGAAGAAGACACACTTGATTTTAGGATTAAACTCAGACTTCTTACTTTGGCCTACAGGACTCTGCTTCCTTTCTCTCCATCCAGTCCTCTACCAGCAATTCCCCCACAATTCCTCTTGCCCTCTCTGCTTTAGCCACACAAGTCTCCTTTCAGTTCCAATCATCAAACTTTTCCTTGCCTCTCTGGTCTTTGCATATGCTGGTCCCTTTGTCTTGAATACTGTCCTCTATTTACCCCCAAACTTTTACCCACCACAGATACTCATGCTCACCAGCTAATTTATATCCATTCTCAGGTCTCAACTTATAGGTCACTTTCCTGTAAGAGTTTTTCTATGACCCTTGTTTTTCTCACACATGGCCTCTTGGACTGTTTCTTCAGAGCATAAAGCATAGTTCAAAATTATATGTTCATTATGGGTTTATTTAATATTTTCCCCGCTAATAAGTTTCATGAGGAGAGGAACAATGTCTGTGTTATTCACTACCGTATACTGCTCAGCTCAGTGCCTGCCATGTAATGAGTATCCCAAAGACAGTTAATGGATGAATTGCTTCCTCTCCTGTATACCTGTTTCCTCAGGGACCTTGTAGCCCCATATTCATCTCACTGGAACCATCTACCTTTTATTTTCTGGTGTTGCTTTCTCATTTCTAAACTTTGCTCAGTTTTCCTCTGTTACATTACATTGACTATCTTCTTTTTCTTCTCCTCCAGACTTATAAATTATACCAATTATATTGTGGTCTCTTAAATATAAATTTGGGGTGAAGCTAATAGCAGTATCTGTAAATAATTCATCTTTGGTATAGGGAACAATATTAGAAGTATAATTTGCACATGTAAAATTTTTGAAAGGGGGAAAGGAGTTTTCTTCATGAAATAAGACTATTTTTTTTTCATTTAACAAAAATTAAAAAAAAAATACCATCATGTTCCAGGCACTATACTGGGCATTGGAATATACTGATTAAGAAGAGAGACACCATTTCCACCCTCATGAGAGCTTACATTCTGGTGGAGGAGCCAGATAATGAACAGAAGAGTTGCAGGTTGTATTATGTGCGGTGAAACAGATAGGAAGTTGAGAGTTGCCAGTGGGGGCTTCTTTAGACAGGGTGATTGGAGAAGGCTTCCATGATGTGAAAGAACTAGGGGAGGGGCATTCCAGGCTGAACAAATAGGATTCAAAGGGCTGGATTTGCTAAGAGAGTAGAACTTAAATGTTCACACACACACACACACACACACATGCACACACAGGTAAATATGTGAGCTGATGAATGTGTTAATTAACTCATTGAGGGGAATCATTTCACAACATATTATATATCAAATCATCACATGTGCAATTTAAATCTCTTACAACTTTGTTTAATTATACCTTAATAAAGCTGGAGAAAAAAAGAATTTAAAGGGCTGGAGGTGAGAAAGGGCTTGGTGTATTCAAAAGATACTTGATGGCTTGATCTTAATGAGGAAGTGTGGCAGGGAGAGCCACATCATGTAGTATTCCTTACATTTATGGTAAGGAATTTAGATGTTATCCTATGAGTAGTGGGAAGCCATCAAATGGTTTTAAGCAGGGAAATTATATGATCAGATCTATGTTTTTAAGAATTACTATGGCTACTGCGTCTGGAAGGATTTGGAAAACAGCTGGAATAGAAACGGGGAGAGCTAGAGAGACTATTGTAGAAGTGTAGGTAAGGTGACGATGACTAGAGTTGTGGCAATGGCATATTTTAGAGGCAAGAATATGTAGAACGTGGTGATGGGGATTGCATATAAGGGGTGAGATGAGGGAGGAAACAGAGATGACTCCTGGAATGTTGGATTTAGTGACAAGGTAGACAGTAATGTTGTTGGTGAAATGGGGAATGTGGGGGAAGAACAGTGTGTGTGTGAATGTGGATGATGGGGAGGACAGAATAAAAGACTCAGTTTTGGACCTATTCCCCCTGTGAGGCCTAGTGGGCACCCAGTCGTAAATGTTGAGTGGTCTGGATCTCAGGAGAGAAGCCGGGGCTGCAGAGAGACTGTCGGGAGGTGGCAGCCTCTGTATGGTATTTGAAGCTGGATGGGCTCACTTGTATGGAGAGAGAAAACAGAAGGGAGGCCTCATCTAAATCTTGAGGCCTTCCAGCATCTCGAGGTCAGGAAGGGCAAGAACCAACATCGGAAATTGAGGAGAAGTAGCCAAGGAATGAGTAAGACGAAAACTGAGAAAGGAGCCACATGGAAGCCAAGAGCGGGGAGAATTTCCAAGGTCAGCATTGTCACATGCTGCTGAGGTGGAGCAAGATGAGGGCAGAGGTGGGAGCTGACAGACTTTTACCTAAGGTTCTAATATATTTTGTAACATTTCTTCTTTTGTATATTTATTCCTTATCATTAATGGAAATAAATTTTATGTGTCTTGCTAGCATGTGTTTTTCAGTTTATAGAAATAGAGAGTTGAAGCACTGTATCAAACAAATCAGTACTTTGTCCCCATCTTGTTATTTCTTCAGAAGTACACAGTATCAACCCCATTCCTAACAGAACAGTACCGAGTTTCTTGTTTTAGGTTCAGGCCCTTCATAATCTTGCTTAATCGTTACTTCTTTCACTCCTCTTTATCCTGAACCCTTAGCTCCAGTTAGGCCAGTTTCTTTACTTATTCCTTCTTTATGTTCCGGGTACTGTTGCAGGCAGTGGAAAATTGATGGTGAACAAAACAGACATGGTCTCTACCATTATGGAGTCTATTTTGTCAATTAATTAAATAATCATACAGATATCCAGTTATAAAATGAGGTACATACTATGAGGCATACTATGAGGTACATACTATGATAGAGGCTCAGACTTGGGAAGTAGCAGTGGAAATCAAGAGGAGCAGATAGCTATGAGAACTTTTTCAGGAAAGAAAATCAGCAGACTTTATTAATTGATTGGAGATAAGGGTTGAGTGGAAAAGAGAAGTATTGGGGAGGGCTTCTGGATTGCTTGTTCTAGTTGGCTGGTGCTCCACTCATCAAGAAGGCATCTTTGGAAGACGACGAAGGTTGAAGGAGACAGGTCATGAGTTCAATTATATCCAAATTAATTTGAGTGCTTATCTCATGTCTGCTTTTCCTGCAGGAAGCCTTCCCTGAATATTCTATCCTTTGCTAATTATTCTAATTCCTATAGATTAAATAATGTTAGCAATTTCATATGCTTCAGCCCAGTACTTACTGTCAATACTTCCCACTGGCACTTCTTATTACACTGTCTGGTTCTCTACTATGCTGTATATCATTCTAATTTAGAACACAAACTCCATGTGGGCAGAGAGTACATGATTACTATTTTTGTTTATACAGTTGGCAACACTTGGCAAAGTATGATGTTATGTAGTAGTACGTATTTGAATCCCCAACGTTACTATGGGATTTTCTTAAAATAAGACTAATTTCTTATGGGTTAATTAATAATCTACAAAGATTCATTAGATAACAAATGTCTTCCAGGGCAACAAGAATGAGTGAGTTTATTGACATAAAGTGAATTATATACTCTGACATTCTAGTGGAATTTGTTCCCTATCTGGAACTACATTCAAATTAAAGATGTGAAACCCCTACTACTTACTGTGTTGAGTAGTATTAACTGAACTTCGAGTAAAACACAAGGATGGTGAACCCTTGAGTTTTGCCAGTCCTATATTTTGCTTTTTGTGAGTTATTTCTTTAATACATTACAAAACATCATCTAAATGTGTGTCTGTTATAGAATTTGATAACCCCTTCCTACTTCAAATTGGCCTCAGAGACTTCAGCATTGGAAAGTTGGGATTTTATTTTCCCAGCTCTTTAAATGTAATATATTTGAAGACAGAGGCACTGTCCTGTAAGTTTATAGCCTAAATAAATCTATTTTAAAGGTGTGCTGGTCTGGGGCCAGGTGGCATAGTGGGATGACATATGAGCTATTCACATTTGAAGACCTGGCACTAAACACGTCTCAGGATGCCAGGAAAATGACATTAGAGGTGTCAATTTGCTGGAATCTTGGTAGGCATCTGAGAACATCACAGAACCGTTGTAAGGTCTTACATAATGTATCCTCTGTAAATTATATTGCTACATTAGCCACCTAAGGTACAAAAGGGCAATTTGAATGACTTCAGTAGGCATTCAAAAATCTTGTTTTAACAAGTAATGAGAAGTACACACCATGAGAAGTACAAGACTATCTGAAAGAATACCAGCCTAATCTAAAGGGTTGTGTGTGGGACTGGCTCATCAGTTATTTAGCAAATATTTACTTAATCCCCCTTTTCCGAGCCTTTATCATTTCAGGCATGGATTTTCTAACAAGACCAGTTACCTTTCTTCTTCCTAGCTTCAGGTCTCCTACAAATGCCAATAATAATATTTCAAAGAAGTGTCATGAAAAAACTTATTATTACTCAAAAAAAAAATACCATGATAACCCTGTCTTGAATACTTGTAAAATCATCTCTCAATAATCCCAAGGTGCTTAATTGGACTGCTTATCTGAAGATCTTTTACCTTTTTTCATTTGCCTTTGCCAAGAATGTCTAGAAATTACACACTCAGTTTCCATTTGAATAGCTTTCTGAATTACTTGAAAGGCCATCAGCATGAATTCATATTTAGTATCCGAATCTAAGGTTTCCTTATTGTAGTAACACATTGTGTGCTAGCCAGAAACATCACTTAATTTGAGAAAGCATAAAATGCTCAAAGGTACCAGTCAGACTTCGATTTTTATTGTGAAAATATATTGCAATAACTCACAGACTTACTGTTTGTTAACTTGACCTATTTAGTTCCTTTCCTTTTGCATTTAGCATAAGTTCTTTGCACAGAATGGTCTGGTTAATGATTTTTTTCAGAGGAGACTCTAACCAGGAAGGCAATGATGGTAGACCATGACAGCTGATGAGGGGTGATCCTGGGCAAAGTGTGTCTGTCTTCTTTCTTTATCCAAGAGGAAGATTCAGTCTGAAACCAAGCTACGCACGGATTTGTGGCATTTCTAAGGAGCTGGTCCAAGTTGATAGTGCTCCAGGCTGCTTCCAGGCTCTCTTCTTTCAAAAGATCCTCCTGTTGGCTAGGGTGGTTGCGATCCTCCATGGAGTGCAGGATGCTGAAAGACAGGCAGATGGTTTTTCACTCAATGTCTCTGAAGCTCAAGTTTCTTTTTCTTTACCTCTAACTGTTAAGATCTCAGTATCCCTCTCTCTGTGAGTCTGTGATACAACCCTCTACGATCAACAGTCCCAAGTTCTAGGTTATGGCTTGTGACTCTGCTGATTGCTTGGGCAGAGCCCTTTGATGGCCCATAAAGTCTGTTCATAGAAAGATGTGAGGAGAATTGGGGATAAATTGTACTTCTTTAATTGAAGAGGGGATTTCAGGTTAAAAAATACTTTAATCATTATCTCTTGGAATTAAAAATTCATTTATTTTATAAATCTTTATCGAGTACTCATTATATGCCTATTACCATTACTAGAGTCTAGGTGTATAGCGGTGAACAAAACAGATGAATGCTCTGCCCTAATAAAGCATCCATGCCAGTGGGGAAGGAAGGCAATACACAAACAAAAAAAGATAATTATAAACTATAATAAATAATATGAAGGCAATAAGCAGGGTAGTGTGGTAAAGAGTAACCAGCAGAGGGAGGAGGTATAGAGGAAGCCTTCCTGAAGAGGGGTCATCTGCAGTGAGACTGGGAAGATGGGAAGGAGCCATCTGTCTGAAGATGCCATTGGTGGGGTAGGGACTGAGAAGAGGGGAAGCAGTAGACATCCCTGAGAGAGAGAGAATAGGAAATGCAAAGGATTCAAAGCAAGTAGGAAAGAAGGCCAAGGTGACTGGGGAGAATGACAGGAGATGGGATTGGTAAAGTGGGTAGGGTCCAGATCTTAGAGGAGGCCTTGTTTCAAAGTTTAGGTTTTATTAGAAATGACAATCCTTGAAGTAGGACATTTTTATGAACCTGTTTTCTCTTAGACCAAATGAAAGGTGGCAGTCCTAACCTTGACTAGCCAACGTGCATTCATAATCTGGAATGGTTTTGAGCAGAACCCAGCAGCATGTTGAAAAAGTACTTTATTATATTCAAAGGCCTGAGACCACTCAGTTGTCAGGCATTTATCACTTGAAAGTGGAGGAGTAGAAAAGTTTAAAAGGCTGTAGCAATAACATTTGAGAAAATGAATAATTTAAAGTGAATTAAATCATGAATAATGAATTGTAAAAAACAAATCCTCGCTTGTGATTAGAGATTCATAATTTTCATTTTACAGCAAAATATAGTTGGCTGCCATGCATTCCTGACTTACTTCATCTAAGTACAGTTAGGCCCAACACATTAGTGCCTTGATGTGCAGACTTACGACTGGCTTCTTGTGTTGAAACTGTTAAATTTTAATGTATTCAGCTTGAGCATAAGTGGTCACAGATGATTCATAACACTGCTCCCTGCTTTTGGTGAAAATGATCGTCAGCAAGAGAATTGTCCCCAATGGCCACACTTATCTTTGTAGTTGATTTCCTAAACATTTTTGTGTCCATAGGAGACCAGGAATAAACATTGCATAGCTGATGGGTAAAGCACAATAATAATTGCTTTAAAACCACAGGATATTTGATGATGATAAAGTAGAACTCTGTAACTGTTGACATTTTCTTTTTTTAATTCTTGGTGTCAGGAGGGTACAAGTGATATATGCTGCTCTTTAAGAATGGGGTTAGCGAACCATGTGTGTTTTTTTTTTTCTTTAAGAAATAAATGCCAAGAATTGCCCACAGTATTATGACTTCATCATCTAGCTGTCGGGCATAGAGGCAGGATAAGCCAGCAGGCTTGCCTGACTGATACTTTAGACGGCAGCTTAACCCAATAAAAAATAATATTGTGGCTTGGGCATGGGAGACTTACCAGTCTGGTAATTTGAATGCTCACCTGACCCAACCACTATCCACTATCCAGGTACTGAGAAATTTCAGCCCAATACGCTGCTAGCTGAATTTACATGTCTTATGCAACCCATGTAGACACACGTGATCTAATGATGTCCCTTCAGAGTTGAAGTCCCGATTACCTTCACAATAAACTCCCAGTTATCTGCCATGACTCATGAGTCCCATAATGATCTGGCTTCTGTGTCTCCAGCCCCTTCACTCATACTTGCCACTTATGCAGCTGCCATTCTGACCTACCCACAAGCTCCCGGAAGGAAGCGTTTTTCCTTGTCTTCAGGTCTCCATTGTCCCCAGGCATACAGCTTCTCTTCCTCGGATTCCCATTTTGCCTATTCCAGCTGACTGACTCATGTGATCTTTTGCAACTCAGATATTGTCTGAGACCATTCCTGCCTCTCCCCCTACTCCTAATATCCTTCTCTCCCTGAGTCACGGCTCTATCCCCATTTGCCCACTGCACCCTATATGGGATTGCATTGTATTATAGATATCGGTATGCCCTAACCCAACCCTGCTGTGGACTCCTTGAGGATAAAGGATGTGTTTCGTGCCCTTGGTACCCCTAGCTGTTAGCACAGAATTTGCACGTGGTATACTCTTGGTGGTGGATGAATTGCTGTATGGAGTATATCTCTTTCTTGGCCCTGAAATGCTATAGAACAATTGGCTTTTCTGCAAACTGGGCTGGGTATCATACTGGATTATTCTTGGTAGTAACAAGATAACCAGACTTACTTCAGTCTCCTCATCACATTACAATTTGACTGCTTTCCTTTCTAAATGAAGACACTTTTACAATCCCATTACTTAATGAAGGAGCATGGTCCAAACTTGCTGTAACTCTGGAAATCCTCATGAGACTCATTCAGTAACTATTATGAGATTAGCCACACCTGGGTATAGGCTTTGATTCAGGTGCTTTGAGAACTGCTTTTATTCAAGCAAAGTCAAAATAAGAGTGCTACTGCCTGCTTTCCCTCCCCTGTTCATTGTAGTTTCAGTGCATGTACCACTGAACAGTCTGTCTCATTAAATAAAGCAATAGTATTTTAGGGCTGGAAGATAAATCTAAAAGTTTCCATTCTAATACTCCAGGCCATTGTGTATCTAAAACTACCCCAGAAAAATAGATGTTTATTCTTTTTCTTTTTCTTTTTTTAGATGTTTATTCTTAAGCATCTCCAGGGATAGGCTTACACAGCCCTCTCAATTATGTATTCCATTATTTCACCAGTCTTCTCATCAGGAAGGTTCTTTTCCCTTAATGTCTAACTTTAACCCCTCCTGTTGCAATTTAAACTCATTTCCTTTTGTCCTGGCTTCAGTGGAAATAAAAAATAACTCACCAGCACCCACCCGCCCCTATTTGTAATTGAAGATGTCCGACTTCCTCCAGGCAGCTCTTTCTAGTGCTAAATGGACTGAGTTTTGCCCTTTTTCTCCTTTTGCCTTTCTTGGAGACTCTTCCTTTAAAAATTTTTGTTGGGGCTTCCCTGGTGGCGCAGTGGTTGAGAGTCCGTTGGCCGATGCAGGGGACACGGGTTCGTGCCCCAGTCCGGGAAGATCCCACATGCCGCGGAGCGGCTGGGCCCGTGAGCCATGGCTGCTGAGCCTGCGCGTCCGGAGCCTGTGCTCTGCAACAGGAGAGGCCACAACAGTGAGAGGCCCGCATAAAAATAAAAAAAAAAAAGTTTTGTTGTTCTTATTGCACCAAGTATCAGGGACCATACGTTTCAGTTCTGTCATTTTAATCCTACAGCTTATTTTTTCAGTCTACCAATCTGTATAACCTTAGTAAGCCACTTAACACATTGAAAAAGAATCAGTGGACACCATTGTAAAGTGCTTTACAGTTATGAAATTCTTCATTTCTTCAAGAGATCTGTTACCATTGTCCAGTACCCTCCCTCCCTGATTTCCATACCTAGGGGTGAAATGTTTTTCTTGTCTTATTTCTTCCCTCTTCATGCATACATTTCATGTGGCCACAACTAGTGTTTCTGGGTCCCAGGTCTACTCACTGCTCTGCCAGGATAGCTCAGGGGATAGAGGGAAGAGGAAACGGCTAAGTAGCCATTAGCATTGGCAGAAGCTACAAATTTCCAGCTCATGGAACACTGATCTTTTTGGGAATCTGAGATAAGAACTTGGGAATAATATGAAAAGGAAGATTTGCTGGAACATAAAAATAAAACTGTATCTTCCTCCTAAAAATAGGAACTTCTCCCTAAAAATTAGAAAGGAGATAACGATAGATGTGAATGAGGATGAAGTTAAATTAAACAGCAAGACGAGAGAGAAGAGGAAGCAGAGCAGGAAGAAAACACAGATGTGGTCAAGTGAATCAGAAAAAATGCTTTAATTTATGATCCTCTAACCGAAAAATATCATGGTAAGGTCTCTTAGTAAAAAAAAAAAAAAAAGTATAAAATTCTAGAATAAGAACAGTGACTCAAGTTTATAATATAAATATGATAAGAGTTTCTGTTGATGGCTATACTATTAATTCAGTGACTCCTCATAGACATGTTAACAGCAACTGCCTATGCTTTGTAGAAAGATGGGTGTTATTAATTTGACCACTCAACAATTCTACATAGTCTGAGCCTTCAGAAGTAATCCTTGACTGTAAATAGAGATGTCACTGAAATTACTGTAACTTCAGAGTAACTTCAAATTCAAAGTAGGCATATAAACAGTATTATGTTTTCTTCTATTAATTGAAGATTAGATTAATGATTCTCTATCTTCTATGTAGCAGTGCCATACAGGGCATTTCAATGAATATCTAATTGGCCCTTAAATTTACCCTTGAAAATCAAAGGAATAAATTGGTGTGCATGGCTGGTGGACTGAATATTAAGTCTCTGTAGTATTCAATAGAGGATTTCAAACATTATTAGTAATCACTTTTGGAGGATTCCTTAAGGCGAGATTTCTTTTTAAATGTGCATGTCTGTTACTTAGGACTAC
This sequence comes from Mesoplodon bidens, assembly GCF_964165515.1. Taxonomy (NCBI): domain Eukaryota; kingdom Metazoa; phylum Chordata; class Mammalia; order Artiodactyla; family Ziphiidae; genus Mesoplodon; species Mesoplodon bidens. The sequence goes on from NC_138166.1 coordinate 63,070,643, forward strand.
TTAAAATTAACTACAAATACTCAAAAGGAAATGAAATATTCCTTTCTCTTGCTTCTCTGAAAAGGTACCATTTGCCCAAAGTTTCCGTCTGCAGACAGGATGGAATGCCATCTTCCCCTCAAATGAAATTAATTGGCTTCCACTAAATCAAGTGTGTGCCCTATTATAAGACACAGTCTTGAATCGTAAACTAAACTTGAAACATCTAACCTACAAAACTCAAAAAGCCTTATGTCTTGGAAACTTAGTGATAGGAGCCATAGAAATGAGAAAGGAGATATTCTTAATATTTTTTACACAACCAAAGATATGCCCATTTTGATACCATATTGTTGATGCAATGGAGAGCATGAGTAAAAGTGTGATGATTACTATGGAGTGTATTTTTTGATTTACATTGGTAGGGCCTAGACAATTGCAATGGGTCTTAGATGTGTAAATCAGAAATACTGTCAAAACAATACTCCAGATGTGCTGTGTCATCTATAGTGTCAAAATGACAAGTTCAGATCTATAATAAAATAATTTGCAAGGATATATATACATACTCACCTAGATTTAAGCTCCCAGGTTTTAAGGCATCTATACATTTTACTCAATTTTAAGCCAAGGTAAAGGCCACTGGAACCTGAAATCTAAAAATGGATTTATTGTTGGGATTAGTAATAGTTGTTTCCTTTTAATTCATTGTCACCCTCTGACTGTCATCCTAAGAGACTGCTTTTAAAAGAAAGACACAGACCTACTTGAGAATGGACTTGAGGATATGGGGAGGGGGAAGGGTAAGCTGTGACAAAGCGAAAGAGAGGCATGGACATATATACACTACCAAACGTAAGGTAGATAGATAGTGGGAAGCAGCCGCAGAGCACAGGGAGATCAGCTCGGTGCTTTGTGACCGCCTGGAGGGGTGGGATGGGGAGGGTGGGAGGGAGGGAGATGCATGAGGGAAGGGATGTGGGAACAGATGTATATGTATGACTGATTCACTTTGTTATAAAGCAGAAACTAATTTAAAAAAATAAATAAATAAACTTTACTTTAAAAAAAAAAAAGAATTTACAGTCCCCAAAACACAGGAAGTGAAGTCTACGTGGAAAAAAATCATTCTATTTGAGCCAATTCTGACATTATTCTGATTTGAAATCAAGACATTTATTAGAAAATTGAATTTTGATAACATTTTTATAGCCTGTTTTACAACAACTCTCTGTCTTAGAAAGGAGACAGTGTGGTGCTTATGCTTCAAAGAAATGGTGTGTACTTTTGGCCTCTTATCCAGCTCTTTAAAAGAAACTTTTAATTTTAGTTTAGTGTAAAATTGATTCTCATGTGAATAACTCAATCCTCTATGCCTACTGAGTTGCATGTCTGGGTCAGTTTAGCTGCAGTGCATACTGTAAATGATGGCGAAGGGAAGGTATGTCTTGAGTAGGAGTGCAATATAATATCTGTGCCAATCTGCATTTGGTGCTAAAGTAGGGTCATGAGATGTGAAGTAAGGGCTTCTTTGAACACTGTTTATGGTGGGCCTTGTTACATGTTTGGAGTGTCTGAGAAAGAAGCTAGCCTAAAACTTCAGATCTCAGTATGTTGTTGCCAATAAGACCAAGTACTGACTGGAACTTATGCTTTATTCATTTTAGCTTTGAAAAAGTAAAAAAATCTTGCCTGGAATTCATTAATTTAAAAATATATTTCATTATATTACTGCGTTTTACTTTAAAGATAAAGATTGTGTTCTTTTAAGTTGTCTCCTCTCTGTTTTACTGGCAAATGAGGAGGGGAGGGGGACGGGGGAGAGAGGGAGGGAATGAGACACAGAGAGAGAGAGAGAGAGAGAGATTTCTTTTATTTGCATTTTGGTAACATTACTATAATGTAACTTACCTGCTATGGTTCTATTCTTACACTATTTACCCTATGCCCCTGTATCATCACATTTGTAACTCTCACCTATAATACCTCTTACATTTTAATACTGGAAGGCATTTTAATGTAAGGCAAGCAACATATACTTAGTTGGAGGTGATGTGTTTTTGGAGCATGATAGATAGAGGTAGGCCGACATGGATCTGTATTCTAGTCTACCACTTAACTTGCCATGTGATTATGAGCAAGTAACTTAACCCTTCTGAGCCTCTGTCTCCTTAACTGATACAATGGTAGCATTGCGAGGACCGATGGCAATAATGCATGGAAGACAGCGCAGGATTGGCATGTGGGAAATGCTCCACTCATGATGACTTTTTCTTTTATTATTATTATGATGGAAAATGATTTATTCCTTTTTGCGTCAGATGTGCTAAAAACTGCCACGGAAGATTACATAAAGAAATTCTTGGCTGTTACTTTAAAGCCCTGATCAATTTCTTCTGGAAAAGAGGTGAAAATGTAGTGTGTGTTCATACTATGATGAGAATAACAATCTCACAAATATTTCTACGTTGCCTTACCAGGCATTTGAGATTGAAAGCAGATCCAGCCTGTTTCTCCAAAAACTGAACTCATTGCTGGGAGATAATCTCTCTTTTTGAGGTAAAGAATGATTTGTATTGATTTTTTGGAACTAACACTTAGGAATGTCTGGCTGCAGACCTGCAGTGTAGATATAACATCAGAAGGAAATATTTGCATCTTGTGATGGGTGAGGCTACATGGGGAAGTGAAAATAGCTTAAAGGTTGGTATGGGGAGAACCTGCTTCAATCCAGATTCTAACTAGTAATTTTATATCATTTACTCCAGTGTCATTTCTAAAATGATGACTATAATGCCTAATTTGCAAAGATATTGAAATATCAAAAAGATAACATACATAAAGTACCTTAACCTAGTATCTGGCTCATAGTAGATACTCAATAAATCCTCTTGCCCTCTGCCCTTCCTACGGTATTTGAGATAGTTCCATACAGAACTAACTCTGTTTTTACCACTTGCCCTGCTTTCTAGGGTCTCTAACTTTGAGTCATTTCTGACCCACTGTGTTTGCCTACTTGGTAAGAGGCAGCCTGGTCTTGTCACATAAGTTGCCTAGTAGAGTTTCAGGAAAATATGACTTAAAGAGAAATAAGCTAGTACCTATTTACCAACTAAGACCTTGGTGAGCTGTCAGAAAATGCATCAGTACCACTTAATGACTACCTCCTTACTAAGTCCATCACAGTCAACAAAATGATGCTATGCAACAGTTTACTTTCTTCTGTTCTTTCTCTTGATCCCTGTCTTTTTTGTTCTTTTCATGATACATGAAGATAGCAGAGACTGTTTTAAATTCTGTATTTAGTCCAGAGGTGCCATGTTGTGGGTATTCTCTTGCCAGTGAAGGAGAAAGACATGCATGTCATTCCTGAAGTTTTAGCAGCCCATCCTCAGGGCTGACTTGGAGACTTGCGTAGCAACCAGCATCCAAGTAGGGTCAAAAGCAGAGCCCAGATCAATAATACAAAGCATTAAGGCTATCAGCTCCTCAGATGAAGCATCTGTTGTAAGTATAACTCTAAAATATAGCTATAAATAAATCAGAACACTTCTTAGACAGCAGTTACAAAGCATTTGTTTATACAGGCACAAGGTGGGAAGTGGAAGGGACTGTGTCCCAGGATCTTATTTGGATCATTTATTTATTATTGGAAAAAAGTACAGGGAGTGTGGTCTGCAGATAACATCTGGACCAGTTTTATCTCCAAATTTCTATTTAGGTTTGTTTCCTTTAGACATAGATTCTGTTGATTTCTGCCTATGGGTCACAGACTCCACTTTATGCTTCACCCATTCATGTATATCTATATATACACAGTGTTGATACATTCTGATGAGAAAGATTAGTTCTCATTATTGTTAAGATGTTGGCATAATGTTAGATTAGTGATGAAGAAATGCTACAGAAAAACAGTAATGTCAGTAATGTATCTTGAAAAAGATGTCTGCACTTTTGCTAATTTTGAGAGATCTTATACTGCAATATATATGTATGTGTATGTCTCTATATATGTATTATATATCTATAATTTATACAGATATATATATATATATTCTGATTGTAAGTTCTTTCCTGGAAGGGAGTAAATTTTGAGAGCAACATCAGCCTTAAAGTTCCCATTTAATTAAGACAGCCAAACATTTCTAATAAGGATCTCCTCACCTAAAAATTAAAGAGGAGGTTCTCTGTTGTTTTGTTTGTTTTGAAATAATATCTATGATTTGGAAGGTAGAGAGAAAAGAATTAGTGTCTTTCAAATTTAAACACTTGCTTGCTATTTTGATAGCTCTGGTTATTATCAGAATGGAGTCCTTTTTTAAACAAGGTGAATTAGTGAGTCATTACTCTACGTATACAGTTTATTTTTTGCCAAAAGTTATAAAATACATATGTTATTAATATAAAGACAAAACTTTGAAATGAAAGATTCTAAATTGGCGTAAAATTTCATTGAAGAAGAATGTACATTTGACAAATTAGAGACACATTTTTCCAAAGAAAATTACAAGAACAAGTATTAGATCCTTTATGTTAAGAGTATAAACAGCTACAGTTTAAGAACATAAGAAAAATAACCATATGAGGAGCTTAATTTCCCCAGGTTGTAAGTTCCTTCCAGGTGGTGGTTCACTGGGATAGTGAGGGCTATAAAAGGAAAAGGAGACAGGAATGGTACTCAGGTTCTGTTCCCCTTCAGAATGGAAGCCTGATGTAGATTTAATTAGATGCATGTTACTAAAGGGATCCCTAATCAGATCCAGTTGGTTCTCTATTAAGCACTTAGGATGAGTCTACCTAAGACCTCATCTTTATTCTTTTTCTTTCCATCTGATGATATAGTGCTCTTTATTTGACCTGAAACTATATAAATTCATTCCTTCTCCCAGCAGCATTCAAACTCAGCTGAGTCTCTCCCTTTTTTCTGTTGTAAGTACGTACATTTAATATTACTAATATTTCCCTGGATCCCAGGACTCTCAATAGCTGTTGCTGTTTCTTTCTCCTTTCAAAGTCAAACTTTTCTGAAATCATCTCCCTTGTTATCCTCCTCGACCTTGAGCAGCATCTGGTGCTGATGGCTGTTCCTTCCTCCTTGAAGTAATTCTTTCCCCCAAGTTCCATGATACTACTCTTTGCTGTTGTCTCATCTCATTGGCTGCTCCTTCTCAGCCTTCTTTGTGGGTCCCTCTTCCTCTGCTTAACCTAAAAAGTTGATATCCTTCAGGTTCTGTGCTTGGCTCTCTTCTCACTTACTGGTTGACTTTAATTTCTGTCATTACTTTCCATACTCTGATGACTTCCAGATTTGTATCCTCACTACATTCTCCCAAGCTCTAGATTCATACATCCAACCACTTATTGGCCTTCTTCACTTAAGGGTGACATATGCACCTTAAGCTCAACATTTTCAGAAACTAAAGTCATCGTCTTCTACATCCTGCTCTACCCCAAGCCTACTTCTCTTTGTATTTTCGTATCTCAGGATTAATACTGACATTTAGTTGCCCAAGCTAGAATCCGCTTAATGCATAAAATCTCGTCTCAAACCATTTCTACTTCCACTGCCACCAGCTTACTCCAGGCCACCACTATAGCTACATTTGTTTTGTTGCAGCAGCCTGTTCTCTTGTCCGCTACTCTTTCTTCTTCAATACATTTTCTGCATTTCACACCATGTATAAAGAAACCCCTTGGCTTAAATCTTAACCTCTGTGGCTCCACTGTTTCTAGGATTAAATCCAAATTCCTCACCATGGTAAGAGGCCCTTCATCACCTCATAATCTCATCATTGCCTTTTTTTCTAGTCTTTTCTCCCACTCCATGACATGAACAAACTGGATTTTCTCTTTAAACATTTGGACACAGTAAGGCCCGCGGAATTGGCGAACTGTGTGGAAGGAGCGGGATCTGTAGAGCTCAGCAGCGGCGAGGTACAAAACAAAGAATCGCTTTGCACAAAGCCAGAAGGGATACACTGAAAGAATTATCAGAAAAGAATAATACATAGGTATGTATTTGCATTGACTTTCTCCAAATATTTGAGACAAGAGTAGCTGGTTAGTGGCTGCTTTCTCATGCTCGAGCCCTTACAAAGTGATCACCTCAGAATGTCATAGGGATTGGAGCCTGTCTGAGCCTGTCTCTGCCCATGGCCCCTAGTTTCTTCTTGTCATTGCTTTAGATACTGTGTAAGGCCCTTCTCTTTTCCTCCTGCTCACAGCAGACATTGAGTAACCTCTAGTTGTGACTGAGATGCATATTTCACAGTATAGTACTTTAGAAATGAGAAAGGTTTACTTATTGTGGAAATAAATGTAGGCTCCTGGTAGTGTTAGTGTCACTCGGTAATGTTTTTCCCAGGGCTGCCATGGTAACTGACGTTGCCTGGTTACTCCCTAAGGTTTGAGAAGAATTCTTCCTTGGATCTCAGGTGATGGTGGATTCATTTATTCATTCAGTAAATATTTTCTGAGCACCATGAATGTGCCAGGTACTTTTCATATGGACAGTGAACAAAACAGACAAAATTCCTGCCCTAGTGAACTGTATATTCTGATTTAATTGGCTTGGGGTGAGGCCTGGCCATTGGTAGTTTTTAAAATCTCTCCAGATGATTCTAATGTACAGCTCGGTTTGAGAATCACAGTTATAAATGAAGCACTTTGGGAATTGCAAAGGCATTGCAGAAATAAAAAGTGGCTATTGGTATTCCTTCACTATTCCTGCATTTTCCTGCCTGCATCAGGACTGTTGTACAAGTGTTGATCATTTTCTCTTCAGCCCTTTTTGCCATTTGCCTAGACCCTTTATCCCTCTTTCTAACCTAACACCCTACCTCCTTCTTGTCTTTCAACCTCCAGTCCATCATCTGTTTGGGATTTATCCTAAACTTGGTGGGAAGCCATTGCATGGTATAAACAGAGAAGTGGTGTTAGCAGAGATGCCTTTTTCAGACACCATACTGGCTATTGTAAGAGAATGGATAGGAGGGGGCAGGAGTAGATTTGGGGAGACTCATTAGGAGACTGGCTTTGTGCACAGTGGTGGCCTTGTAGATGGAGTAAAGCAGACAGGTTAGAGTCATATTTGGAAGGTTAGTGATGGCTTGGAGGTGAATAGGAGATAGAGATGAATTGGATGTGGGGAATGTGGGTTAAGGATGTGTAATTGGGTAAATGGAGGTGCTACTTACTGAAATGGGAAAAATTTTCTCCCCACATATTGACCTGATAAACACTTTCTCACCCTTTAGACCTTGAATCAGAGATTCTTTCTTGTTTTCTTTTTTTTTTTTTTGCGGTACGCGGGCCTCTCACTGTTGTGGCCTCTCCCGTTGCGGAGCACAGGCTCCGGACGCGCAGGCTCAGCGGTCATGGCTCACGGGCCCAGCCGCTCCGCGGCATGTGGGATCTTCCCGGACCGGGGCACGAACCCGTGTCCCCTGAATCAGCAGGCGGACTCCCAACCACTGCGCCACCAGGGAAGCCCTCTTGTTTTCTTTTATTATATTTTATTTTATTTCATTTTTAATTGGGCTGCAGTGCCAGCTTGCAGGATCTTAGTCCCCCAACCAGGGATTGAACCCAGGCCCCCTGAACTGGAGGCACAGGGTCCTAACCACTGGACCACTGGGGAATTCCCAGCAGAGATTTTTTCTTTCTTTTTTTTAATATAAGTTTTAATTAATTGATTAATTAATTTATTTTTGGTTGCGTTGGGTCTTCGTTGCCGCACGTGGGCTTTCTGTAGTTGCGGTGAGCAGGGGCTACTCTTCGTTGCAGTGCACAGGCTTCTCACTGCAGTGGCTTCACTTGTTGCGGAGCACGGGCTCTTATGCGTGCGGGCTTCAGTAGTTGTGGCGCATGGGCTCGTGGGCTCGCGGGCTTGGTTGCTCCGCGGCATGTGGGATCTTTCTGGACCAGGGAGCAGACCCGTGTCCCCTGCATTGGCAGGCGGATTCTGTTTGTTTGTTTTTTTAAACATCTTTGTTGGAGTATAATTGCTTTACAATGGTTTGTTAGTTTCTGCTGTATAACAAAGTGAATCATCTGTATGCATGCATATGTCCCCATGTCCCCTCCCTCTTGTGTCTCCCTCCCACCCTCCTGATCCCACCCCTCTAGGTGGTCGCAAGGCACTGAGGTGATCTCCCTGTGCTATGCGGCTGCTTCCCACTAGCTAGCTATTTTACATTTGATAATGTATATATGTCCATGCCACTCCCTCACTTCATCCCAGCTTACCCTTCCCCCTTCCCGTGTCCTCAAGTCCATTCTCTATGTCTGCGTCTCTATTCCTGTCCTGCCCCTAGGTTCATCAGAACCATTGTTTTTTTTTTTTTTTTTGGATTCCATATATATGTGTTAGCATGCGGTGTTTGTTTTTCTCTTTCTGACTTGCTTCACTCTGTATGACAGACTCTAGGTCTATCCACCTTGCTACAGATAACTCAGTTTCATTTCTTTTATGGCTGAGTGATATTCCATTGTATATGTGTGCCACATATTCTTTATCCATTCATCTGTTCATGGACACTTAGGTTGCTTCCATGTCCTGGCTATTGTAAATAGTGCTGGTAGGCGGATTCTGAACTACTGCGCCACCAGGGAAGTCCCCAGAGATTATTTCTTAAGGGAGGCCCTCCTCAACCCCCATCAGTCTCTTCCCTGCTGACATAGACTCCCACAGCCTTACGTAACTGCTCCTTCATAGCACTATACACAGTTTTAATTTAACACATATTTGTAAGTTCCCTTTCTATAACATATTTGTAAGTATCCCTTTCATCATTTTATCTCTAGTGCCTACCAGTGCTTGGCATATCTTAGGGGCTCAGTAAGTGTCTGTTGAATAAATAATTGGAGACAGAGGACAAGGTTTAGGAGGGAAGATCAAGGCTTTGTTTTCTACATGTTGAGTAGAAGATGCCCTTAAGACATCCGAGTGGGAATGTGTTTTGAGCAGTTGGTGTGAGGTTGGGATGCCTTTGGAGATGATCACGGCCACTATTTTAAACCATGGGAGTGAATAAATTTGTGAGGGACGATGTGTGAAATTAGAAGGGAAGAGGGCCCACAACTAAGGAGCAACCTCAACATGTGAGGGGAGGAGGTGAAACCAGCAAAAGAGACTGAAAAGCAGGGGTAGAAAGAAAAACTGGGAGAGTGTGCGGTCGACGAACCCAGGGAGGAGAGAGATCAAGGAAGAGGGGAGGCTCCACCACGCCATGTGCTGCTAGCAGAACAAGATGGAGGACGGGTCAGTGTCTCGTAGATTGAGCCACTTCGAGGTAATTGGTGACTTTAATTAGAGCAGTTTTGGGAGTGGCACAGGGGGAGGCCAGGCCAGAGTAGGCTGAGGAGTAAAAAGTTAGTACCTCTGAGAAGAGCATCCTTGGCAAGCTTTGTGGTTTTTAGAGGGGACCATGTTTGCTTAGAATAAATAAATTAACAGTTATCTCTGGGACATGGGATTTTGATTTTCTTCGATTTACTCATGTTGCTCTACCTTCAAAATATTTTTAGAATGTGACCACTTCTCACCACCTCCCCTACTATCTCTCCATCCTGAGCCACCATCATCTCTGACATCGGTGACTGAAGAGCCTTCTAACTGATCTACCTGTGTCTACCTTGGCCCCCGCAGTCTGTTTTTCATACAGCAGTCACCGTGATCATGGGGAATGTGATCAGTCATTCCACTCCTCTCCTTAAAACCCTTCACTGGCTCCTATCGTGAAGAGCTAACAAAGCCCGCAGAGCATCCTACAAGGCCATTCGGGGTCTGACCACTGTGTCCTATCTGCTTACTGCTCTCCATCCATTGTGTATCTGACTTCCATTACTCTCTTCTCCTTTCTGTGCTGCAACCACAGTGGCCTCCTTCCTGTTCTTCTAACACATCAGACAAGCTCCTGCCCCAGGGTCTTTGCACTGGCCCTTTCCTCTCATGTACACTCTTGCACTAGATACCAACTTGGCTAACTCAAATCTCTACTCAGATGTCATCTTCTCATTGAAGCTTATCTGGGCTTCTCTATTTAAAATTTTAACCTATGGGGATGAGGTGGGGGGGAAATGGGTGAAGGTGGTCAGGGGATACAAACTTCCAGTTACAAGACAAATACATTCTGGGATTAAGGTACAGCATGGCAACTATGGTTAACAATACTGTATTGTATCTTTTTTCTTTTTTAATTTTATTTATTTATTTATTTGTTTATTTTTGGCTGTGTTGGGTCTTTGTTGCTGCACATGAGCTTTCTCTAGTTGCGGTGAGCAGGGGCTCCTCTTCGTTGTGGTGCACAGGCTTCTCATTGTGGTGGCTTCTCCTGTTGCAGAGCACCGGCTCTAGGCGCGCGGGCTTCAGTAGTTGCGGCACGTGGGCTCAGTAGTTGTGGCACACGGGCTCTAGAGTGCAGGCTCAGTAGTTGTGGCGCACAGGCTTAGTTGCTCCGTGGCATGTTCGATCTTCCCGGACCGGGGCTCAAACCCGTGTCCCCTGCATTGGCAGGTGGATTCTTAACTACTGCGCCCCCAGGGAAGCCCTACCTCTCATTATTAACTCAGTGTATTAACTCAATTTTGTCTATAATTAGTGCAGTTGCTATTATCATTAATGAACTGGGGGAAGATGGGGTGGTTGTCTAAGTAGCCTGAACTGATTAGAGAGGAAGTCCCTGAGGAACAGGGGAGGAGATGTGCCCACATCCAGAGCAGTCTAGCCACTGGAGGTCCATAGCCCATTAAGTAGCCTGAGATTCTGGGCAAAGATAGGTACAAAGATCATTTGTGATCTAGGCATGTTCTCTTCTTGGGCATCTGAACCAGAATTACCTGAAGATCCCCAGGTGGTACTCAGTGGGTCAGGATCTGGATTGAGGTGAGCTACACAGAGGGAATCGAGTAAGGTCCACCCTTCTGCAGCCAGAGCCACCCACTGTCTTCTTCCAGTGCTGAGCCAAGCCACCTGGGTTTCCTCAGGCCACTGCCAACGGGTCTTCCTTGAGTATCCAGTGTCTAAACTGCAGGGTCCCCCACCAAACCCCAGTATTGGGAGCTTGCACCACAGACCCCATCACGGAGAAGGACACTCATGCTGATTCCATTTCTAAAGCATTTATTTTCACGAAATGTTTGTGCTCGCATGCAAGGAAACTTTGTGGGGTATCTGTGGCTGCCAAAGTGACATCTGGCAGGATTAACTGGATCACCAGAGCCAAACAATGAGGACTGGGAAGACAGCAATAACTGTGAGGCCTGGGCCCATGTGGGGGCAAGATTTTGAGAATGACCACTTAGGTGATAAAATGGGATTCCCACAAACCGCAGCTCTGGTTAGTTTCTGGTCTGGAGCCAGATCCTCTCTCTGATGCAGACGTGGAGGACGGAGCAGCAAGAGCTGCCCAGCTGCTCATCTGGGAACTCATCCTCCAAGGGACTCTGTCCCTCGTTCTCCTCCTGTACCTGGAGGCGGCAGTCAGTGGGCAGCACCTCTCACAGAACCCACGTGTACACCTGCTCAGACCACCTGCTCAGAGCTACTCTTTTGCCCAGCCCAGCATACCTGTCCCACCTGTCTGAAGACCCGCTGCACGTTTCCTCGAAGCACACCCCAGAGCTCTTCCTCACTCCAGCCACGCCCCAGCAACTCCTCTATCAGTACCGGGTATATGGACACGGCCTCCAGCCCCTGTGGGAACCTGTGTGGCCACCAGCCAGCCAGCTATTGGGCCTCAGACCTGTTCCCTAGTCCTGAGTCAGAACCAAAGCCCTATGTGTCCAGGGTCCACTGAACCCCAGCCCTGGTCAGATATGGAAAATGGAGACTTGGAGAGAGTAAATGATTCACTCCTGCTCTTCATCCTTCAGAGGAAGGCCCCAAAAGCGCCTCAACTATTCACCAAAAGTCATCAAATTGTACTGTTACGATCTATGCCTTTCACTGAATGCAATTTTTGCCCCCGTTTATAAAGAGAAGAAAAGCTTTTTAAGAACTGGGTTGACCCCCCTGCATGCACAGGCCCAACTGCAGGCAGAGAAGACGGTCAGCCCAGCCCAGACCTTGCTAAGAGTCTGCTCAGAGGCCATGGGTCTGCTGGCACTGGATGGGCGCAGATGCTGGGCAGATGAGCTCTGTGTGGTGTTTTAGACAAATATAATGACCTAGAGTAGGGCCAAATAGACAGGAGAGCCCAGGAAGCAGACCCTGGGAGAGGGGAGATACCAGTTGGGCCAGCACACCTGAGGCTATGGTCAAGGCCATGAGGACCACAGTGTGGTGGGCACGGTGGCTGTGAAAGTCCCACTGCTGCCCAGCCAGCCTGAGACAAGCCACGGGGAAGCACCCACCGGCCAGCCCCGTCATAATCTCCCCCAATCCCAATGAACTTGCATCCAGTGACTGCCCTGATGTGGTCAAAGTGATCTGAAGAATGGAAAGTCAGCAGTGTGGAGCTTCCAGGGCAGGGGTGGGGGTGATGACTGGCCTCTGTTGATTCCCCTTTTTGCAGCCTGTTGGCCAAACAGGCCAGTTCCTTCATGGCCTGGCACCGAGAGTACCAACTAGAGGACCCTGAGGTTTGATCTGAAGTGATCCCAGCTGGCTCTAGACTGGACTTCAGATTTGGAGTGGACCCCAGAGCCCCCTGTTTGGGCCATTTCTCACCCAAGATTCACCCTGCCTCCCAGTCTCCTTGAGAACCTGTGGGGGCTCCTTTCCCCAGGTGTGGAGGATGAGAGAGCAATAAGAGTACAACTGATGAAGACCCCAGAAACCTAAGGAGCTGTCCAGTCCCTTGGTCAGAGGTAGGGGCAGTGTGCTTTAGGAGCCCCTGCAGAGGCACAGATGGGCAGCACCCGGGCTCTGTGTCTGACAGCCTCCCTGATACCCATCAGTATCGCAGTTTTGATTCTGTGGCTCCAGTTCCACATGGCACCAAGGTGCTGTGTACTGTCCATTATTGGGTTTTTGGGAGCTGTACCTATTGCCAACAGGTGGGTCAAACCACTGGGGCTCTTCTGAAGTCCTCCCCAAATTTGGACCCAGCTTCAGCTCCAAATCAGAGTTTTCAGAGAGCCCAGGGTGAGGCTCACCTGCCACAGTAGACACATTGGCTAACGGGTTGCACTGCAGCACCTGCACGGACAAGGACACCATCACGATGCCACCGTTCTTCTTCTGCAGGGGCGGACCGGTGGACAGTCAGCTTGGCCCCCAGCACAGCTACCTGCCTGTTCACTCTCTCGGCCCCTGTGAATAAGGTGTTCAGCCCTGGCTTTGAGGTCACAGTCATCTCCTCTCTGGGTTTGTGTGAATGGAGGAGCCGCAGCCCTGGTCTGGGTGGTGTCTTGGCCCTGGTTTCTGGGTTTGGAGGAGTATCTTACCACCTAGACCCCCACCTAGGGCTCAAGAGTTCAGGGGCTGTGGACCGTGGGTTTTGGGGGCAGAAGATATTTAACCTGGGGTTTGAGGAAATTGAGGGAGAAGAGGCTCAGGTTCAAGGTCTCGTGGTTTGAACCTCTTGCTTTAGGTTTGAGGGCCAGGGCAGTCTCTCACCAGCAGCTGCAGGATATCATCAGGAACATTCTGAGTGTTCTTGCACATACCCCGGGCAACTGAGTGGGAGAAGATGACAGGTGCCTGTGACACTTCTAGGGCTCGCTGTTCCACAGCATCCGAGACATGGGACAAGTCCACCATCATGCCCAGGCGGTTCATTTCTGCCACCACCTTCTGCAGGGACAGGATGGGGAGAGGGCATCAGGGCTGCATTTATCTTGTGTGCATTTATCTGTAGGGAACAGGCGGCACTGTACATTGATGTGGGGCAGGGTATGGAACCTGGGTCCTTACCTCGCCGAAGCTGGTCAGCCGACTGACATTGCTGTAGAAGGGGTGGATACCCTTTGCTGAGCTCTGTGCCCTGCAGGATGGCCAGGAGGCAGTCTGACTGGTGTCCATGACTTGGCTACAAGAGCCTAGAAAGAGGTTCTGTCGACCCGTCTACACCTGCAACTCCCTGGTGCAAGAGGAGGGACCCAAACTGGGCTGTGCCTGGCAGTAGGAGGGCCCTTCTGGGGATTCAGTCTTGTTCTGCAAACCTCCATTCCCCTCCCGACCCCAGGTTCAGGGCTGGATCCCAGGGGTAAACTTGCTTTGGGCCCCAGCGTGATCTTGGGCAGATCCCTGCCTCACTGGGCCCTTACCATCTGCACTGTGCTCACCAGGGCGTGTTGCAGGTGTGGGTGAGTGTCACGTAGCGCACACCCAGTGCATAGAAGGTACGCAAGATGGAGAGGCTACTGTCCAGTGAGTGGCCGCCCTCCACACCGTTGAGGTAAGCCAACTTCCGGGTATTGTTGAGAGCTGGGGGCAGGTAGGTCAGATGATCATTTTCAGAGGCAGGAGTAGCTTACTGAAGTCCCTAACACCTACCACCACCAGTCTGTTTACCTTTTTTTTTTTTTTTTTTTTGGCCGTGCCGCGCAGCATGAGGGCTCTTAGTTCCCCCACTGGGGATCAAACCCGAGCCCCCTGCAGTGGAAGCATGGAGTCTTAACCTCTGGACTACCAGGGAAGTCCCCCGTCTACCTTTAACTGAGGTCACAAGCTCCAGCTCAGAATAGGAGGCACACATGAGGCAGATGAGGTGAATTTGCTCCAGGGTGAGGCGCACAGCATCCCGTTCGTGGGTCTGGCATGGGACATGGGCTGACCAGAACTGAGGGAAGGCCAGGGCTTAGTTTGGGCTTTGGAACTCCTTGGGCTTCTCATAGCCTCCTCAGCTGGCACAGCACTCACTGTGCCCAGAAATCATGTGTAATGCGTTGCTTTTTCTGTGGCACTTGGAAGCCCGTCAGGTTGGCTCACTGTGACCCCTGTAGCCCCCAGCATCCATGGCATGGCACTTTCTAGGTCACTATGGTAACTTAGTTCCAATGTGACTAACCTGTGGTCTCTGAGGCCCCCAAACTGCCCCACATTCCCCAGCAGCCATGTTGGCACCTTGTGTGTCCCTTTGGTACCGGGGCACCCACGAGACCGTCTTTCAGCCTGTCCAAGCTGGTCTGGCCATGGCTGAAATTGCACAGATTAACATCCTGTAGCCCATTGTGGTAAAACTGCCTCAGGACCAGGGGCATGTCGTTGTGGCTGGAGGGAGGTCAAGGCAAATGGGTGGGCTCCTTAGGTCTTGGGATCAGGCAGGACACATTGCCTGGCCTGGGCCAGTCTGGGGGTCCCCCACCTCACACTGTCACACAGACTATACTAGGAGCAGCTGAGGCCTGGGCTGAGGGGTTCCCACCAGGGAGGGGATGACAGAGAAGGGGGAGGGCATCCATAGATGATGGAGAGGACATCCAGGGGTGGTGTGAGGGAGCATCCCCACTAGCTCTGCATGCTCCGGACCTCCTCCCCTGCCCAGGGCCAGGCTAGGCCCCCAGCGGCCCCCAGCAGCCCGCACACGCTGCAGCCACCCGTCCACAAGCGGGAAGTCCCGCATCAGGGCCTGCGTGCGCTCCCGCGGACTTGGGGTACTGGAGGTTTCCGGCGTGGTCTGCACGGGTTACCGGCCGCAGCAGCAGACACAGCAGGAGCAGCAGACACAGCAGAGGCCGCTGGCTGAGTGCGCTGGGACCTTCGAGGCCCCCCGGGCCGCAAGCTGTGCAGGGACAGGCAGGCGGGCAAAGGCGGGTCTGAGAGGGGCGGGCGATGGGGTTCTGCCCGTCGGCACAGGCCACCCAGCGGCGCGGCCTCGCGAGGGGCGCGGGTTGAGGGAAGGGATACAGAGTCACAGGACCCTGCAAAACCCGTGTGCAGAGAGCTGCTATCCGCGAAGCCCGGGAGCCACAGGGCGGCACTGCCCTCCCGCCCCCTGCTCAGAGGCAGCTCCCGCGGGCTAAGCTGGCCTCTGCTGAGAGCCCACTCGCCTCCCATCGCGGGTTCCCTCCGCCCCCGCCCCCTTCCCACTCCCACTGCTCTGAGGGGGCGCCCTAGGTTGCTCTGCCCCGCCTCTAACCTTCCTGTCCAAGCTGGGGTGCTTCTCTCAGAGGGCCACCTTCAGCCCGAGGCCTCCCGGGAGCACACCTCGTCCCCATCTGCCTGCAGCCGGCCCCACCCACCCCGAGGGCTGCGTGCAAGTGTCTCTGTGGCCACAAGTCCTCTGGGCTCCCGGTTTCCTGGTACTGGGCCATGGGGGCTGGTGTGGGGGAAGAGAGAGTTTCTGGAAATGGGGGGGTAACCTTGTGAGCTCTGGATTCAAGAAGGGGCCCTCTGCCCCCGACCTTCTCTCTCCACCTACTTGACTCCCAAACCTGCGTGACCATTCTCTGGGGACTTCAACCAGCGCCTGGGAACTATCAGGGACCTCCCCCACTTCTGTCAGCCAACCTCAGGAAAGAGCGCCCTCAGGAGTCGCTACACCTCCCCAGGGCCTGAATAGAGGGACTTTTGGGATGTGAACTGAACAACCTTCTGGGGAGAGTCAGCAACCCTTTTACTCAACAGAGCAGGAACCCAGTCAGCAGGCTATTTGAGTGGAAGGAAATGAAGTGATTTCCATGGCAGCAGAGCCCCCACCGCAGCAACCTTCCTCCCAGAGCTGCTGGCTGACCTTCTGGCCAGGATCCCTCCTACCTCAGCATGGAAGGCCCGGCCTCGTGGAGAAGTATAGGTTCTGAGGAAAGACCTGGCACCTGGGTTCTGCTGCTACACTTGCCTTATCTCATGGCCCTTGTGGCTGTAGCTTTCCCAGAAACCTCAAGAGCTAAGTGCCTGTGCTTGCTCAGAGACCGCACGCCATTCCCCATTTCCAGCCTCAGGCCCTGCCTCTAGCTGCCTCCTCTAGGGACCCCCTCCCCCCAACACACACACACACACACACACACACACATACTGGGGATGTGCCTTCTCACAGAAGCTCAACCACTGAGATGCTTTAGGGACTGTGCCCAAACTCCTTCATCCCCAGCCTTTCAAGTTTTTGCTCTGATCCCTGGCACCCCCTGGAACTGTTCCACCTTTGGAACCTTTCCCGGGTGGCAGGAGTGCCTAGCACAAGGGTAGTGACCTAAGTCTGAGCACTGGCGACCCTAGAAATCTGTTACACAAAAACATTTTATTGAGCAGTAAGGGACCCCACTGGGTACAGAAAGGGCTGGCAATAAAGGAGCATGTGAACCTCGGGGCAGGGTGCATGCTGCTTGACTCTCCATCCTGTTCTTGCTTCAGGGAGCAGGTCTTCCTGGGTCTCTCTATCTTGCCTCCTGAGACCCCAGGCAGGAGGCTCTTCGGGAAGCCACCGATTGCTGCTTTCAGTTTCAAAAAGCCCAGCTCCCCGCTGGTTTGTGGTGGTGGCCGCTGACAATGGCTCAGGGCAGGAGCCCATGTGTAGACAGCTAAGGCTTCTCTGCACCCTGTCTCTGCTCCTGCATCCTCCTTGGCTCACAGATTGTAGACTTTTCTTTCTTCAGCTCACACAGGGGCCCCTGAGGATTGAGCAGAGGAACGTCAGGTTTTCTTCCAGGCCAGCTTCAGCCCTGGGATGTTCAGGGCAGACTCTCATTTCAAACCTCAGTTTCTGAGGCTCCTTGCTTATGGCCATTTAGTGTGGAAGGAGGCTTCTGTCTGGGGAAGGCTCAGACAGAACGACGCAGATTCTAATCTGTGGCAGTGGGCAGTGGGGGGGCGAGAGGGGGGTCACTGCAGGAAGAGGCATTCACTGCCTTAGGCAGTTAAACCATTGCCCTCTCTTCAGGATGGCTCACCTGCAAGATTCTGTGGGGTTCGCCTCCTGGCACCATGCTACAGTCGCCGGATTTGGGGTCTGGAGCAACCCAGATCTTCATCCGACCTTTCTGGAGAGTGCTTTCTCTTGGGAGCATGTCTACGGACTGGCTTCTCTGCTTCCACCTTTGCTGGCGTGGCCAAAGGAACATCCCTGTAGACCCGGTAGCCACCAACCAGGCAGTTTGTCTCCCCATGCCGGCCCAACTGCATTTCTCCACACCCTCGGTAGAGGACATGGTAGTGACCAGGTGTAGGAGGAGAAACGGGAGCCACTGCTGCTGCAAAGAAAATCAGAACTGATCAGTCACTTCTGCTGTACACAGACTCCTGCCAGAATTTCCCACTCTCATGTCTCTCCCAGTTTCTGGCTGAAGACCTTTAATCTACTTGACATCCAAAACACAGCCTTGGCCCATCACCTCTATGAGTCCCTAGAGAAGGGACACTGGCTGCAAAAGCAATTCCTAGAGTCTACGGCTGCAGCAGATGAGGAAGTCTCTTCACCGTTTCCAGGGAAAATAGCAGAACCCGAAAGTAATTGCAATCATGATCCTCTCCATCTCTCCCTTCCACAACAGAGAAAACATTTCTTGCAGTCTGTCACTTCTGAGGCTTTAATGGAAATGTCTCTCAAATTTTGGTAAAAAATAATCTAATATAAATTGGTTAAGAACCCCGCCCACCTTGGCAACCCCTCTTGGGCACCATTTATACTGCCTGTTTCAACCACATTGAACTCTAGCCCTCTGATACTTCTATGTAGATTAGAACAAGGCCAAATACTGAGGCAGAGTGATCAAGAGACTCAAAACTGGGTTCTGGGTACCAAGTCTAGGCTCACATCAACCCAGCCTCCTGGGACACCATCTCCTCAGCCCTCCAGTCTCATTAGCACTTCATCACCCCCCCGCCTTCGTTCTTCCGGTCTTCCCATCAATATGGCACCACCCTCTCCCCTAGTACTCAGCAACTCAGTGTGGGATGTGTCTGAGGGGACCGATACAGACGTCTACATGACAGCACAGAGGTGCCTGGGTTTGAAGGTGTGGTTCAAGAGCGGCCCTCTTCCTCAAACTGCTCCATTTACCTTTTGCCAACAAAAATGCACTTGTTTTTGCTAAGAGGCCAATCAGAAAAGGGTCTGAATGGAAGCATCCTGTAGCTCAAAGGGGAAGGCTCCATTTATAAAGATCAGAACCTTCCTGCACACTTGTCCAGGGATGACCTTTCACTTGTCCTCAGCAGTGAGCACTGTGGGTCACTGAAGGTGTCCCAGGTCACTGGTATTACTTAGAGCTGGGAAAGTGTTCAGGTGTACGTGGTGGGCAAGCCCCACAGGAACATGTGGCAGCCAGGGGAGGTTGTGTGTACCACATGCCTCTTGTACAGATGCCTGGTCTCGGTGTACCTGCTGCACTGCCTTCCCAGGGAACAGAGGACAGATTAGAGTAAATATAGAAGATCTGGTCAGACATTCTCTCTCAGACAACCAAAGAGATTGGTATCTGGTGGAGAACTTTCTCCAGGGAAAGAAGTTCCCTGCAGGGTAGGGAGGTTTCTCTGAGGGCAGCACGTTTCCATAGTTACCCTGCCATGGAAACTGTGAGAAGGCCTGTGAGGTCATCACTACCCAGTGAGGTCATATAAGGAACCTGTGACTTGAGAGGCAGGCTTCAGGAGGAGGGGCAGTTTTGTGGAGGAGAACAGGGTAGAGGCAGAGGTACTCTGCCTGGCCCCTCACACCTGGGCCTCCACACCCATGCCCTGGTCTAGTAGACACCCCACGTGGGGTGTGCCAGTGGGCTGGCACAGCCCCAGGGGCCACAGGAGGGCAAGAGAGACCCACATTCTGAGATTGGCTTGAGAGGCAAGGTTAACGTAAGAGACAGCTAGGTTGTATGGCACTGGCCCTAAGAGGCGGAGATTTGTGGGGACTGGGGAATCAGGGAAGGCTCCTTGGCAGTGGGCCTGAAGGACAAGTGAGATTTGGACCCATGGGGAAGAGAGGGAAGACATTCCAGTTTGGAAGAATAAAAGCAAAGACACACTCTTCTCGACCTTGTCCTGCCCCAAGTATAAATTCATAGCACCCTCACATTTTTACAACTGAGGACTTAAAAAAACCAAGAGGTTAAGGGGCCTACCCAGTGTTACACAGGTAGTGGAGAGGTGTTCTGCTCAATGGATAGGTTCATGTCGGGGCTCCGGGTTTACAGCTAACAGGAATGTGAGGACAAGCTCATGCCATTTCAAACATTTCCAAGTGATACTGAGACAGATGTTAAAGGTGCAAAATGAGGGTGCTGAATGACCTCACAAAGTGGGAATGGTGGGCCCATTTTAATATGAAATTGAAAACAAATTCATGACAAAAGGACATAATACAAAATGACAACATAATCACTACACTCCCCTCTCCCCTAGAAGTAAAAATCATTAGAATCCTCTCTCTCTCCACCATGAAAGGATGAGATAAAAGCTCAGCAGCAGCCCCTGTGAAAAACATGGTCAACACTGTGAAGAGGTGTTACTAAGATGATTTGGTCCGACTCAGAGAAGGAAAGAGACAACTCTGCCCTTAGCCTGATCAGGCCCACAGGAAGGAACATTTGGGGCAGCCTTTGATAGTGTGGCAATGAGAGAGAACCTTCTTTAGGAGGGGACTCCCTGTTGCCTACCTTGAAAAAGCAAAGATGGGACATTCGTTTAATGGGGCTGTTGCAGAGGCGATGTGCCCAGGAGGTAGAGACTGCTTAGACTACCATTTTAGAGGTTGGGCCACCCTGGTTGAGAACCACAGCACCTTCTATTCCTAAACTGCTTGAATCAGCGGGTGCACGTTAGGACAGACGATGTCAGGCCTCATTGGAGCAGACTGCCTTTGGGAGTGGTAGAATGTAAAATGTGAAGGGGAATGCTCTGGAGGAGGTTTGTCATGGCAGGTGGGCCAGCATGAGACCATTCAGATTCTCCAAGGCTCCAGAGATTACTTGACTGGGAGCATTCCTCCGATGTGGCGGGGGGACTCCTACCTTAACAGGACCTGGCTGGGCATCTGGGGAAGGCGGAATAAATGGTTTATTAACTTACGAGAGTGAGAGACTCACCTGGGGGGTTCCACAAAAGCATTTAAAAAGACTTGTACCTGGATTCTTGAGCCAACCCTAAGAAAACTTATCAAGATCTGGAGTAGGGCTCAGGAAGCTGCACTTTTAGTAAGCTTTCTGGGCAGTCCCACCACAGTGGTCCATGGATAGAGTGACCAAATTATTATGTATTCTCGGTTGCTTTTGGGAGTCAAAGTGGGCAATATTAAAAACTGCAGCAGGCATACGTATAAACAGGGAATATTCAAGGCAAACAGAGGTGTATAGTTATTCTGTGCATGAATCAGATTTGAGAAAAGCTAGCCTGGTGGTTAAAGAACACAACCCTTAGGACAGACAGACCAGATTCTGTCCTACTTACTTGTGTGATTTTGACCAAGTTCTTTTATCCTTCTGACTGTTTCTTCATATGGAAAAGAGCTATGGCTGTACGTTTAGCACAATATTCTCTTTTGGCAAAAGTTGCTCTGGGTCCATTTGTGTTCTCTGAAACTTAATCCTTTCCAGTGTGCAAGCATTTTTAAGTTGTTTGGTGAAGTATTACATTTGACTTTCAACTGTTCATTACTTTGGGCAAAGCTTATGTAGTGCTGCAGAGACTAGAACCTATGCAGAGATAGTGAGAGGATGTTATAAGCTTATTCTGCCGGTTTATAAAAAAGTTTAACCTTTTCTCCTCTTCCTCCACCTGCCACCAAGAGATGAGAACGAAGGCAGAGCCTGGAAATGCACACCAAGCAATACTTCTGTGTCAGTTTGCCTTTTATTCCTCTGCCAGTACTTCCCAGAGAGATTTCACCCAAAGTGCCTAAGCTTGCTATAGCCATTTTTGTGAAGAAAGTTTCTCTCTATTGCTAGTCACATCCCCTTTTCCTTCTCCTGGGGGCTTAATGGATGTTTGGGGGCAGGAAATAAAATTTAAACTAAAACATCAAAAAAAAAAAACACATTTGGACAAGGCCTTATTTTTGCAGTCCCTGCCTCTTCCTACCTTACTACTTTTGCCCAGCCAATTCCTAATTGACCTTCACATTTCGGCTTGCATGGTATCTCTTCCAGAAACTCTGACGTCTCCACTTCCTTCCTCCCATTCACCAAATCAAGGTTTTGTGTTTCTCCTATATACCCCTATAAAGTACCCCTATCATAGCACTTACCCCAATGTATTAGAATTGTCTTTTTACTCTCAACTTTCCCCTCCAGGCTGTAAATTCCTTATGGTTAAAGATGTTGAAACTTCTGGTTCCTGGAATATAGTGTATGCTTGAAAAGTATTTCTTGAATTGAGTGTGTAAATGAATTATTGTGACTTTTCCTTACTGTTTCCATGGTGGTTTTGCCAATGTCATCATGTGTCACATATTCCCTCAGTTTTAGAATCTCTCTTCTAATTTTATATGAGAACTTAACTTCAAAACATTTTGAACAGTGTATATGGTTAATTAAAAAGGTGAAGTACAGAATAGTATTACAGTAATCGTCCCTTAAGGTAAGAAGGAAGGTATATAAGATAATATACATGTGTCTGCTTATTCATGCAAGACAAATACAGGAAGGATAAACCAAGAACTAAAGAGATTGGTTACCTATAGGGAGTAAATGGGAGAGGGGTGGAAAGAAGTGGGGACCTGGGAACATGATAGCAGAGATGAGGAGGGAACAATTCTTTTCCAAGAACTCCTTTGAATATTACCTTGACTCCTGGAACCACAGTAATCTTTTGCATACTCCCTCTCCAAAAATAAATAGGTAAATAAAACCAGGATATGGGGGAATCCAAAATGTAACAGGTGAGTCTCACTTTATTGTGAATTAATAACATATCCACAGTGAAGAGAGTGGGAAAGAAAAACACTAACCTGGGTAATTCTGGAAAACAGTATTTTGACTGGATATTGTGAAGCTAAGGGAAAATACGGTAATCGAGTTAGTATTTCTTGTACAGGTGTGGGTTGTCAGGTTTGAAACAAAGAGGTTAGAATTATGGAAGGGGGAAGTAGTATTGGACTGAAAGCATAGGTATTAGTATGAACTCATGGTTTTTTAGTATATATTTGTTTATATATATATATATATACACACACACACACACACACACACACACAGAAACATGGATACAAAAGTAAAATAGCTGTGTGTGTGTGTGTGTGTGCATGTGGTGAGTATGCATAATATTCCCTTGCTCTGCTGAGAAGGCCTAGAAGCAACAACATACTAACAGGAGTAAGCATTCCTAGTACCCAAGTTTTGTTTACCATCTTTAATAAAAGGAACAAGGCTAATTATATGGGTAATGCATGCTTTTTTTTAAAAGTAGTAGTATATCCTGCTTTTCTTACTTTCTCTATCATAAGTATTGTACTGTGTGTGGAAAAGCATTTCTCAAGATTCAAAGGACATCCAAATGCAAGGGATCTTTACCTTAAAAATAAACAGCAATAGCTCTTTCATCTAGAAGAAAAAAGAATTAGAAATTTTAAAACTTGAATAACAACCTAAAAAGGAACCAGTGCTCCTTGGGAAAGGAGTTGATTCCAGACCAGAGGCAAGAAAACACACGATGAGCCTGGAGCATCTCACTATGCCAGAAAGCCTGAAAACATGTTCAAAAGACAGAGAAGCCAGCCTCAAGGAGCTCCCAACAGCCAAAGCTGGAACAATTCTGAGCAACAAAATAAATAATGATAGCGTTGGATTATAACCCACTGAATAAAATAAATGTTGATGAACTCATATTGACATAAATAAATAATTGAATAAATAAATGGAGGAGGAGGGACAGCTCTTCCTTATAGTATAATTCCATTTAATAAATGTAGAAGGAGTGAGGGAAATACAAAATCACCATTAGAGAGACATCACAATAATAATAATTTCAGGTGAGATCCACCAGTGGTTGCTAAAATCAATGGGAGAAAGTTTGAGGAGAAATAGGATATTTGCATAGTCTCCAAGTATCCCCCCCAATTTATTTATTAACTCGAAAGGTGAAAATATTACTTTACAGCAGGGAAAGCTGGTAGATACCACCTTAACCAAATGATTACAGTTAACATTACTTGCAGTAAGATCTATCAACGTCACGTACGCCCAGTATGAGGCACTGAGAAGCACACAAGTATCACTTCTCTGGTATTTTTTTTTTTGGGGGGGGGATGCAGTTGTTTTACAATGTTGTGTTATTTTCTACTGTACAACAAAGTGGAATTCCCTGTGCTATACAGCAGGTTCTTATTAGTTATCTATTTTATACATATTAGTGTATATATGTAAATCCCGATCTCCCAATTCATCCCTCCACTGCTTTCCCCTCTTGGTGTCCATATGTTTGTTCTCTACATCTGTGTCTCTATTTCTGCCCTGGAAACTGGTTCATCTGTACCATTTTTCTAGATTCCACATATATGCATTAATATACGATATTTGTTTTTCTCTTTTTGACTTCCTTCACTCTGTATGACAGTCTCTTGGTCCATCCATGTCTCTACAAATGACCCAATTTTGTTCCTTTCTATGGCTGAGTAATATTCCATTGTATATATGTACCACATCTTCTTTATCCATTCATCTGTCAGTGGGCATTTAGGTTGCTTCCATGTCCTGGCTATTGTAAATAGTGCTGCAATGAACATTGGGATGCATGTGTCTTTTTGAATTATGGTTTTCTCTGGGTATATGCCTAGTAGTGGGATTGCTGGGTCATATGGTATTTCTATTTTTAGTTTTTTAAGGAACCTCCATACTGTTCTCCATAGTGCTGTATCAATTTACATTCCCACCAACAGTGCAAAAGGTTTCCCTTTTCTCCACACCCTCTCCAGCATTTATTGTTTGTAGATTCTCTGATGATGCCCATTCTAACCAGTGTGAGGTAATACCACATTGTAGTTTTGATTTGCATTTCTCTAATAATTAGTGGTGTTGAACAGCATTTCATGTTCCTCTTGGCCATCTGTATGAATTCTTTGAAGAAGTGTCTATTTAGGTCTTCTGCCTGTTTTTTGATTGGGTTGTTTTTTAATATTGAGCTGCATGAGCTGTTTATATATTTTGGAGATTATTCCTTTGTCCGTTGATTCTTTTGCAAATATTTTCTCCCATTCTGAGGGTTGTCTTTTCGTCTTGTTTATAGTTTCCTTCGCTGTGCAAAAGCTTTAAGTTTCATTAGGTCCCATTTGTTTATTTTTGTTTTTATTTCCATTTCTCTAGGAGGTGGGTCAAGAAAGATCTTGCTGTGATTTATGTCAAAGAGTGTTCTTCCTGTGTTTTCCTCTAAGAGTTTTATAGTGTCCAGTCTTACATTTAGGTCTTTAATCCATTTTGAGTTTATTTTTGTGTATGGTGTTAGGAAGTGTTCTCATTTCATTCTTTTACATGTAGCTGTCCAGTTTTCCCAGCACCACTTATTGAAGAGACTGCCTTTTCTCCATTGTATATCCTTGCCTCCTTTGTCACAGATTAGTTGACCATAGGTGTGTGGGTTTATCTCTGTGCTTTCTATCCTATTCCGTTGATCTATATTTCTGTTTTTGTGCCAGTACCCTACTGCCTTGATTACTGTAGCTTTGTAGTATAGTCTGAAGTCAGGGGGTATGGTTCCTCCAGCTCTGTCTTTTTTTCTCAAGATTGCTTTGGCTATTTGGGGTCTTTTGTGTCCCCATACAAATTTTAAGATTTTTTGTTCTAGTTCTGTAAAAAAAATGCCATTGGTAATTTGATAGGGATTACATTGAATCTGTAGATTGCTTTGGGTAGTATAGTCATTTTCACAATATTCATTCTTCCAAGATCAGGGTATATCTCTCCATCTGTTTGTGTCATCTTTGATTTCTTTCATCGGTGTCTTATAGTTTTCTGAGTACAGGATTTTTACCTCCTCAGGTAGGTTTATTCCTAGGTATTTTATTCTTTTTGTTGCAATGGTGAATGGGATTTTTGCCTTAATTTCTCTTTCTGATCTTTCATCGTTAGTGTATA
Organism: Mesoplodon bidens; assembly: GCF_964165515.1. Classification (NCBI taxonomy): domain Eukaryota; kingdom Metazoa; phylum Chordata; class Mammalia; order Artiodactyla; family Ziphiidae; genus Mesoplodon; species Mesoplodon bidens. The sequence continues at coordinate 63,096,500 of NC_138166.1, forward strand.
GGAGTACAGGAGATTTCTGTGCGTTAATTTTGTACCTGCAACTTTTCCAAATTCATTGATTATCTGTAGTAGTTTTCTGGTGGCATCTTTAGGATTTTCTATGTATAGTTTCATATCATGTGCAAACAGTGACAGTTTTACTTCTTTTTTTCCAATTCATATTCCTTTTATTTCTTTTTCTTCTGTGATTGCCATGGCTAGGACTTCTAAAACTACGTTGAATAATAGTGGCAAGAGTGGATATCCTTGTCTTCTTCCTGATCTTAGAGGAAATGCTTTCAGTTTTTCACCATTAAGAATGATGTTTGCTGTGGGTTTGTCTTATATGGCCTTTATTATGTTGAGGTAGGTTCCCTCTATGCCCACTTTCTGGAGAGTTTTTATCATAAATGGGTGTTGAATTTTGTCAAAAGCTTTTTCTGCATCTACTGAGATGATCATATGGTTTTTATACTTCAGTTTGTTAATATGGTGTATCACATTGATTGATTTGCATATATTGAAGAATCCTTGCATCCCTGAGATAAATCCCACTTGATCATGGTTTATGATACTTTTAATGTGTTGTTGGATTCTGTTTGCTAGTATTTTGTTGAGGAGTTTTACATCTATATTCATCAGTGATATCAGTCTGTAATTTTCTTTTTTTGTAGTACCTTTTTCTGGTTTTGGTATCAGGGTGATGGTGGCTTTGTTGAATTAGTTTGGGAGTGTTCCTTCCTCTGCAATTTTTTGGAAGAGTTTGAGATGGACAGGTGTTAACTCTTCTCTAAATATTTGATAGAATTCACCTGTGAAGCCATCTGGTCCTGGACTTTTGTGTGTTGGAAGATTTTTTCATCACAGTTTCAATGTCATTACTTGTGTTTGGTCTGTTTATATTTTCTATTTCTTCCTGATTCAGCCTTGGAAGTTTAGACCTTTCCAAGAATTTGTCCATTTCTTCCAGGTTGTCCATTTTATTCGCATAGAGTTGCTTGTAGTAGTCTCTTACAATGCTTTGTGTTTCTGCAGTATCCATTGTAACTTCTCCTTTTTCATTTCTAATTTTATTGATTTGAGTCCTCTCCCTCTGTTTCTTGATAAGTCTGGCTAAGGGTTTATCAATTTTGTTAATCTTCTCAAGGAACCAGCTTTTAGTTTTATTGATCTTTGCTCTTGTTTTCTTTGTTTCTATTTCATTTATTTCTGCTGTGATCTTTATGATTTCTTTCCTTCTACTAACTTTGGGTTTTGTTTGTTCTTCTTTCTCTAGTTCCTTTAGCTGTAAGGTTAGGTTGTTTATTTGAGATGGTTCTTGTTTCTTGAGGTAGGATTGTATTGCTGTAAACTTCCCTCTTAGAACTGCTTTTGCTGCATCCCATAGGTTTTGGATCGTCATGTTTTCATTGCCATTTGTCTCTAGATACTTTTTGATTTCCTGTTTGATTGCTTCATTGGTCTCTTTGTTATTTAGTAGTGTATTGTTCAGCCTCCATTTGTTTGTGTTTTTTACATTTTTTTTCCTGTAACTTATTTCTAATCTCATAATGTTGTGGTTGGGAAAGATGGTTGATATGATTTCAGTTTTCTTAAATTTACCAAGGCTTGATTTGTGGCCCAAGATGTGATCTGTCCTGGAGGATATTCCATGAGCACTTGGGAAGGAAATGTACTCTCCTGTTTTCGGATGGAATGTCCTATAAATATCAATTAAATCTATCTGGTCTATTGTGTCATTTAAAACTTGTGTTTCCTTATTAATTTTCTGTCTGGATGATCTGTCCTTTTGTGTAAGTGAGGTGTTAAAGTCCCCCACTTTCATTGTGTTACTGTTGATTTCCTCTTTTATAGCTGTTAGCATTTGCGTCATGTATTGAGGTGCTCCTGTGTTGGGTGCATATATATTTATAATTGTTATATTTTCTTCTTGGATTGATCCCTTAATCATTATATAGTGTCCTTCCTTGTCTCTTGTAACATTCTTTATTTTAAAGTCTATTGTATCTGATATGAGTATTGCTACTCCAGCTTTCTTTTGATTCCATTTGCATGGAATTTCTTTTTCCATCACCTCACTTTCAGTCTGTATGTGTCCCTAGGTCTGAAGTGGGTCTCTTGTAGGCCGCATATATACGGGTCTTGTTTCTGTGTCCATTGATACAGTCTGTGTCTTTTGGTTGGAGTATTTAATACATTCACATTTAAGGTAATTATCAATATGTATGTTCCCATTACCATTTTCTTAATTGTTTTCTTTTTGTAGGTCCTTTTCTTCTCTTGTGTTTCCCACTTAGAGAAATTCCATTAGCATTTGTTGTAGAGCTGGTTTGGTGGCTGAAATCTCTTAATTTTTGCTTGTTTGTAAAGCTTTTCATTTCTCCATCGAATCTGAATGAGATCCTTGCTGGGTAGAGTATTCTTGGTTGTAGGTTCTTCCCTTTCATCACTTTAAATATATCATGCCATTCCCTTCTGGCTTGCAGAGTTTCTGCTGAGAAATTAGCTGTTACCCTTATGGGAGTTCCTTTGTATGTTATTTGTCATTTTTCCCTTGTTGCTTTTAATAATTTTTCTTTGTCTTTAATTTTTGTCAATTTGATTGCTATGTGTCTCAGCATGTTTCTCCTTGGGTTTATTCTGCCTGGGACTCTCTGCACTTCCTGGACTTGAGTGGCTATTTTCTTTCCCATGTCAGGGAAATTTTTGACTAAAATATCTTCAGATATTTTCTCAGGTCCTTTCTCTCTCTCTTCTCCTTCTGGGACCCCTATAATGCAAATGTTGGTGCATTTAGTGTTGTCCCAGAGGTTTCCTAGGCTGTCTTCATTTCTTTTCATTCTTTTTTCTTTATTCTGTTCCACAGCAGTGATTTCCACCATAGTGTCTTCCAGGTCACTTATTCGTTCTTCTGCCTCAGTTTTTCTGCTATTGATTCCTTCTAATGTATTTTTCATTTCAGTTACTATATTGTTCATCTCTGTTTGTTTGTTTTTTAATTCCTCTAGGTCTTTGTTAAACATTTCTTGCATCTTCTTGATCTTTGCCTCCATTTTTTTTCCAAGGTCCTGGATCATCTTCACTATCATTATTCTGAATTCTTTTTCTGGAAGGTTGCCTATCTCTACTTCATTTAGTTGTTTTTCTGGGGTTTTATCTTGTTCCTTCATTTGGGACATAGTCTTCTGCCTTTTCATTTTGTCTATCTTTCTGTGAATGTGGTTTTCGTTCCACAGGCTGCAGGATTGTAGTTCTTCTTGCTTCTGCTGTCTGCCCTCTGGTGGATGAGGCTATCTCTTCTCTGGTATTCTTGACAAAAACTCACATCCTCTGTATAATCATGAGAAAGCATCAGACAAACCCAAACTGAAAACCGTTTCGGAAGATAACTCCTTAGTTTGTCTCAAAAGCATCAAGGTCATGAAAGACTGAGCAACTCTTATAGATTAGAGGAGACTAAGGAGCGTTAACAACTGAATACAATCTGGAATTCCGTATTGGATCTTGGAAAAGAAATGGGGTGCTAGCAGAAAAACTGGTGAAATTTGAATAAAGTCTATAAGTTAACTAGCTAGTTTTATTATGCCAATGTTAATTTCCTGGTTTTGATCATTGTACCCTGGTTCTGTAAGATGTTATATAGGTAAAGGGTATATGGGAACTCATACTATTTTTCAAGTTTTTTATAAGTCTAAAATTATTAAAAATAAAATTTTGTAAATAAGAGCTATAAACATGATCTAGGATCTGTACTTTAAAAGAAACAAATACACTTAGGGTAAAGCTATTGGAATACTGATTAACTTTTGACTTTTACAAGTTAGTTCTGTATTTTATAATTTTTAGGAAAACCACTAAAAGAATAGGGAAAAAAGCAGAAAGAGAAAGAGACAAATAGCCTAAAAAGAGGCAAGAGAAAAAGAAAGAGGAAAATGGAAGGGCAACTGAAGAGCATAAAATATTCTTCCTATCAGATTAAGGAAAGTTCCTTCTATTTCTTTTTGTTAAAAGTTTTTTTAAAAAAAATCATGAATAGATGTTTAATATTAAATGTATCTTATGTATCTTTGAAATGATCATTTGATTTTTCTTACTTTTTGGCATATTGCTTTTGGAATTTGAGTCATAATTAGGAAAATTTCCTCCAATTCCAGGTTATAGAGGAAGTTATTATACTTTATATTTTCTTCTACAGTTACATAGTTTCATTATTTTAAAACTCAAATAATAATTATAATAAGAAGCTAAAGAGCTTAGTTTGAATCTAATCTTTAAGTTTCAGTTTTTGCTGCACCCTTTCCCCTTGCTTCTTACCAAACCTGTGTCAGTGGTATGCAGCACATACCTATGTAGTGCTTACTATGTGCCAGATGCTTTTCTAAGCACATTACATATATTAAAGCCTTTATTCTTTTAACCACCCAATGAGTTAGGCACAATTTCAGAGAAGAAAACAAGAACCAGAGCACTGAAAGAACTCATTCAAGGTCACATACTTGTTCAGAAGTCCAGTCTACTAATTGTATGATAAGATCCTGGCAGCACAGGCAGGAAGATGTTTGCCTGATATCTATTATTCTTTTCCTGCCATCTTTGGTGACAGAGCCAGGGATTCTCTGGGACCACACAGGTAATCCTAGTAATTTCTGATATAGGAAAAATAAGCATATCTACCATACTGGGAGTCACAGAGAATATATAGTTTTAGAAGAGGTTGTATTTTGGAGGAGTTGGAAAGACTATTTAAAAAGAAAAATTGAAAGGACATTTTTAAGCCTTTTTTTTTTCTTTTCTTATCGTAGTTAACTGATTGTTATTTTCAGATTTAAAATGTGCAGGCTTTAAACCCCATTTCTTGAAGTTACAGCTTGGGTTAGTTTCTTATTCTTAATTAAAAAGCAGTGGTCTCTATTCAAAAGTGGGGTGCTTATCTGGCTTCTCCTTTTATGTAACCTTATCTGTCTTGAACAGGGCTGGCGATAGGATGATTAACCACTCTGAACTTCAGGACTTTAGGCTGGTAAATATTTGTCTTTTTAAAAAAATGAAATGATTAAAAAAATAGGTATTCCAACCTCTCCCAAGTAGAGGAGGACAGAGAAGAATTGATGCTACGTGATCTCTGCTGGCTCAGTCTTCCTTTCAACTTTTTAGAAGGAAGGAATCATGCCTGGATTCCATCACCTTGCATGAAACAGTTCCTCAGTAGGTTGAAAGCCTTAGAGAAATGTCCCCTTTCTAAGAAGGGTAAAAGCTTGATTCTGACATATCTTTCCCCATCATGTTTTAATTGTCATTATTTGTAATAATTTTGTATTATTATGGTGCTTTCACATAAGTTATGACATTTGATTTTCACATCAACCCTGAAATAAGAAGGGAAGCTATTACCACCACTAAAACTAAGGCTTAGAGGTTTCAATCAATTTTCCCAAGGTTGCAGAGCCAGTGGTGGGGCAGAGCTGGTAGGAGATGAGTAAGCTGGCCTCCTGGCTCTGATGCCTGTTCTCCCCTACCATGCCCCACCACTAGAATATTACAGAAGTACTAGGGATAGTCCCATTTATATAAAAATATTTAGTATATTTTTACAAGTGTATTTCAAATTCATGGAAAGTTGTGCTGGAATTGGGGGTAAAATTTTTTTTAAAAACCTAAATAGATACATCAAATAATTTTCAGAAGGCTCTCAAACAAGTTGTCTTCCAGATCCCAACAGTAACAATAATTGTTTAGCTATGGCCTGGTGTGAAGCAAGACAGTGTCAGTGATTGCTTCTTTCTTTCACAGGTAGTCACTCATCTGCTTGTGCTGGCCCTTTAAAACCGTTTTTACACTTCTCTGCATGTTTCTCTTTTTTTGTGGAGAACTCTGCTAAAGAATTGTAGCCCAGTTTTGGCAAGTAATAGAAGACAAACCAGAAATCACATAGGAAGTAGAGTGTGTTACTAGTTACCTTGCACAATCTCTTGTGCTACAGCCTGCAACAAAATGTTATAGGGGTTTCGGGTAGGAATTTCTGTTTTATGTTGCATTGCCTTTTAGGAAGGACTCATCACAGCCATGTCCTGAGATTCATGAGCTGTTAAAATCTATTCCATATCAGTGTATAAGCTTTCATATTTCCTACATCTGGGACAAAGGGAAATGGCGTAGTTTTCCATCTGGCTTCAGAATATACTTAGCAAAGAAAAAGCATATGCAAGATCTAGTATGAAGCACTGGAGTAAAGCCTGAAGGAAGTATGCATTAAAAGTACCAGAACATGAAAATCCTCAATGTTCAAAGGAGAGAATTCAGCCCAGCTTTGGACTGTCTCATCTTGCAGACTCTGCTTTCCCACTGCTCTGCAGTGCTATTTCTCCATGTTCAGAAGGCTCAAGCTCGCTCTTTGGCCCTAAGTTCTAGCAGCTTGAAAATCTTATTGTTGGGTATTCCTACTTGAAATCTCTAATAAAAATGGGAAATTTGGGGGGCACCATCCTTTTCGGTATTTAGCTTGGAATTTATCCTGTACTTCAGGGGCCTCCAAAGACTTAACTACTTCATCCTCTGAAACACTTCATTATGAGCTGAAAAGGAGCCAGGACAAAGATGCTGTTCTCTCTGAGATGGAACAGGACAGTTCCCAACCAATTTGAGATGGCTATTCACCATCTCAAATTGGTCTTATTTATTTGTGTCATGCAAGAGAAATTTATTTTCTAAATTCTTAAGAGTTTGAATATATTTATTACACTCTTTGCAAGGTTTGGACCCAGCCTGTCCTGAGGCATTAAGATTTGTTTTCCATCAGTTCGAGCCTCAAACATAAAAGAGTTTCAACAGTGGCTGGGATATTACCTGACATTTTAATGATTGGGTGAAGAGAAGTTAAATTATGAGATGACCTGGATAACAACCAGACTTCAGAATCCTTTTCAACAGACTGTTAGTGAGCTGCCCAGTACCCTTGCTGGTGGTTAAAAAATATATAATAAAATGTCCGCCAAGCTCTTCAAGACAGATAGAGAATTACCCAATTCCCTCAACCTCTTCATCATAAGTCTAAGGCAAATGTTTGTTTAAAATTTGAAAACGAAGCAGTTTATGTTCAACTGGATGAATTTCATTCATTTGGGACAGAACAACAACCAAAAAAGTTAGTCTGTAGTGTTTGTTTCACAGCTGGTGCATTCTTAATAAAGAATATTCTTTTGTGTGTCAGTACTCAAAATTGGGACACCAAAAATGCACCAATTAAGTAAAAAGGTTTTATTTAATTATCAGCTGTTTGTAACTAATTTATTTATGATAAAAATAAGAGTTGCTAACATTTATTGGCCATATTTGTATGCATGACATATTTTTATGTAGATTGTCTCATTTAATCTTTTCAAAAATTCCAAGGTAGATGCTGTTATTCCCCCACTTTTTAGATTACTAAACAGAGGCTTCCGTTGATTAGGTTCCTTGTCTAAGATCATACAACTGTGGAGCTGGAACTGAAACCCCATGAGTCCAGCTGCAGCACTCAGCTCTTATCAGCACACTAGATGGTTTTCTTTATGGAGCTCAGTTCATCCAGGTAATGTGGTCGGTTGATGACAGGTCTACTGGATGATCACTTGAGAACAGAAAGCTAATCATGTGACATTGCCCAAAACTGACAATTTTTTAAATTGAAGTATAGTTGATGTACAATATTATATAACTTATAGGTGTACAATATAGTGATTCACAATTTTTAAGGGTTATACTCCATTTATAGTTATTATAAAATATTGGCTATATTCCCTGTGTCGTACAATATATCCTTGTAGTTTATTTTATATATAATAGTTTGTACCTCTTAATCCCTGACCCCTATATGGCCCCTTCTCCTTCCCTATCCCCACTGGTAGCCACTAGTTCTCTATATCTGTGAGTCTGCTTCTTTTTGTTATATTCACTAGTTTGTTGTATTTTTTAGATTCCACATATAAGTTATATCATACATTAATTGAGAAATTGACAATTTTTTAACTTGTGTGTTTAGCACCCACATAATATAATTGTAGGTACTTTTGAAGTTAAGTTCATGGAAGTAGGTGGAACTGCAGTTGTATAGTCATCAAGAAGTACGACTGCTTTTTTGTATCCAAAATGATTGCTATTCATTATGTTCCTAGATGAAACTTTGTTTTCTTTGTTTTTTTTTTTTTTTTGCGGTACGCGGGCCTCTCACTGTTGTGGCCTTTCCCGTTGCGGAGCACAGGCTCCGGACGCGCAGGCTCAGCAGCCATGGCTCATGGGCCTAGCCACTCTGCAGCATGTGGGATCTTCCCGGACCAGGGCACGAACCCGTGTCCCCTGCATCGGCAGGCGGACTCTCAACCACTGCACCACCAGGGAAGCCATGTTTTTCTTTTTTAAGTGATAGATACCCATATGCTGCTCATAAGAGACCAGAGAAAACACAGAACAATGCCACAAGAGACTGAAACAGGGAGTATCCTGGGAAGTTGTTAAAGGATAATTTCATTTAAGGGAAAGTTTTTACATAAAACTGGCAGATGGGGGTTATTCATTTGTCTCTTCTAGAAATAGCTGAAAGAGGTACAACAGAAATCATTCCAATTCAAACATATAGGGAGATGAATTCAACCAGGATGCTAAGATAATTTTGGACTTTTTCAGCTTTATAGGCTGAGGGTTTCCATGAATATCACTGAGACCCATGATTCAGTAACTTGGAGGGTTAGAGGTTTCACTCCCTCTGCATTGTAACCTGTATCATTCAGGATAGAACCTTTGGGAAAAATGAAAGTTTTTTTGTTTGTTTTTTTGTTTTTTGTTTTTTTTAGTATTGACAAGTAGCCATACCAAGTTGTTTTATACCTAAAACTAGTCATTGACCGTGGCCTTCAGAGAAAATGTTTATCTACCATTTATTGAAAGTTGTGTCTGTAAGAAGGATCATTTCTTTAATTCTAAAATGACCATTTTGGGCCAAGATCTTTTGTACTCATATTTGGGGGAAAGACTGTAAAGCATATTAGATTAAAAAAAAAGTAGTTTTGCTGGTAGAATTAAATGATAGTAAGAGTAAGTTCTTCTCATTGGCAAAATGGAAGTTCACTGTATGTCTTGAGTTTTTAATTTATTTTTATAAACATTATGGCCTGGACACATTAAGCCCACTTTCTTGTACATAAAATGCCACTTTACCTCAGCCTTGCCTTGTTCCTGTAAAAACAGAGGTTTGTTTTATGGCCCGTCTAGCTGTATCTTTCCCTGACAAATAGACATCAAATAAAGAACCAATTGTTGTAACTTACTCAGAGACTTTTGCTAGATCTACTTACCTGAACAGCCCTCAGTAGTAACAAACAGGGCCCAGACGATAAATGACTGGTTTTGTTTTCATGAAAGTTAGGCGAAGTATCACCTGCCAGGAGGGTTTATCTTGGAGTTTGGGGGGAAAAGCCTGTACTGGCTCCAGAATGATGACAGTCACTAATGTTTAAGTGATATTCTAACCTTTCCAAAATCATTTATATGTTGCCATTTTCTCCTTATAGGATTTTTAGAAAATAAAAACCATAATATACATAGCATATTACTGTTTCAGTTGTTTTTTGCCCACATGAATTTAAACACATGCATGCACACATACACACACACACAAAATTTCCAGAAATATTCACTGTCAATTTCTTACTAGGTTAATATACTCTTATTTTTCCTTTTTATATTTCTCTCTTTTTTGTATTGCTCTCTAGACAGTTTTTCTCCCAGCCTTTGTGGAACATTGTGATTATTTGTTCAGACTCTCCAGTAAGGAAATATCCTTTTTGGCTATTCAAGTGACATATATTACACAAAAGCATTTAGCACAGTGTCTGACAAGTAGTAAAATGCTCTGTGTTGACTTCTTTTCCTGCTCCCTCTCTCCCTCTTTTTGTTTTTGGTTTAGTCCTTTGGTTGATAGTGTGGCATCAGCACGCATTTGATAGATAGTTCGATAGATAGATGGATAGATAGGTAATCTAGATAGACAGATAGATAGGTAATCTCTATCCATCTGTCCTTGGTCCTTGATTCCCTCTCTATATAGATTTCTTTCCTTTGATCCCTTTTTTTAAAGTTAATTAATCTATTTATTTATTTATTTTTGGCTGCGTTGGGTTTTCGTTGCTGCACGGGCTTTCTCTAGTTGTGGTGAGTGGGGGCTAGTCTTCATTGTGGTGCGCGGGCTTCACTTTGTGGTGGCTTCTCTTGCTGCAGAGCATGGGCTCTAGGTGCACAGGCTTCAGTAGTTGTGGCTCATGGGCTCTAGAGCCCAGGCTCAGTAGTTGTGGCACATGGGCTTAGTTGCTCCGTGGCATGTGGGATCTTCCTGGACCAAGGGTTGAACTGGTGTCCCCTGCATTGGCAGGCAGATTCTTAACCACTGTGTCACCAGGGAAGCCCCTCCTTTGATCCTTGATATTCAGTTTCTCTACTTTTTTATGCATGTATTTTGTATTTATTTATTTATTGGGTAAACGTGTACAGAAAGCCATCGTTGTTCTAGTAATTGTGCTTAATCGTGGGAGACACAAACCAGAGTAAGATAAAATCCTGAGTCTGGTGCATGAGATGCACAAATAAAGATGTCAAACCATCTGTGAAGTGCTCTCTAGAGAATATATGGGGACATGTAGTGGGGTTGAGAGCTAGGGCCTGACTCTGGGCTTGGGACGGAGGGAAATTTTACAGAAGAGGTGGCCTGGAGAGGCCAAATGCTAACATAGACTTAGAGGCACACTTTTGGTTGGGTGCCTAGCACTAACTAGATGTGTGACCTTGGGTAAATGATTTAACCCCTGTATGCCTCAATTTTCTCCTCTGTAAAGTCAAAATAATAAAAGCATTACCTTGTTGGGTTGTTACCAGGATTAAATGTTATCATATGTAACTCACTTAGAATAGCAATTGCCTCTTAAAAGCACTTGATAAATGTTAGCTATTGTTGTCACTATTACTATGGCTATAATTATTACCATAGCTGTCATTATTATCCTTTAAACTGATTCATGAGGAACATGAATTTAAAGGAAATTAGGGGAGGACATTCCTGGCAGAGGACATAATTTAAATAAGAGCAAATTAGTGTGGAAAACCAGAGTTTGTTCAGCAAACTACCTGCAAGATCTCTAGAGTGAGAGATATGTAACTGGAGTGTACAGATGCTGTAACCCTGATTGTTGGACATTTAGATAGTTTTATTTTTAAATTATTATAAATACTTCTGTGTTATACATCTGCATGAGGATATTATATGCATCTTTGATTATTGCCTTAGAGTAAGGGCCTAGAATTGAAAAACCTGCTTCTGCTTCCAGCTTGCTCCCAAGTAAGTGCTTCTTGATTTAAAAGTTCATCTGTGACTTTTTGCTACCTCCTTGACATCAATGATTATCATTCTTTTTCATCTTTGTTGATATCAGAAGTGGAAACTGGAATTTTAATTGTGCATCTGTGGTTTTATTAAGATTGCATTTAAAAAATATTTTTAGCCGTTTGATTTTCTATTGTCATAATTTTGGGATAATGTGCAGTATTCCTATTGTTTATCAGTCTTTTATATTTTTCCTTCTGTGAATTATTCTTCATGCTTTCCCATGTTTCTGTAAATCAAAATATCACCTTTTATTATTGATTTGAAGAGCACTTTGTATCTAAAGGAAATTAACTCCTTTTCTTTAATATATGTTACAAATATTTTTTTCTGGGGTTTTGGTTGTTTCGAATTTTGCTTAAGGTAATTTGTTTGTTTGGATTTTTTTCACATGACTTCCTTTAGGTAGTCAAATCTATTTAATTTTTTCTTTATTGATTCCAAATATGTTTTTTCTTCCTTTTTTCTTGTATTTTATATTGAGCTCTTTTAGCCATCTGAAATTTATTGGACTTTTAAAAACCTATCTAACTTCAGGTTTTAAAAAAATTTTTACCCCATATTCCAGCATATTTTATTGGATAATACATCATTTTCCACTAATTTGAAATACACTTGTAAAATATACTAAATATTTTTATATACGTGGGACTATCCCTGGTATTTCTGTGCTATTCCATTTTCCTCTCCATCTATTCTGACATTGATAGTAATGCTGTTGTAATTATCATAACTGTATAATAGCCTTTAAAATTGGTGGAACAAATTCCTCAATTCATTATTTATTATTTCCTGGTTCTTCTCAACCATTTATTCTTTGTTATGCACTTTAGCATCATATTTTCAAGTTAAAACACTCCTTTGAGATTTAGAGTGAAATTGCATTAAGATTCAAAGTCAATTTGTAGACAGTTGATACCATTTTTATGCTGAATCTTGCTATATTTTTGTCCATCTATTCAAATCTTTTATGGTGGTCTATAAATATTTAGTTCTATACCTATAGGCTTTGGCATTTCTTTTTCCTAGTTATTTTATCTTTACTGTTCTTTTAAAAAATATAGTTAGTATCCTTTTGAGTATAATAATTCCTCCATTATATTTTCTCACTAAATGCTGTTAATGCAGAGGGACATGATCAAATCTTCAACCTATTCAAATATATTTTTCTTCCGTATTCTTGGAAATTTTTTAGGTGTACAATCATATTATCTGGAAATGTAATCATTTAATCATTTTTCTAACTTATACATTTCTTCCTGTTTTCTTATCTTATTATATTGCCTTGAATTTCTGGAATAATGTTAAATAATAGTAGTGATAAGTGGCCAGGATCCTCATCTTTACCCTGACTAACATGAATGTTTTTATCTGCTTTATTCATAATGTTGCCTATTAATTTCAGATAGTTATTCCTAGTTCACTAGGTGATTTTTTTTTAAATCAGAAATGCGTGATGAATATTATTACCCTCTGTTGAGATTTCTTTTTGATATAATGTTTTGAAGAATTAACATTAATTGAATTCTTTTGCATTCCTGGAATAAGTTTTTCTTTATTGTTGTTTTTAGATATATCATACTGATTTGCTAATGTCTTAATTTGAATTTTTGCATATATATAATGCATGAGATTGCCCTTGAGGTTTTCTTCTGCGTGAGTTTGCACTCAGGACTTTGTGAAGTTTCTGAGCACAGTTCTGCTAACTTTGGAAAACAGAACTTTGTGTTCATGTCAAATGTTCTACGACTGTGCAGCATCCTGAGAAAGACTTAATTTCTTTCCCTATGATCATTCTTTTAATCATTTTCTTTACTTTTGTTGTAGTTAAAAAATTTCCTCTATGAACTCATTTTAATTTCCCAACTTTTAGAAGACTGCTTTGTCTTTTCCTCGGTGTTGTTGAAAAGGCATTATCTTCCACTTTACTATTTCACTTCTTTCTAGTTGTAAATCCTATCTACTCTACAGAGCCACTTCGTCTCCTTTGTAATTATATTCTATAGAAGCATCAATCAATTCTGAATTCTTTTTAAACAGGCTAAGGATCTTTTAGATGTCTAAGGATCTGTCTTTACTGGTGGCTCTTTTAGTTACTTCTATGCTGATTTCTTTTTTGCTGAGATGAAACCTCAGTCACTTTTCCAAATCCTTTCACTTTTCTTTTGAGCATGAGATTGGGAGGGATCAGATGTCGAGCTTATGAGGTACACACCATGATCCTGTTTTTGCCAATCTAAAACTCTTATTCTTTAAACAGTAATTCACAATCCCATTGCTGTGTGTCTTTTCTTTCTATCAGGGAGAAACAAGATTCTGGAATGGTTTAAGACTGGATTTTGGAGTCAGCACATAAAAGAATCTCTCATTCACTATGCGCATGACTTTGAGCAAGTCACTTAAACTTTTTAGAGTCTAGTTCATCACATGTGAAATGAGACACTACTAACTACCATTTTAGGCAGCTGTAAAATGAGCAAACATATAAAGTAAGGAGCACTATGACTAGCACATAAAAAGTAATTTAAAATGGTACTAATGTAATTATTCAACTATCATAAATAAGCCCCTAATCCTGTCCCTTCATGCAGCATGGTCCTCCTTTCCACATTCTTATACAAAAATCGCATCCAGTTTTCACCCCTCAGAACCCAAAGTCTGGATCTTCAGTTGTCTACATTGTTTGTACTGCACATTTCTGTCTGTACTTCTTAGGAGCCCCCTCAATTTCTGCCTTCTGTCTTGCTCTCTACCACAATGTGCTACCAATTATTGAGCAGGACTTTGATGCTTTATGTAATAGCTCATTTACTCCTCATAATCATTTGTTAGGAAGATATTATTCCCACTTTGTACATGAGGAACTAGAGATTCAGAATTATTAAGTGACTTGCCCAGGAGCTGAGTGGGCAGTTTTCCTGGAGTCTGGAGGTCCAGATTTTTACCTACTCTCCACTCAAAGTTGTTGTGAGGACCAAGGTCAAGTGAGAAGGTTTCACAGACTGTGGAGCATGATGCAAACAGAACAGCTCTATCAGCCTAGTATTTTCTTTTCTCTCCTAGCCACCCCCTTTTATTCCTAAGTCTTCTGACATGTGGGTTGTACTGTGGGCTGGTTATCCTCATTCCCTCTGCATTTCCACATCTTTGTTTTCCTCCATTCTCTCCCTCCCTTCCTTTTATCCCCTGCAGCATTTCCACAGAGCTTCTTCTCTTAGATAGGTCTTACTCTATGTCTCCCTTTCTCAGCCAGAGAGAGCTCTCCTCACCCTGATGTTTTCTTGCCTTACTGACTCTTTCAACGTATCTCTTTTATGTTTGACACCATTTAAAAATTGTTTTCATAGCTCAGTTATAGGCAGACAGCTTCATATTTTCCCTCTGTGTTTTTTAAAGGTTTGGTTTGAAAAAGGGCAGTACAGGATGTATAGGAGGTAAGAAAGAAGAGAAAAGAAACTGTTGGGAGGGGCTGCTTATTCTATCTTCAAAGAAAGCAGAGCTGGGGTTAGTCCAAGTTGTTTTACAATTGGAAAAGAGTCATCCTACCATAGTTTGGACAAAACCTGGATTTTTATTGCCAAGAAAGTATAAGATGGAAATGGAGGTAAATGTGAATAATTCAAAGTAATGTTTAAACTTTGAGGATATTTTACCTTCTCTGGAATTAGAGATTTATGCTAGTCAAGAGTTAGGGAGGAATTTGAAATGTTTATGTTACCAGAGTGTAAAAAACATTGTCCAGTTGTTTATCTAATCTTTCATTGGGCTTGCTTTTAAAAACACGTTTAGATTTGAAGTAGCCTGGGAATAATAAACTGTTCCAGACCATAACTTGATGCCCCAGTGGAAATAAGATAGATCCTTTTTCATTTGTTTTGAGAAATTTCCCAAGCAGACAGATGTCTTTGTACCTTCCTTTGCAGTTCCTTCATCCACAAATGACTGTTATCAAGAAATAGAATTACAAGTGTTCTGTTACTTCTTTTTAACTTTAGCTCCTACAGAAATTACTACTGGGATCTTGTTTCTTTTCTGGGCTGAACATTTTGTTGTTGTACCTACTCAGTCTCACAGATTCTCCATGTGTTATCATCCAGGAAGATTCATTTCTTAAAGATGTGTATTAATTAACTCAAAGAACTTTTTGAGAAGCTTTTTTGATCCACAGAGCAACCACGTGTGCTGGGGCATAGGAATAAGAGGTACTATACTACATTCTGCTGTAATTATTTTCCAACCTCCCAGTGGAAAACGTAGATAATATTATGTAAAAAATAGAATGAATTTTGGTTTCCATTTCTTCTTCCTAATCCCTTAGCCTAAATTCATTCACTCAAGGCAACCAGTAATTATTGTGTGCCTACTGTGTGCCAGGAACTATTCCAGGGCTTGGGATACAGCAACAAACAAAATAGACAAAGATCCCCAAAATTTTGGAACTCTCATTCTAGCAGGGGAGACGATAAAAAATAGCATGATAAAGAAGTAAACTACATAGTATGTTAGAAAATAACAAGTGTTAGTGTTAAAAGGTGGTAAGTACTATGGAAAAAGAAATGTCAGAAAAGAGGCAGTTACAAGATTATAATTTTAAATTGGGTTGAGGGTAGGCTTTGTTGAGAAGGCAACTTTTGAACAAAGACTTAAAGAAGTGAGGGATTTATCCATGCAGAGATCAGAGAGATGTTTCCAAGTAAAGAGAATGAGCCTGGCATGTTCCAAGGACATCAAGGAGGCCAGTAGTGAGTGGTAGCAGATGAGGTCAGAGGGGTGAGATCACGTACAGCCTTTTGGCTGACTTGCTTTTTTCTGGGTGAAGTGGGGAGGACTATTTTGAAGAAAGGAATATAATCTTACATTTTAAAAGGATCCCTGCCTGCTATTGTGCATAGACTATGGGGGGGGGACGGTCAAAGGTAGAGGTGGACAGTCAGTTTGAAGGTTACTCAGGTAAGTAATTTGGCGATAGTTCAGGTAAGAGATGATGGTGGATTGCACCAAAGTGGTAGTAGTGCTGAAGGTGGTGAGAAGTGATCTTATTCTGGATACATTTTAAATGTAAACACAACAGAATTCCTAACAGAGTGGCCGTGTTGTGTGAAAGGAAGAAGAGAATCCAGAACAACCGCAAGAGTTTTGGCTTGAACCACAGGAAGGATGAAGTTGAGATGAGAAAGGCTGTGGGGTGGAACAGGTTTGTGGGGAAGATCAGGAGTACAGTTTGGGATATGTTGAGTTTGAAATACCATAAGATGTCCAAGTGGAGATATTGACTAAGTAGTTGGATATACAAGTCTGAAGTTCAGGAGAGAAATCTGGGCTGGTGTTATAAAATTAGGATTGTCAGCACGAAAGTGTTATTTAAAGCCATGAGACTGGATAAGGTCACCAAGGGAGTGATTTTAGAAAAGAGATGAGAATCAAAGGCCGGGTGCTGGGAGAGTCAGAATTTTAGGAGTTTGGGAGAAGAGGGGGAACCAGCAAAGGATGCTGAGAAGGAGCATACAGTGAGGTAAGAGGAAAATCAGTAGAATGTGGCATCCTGGAAGTCAGGTGAAGAAAGAGTTTTAAAAAGTGATGGAATGATCAGCTGTGTCAAATGCTAATGGGTCAAGTAAGTTGAGGGCTGAAAACTATAGATTTAGCAATGTGGAGGTCACTAGTGATCTTGAATAAAGCAACTGTCTGTGGAGTGGTAGAGGCCAGGTCTAGACTGGGATGGATGTACAAGAGAAAGGAAGAGAATTAAAAATAGCAAATACAGACAATTCTTTGGAGAAGTTTTGCTGCCAAGAGGAGTAAAGAAATGGAAGAAGATGCAGGAAAGTGGGGGTCAAGAGACAGTAAATTATTAATGATTTGATGTTTATTGTTGTTCTTTATTATTTATCTAGACCCCAGTGCTTGTTCTTTCTTTATCAAGCTGTTATTTCCTACTGGCTACTGTTTTTTGTTTGTTTGTTTGTTTGTTTTTGCTAGGCCAGACAACCAGTTAAGGTTTTCCTTGACTAGCTAACACGACAGTTCGTATTCCTGGAGGTCAGGCAGCTGTAGCTGCTGCTCTCTGCCTTCTGAAAATTCACCACCCTCCTTTCCTTCAGCTTACATGAGAACCTCAGGCTTAGGTGTGGGAATTTTGGAAATATAAGGCAAAGATGATGAGAATAATAGTAATACTTATTATTATTACACTTAATGTATCACTTACTATGAACCAGGCATTATTTGAAGTGTTCATATAAATTAACTCATTTAATCTTTACAATTATCCTATGAGCTAGGTACAGTTATCTGCATTTTACAAAGAAGGAAACTGAGGCAGAGAAAAAAGTAATGGTGGGGTTGGGATTAAAATTCCGACAGTCTAGCTCCAGAGTCCATGCTCTTGAAGCACCTGGAGAATTTTAAGAGCAAGATGTTAGCTAGAGAGATTTCATTTTACATAATGTGAGAATTTTCTAGAGTTGATGGGCTAAGATTTTCAGAAACAAGATAGAATACAGGAGCTGATGGGGCATTTCCCCAGATTTACTAGCCTGTACATTAGTGGACTGTCACCAGCGCATAATATTGGAAAGATGTGGTAGAGCATTCTTCAAAGATAACTTTTTTAAGGCTGTATTTCCTATGTATTTGCTCAAATTTCATGAATTCCTTTCCAAATCAACAAGTATATATTAAGCATCCACTCTTTGCATGAAAAAGAAAAAAAATTAACTATTTTCCTATATCTGTTTATTTTCCTTTGGGAAGCTTATTTGTTTATCACACAGGCTATAGAACAATCTGGAAATTAAAATAAAAAGGACTGTATATGTGAATATAACACTATACTGTTTTTTTAAGGATACTTA
Source organism: Mesoplodon bidens (assembly GCF_964165515.1). Lineage (NCBI taxonomy): Eukaryota > Metazoa > Chordata > Mammalia > Artiodactyla > Ziphiidae > Mesoplodon > Mesoplodon bidens. The sequence goes on from NC_138166.1 coordinate 63,114,737, forward strand.
AAATTTCTGTAGCTTTAGAGATGAAGTATGAACCAAATGACCCTTTGTTAAGTGTTAGTTCTTAGAGCACTGGCAGGCAATTGCCACTGAATCCTTCATTAATAATTCCTTCCTTTTCCAGAAGGACTTGCCAGCACCCATAAAGTATTTACTAGGAGAGTTAAAATCATATAAAAATAATTGGTGTTTGCTTCCTTCAAGGCAAACATTTAAATACATTGCTTTATTCCTCTGCTCCTTGGCTGCCTCCTATGTTTAGTAACATTAGGTCAGCAGACTTCCTCTTTTAAGGTTCATCTGCTGGCCATTTCAATTTCCCATGAGAAAGCAAACCTACCACTGTTTTGCCCTTTTATCTTAATGTTTCATCCATTTATGTCATATTATCTTGTGGGTTTGTGTTTCTCAGTAGTAATGGCACTGCTGGTAAGTAGAAAACAATGAATGTGATTATGCACCCCTGATCATCATCATCATCATCATTTGAGCCCTTTTAAAATTCCTGTTTTGATCTCAGAATAGTGATTATCTAGGATAGTAGATTATCAGTGATTTCATCCTATAAAGGATGTGTGCACTGTTTTTCAAGTGAATTATTTTAATGCTTGGTTGACAATTTTGGCTTTGACCACTGGGTCCAGCTAGAAACATTCCACCACTGGTCTGCCTACCCCATCTTCTGGGTTTACCTGAACATTTTTTACAGCATCAAATATAAATTCATGCCGTGCTCATGGCTTGTAGTTTCATGTGTAATTGGCTGTAACTTAATGACTAACGTATGTTGGAGGTTAGTACTGAAAATAATAGCCCAACATTTATTGGGGACGTACTCTATGCCAGGCTCTGTGATAACTGTATTACAAGCACTGACCAATTTAACCTTCATCTCTCATAAAGTAAATGCTATATTTTCTGAATTTAGAAAAAAGGAAACTTAGGCCCAGACTTATGTGACTTTGCTCTAGACATAATGATACTTGCCATGTCCCATTTTGGATGTCCCTTTCCACTATCAATGGGCTGGTTATCGTCTTGTGTACATTCCCCTTTTTGCAAAATATGACATTGTTTAATGGACTATTGTAGAAATATATCATTAGATAACAGAGTTGTTTAGGAATGAGTCCTGAGTGCTTGTTCAGTTTCCTCATTTGTCAACGAATATGATGAAACAGGTGCTCTCCAGAGACATTGTGTTCTTCACTCTTTTCCCTCAACCTGTATATAACTGAAGTGACCCAGCTGAACTCTCAGTTTCAAAATCACCACCTAAACTCTGTCATTATTAAAAACAACACAATTTGCTCAAGATTATGGCTTTTAATTGGGTTGTGGAAAGAAACTCAAGTTGAAGAAATGTTGCCAGGATCACTGAGGAATTAATAACCACTTGATGCAAGAGGGAAGCTGTGAAGAACACTGGCTCTCTTATTATGTGTTGTCCAGGCAAAGTAGAGTTATGTTCTTACTCTTTCATTTTTTTAGTAATTATAATTGCAGAACTATTGGCTTCCTTTCCTTCTCAACTGTAGCTATAATGTTTTATTTGTGCGTGTATACTTTTGAGAGAGAATTGGCCTCTGAAGAGGGACTTAGGAAAGTATTTGAAATGGAAATGTCTTAAAATTATGTGTCTTTCCAGTTGTACATTGGATTGCCTTAGGATTTAGAAACAAAATGGAAATTAAATACCACAGTCACCTTCTTTTTGAACAAGAAAGTGCTATACTTATCAGTATACGAAAGATCTAGTTGAAAGACAATAGATCTTGCATTTCCTTGGAGAGTGCTCTAGACTGATCAACTGGCAAGGAAAAGCAAATATTAACTTTCTCTTCTTCCTCACCTTCTCACAATGCCTGGGTAATACTTCTGTATTCCTGTTTGGAGGATTTAATGGCCTTGTTAACATGTGGGAAAACATTGTGATTGGAGACTTTAACAAAATAGTGAGTAGTTTTATTTTTTTTTAACTTCCATGTTCATGTTTTTACTGGTGTGTGCCTTTCCAAGTACTCCAGGTTAAGAACTAAATGTGTTAGAAAAACAGATGTAATGCAGATAAACGGGAGAGTTCTCATGTCCTTCAGTGAAGAAAGCTCCGAGTTCCTGAGCAGTAGTTTTATGGGACCTTCTCTGTATCAGAAAAAAATTGTGCTTACCCCACTTCTTTCTCCTGAGTTCTGTTGTATCATAACTGACTAATGATCTATAGGACCAGACAATTCACCTACATATGGTAGGGGATCATAATGCACTAACATAGTATAGAGATCACTCTTACCAACAATTAATTGGGGAATTCACTTTATGAAGCCCTGTTTACGGACTGACATCTGGTGAACTTCTTAACCTGGATCTGTTCCAATCTTTAGGATTTATGGACTGTGCTTGCCTTTTTGTAAATAGGACTTTTTTCTGCTTGGTATATTCTGTTTACATAATTATCAATGGATGAAAATGGCTATGTTCCTGTATTTCTTAATCCTTTGTACTAAGTGGACCTAAATTATAAGTGGTGGTCCAGCTAAAAGAATGTTGGACACCTATCATTATTCAAGTTGTGGAAACATCTTATTGCCAGGAGGACCCTACCCTCTTAAACCCAGATTCTCTGACTGGAGCCCTTATACCCCAAGGGACTTAGTATTCAGTCTTTATGGGATTTTTAAAACTTGTTGAGACACATGCTAGACCTCTTAAAATATATCAGACTTCCTTTTATTCACAAACTTGGTCTCTGCTGTGAGGTGTGAAATGGAAATATTTTCAAACATAGGTATACGTGCATAGTCCCGAACACATTTTAAGTTCTTACCAGGTGTAGGGGGGATCAAAGTTTATTATTAGGTAGTGGAAATGAAATCCCAAACATTCCACAGGCATCATGTTGGACACACATTACAGTGAACTTCACCTGCCTCTCAGTGGTTAACCATTATGAGCTACTAGCAGTCAGCATGTCATCTGCAAATATAGGGAGGAAGAAAAGTTATCGAATGGATTTAAAAGAAACATAGAAAAACAAACATCATGTTGCAACTGGAAACCTAAGACTATATAGAAAGGCATTGTTTTCTTCTGTTTTCCTGAGTTTGAAACTATAAAACTGTACCAGGTTAAGTGTGAGATGCCTCTACATTACAACAAAGTAAAGGGCAGAATGGAAGGGGAGATGAGAACGATATTGACATATGCTCTCCAGTTCCTCCTTCAGAGAAGCAGTGTCACCATATGATATCAACCTGATTTGCCACGCTGTGGTAAGAACTCATTCAATGATACGTTACATTCTTGAGGGCTTTATTTCCAAGATGTGCTTTGACAAGGTCTGACTGTTGTATTTTTAACAATCTCCTATATGTGTAGTTTTCTGGAGCATCTGCTTAGTAAGCACCTTGGTAAACCCAATTTCACAGAAGTCTTGGCTTTCTAAAATGGCCCATAAGCACAGAACAGAGTCATACACACACACACACACACACACACACACACACACACACACACACATCATTAGGCAAAAACTTTCCAACAAGCATAGCTTTACCAATTATGGTGTGCTCTTAAGGAAATGTTAAGTCCAAGTACAAGATGAACTGGGCCCTTTGAAGTCCAGTGTGGAAGAAGAGAAGTCAGTGGAGAATTAACAGGGGAAGTGCAGCCCCACTTTTCCTCCAAGCCTTTTGCTGTTTCTCTCCATGGCAGCCCTTGTGTAAGTCTTTATCTGACACAATTTTTCCTAGCTATACCTCCTACTCTGCATTAAATTTTTCTAACTGCTATTGTATTTTTTATTCTTTAATATTTTATTATCTATACCTTCAGTAAGTCACCCCAAACATCATCTGTAGAAGTGTACACAGAAAAATGGAATATGTTGATAATTCATCCTCCCCTCACCACTTTTCCTTTTCATCCTCTATCTCCTTCTCTCTTTTACCCACCCCTCTTCCTTCCATTCTTCCATTTTGTCAAAAAATTTGTAAATACTTGGTTAAAATTGCTACACTAACGTACAGTAGGATTCTTGGCTTTCTATAGCTTACACTCTCCTTGGGCTAAAAAAATATATTTTAAGAAAATAGAAGAATGAACAGAGTAGGGGAGAATTATCAGGAAAACTCTTACACATATCTTTAATGCCTATGTGTGGTTGTACGTACACATTTACAGAGAGGGAGAGGGAGACTGAGAAAGGGTAAAGAGTAAAACTATTTTAAATGAATATATTTTTGGAGAATTTTTTAACTACTCTTAGGGAAGCTTTTCATATTTAAGATAGTGAAATATTCTTTTCAAAGCACCCATTCGCCACACTTCACGTGAATTATAAACCTTTGAAATGAAATCTGAATGTTAACTTCAAAAACACTTTATCCATCAAGTAAATCTTGATTAAAAGAAAAATGTCACTGGTGTATATTTTTGAGGTTTCTGCTGTTTTAAATTCTTAGTGGCAATTCAAGCATGTGAACAGAAGATTCTTTGGCTGGCAAGTCAGAGCATGGTCTGTGGTCATTTGTGATTCTCAAAGTGTCTCCTTGTTTGATTGCTTTTAAATATATGAAGAAAAAAGAAGAAAAAAAAATTTTCCTCCCTGAAGGAATGGAACATTTGCACCCATACACTCAGTTGATTGCAAAGGTCTCTGTTGCAAGAATATAAATCTGCAAAGTCCTAAAATATACCCAAAGAACAGCTTGCCAACCTTCTGGGTTTTCTGTATCACTGAAAGGAAGTACTGGTTAGGACAGCCAACTCACAAGCAAATCCACTGAGATCTTGATGGGAAAAAAGGTATTCTTGAGAAAGCTCTAATGGTTTAGGAAGCAGGAGAACCAGGAGTCGGCTCTAGGATATGAGGGGCATCCGCTACCCTCTCTGAGCCTCTGTTTTGATGTCTCCTAAATGAAGGTGGTTGCACTAAAAGCTAAAGTTCTTTGATTCCACCGATATGGTGTGGAAAGTGTATCTATGCCAAGAAAATTCGTAGAAAACAGAGATGGTAAAATGTACTTTGTGCTGAGCACTGTGTTCAGTGTACACGGTCTCACATAATCCTCACAATAGGCCTCATTAAGACCCTCTCTTTACAGTTGGGGCAACTGATAACCTGCCTGTGTCCAACAGCTAGATCCAGACTGACCCACTCCTGAGAACTTCACAGTCTAAGTCAAGCCTTGCTGTTGGCCTCCTTTGCCTTCAGTGGCCTCCCCATTCACTGCCCACCTGGCTTTCACTTTTGATAGAGGAAAAGAAGAACTGGAGACAATCCTAAAATTTGGGAAACTCTAAGAATTTATGAAAAGAAACTGTCTTTAAAATTTTTCCCCAATCTAGTCATGAGAAAAATATTAAACAAATTCCAGTAGAAGGGCATTCTGCAATATGCTTGACCAATACTCCTCAAAACTTCAAGGCCATCAAAAGTAAGGAAGGTCTGAGAAACTGTCACCACCAAGAAGAGCCAAAGGAGATGCAACAACTAATGTCATGGGGTATTCTAGATGGGATCCCGAGACAGAAAAGGATGTTAGGTAAAAACTAAGGAAATCTGAATAAGCTATAGATTTTAACTACTAATAATGTATCAATATTTGTTCATTGATTAAATGTACCATGCTAATGCAATATGTTAACAATAGGAGAAACTGTGTGGAGAATATATGGGAATTCTCTGTACCATTTACTAAATTTTTCTGTACATATAAAAATGTTCTAAAAATTAGTCTATTTTTTTTTTAAAAAGCTTATCACTGCCCAAACAAAAAGAGCATTTGTAGCAGTAGGGAAAATAATATTAAAGAACTGCTACTATTACTCCTCTTCTTCCTCTTCCTTATTGCTATTGTTATAGTAATACTATGAGATGATCTGGCAGTGTTAAATGCCTCTAGGAACCTTTAGAATTAGGTTGCAGTTGAAGAGTAGCTTTCTGTGAGCCTTGTGTTAGGCCAGGCATTGGCAAGCTACAGCCGATGGGCCAGATCTGACTGTTTTAGTAAATAAAGTTTTATTGGAACACAACTAATGCTCATTCACATTTACATTTTGTCCTTGGCTGCTTTTGCACTACAATGGCAAAACTGAGCAGTTGCACCAGAGACCAGGTGGCCCACAGAGCTTAAAAAATATGTACTATCTGGCCAACCCCTGGTTTAGGCTACCTGAGTTACAAGGTAGATGGTGAGGCAGGTAAGCTGGGCCCTCAGAATTTATCTGGGTTATAATCAAGTATCTATCAAATAGAACTCTGCAGATCAAGTAGCGTGAGTCAGCTTCAGAGGTGGCCACATGTTTAAGGTATCTGAACACTTTTTTTTTGCTGCAGAGCTGTGTCTTTTGGCCCCATGGGTGTATCAGCTGTGTGAACCCTACCCCTTCAGACTCCCAACTTTAGGGACTTCCGTCTTGGCCTATTCACTCTACTCTTCTTTTAGTGTTCCTAAGTTTGACGTGAGAGTAAATAGTCAGAACTTAATGTGGTTTTCAATGTGCCAATCACTTACACATGCTCATCAATTTCTTCCTTATGAAGTAGGGCTGCCATAGTCTCTGTTTATAGATAAGGAAACTGAGCCTCATTAAAGTGAAATAATTTGCTCAGGAAGGTCACTTGGCTCATAAATGCTGAGCCATGGTTTGAATCAAGGCTTTGTTAAATTCCCTACAAATAAGCCCGCATTCAGTGCTGGAGCTGGCTCACACTGGCTGGTGAGAACCAATCACTGAATTTTTAGGAATTCTGTGAGCCAGTTAACAAATTCAGCCGTTATTAAAAATTAAATTATGTAAACTTATAACCAAATAAATTGTATTAAGAACAAAGATAATACACCTCAAAACTCTTCACTAGTTATTTTATTACTACATTTTACTATTCTCTATGCTCTTGAGATTATTTATGTCTACGGAATCTGAATGGTGAAAGTGCTATCTCATGGTGTCCTCTTACACATCTCTGCCAAGCTCCACGTTTGGTGATGTCACGTTGGTTGCTTGAAACTGGCCATGAACGTTGTTTGCTTGAAACTGGCCCTGATAGGAGTATTTATACCAAAGAAATGGGCAAACACTACAGATTAGGGCTTTACCTTTTTTCCTTGAAAGCCAGCTGATAACGTGTTTTCCAGAATACCAGTGCTTACCCTGCATTCTGATTTTGATCTCTAGTATTCTAGACAGTTACATTTGTTTCTGCTTGGCCTCCTATCTTGACCTTTGAACTCTATAACTTTTATAGTTCATGCTATAGCAACCTACAGAGAGGACCTGAACTCTGTTTTTTTTTTTTTAAGACTTATTTATTATTTAGTTATTTATTTTTGGCTGCGTTGGGTCTTAGTTGCGGCAGGCAGGATCTTTGTTGAGGCATGCGGGATCTTGCATTGTGGAGCGCGGGCTCTGCATTGTGGTGTGCAGGCTTCTCTCTAGTTGTGGCATGCGGGATTCCTCTTCTCTAGTTATGGTGAGTAGGCTCCAGGGCGCTTGGGCTCTGTAGTTTCCAGCACACAGGCTCTTTAGTTGAGCCTCGAGAGTTCAGTAGTTCTGGCTGCAGGCTTAGTTGCCCCACGGCATGTGGGATCTTAGTTCCCTGACCAGGGATCAAACCCGCATCCCCTGCATTGGAGGGCAGATTCTTTACCACTGGACCACCAGGGAAGTCCTTGAGCTCTTTTTTTATTGTTTTTATTTGTTTGTTTGTTTTTCTGACAGTGGCTAGAATTTCCTTAGTGTAATTTCCTTGTTGATAAAATATGTTCCACCTGGTGAGGAAGTTTCAACAATTTTATAATTTGCTTTTGAATGCAGAAACAGATTTAAGGATAGCTTGTAATCCATTAAAAAAACAAAACAAAACCCTAGAGTTGAATTATCTTTATAAATATAGGGTGATCTCCTATTTTTCAGAATTTTTGGTAAGATTTTCTACTTAAATAATTTTCTGGCTACATGAGGATTGTAGCCAGAAAATTTTTCTTTAAAAATGTTTAAATTTAAATATAGTGGATTTATAGTGTTTCAGATGTATAGCAAAATGATTCAGTTATACATATACATATATATATATATCTATTCTTTTTCAGCTTCTTTTCCATTATAGGTTATTACAAGATATTGAATATAGTTCCCTGTGCTATACTTGTCGTTGTTTATCTATTTTATATATAGGAGGATTGCTATATACCTTAATGTGCTACTAATTTGCAAAGAAACAAATTTTTACAGCCAGGTTTAGTTAACACAAGTGGTCATGCACATAATTTGATCGGTAACAATTCAGAGGAAGAGAGAGCATAGTGAAATGTCTCAAAAACATCCTCTTAAACATCACGGGTGTAATCTCCAATTTATAAACTGTCTTGTTCCAAATGCTGTAGATACTGTTTGCAATTTGTGATACATGCTTCATGTTTTCAAATTTCACCTGCAGGTGTTAGGGTTCCATATTACTCCAGAAAAGTGTTTTAAGCCTTTAATTGTAATAGGACTCTAAAATGAAGCCACCACTTATAACATTGTTCCTTATGAAAATGCCCCCAGAGTTCTGACTCGGGATCCCAGGTTCCTTGATGAAACTCCTTTTTACACGAGAGCACAGGGATAGAAGTGGATTTCCATAATTGTACCAGCAGTGGGCAAAGGAGAGCCTGGACATCCCATATTGGTGGGGAGAGGGGGGCTGTTCTGGACATTATGCAAGGAGGGAGCTGCCAGACAGATATTGGAGTAGAAGGGAGGTACATAAGTTGTGAGAAGCCCCTGCTGTTGCCAGAATGAGTTTACTGGCTATTTGAGCTTCTGATAATTAGGAGTTGGCTGAATTATTATTTTTAACTATAATTCCATGTATCATATTAATTAATGAAGACCATATCTTGAAATCAGTGCTGTTCAAAGTGTGAATAGAAGACTAGCATCTGTCTGCAAACTGTCTGTTACTTGAAACTGAGAATAAGCGTTCAGAAACTTGTAGCAATTGACAGTGTACTTTTTACAATGATTGAATCTAAAAGATAAGGGCCTATATATTGTTCATTTTATTTTTCTAGTAATTCCTTTTATTCATTTTTATTATATGTGACAAAAGTATTGGTTTAGATAGATAGGAAATTTTAAGGCTGGTGCTTTTGAGAAGCATTGCTACAATGGGCTTCAGGAGGTCTCTGTTAGTTTGGAAATTTTATATTTTATTTCTCTCCTTTTACTACTTACTCTGAAATTTTTGTTTGTTTGTTTTTACTCTGAAATTTTTAACAAATATTTTTTTTCCTAGCAAAAATCTCATCACATATGCCCATTTGCCCTTCTTATTCAGTACGTGTGGGTGGGGCCTGAGATCGCATTTGCCTTCTGTTGCCTGCTAGCTGCACTGAACTTGCCGTTTTCTTTTTGCAAGGTATCTAGTTATCAGAAGCAGCCACCCTACTCTGGAATCCTTATAATTATAAATGTTGCCATGCCACAGCTACTTGATCTCCTGGGCTTGACCTCTACATGCACATCATCCCAGTGAACCATGGGTGAAAGCTTAGGTAATTGCATAACAGAAGTTATTCCCAGTCTGTTTACCCGCAGCCATGGAACCCCTATTTCTTACAGATAGATGGGCGATCTAACCTCAAAATTCCATCTTGAAGGCCTGCTTTTTAGTACTACTTCCCGTGTCAATGAGTTTTTCAAGAAAACAGAGCCTGAGGCAGGAATTAAAGTGGCAGTTTATTTGGCCAACTCAAGGAAAGGAGGATGAGGAAAAAGGGAAGCAAGTCAAGGAAATACGTGAAGTAATACAGAATGATGAATCCTATGCTGGTGACCACGTCTCTCAAAGAGCCAGGAAGAGTCCCAGCAGGTGCATCTACTCAGCACACAGCACTTTTCTGGAGGTTGACCAAAAAGAAATAATAATTCAGAGTCGATCCAGGGAGAGAGGCAGGAGGGGAATTTTCTGCAAGGCTCCTTCCCTTCCCCCATTTCCCATTGGTTGGGATGCCAGATCTTACATCCTATTGTTCCTTCCAAGCTTAAAGTGGCAGAACTTCTGGGCATATGGTTGGTCAGTCTGGCCACAAGGAGGTAGCCAAAGACAAGGGGGTAACATTCCTAGGGCAAGTGACTGGTCAGCCCTGCAGTGGGATTTGAGAAATTAGTCATCTCTGTTCTTCGGACAAAGCAAAACTTTTGTGCCAAGGACAAGAGAGGAAATTACATACGTTGTAATTTATGTAATGTATAGTCTACAAGATGGTCTACAGCAAGTGACTTTTCCTTTTGTGCCCACCTGATTGAAGAGCTAGTGCTTTTGAAGTCTTCAGCCTTCTCACTTGCCTCACTACTGAGCCAGCTGGAATAAACGATAGACACTGATTCATCAGCGGAGACCTGCCTCTCCCCACTCACGGCAGCACTGCTGTCAGATCACTGCACTCTCTCCCATCTGTTGGCTGGAGACACTTCTTCCCCAGTCTTGAAGTTTCCTTGTGTGCAAAGGTAGCTGCATCAGTACAACACTCCTGCCCTCATCCTGCTTCCTCCCTCCCTCTGCCTTGGGGATGGAGAAATGACTTAATCTGATTTATGAGTCTAGAAAGCCATTCTTTGACCTTTTTTCTTGGGATCAGGGTTCTGTTTTGCCGGGAGCACTCCCTTCTTTCTGTTCTTCCCTGCAGAGGTACCCCTTCCCCACCTCTGCATACCCTATTCCTTTTTTCTCAATTGGGTGAGAGTCCAGGAGGAGAAGAAGGGTGCTACTTCTTGGGCTTCTCCAAAGTCCCGGCACCTCTGAGCCTGTCCCTGGCCTCACAATACTCTAAGCAGTGCTCCTCGCAACCACACCTAGTAGATCATCAGGTGAGATAAAACCTGCTGACACCCAAGACCTGCAGCCAGGTATCTCTTTGGTTGATCCTGCAACTGGGAGCCATATAGTAAATGGTTAGATAACACAGGCTTTGGGAGTTGTCTTGCTTGGGTGTGAGCTCTGTCTTACTCCTTAGGAGCTGTGTGACCTTGGCAAAGAATTAACAAGAAGAATGGCTTTGGGAAAAAAATAAGTACAGTGTACAGCATGTTAGAACATTTCCAGGAAATGATGTACTGATCTCCCGAAACCTCAGTCTTCCTATCTGTAAAAGCAGAATAATAACCTCTATTTCATGGTGTGGTTTGTAGGAACTAAATGAGATGATATGGGCAGAGTTTTCAGCATTGAGAAAGTATGTAATAATGATAGTTACTGTTACCATGATCTACAGTCTTTAGAAAGAGATTAAAAATAAGCCTGGTTCTCCTTCTGGATGGGGCCCTAGCTATTTTAAGATAAAGCCGGGCAAGTTCCATTGCATTGATGGATAATTCTAACATTTCCTGTTTGGGGAACCTCTGAGGCTACCTCTAGTTCTTATTTTATGAGTGTGGAAATCCTTATCTCTCAAGTTTCCCTCAACATCGATTTCTTTGTCAGAGCTGATACAGAGGGATGGATGGTAAGGTGTACTTTCCTTCAGACCTGGGATCTTGACTTCACTCTCATTTGAGTGACATGGTTTACACATCAGTGCTACTGGTACCCTCTCTTTACAAACCTCCTCACACATAAAGCCGAACTTGAATATGGAGGCTTTGGACTCAGTGTATGAGAAGCCTCAGAAGAGGAAAAAATCACACTTCATTTACAAGAAGAATGGCTTTGGGAAAAAATGTGTACAGTATACAGCATGTTAGTACATTTCCAGAAAATTAGTCAAATTAGTCTAATAAAGTTGCAGATGTAGTCAGGAAATTCTCAACATGAGTTCTCTGTACAATATTTTGGTGGATAAAATCAAATGACTTATACCTAATATTTTAAAAGTGCAGTGGTCCCAGCTTATCCTCAAGTCACCTTGGAATTGAAAGCTAGTCACCAACTCAGAACACCGGTGGCCTTCCTCTTTGTTCAGGGAAGTTTTCTTTCCCTCACAGTCGATGTGCTTTGTTTCTTTTATAGTTTCTGGTGCTCTGGTATTATAGGGAATTTCTGCTGAGGTACCATTATAGTATGGATATCACATATGCTATAGATTTTGTCCTTTCTGACTTAAAAGGGTTAAATTTGAAGACAACACCATTGCTGCTGTTGCTCAGTGCTCATCGGTATGTCTTTAAAGGCAATGACTCATTCCCAGCCTTTCACCAAAAGAGAAACATTTAAGATTATTCTTTTTTGGTCTACTCCTGAAGATTGTTGTCTCTTTTTTTTTTTTTTTTTTTTTTTTTTTGGTGGTACGTGGGCCTCTCACTGTTGTGGCCTCTCCCGTTGCGGAGCACAGGCTCTGGACACGCAGGCTCAGCGGCCATGGCTCATGGGCCCAGCCGCTCCACGGCATGTGGGATCTTCCCGGATCGGGGCACGAACCCATGTCCCCTGCATCAGCAGGCGGATTCTCAACCACTGCGCCACCAGGGAAGCCCTGTTGTCTCTTTATTTATTATCTTCATGACTGGTATGTTCTTAAGCTGAGGTTGCCGTATGGAGAGGTAGATTTTTCTACACGTTGCTTAAAATATTGTTTGTATTTTTCATCTAGGTGGCTGTGCTACGATCCCAGAATCAGACCTAGAAGAAAGATCAGTAGAGCAAGACTCCACTGAACTGTTTACCAACCACAAACACCTCATCGTGGAGACGCCCATGCCTGGTAAGAGAATGGGTGGCCTTCACAAATGGTATGTCAGGAACAGCGAGACACTGGTCAGGTTCTGTCATACCAGAAAGCATTTTGCAAAATTGCTTGTTTTCTAACTTATTCAGCCTTCCCCTTGGCATTGGTGCAGCTGAATTTGATCATTTGTGTATTCCATTCAATATTCACACCTTTTCCCTCTCTTGCTCTCTTTCATTTTTCCAGAAGTTTCACCCCTCCAAGGAGTTTCAGAATAGTTGAAGTAGAGTTGTCTGGTTGAGGGGAAGATGGCCTTCCCAAGGCTGATCATGTGTGGACCTCATGCCAAGCACAGATGAAGGTGCTTCATACAGCTCACCTGCCAGGAGATAACAATAGGTAGAGATGGGGATGGGGACTTTTAATTTTTCTAGGAGGACTTGTAATACTATGGGTAAGTCAGTTGAACTTGTCTTACCAGGAAAGGATGTTGCTGCTTTTTGGTCATCTGTATGCTTTCAGCCACAGTATATAGTGAGACGACATCTTTTGGGGGCAGACTTTGTAATGCAAAGACCCAGATCCTATTTGATACCCCAATTTTTTCACAGAATTCTTATATATTAAATGTATCGAGTTTAATAAAAGCATCTCATTGTCAAACAGTATCTTGGATTTGATTTATAATCAGAGGGTTATATAGTTGATTTCTTTATTTATTTAAAGTGAAGAAATTGAACGGAACTAAAAATGTTGCTTCTCCATGGTAAGATTTGAATGTGGTTATTTTATAAATACAAGAAACTACTATTAAGCTAAAAGTGGGAAAAGGTGAGTTTTCTAGTATTGTATGAAAATGTTAAAATATTTTCAAGGAAGCTAGTACATTAACATCCTCTTTCATTACCCCAATGGGAGATACGTTTTAAAAATCCAGGTTATAGAAGGATTCACACTTTATTATAATTAAAAGGTAAGGTTTTCATATGCAAGAAATAGAGGAGATTTTGCCAATTTCGAGTTAAAATTACAGTTGCAAGACTTATTTATTTAAATAAAAATATGTCTGTGCCAGTTTTGGAATGCCTCAGTCAGTACAAAGGAGAAAGTGGCTCGCAGTTTTTCTATAAGTGAAATGTCAAAAAAATTGCAGAGGATGTATTATTTATTATTTATAGCATTCTTTTTTAGGAGATGCAGCAGAAGATTAAATAGTTTTCATTGTCAAGTATGGGAGTGGACAACTTCTAGCCTTTGGGCCAGAATCAACCATTAGGTTAATGTTACCCAGCCTGTGGGGACCAGTAAAAGATGTCTTGGCTCTGTGTATGCCTAAAGATGCAAAACCACTACACTTCTGATCATCTTTAACAGCTTCATTGAAGAAAGGTTAGAAGAGAAGTATATTCCTTCTTTAAAGAGTGTTTCTGACTTGTGTCTTTTTTTTCTTTTTCTTTTTTGTATTTGGTTCCCATGGATATTTTTTCCATGGAGTGCATGTGTCCATGTGCTCATCTCTGTTCTCCTTTCTTTCTCTTTTTTTTTGTCATGTCCTGTTCGTCGTGTCCTGTCTGCCTTTCTTTAACTCAATTTCTTTTTCTCTCTTGTTTCTATGTTCATCAGCCTTGATCAGTCTTTCCCTTCCTCTATTCCCCCCAATTCTTTGCCTTCACTTTTTGATTCTCTCCCTTTATTTCCTGTGATATAAAACTGAAGCATATCATTTGATTTGTAAAGGTTACTTTAAATGTGCATGAGTACAGTGATTTCTATCTCTTTCAAATCTCTCCTCCATTGTTTCCTTTTTTTAATGGCCTCCACGATTTCTCTATTCCATGAGGGAGTGTTTACCAATGTAAACTCAAAAGGCTTCCTATCTCTGATTTGGGAGTTTAAGGTGACTTTTGCTGCTACAATTACATCTTATACTGAGTTTTTAATGTTAAGAAGTATATTTGCAAGAAGTTTTCCTAGAAATCATTATCAGTATCTTAAGCCTATTAGCAAAATTACTTGACCAAATAATTTTATTTTTTTATTTGGGTCATTTGAATACAGAACTCTATATGCATACATCATACATATAAATATTTTAGAATGTTTCTAATTTATTACTATTTGCATTTTACTAGCTGCCAAAAGGAAAGAAGCTACTAATTAAACTTTTTAAAATTGAAATATAGTTAATTTACAGTACTTTGTTAGTTTCAGGTGTACAGCATAGTGATTCGGGGTTTTTTTGCAAATTAATTCCATTATAGATTATTACAAGATATTGGGTATAATTCCCTGTGCTATACAGTAAATCCTTGTTGCTTATCTATTTTATGTATAGTAGTTTGTATATGTTAATCCCATGTTCCTAGTTTGTTACCCCCCCTCCCATTTGGTAAGTTTGTTTTCTGTGTCTGTGAGTCTGTTTCTGTTTTATATATAGATTCATTGGTATTATTTTTTAGATTCCATATATAAGTGATGTCATATAGTATTGGTCTTTCTCTGTCTGACTTATTTCACTAAACATTATATTCTCTAGGTCCATCCTTAATTAACCTTTTAAACATTATCAAATTTAAAATATAAATTCTAAAATGATAAAAATGATTTGATTAATGACATAAATTTAACTTTGTTAAAGAATTTCCTGAATTTAAGTTGTACATATCTTCTACTCCTGATTTTAGCCTCATGATTTAAAAACACAAAAACTGTTTAAAGTGTTTCTACTAGCAGAAAAATAATGGAGCCAAGAATTATGTTATCTTTTAGAGTGGCTGTTTAAAAATCAAGACCCAAATAATTCTTAACTACTCCTATTATTTTGAGACCAGTATTTCAGTCTTTAATAATGATTGTCCATTATGTCTTTTGTGTGTGTGTGTGTGTGTGTGTGTGTGTGTGTACATAATCTTGGAATAACTCACAAACCTGGAAGAAGGAAGATGATCCAGGTTTCTGATTAGCCCAATGGTTTCATTATTACCCAATATAGCAGGATAGGTACTAATAAAATAGCAAACATTTATTAAATTCTTACTATGTGCTGGTACTTTGTATGCATGATTTCGTTCACTCCTCATGACATTACTGTGATGTAGAGAATGTTGTTACCTCTATTTTACAAATGAGAGTACTGAGATTTACAGAGTCTAAATAATTTGTCCAGTATCCCACAGTTAATATGTAGCAGAACTGGGATTTTAATCCAGGCTGATTCCAAAAGCCCAAATACACACCAAATGTATAGATTATTGGTAAGATGTACATTTTAAAACCGAGGGCTTATAGTCCAAGTTAGCTACATTTCTTTGATTTCTAGTGTGTTTGCACATTTAAAAAATTTACTTTTTTTGCCATTTGTATTTCTCCTTTGGTGAATTCCCTGTTCCTATTCTTCTTTTCCTTCTTTTTTTTTGGTGGTGGTGATAATTATCTCCTTATTGATTTATAATAGACTTTTATGTGGAAATGATTTTAATCTTTGGTTGACTGAGTATAATATAAACATTGTTCTCAATTTTTCACTTTTAATTTTGTTTCTGAGTGTGTTTTTTTTTTTTAATAGAAAATTTCTAAATTTTAAGTAGCCAAATCTATTAACCCGTTTCTTTGTAGTTTCTGCTTTTGGTGTCCAACCTGGGTGGTCTGTCTAATGCCCTTTCCTGTTTCTTCTCTGTGCCAGTCTGTGGTCGTGCTCAGGCTGTTGTGTTCTGTGCTATGGCAGTTTCAGTCATATCCTCTACTCTGGTGCACTGGGTTCTGTGAGCCACAGAGCTATGTTCTCTTCTGCTTTCATATCTCAAAGAGCTTTACACGAAATGTCTCCTAGGTTTTACCCAGTTTCTTCCTTCTGCCTGTGGAGAATGACCCAAGTGATAGACACTCCACAGCTTTCAAAATACCACTACCCTCTGATCTTTGCCCCTCCTCCACCATGGGCTCTCCTTTAGGATGATTGGCATTCCGAAAGTTTCCTTAGCACTCTTGTAAATAGCCTTGGCTACACCATGCCCTCCAGACATGGCCAGATGTGTCCCCATCCCATGTGAACACAGGTTGGGCTCAGGTTGGGCACGTGGGGCCCATTTATATCTATGTGTACAGACGTAAGAGAGGTGAGTCACTGATAAAGTTCTATACCTCAATCCCCCAGTTCTCTAAGCTGTTTGGTTCCCCAGCCACTCAAGGGACTGGCTTGGTATTTCCACAGGTCAGGTACACCTGGAGCGCAAGGGTTCCCTCAAGTTGAGGAACATCAGATTGTGTTATGAATGGCTTTTCTAAAATTCCATTAATTAGAAAAAATATTCTCTGGCCTAAAAGTTGCTAAACCAAGAGACCTCTGTGTTTCCTTAAAAATATCTGTCTCTGAGTAGTTGGTAGTCTGTGTCACAATGTACACAATTCCCTATCACATAAAAATGCAGGTAAAGATGAGCGAAAGAATCAAAACAAAATACATGTGAGGAGTGTTTAACCCCCTAAAAAGCATTGTATAAGCACAGGATTGTCAGTGGTCACCTGCCACAGCAGCAATGTCCTCTTTGTGTGCCAACAGTGTCATCCATGGCCTTCTGTTCAGATATTAAGGGTGTGTCCACAATAGTCAGGGAGCCTGTGAGGGGAGGGTTGATAGGAGAGAGACTCAAGCTGGTGGTTTTCAGCCTTGGTTGCACATTAGGATCTTTTATTTTCTTCTTTTCGCTGATCTATATTTTCAGTGTTTTTTTAATGAATATTTATTGCTCTTGTAATAAGAGAACAGATCCCATCTTAGAATTTATCAGTTTTAGTGGTATAAATAATAATTAGAAATGTACTCTTGCTGATTAGCATTTTCTATCTTAACAGCAGGAGTTTTAGAGAATAATCTACTTGGACATTGAGCTCTAGTAGTTCAGAAAAGTCCAGAGTGTAATGTATTTTCATCAAAATAGCATGATTATTATAATTTATAGCCGTAATATGAACATAGAATTGTATTGAAAATTACAGTTTCTCTTCATGTCCTTAACATCATCTGATGCAAAAAACCAAATGTGTCAATTAAATATGAAAATAATATTAAGAGGATTCTGAAAGAGCAACACAAGGCCGTTTAGATTATAACAGATGCTGCCTTTTCTATAGTCTTTCTGTGTATGTAGCATTGAATTAGCTGGTGTTATTTTTCTATTTTTGTAGGTAAATTATGGAAGCTATGTGGACATCGCATGTGTTAAGAGTTTTGTTGATTTGGACTTCAAAAGGTATAACTTACAGTACAGCAATATTGCCAAAGCCTAATTACAGTAAGATGCCTGTTAGAGTGATCACGTCTCCCAGTGCCTAATTTCTGGGTTGGAGAGAGGGTCTCTGTTCAGGCTGATGTGGAAAAAAAGTTGCAAAACCACTAATTCTCAGGCTCGCCATCATTTCATTTTAATTATATTCAACCTAGATCCCAACCCTTCCTTCAGGGCTTGGTCGGAATAAATTATCTCCTCACCTGGATGCCAGGAGCCACATTTGAGGCCCTCCAGGGACAAGTGGGCAGAGCATTGTGCATCACAACTTTTAGTCCCATTTGCTGGCTCCTTATTATATTCTCCCCCTTTTTTGTCTTTTTATTTCTCTCCACTTTTAAATGTATTCTCTTTTGTTGTATTGACAGGACCTTGTAAGCCCCTTAAATCACTTCTGTAATGGGGCGGGGGGGTGAATAAATCAATACTGGCACCTCTCAAGACTTTCCTAACTGCCATTGCTGGCAGTCACATTTCCCTCACGAGAACGTTGTGAACTCCATGCCTCTCTAACAACCTCTCTCACTTACTGTATTTCACAAGTTAGTTTTTCCTTTCCTGCTAGAATAGATGTGCACATTCCTTGGACACAGCAGTTCTTGGATTCTTTCTACTATTTAGTAAATATTTGTTGTATCAATAAATCAACTAACCTAAAAGCAGTCAACAAGCCATAGACAAATGGAGCAATCAATGATTGAGAATACTGGCTGTGATCTTACTTTCCAAATTTATTTTTACAGATTGTGCTAAGAAGAGGCTGATACGACTCTCCAACTGTATTTACTTAAAGTTGGCTTTAAAGAGAGGTATGATTCTGAAAAATTTAATAGCTCAGGACATTTTTTTCTATGAGTGCTTAGATGACATTGATTTGAACACAGGGTTCAGGTTTTGTGAGTGTTTGAAACTTATACAATTTTGGAGCACTTTTAAAGAAAAAGATTAAAAAATTTTAGTACAACATTAGGTATAAAAGTATAGTTAGAGTCAAGAAAGAATAGCAACATATTACATGTTTGTAAAAAGTCAGTAATTGCCACAAATGTCACAAAACCCATAAAAATAACATATTTATACTATTGACTGCTTGATAGTACTTTTCTAATACTTACGCATATTTTTGACTGCACATTCTTTATTCACCTCTTCCATTAACAACAATTTTATAATTCCATTTTCTGTAGAATGAATTGAAAGGTAATTCAATTTTCCTCTGGCATTATTGAGCAAATATTTTTAAAAAGTTACTAATAGTTTGCAAGAGTTTCTTTCTGCTTTACAACTTATTATTAGTAATGTGTTAGTTTTTAGGATTGTTATCATATTTAGGGAAACCTTTATCAATCTTCTTTCATATCTGCAGTGTAAGATTTCAGAGCATTTCAAATTTTATTGTTCAGTGATAAATTTTATTTTTTTTAACTTATTTTTTTAGTGGTTTCAGAGACAGCAATTATTTATTTATTTATTTATTTATTTATTTATTTATTTTTGGCTGCATTGGGTCTTCGTTGCTGTGCATGGGCTTTCTCTAGTTGTGGCGAGGGGGGCTACTCTTCATTGTGGTGCGCGGGCTTCTCATTGCGATGACTTCTCTTGTTGCGGAGCACAGGCTCTAGGTGCGGGGGCTTCAGTAGTTGCAGCACGCAGGCTCAGTAGTTATGGCACACAGGCTTAGTTGCTCTGTGCCATGTAGGATTTTCCCTGACCAGGGATCGAACCCATGTCCCCTACTTTGGCAGGCAGATTCTTAACCACTGTTCCACCAGGGAAGTCCAGTGATAAATTTTAAATAGCCATGGAATTGACAACTGTCATTAGCCAGTTTGTCATCAGTTTCCTCACTGAAGTTATCTTCATCACCATCAGTATTTTATGTGAAAGCAGGAAGATATTTAAATATTTTTCTAATGTCTTCATATGATTCACTCTTCTTCATTAGCTAGATTATTAAGCACTCCAAGAGCCTATTTAATTACCTCTATTTGAAATTTATCATCTCATCTTAATGAACTAATCTTGGTATGACTTTAAAGTGTTTTTGTTATGATTTTCTTGTTGATAGCAGAATAAGTTTTTTTATTTTATATGGGAGTTATATGACAAAGAATGTTATTGTATATGATAGGTTTGTAATTGTGTACTTTGAAGTATCAAATATTCCTGAAAGGCGAGAACTTCCACTTTGACTTGGTGTCTGTGAAACTGGAATCTTTCCCTTACACTTTTAGATGTCTGATATTCAGAACATCAGATTTCATATGTTTCAAACTGTGTATTATCTCCATCACACTTACACTTTCAGTACCGGGCACCACAGAACATGCTCGTCTAGTGCTACAGCCTTTTGCTCTGAGCCTTCCTCTCATGACACTGGGTGAGGAGGTGCAGGGGACGGTAGCGAAATTCCTGGAATCTGTTCCTCAGCAGAACAGCTAGTGAGATCTTAGCCATATTCAGAGTTGACTGCAAGCCACATAAATATTACATCCCCAATTCGCTACCAAATTTAAGAAGGCTGCATCCCCTTCATTGGCTCCAGGATCATCTGATTAGTTAGAGTGAAGAGGTTTAAAGTGCTATTAACTTAAATTGTTTAACTGGCCATAGTAATCAATACTTGTTCCATCTGGTACCAGTTCCAGAGAGAAAAGTTCATGGCATCACCTGTAAAGTCTCATTTCTTTGTGCCAGACATCCCAAGAACATTAAGATCATCTGAATATGGGGAACAGTTGGTACCAAATCCTTTTATGTAAACAAAAAATCTAGAAACTTTGTCTTCTAACTTAGGACAGAATACTAATTAAGCCCAGACTCCATTCACTTGCCATTTAGTGAAGTTTAGTTCTGTAATATTCCTTGAATCCTTTAATGTTATCTTCCTGCATTTAGGTGAACTGTTGTCTTACTTATTTGAGGATGAAAATTAGGAAATCTCTTTAGGTCTCTAGTCATAAGTAAGGAAACTGAATCTTTTATTTTACTAACTCTTTTGGGATAAAATTAAGTAGTTACTCATTCCTTGGAGAAAATGAGGGTGTGTAATCCTCATCTTTCACACACAGCAGCTTACAAAAATGAAAAAAAGCAACTAACAAGTAATTCTGAAAGAAAACATTAAACATTTCCCAGATTTTAATCACACATGAGATAGATAAGGACGAGAGGTGAGATGTTTTTCAACTTTTCCTAAAACACACACACACACACACACACACATGCACCATACCAGACATACTTTACATTCTCTACTTCTAAAACCAGTGCCATCTGGACCTAGTCCTCCCTCTCCAACTGAGTAGCAGTGGTATATTTTTCCTCAGGCTGGCCTCCGATTTCATCACCTCCCCTGATTTGGTTGCCTTTGTCCTTGATTTGAGTCCCTCTCATCATTTGTGTGTATATAATTGATTCCTCCAGTGGTATTGGCTCGTGTCGTCTCTGCCTTATCTTTGGTTGTGTAGTCTGTTGTGCTGGATCCACTGGACATACACATGCAAAAAAAAAAAAAAAAAGAATCTAGAAACTGACCTTATACCTCACAAAAATTAACTCAGAGTGGACCATACATAGATGTAAATGTGAAACACAAAACTATAAAATTCCTGGAAGATAACATAGGAGAAAATCTAGATAACTTTATGTATGACAATGGCTTTTTAGGTATAAAACCAAAGATATGATCCATGAAAGGAAAAATTAGTAAGCAGGATTTTATTAAAATTAAAAGCTTCTGCTGTGTGAAAGACACTATCAAGAAAATGAGAAGACAAGCCACAGACTTATCTTCACAGGTGAAGAACTGTTACCCTAAATGTACCAAGAAGAAAAAACTGGATTTGAAAAATGGGCAAAAGACCTTAACAGATACTTGACCAAAGAAAATAAATGAATGGCAAGTAAGCATGTGAAAATGTGCTCAACAACATATGTCATTAGGGAACTGCAAATTAAAACAACAATAAGATACTGCAACACTTATCTTAGAATGGCCAAAATCCACAAAACTGACAACACCAAATGCTGGTGAGGATGTCGGAGCAACAAGAACAATCATTCATTGCTGGTGGGAATAAAACTGGTACCGGCACTTTGGAAGACAATTTAGAAGTTTTTAATAAATTTAAAGATACTCTTACCATATAATTCAGCAATCATGCTCCTTAGCATTTACCAAAATGAGTTGAAAACTATGTCCACATAAAAACCTACGTATGAATGTTTTTAGCAGCTTTTTTCATAATTGCGAAAACATGGAAGCAATATGTCCTTCAGTAGGCTAATGGATAAAAATACTGTGATACATCTAGATAACGGAATGGTATTCAGTGCTAAAAAGAAATGAGCTCTCAAGCCATGAAAAGACTGCAGGGATCCTGGATGGCAAAGGCTGTGGGTATCTGTACCTATGGCAAAGGCTGCTGGCTCCTCAGTGGCAAAAGACCCTGGGGTCCTCCTGCTTTCTTTTTCTCCCATGAAGGCAAGTTGTGGTCTGAGGAATTCCTCTGTGGGATGGCATAATGCAGGTAGAATGCTTCCTACAGTTTTCTCTGCAACCATCCTCAGTTATTATGCTCCACTGGGTTGTTGTTCTTAATCATACTCTGGAACTCTCACAGCTATTTTCATTCATGAGTAGTTGTTAATATGTTGTTTCTATGAGGGGATGAAGGTCAGGACCTCCTAGTCTGACATCACCTTCAAGAGAAACCACTCCTATTCAATTTCTTATAGGAGGTACCAGTTAGCAGTAGAAAAAGAAAATGATTTAACACTTTGTTATAAAGCAGAAACTAATTTAAAAAATTAAATAAAATAAAAAAAATGATTTAAAAGGTATATGGATTGTGGAAAGGAAGATACAAAACTGTCATTATTTGCAGCTATTATGATTGTATAGAAAGCTCCCCACCCAAATTATGTGTAAATTACAAATAAATTATTTTAATTGTTAAGAATTAGCAAGTTTGCTTGGTACCAAACCAATTTGCAAAAGTGAATTCTGTGTCTCTGCATAGCAATTTTATTTCCATAAAAAAGTTGGAAAAAAAAACCCTCATGTATATCACTTCCCTCAAGATTCTGATAAATTTTAGCCCATGAGAGATGAGCCCCAATTTGGAAATCTCTTTGCCTTGCCAGTAAAAGTTTTGGTTAAACTTTACTTGCCTTGATTGAAAAAAATAATGGGTATTTTTATTCTTAAAATGTAAAATTATATGTAATACTATATTGAATATACCTTTTGTAATATATATACCTATCCCTCTCTGTTTAGATTTTTGATTACTTCTCCACCCATCAACTACCGCTCGCCCACCTCTACCCTCAACCCTTGAGAAGTACCATACAATAGCCACATTAGAAGCCAGGGAATAATAGTTGGCAGAAAGTTTTGCAAATATTAACTTTCTGATCTAACAAACCCATCTGTATCTCCTTCTCCTATAAACATTCTGTTTGGCAGTACTGCTAAGATCTATTTCTCCTCTTTCATTTTCTAATTAACTTGCAATGTGTTTTCTCTAAATTTACAGTGAGCTTGTAATAAAAGTAATTTGCTTCACCAGGTGGTATTTCTCACATTCCAGATGTTAATATAGGTCTTAAACCATGGTCAGCTTTAAGAGTAACAACAGCACAATAGTACTTATGGTATCTACCAAATGAGTTGCAGAATATAGTTGTTAAAGGATAATTATAGATAGAGTGACCATGGAATTAATTATCTAAATACTTTTGGGAATGAAAGAGAGCACTATTAATAATTATTCTGGGAAACATAAACAGGAACAGTTCTAGGCAAACTGAGATGTGTGGTCATCCTGATTATAGAGGAATCTAGCTCAGTGAGTACCCAGCTGAAAACACATCTGGTCTGGTACAGGTCCTATTTCAACAATTAAAATGTTATAAACAGGGCTTCCCTGGTGGTGCAGTGGTTGAGAGTCTGCCTGCCGATGCAGGGAATACGTGTTTGTGCCCCGGTCCGGGAAGATCCCACATGCCGCAGAGCGGCTGGGCCTGTGAGCCATGGCCGCTGAGCCTGTGCGTCTGGAGCCTGTGCTCCGCAACGGGAGAGGCCACAACAGTGAGAGGCCCATGTACTGAAAAACAAAACAAACAAAAAAAAACCCCATATATTATAAACAGAACTATCTTGGTTTAAGAAATGTGCCCTGTCATAATTGTCATCTTTAACTAGCACTCTTTTTTTTTTCTTAATTTATTTAATTAATTAATATATTTATTTTTGGCTGTGTTGGGTCTTCATTGCTGTGCGTGGGCTTTCTGTAGTTGCGGTGAGTGAGGGTTGCTCTTTGTTGCAGTGCACGGGCTTCTCATCGTCATGGCTCCTCTTGTTGCGGAGCATGGGCTCTAGGCACGCAGGCTTCAGTAGTTGTGGCATGTGGGCTCAGTAGTTGTGGCTTTCAGGCTCTAGAGCTCAGGCTCAGTAGTTGTGGCGCATGGGCTTAGTTGCTCCACAGCACATGGGATCTTCCTGGGCAAGGGCTCAAACCCGTGTCCCTTGCATAGGCAGGGACTGCACCACCAGGGAAGCCCTAACTAGCACTCTTGACATATGTGTTTAATAGGCTTCATTGACACCAACAATTGGGGTGCCTGCTTATTGAGAGGGGGTTTTCCCAGCAATCCATGCAAAATAACAAGTGTCCAACTATTCTATGAGGGAAAGGTGATTTTGTATTTTTTGTCATTTTTTAAAGTTTGATTATCACCTGAAACAGCACAAAATATATAGTAACAGGGGTCCTATTCTATATGGGCTCAGAATGTAGACAGATGGTTTAAATATAAGACAAGAAGAATAAAAAGGTGGAAATTATTTGTACAGGTTTATAAATAATAATAAAATAATGAGAATGAGCCTTTATTGTGTTCCTACTATGTACCAGGCCTTGAGTTCTACTCATATTATAGCACTTAATCTTCTTAACAACCATATTAAGAAGTGATTATTTCTATTATCTGGATGAGGAAACTGTTAAGTAATTCACACAAGATTACGTAAGTGGCAGAATTAAGGGTATAAATTCAGATCTGTCTGACTCTAAAGCCTATCTTCTGTCTATTATGCCAAGGGACTTTCTGGATTTTTTCATTTTATTATTTACATTGCCACTGTACCACTACTGATACAAAGGTCAGTCTCCTTTTGGACATTCATAAGGTGGCTCCTCAATTTCCACTACACAACTACTATTGGAATTATTAAGTTGATTTTGGAAAGCATCTTCCCATGATTTGGGATTGTCTTTGTATCTGTCACCAATGGCTCCTAATAAATCAAGTGAGAGAAAGGGGAGATATTTTTTTAAAAATCAAATGGAACTCTAGAGAAAATTACAATATATGAGATAGAAAATACACTTGGCACGCTTAACAGCAAATTGACACTGCAAAAGAAAAGATTAATGAACTTGAAAACTAGCAATAAATACTATACAAACCAAAGCTCAGAGAAAAAGAAGTCTGAAAATTAAATAAACAGAGCCTCCGTGACCTGTGTGAAAATATCAAGGACTTAAAAAATATGTATAATTTGAGCCCCTTAAAGAAGTGGTGGTTGGAGATTAGGGAGTGAGAAAAAAATATTTGAAGAAATAATAAGGGAAAATTTACCAACTTCGATGAAAATGATAAACCTACAAATCCAAGAAGCTCAAAGAATGCCAAGCAAAATATATAGAAGATCATACCAAGGCACGTCATAATCAATTTGCTGAAAACCAATGATAAAGAGGAAATCTTAAAAGCAGCCAGTGAAAAAGACATGCCCTACATAGAAACAAAGATAAGAGCACAGATGACTTCTCACTAGAGACAATGCAAACCAGAACAATGGAACACCACCTTTAATATGCTGAAAGAATAAAACTGTCAACTGAGAATCTATATCCAGTGAAAATATAACTCAAAAACAAAGTTAAGATTAAAAAGATTTTCAGACCAACAAACCTAGAGAGTTCATAGTTCATTGTCAGCAGATCTGCATTACAATAACTATTTTGAAAAGTTCTTCAGGCTGAATAAAGATGATTCCAGATGGAAACTCAAATCTACACAAAGGAATAGACTGCCAGAAATAGTAAACATGCACGTAAATATATAAAACTGGGAGGAGCTTTAAGATGGCAGAAGAGTAAGATGCAGATATCACCTTCCTCCCCATAAATACATCAGATATACATCTACATGTGGAACGACTCCCACAGAACACCTACTGAACGCTGGCAGAAGACCTCAGACCTCCCAAAAGGCAAGAAATACCCCACGTACCTGGGTAGGACAAAAAAAAAAAACAGAGACAAAAGAATAGGAACAGGACCTGCAACAGTGGGAGGCTGCTATGAAGGAGGAAAGGTTTCCACACACTAGGAAGCACCTTCGCGGGCGGAGACTGCAGGTGGCTGAGGGAGGAAGCTTTGGAGCCATAGAGGAGAGCGCAGCAACATGGATGCGGAGGGCAAAGCGGAGAGATTCCCGCACAGAGGAACGGTGCGGACCAGCCCTCACCAGCCCGAGAGGCATGTCTGCTCACCCGCCGGAACGGGTGGGGCCTGGGAGCTGAGGCTCGGGCTTCGGTCAGATCCCAGGGAGAGGACTGAGGTTGGGTGCATGAACACGCCTGAAGGGGGTTAGTGCTCCACGGGAGCCAGGAGGGAGTCCAGGAAAAAGTCTGGAGCTGCCAAAGAGACGAGACTTTTTCTTGCCTCTTTGTTTCCTGGTGCACGAGGAGAGGGGATTAAGAGCACTGCCTAAAGGAGCTCCAGAGATGGGCGCGAGCTGCGGCTATCAGCACGGACCCAAGAGACGGGCATGAGACGCTAAGGCTGCTGCTGTAGCCACCAACTTCACGGTCCCCTGATCCAGGGACATCTTCCCCGGGAGAACACACGGTGTGCCTCAGGCTGGTGCAACGTCATGCTGGCCTCTGCCGCCGCAGGCTCACCCCGCCTCCGTACCCCTCCCTCCCCCCAGCCTGAGTGAGCCAGAGCCCCTGAATCAGCTGCTTCTTTAACCCCATCCTGTCTGAGCGAAGAAGCGACGCCCTCAGGCGACCTACATGCAGAGGTTGGTCCAAATCCAAACATGAACCCCGGGAGCTGTGCAAACAAGATAAAGGGAAATTTCTCCCTGCAGCCTCAGGAGCAGCAGATTAAATCTCCACAATCAACTTGATGCATCTGTGGAATACCTGAATAGACAACGAATCATCCCAAAATGAGGAGGTGGACTTTGGGAGCGATGATATATATATATATATTTTTTTTTCCCTGTTTCTCTTTTTGTGAGTGTATATGTGTATGCTTCTGTGTGTAATTTTATCTGTATAGCTTTGCTTTTACCATTTGCCCTAGGGTTCTGTCTGTTTGGTTTTTACTTAAAAAAACCTTTTTCTTAATAATTACTTTTTATTTTAATAACTTTTATTTTATTTTACTTTATTTTATTTTATCTTCATCTTCTTTCTTTCTTTCTTTTCTCCCTTTTATTCTGAGCCATGTGGAGGACAGGCTCTTGGTGCTCCAGCCAGGCATCAGGACTGTGCCGCTGAGGTGGGAGAGCCAAGTTCAGGACACTGGTCCACAAGAGACCTCCCAGCTCCATGTAATTTCAAACGGCAAAAATCTCCCAGATATCTCCATCTCAATCTTCCAAGAAGAAGATACAACAATTTATGCTCCCAACATAGGAGCACCTCAATACATAAGGCAAATACTAACAGCCATAAAAGGGGAAATCAACAGTAACACAATCACAGTAGGGGACTTTACCACCCTACTTTCACCAATGGACAGATCATCCAAAATGAAAATAAATAAGGAAACACAAGCTTTAAATGATACATTAAACAAAATGGACTTACTTGATATTTATAGGACATTCCAACCAAAAACAACAGAATACACATTGTTCTCAAGTGCCCATGGAACATTCTTCAGGATAGATAATATCTTGGGTCACAAATCAAGCCTTGGTAAATTTACGCAAATTGAAATCGTACCAAGTATCTTTTCCGACCACAACACTATCAATTACAGGAAAAAAAAATGTAAGAAATACAAACACATGTAGGCTAAACAACACAATACATAATATCCAAGAGATCACTGAAGAAATCAAAGAGGAAATCAAAAAATACCTAGACACAAATGACAATGAAAATATAACAACCCAAAACCTATGGGATGCAGCAAAAGCACTTCTAAGAAGGAAGTTTTTAGCAATACAATCCTACCTTAAGAAACAAGAAATATCTCAAATAAACATCCTAACCTTACACCTAAAGCAATTAGATAAAGAAGAACAAAAAAACCCCAAAGTTAGCAGAAAGAAAGAAATCATAATGATCAGATCAGAAATAATTGAAAAAGAAATGAAGGAAATGAGAGCAAAGATCAATAAAACTAAAAGCTGTTTCTCTTAGAAGATAAACAAAATTGATAAACCATTAGCCAGTCTTATCAAGAAAAAACGGGAGAACACTCAATAGAATTAGAAATGAAAAAGGAGAAGGAACTGCTGACACTGCAGAAATACAAAGGATCATGAGAAATTACTACAAGCAACTATATGGCAATAAAATGGACAACCTGGAAGAAATGGACACATTCTTAGAAATGCACAACCTTCCGAGACGGAACCAAGAAAAATAGAAATTATGAACAGACCAATCACAAGCACTGAAATTGAAACTGTGATTAAAAATCTTCCAACAAACAAAAGCCCAGGACCAGATGGCTTCACAGACGAATTCTATAAAACATTTAGAGAAGAGCTAACACCTATCGTTCTCAAACTCTTCCAAAATACAGCAGAGGGAGGAACACTCCCAGACTCATTCTACAAGACCACCATCACTCTGATACCAAAACCAGACAAAGATGTCACAAAGAAAGAAAACTACAGGCCAATATCACTGATGAACATAGATGCAAAAATCCTGAACAAAATACTAGCAAGCAGAATCCAACAGCACATTAAAAGGATCATACACTATGATCAAGTGGGGTGTATCCCAGGAATGCAAGGATTCTCCAATGTATGCAAATCAATCAGCGTGATACACCATATTAACAAACTGAACAAACATATGATCATCTCAATAGATGCAGAGAAAGCTTTCGACAAAATTCAACACCAATTTATGATAAAAACCCTCCAGAAAGTAGGCATAGAGGAAACTTTCTTTAACTTAATAAAGGCCATATATGACAAACCCACAGCCAACATCATCCTCAATGGTGAAAAACTGAAACCATTTCTGCTAAGATCAGGAAAAAGACAAGGCTGCCCACTCTCACCACTATTATTCAACACAGTTTTGGAAGTTTTAGCCACAGCAATCAGAGAAGAAAAAGAAACAAAAGGAATCGAAATTGGAAAAGAAGAAGTAAAGCTGTCACTGTTTGCAGATGACATGACACTATACATAGAGAATCCTAAAGATGTTTCCAGAAAACTACTAGAGCTAATCAATGAATTTGGTAAAGTAGCAGGATACAAAATTAATGCACAGAAATCTCTTGCATTCCTGTACACTAATGATGAAAAATCTGAAAGTGAAATTAAGAAAACACTCCCATTTACCATTGCAACAAAAAGGATAAAATATCTAGGAATAAACCTACCTAAGGAGACAAAAGACCTGTATGCAGAAAATTATAAGACACTGATGAAAGAAATTATAGATGATACAAATAGATCGAGATATATAACATGTTGTTGAATTGGAAGAATAAACATTATGAAAATGACTCTACTACCCAAAGCAATGTACAGATTCAATGCAATTACTATCAAACTACCACTGGCATTTCTTACAGAACTAGAACAAAAAATGTCACAATTTGTATGGAAACACAAAAGACCCCAAATAGCCAAAGCAATCTTGAGAAGGAAAAACGGAGCTGGAGGAATCAGGCTCCCTGACTTCAGACTATACTACAAAGCTACAGTAATCAAGACAGTATGGTACTGGCACAGAAACATAAATATAGATCAATAGAACAGGATAGAAAGCCCAGAGATAAACCCATGCACATATTGTCACCTTATCTTTGATAAGAGAGGCAAGAATATACAACTGAGAAAAGACAGCCTCTTCAGTAAGTGGTGCTGGGTAAACTGGACAGCTGCATGTAAAAGAATGAAATTAGAACACTCCCTAACTCCATACATAAAAATAGACACAAAACAAATTGAAGACCTAAATGTAAGGCCAGACAGCATCAAACTGTTAGAGGAAAACATAGGCAGAACACTCTACGACATAAATCACAGCAAAATCCTTTTTGACCCATGTTCTAGAGAAATGGAAATAAAAACAAAAATGAACAAATGGGACCTAATGAAACTTAAAAGCTTTTGCACAGCAAAGGAAACCATAAACAAGATGAAAAGACAACCCTCAGAATGGGAGAAAATATTTGCAAATGAAGGAACTGAAAAAGGATTAATCTCCAAAACATACAAGCAACTCATTCAGCTGAATATCAAAAAACAAACAACCCAATCCAGAAATGGGCAGAAGACCTAAATAGACATTTCTACAAAGAAGATATACAGATTGCCAACAAACACATGAACGAATGCTCAACATCATTAATCATTAGAGAAATGCAAATCAAAACTACAATGAGATATCATCTCACACCAGTCAGAATGGCCATCATCAAAAAATCTACAAGCAGGGCTTCCCTGGTGGCACAGTGGTTGAGAGTCTGCCTGCTGATGCAGGGGACACGGGTTCGTGCCCCGATCAGGGAAGATCCCACATGTCGTGGAGCGGCTGGGCGTGTGAGCCGTGGCTGCTGAGCCTGTGCGTCTGGAGCCTATGCTCCGCAACGGGAGAGGCCACAACAGTGAGAGGCACGTGTACCGCAAAAAAAAAAAAAAAAAAGAAAGAAAGAAATCTACAAACAAATGCTGGAGAGGGTGTGGAGAAAAGGGAACCCTCTTGCACTGTTGGTGGGAATGTAAATTGAAACAACCACTATGGAGAATAGTATGAAGGTTCCTTAAAAAACTACAAATAGAGCTACCATACGACCCAGCAATCCCACTACTGGGCATATACCTTAAGAAAACTATAATTCAAAAAGAGTCATGTACCAAAATGTTCACTGCAGCTCTATTTACAATAGCCAGGACATGGAAGCCACCTAAGTGTCCATTGACAGATGAATGGATAAAGAAGATGTGGCACATATATACAATGGAATATTATTCAGCCATAAAAAGGAATGAAACTGAGTTATTTGGAGTGAGGTGGTTGAACCTAGAGACTGTCATACAGAGTGAAATAAGGTGAAATAAATAATAAATAAGTGAAATAAAAGAAAAACAAATACCATATGCTAACATATATATATGAAATCTAAAAAAGAAAAAAAATGGTCAGAAGAACCTAGGGGCAAGATGGGAATAAAGATGCAGACATAGTAGAGAATGGACTTGAGGATACAGGGAAGGGGAAGGGTAATCCTGGACGAAGTGAGAGAGTGGCATGGACATATATACACTACCAAACGTAAAATAGATAGCTAGTGGGAAGCAGCTGCATAGCACAGGGAGATCAGCTTGGTGCTTTGTGACTACCTAGAGGGGTGGGATAGGGAGGGTGGGAGTGAGGGAGATGCAAGAGGGATGAGATATGAGGACATATGTATATGTATAACTGATTCACTTTGTTATAAAGCAGAAACAACACCATTGTAAAGCAATTATACTCCAATAAAGATGTTAAATATATATATATATTTATATATAAAACTGTTTCCTCATATTTTTCATGTAAAAGAGAATTTGATGTTTGTGGCAAAAATAACATACTTTGGTATTTATTACATATGAAGAAATAAAGAATACTGTAATGCCACAGATAGAAGGTGAATTGAAAGTATACTGTTGAAAGCTTCTTACATTATACACAAAGTGATATAATATTTGAAGGTAGAGTGTGATGTGTTTAAGATATGTCTTATAACCCCCAAAGCAAGCACTAAGAAAAAGAAAAAAAACAAAAGAAGTATAAAAGGCAATATGGGACATGGAATACTACACAGTACTCAACTAATCCAAATGGCAGGAAAAGAAAAATTAAAGAATCAAATAAAATATGGGAAAAAATAGCAAGGTTGTAGACTTACACCCAACCATATTGATGATTCTATTCAGTGTGATTGTTTTCATGCTGGATAAAAAAGCAAGATCTAACTAAATGCAAGATACAAAATTTTAATGTAAAGACACAGGTTAAGAGGAAAAAGAGGAAAAAGATATACCATGCAAACAATCATGTGTAAGCTGGAGTGACTATATTAATGTTAGACGAAGTAGACTTTAAAACAGAGTATGTTATCAGAGGTAAAGAGGTGCATTTAATAATAATAAGAGGACAATACAGTAAGAAGACATAACAATCTTAAATGTGTATTCATCTAATACCAGAACTTCAAAACCCATGAAGCAAAAACTGAAAGAGCTAAAAAGAAAAGTAGACAAATCTACAGTCACATTTAGAGAGTTCAACAATCCTCTGTCAACAATTGGCTGAGAGAATCAACAGAATTAATAAGGATATAGATGGCATGAACAACCTCATAAACCTAATTAACATCTATAGAATACCACATCTAACAATTACAGAATATACATTATTTTTAAGTCCCCATAGAATATTCACTGATATTGACCATATGCTTGGCCATAAAAGAAGTCTTCAGAATGTGTTCTCTGATGACAACAGAATTAAGTTAGAAATCAACATGAAAAAATAATTAGAAATCCTATATATTTAGATATTAAACAACATACTTCTAAATAAACCATGAATCAAAGAAGAAATCACAAGAGAACTTAGAAGAATATATGTTGAATTGAACAATAAGGAGAATATGACATGTCAGAATATGTGGGATGAATCAAATGCAGTGCTTAGAAAATTACAGCTTTAATTATTTATATTGCTCATGGAGAGATGTCTGAAATCAATGATCTAAGCTTGAATTTTAAATAACTAGAAAAAGAAGAATGAACTAAACCAAAGGGAGAAAAAGAAAGAAAATAATGTAGAAATCAATGAAATATAATTACAGAAGACAATAAACAAATGAAAACAAAGTTGTTCTTTTTGAAAAGATCAATAAAATGAATAAATGGCTAATCAAGAAAAAAAGAGAGAAGACACAAACTGTAAATATCAGGAATGGAAGAGAGGACGTGACTACAGATCTTACAGACACTAAAGGGATAATAAGGGAATATGATGAGCAACTTATTTCAATAAATGTACAACTTAAATGCATGGATAAATTCATTGAAATGATAAATTACAAAAACTGACACAAGAAAAATTGGAAAATCCAGATAGCCCAATATCTTAAAAACAAACAAACAACTGAACTCATAGTTTAAAAACTTCTCAAAAGATTTGTACTCAAAACTGTAAGACACTGATGAAAAAATTTTAAGATGACACAAATAGATATAACATGCTGATGGATTGGAAAAATTAATGTTATTAAAATAACCATTCTACCCATGGTAATCTACAGATTCAGTGCAATCCCTATCAGAATACCAATGGCATTTTTCACAGAACTAGAACAAAGAATTCTAAAATTTGTATGGAAACACAAAAGACCCCAAATAGCCAGAACAGTCTTGAGAAAGAACAAAGCTGGAGGTATCACACTCCCTGATTTTCAAACTATACTACAGATCTACAGTAATCAAAACAGTATGGTACTGGCACAAAAATAGACACATAGATATTAAATGGAACAGAACAGAGAGCTGAGACATGAACCCACACTTACATGGTCAATTAATCTACAGCAAAGGAGATGAGTATACAGTGGAGGAAAGACAGCCTCTACAATAAATGGTGTTGGGAAAATTGGACAGCTACATGCAAAAGAATCAAACTGGACTACTTTCTCAAACCATATACAAAAATAAAATTAAAATGGATTGAAGACTTAAATGTAAATCCTGAAGCCATAAAATTCCTGGAAGAAAACAGAGGCAGTACTCTCTTTGATACGGGTCTTAGAAATATTTTTTTGGATATGTCTCCTCAGGCAAGAGCAACAAAAGCAAAAATAAACAAATGGGGCTTTTGCAAACGAAAAGGCTTTTGCACAGCAAAGGAAACCATCAACAAAACAAAAAGGCCACCTACTGAATGGGAGAATATATTTGCAAACGATATGTCTGATAAGGAGTTAATATCCAAAATATACAAATAATTCATACAACTCAATATCAAAAAAATACCAAACAACCTGAATGAGAAATGGACAGAGCACTTGAATAGACATTTTTCCAAAGAAGACATACTGTTTGCCAACAGACAAATGAAAAGATGGCCAACATCAGTAATTATCAGGGAAATGCAAATCAAAACCAAAATGAGATATCACCTCATGCATGTCAGAATGGCTATTATCAAAAAGACAACAAATAAATGTTGGCAAGGATGTGAAGAAAACGGAACCCTCAAGCAGTGTTGGTGGGAATGTAAATTGGTGTAGCCATTATTGAAGTCCTTCAAAAAATTAAAAATAGAAGTACCATATGAATATTTTTCCAAAGAAAGCAAAAACATTAACTCAAAAAGATATATGCACTCCTATGTTCATTGCAGCCTTATTTACAATAGTCAAGATATGGAAGCAGTCGAAGTGCCCATTGATAGAGGAATGAATAAAGAAGATGTGGTGTGTGTATGTTTGTTGTGTGTATATACAATGGAATATTACTCAGCCATAAAAAAGAATGAAATATTTCCACTTGCGACAACATGGACAGACCTAGAGGGTATTATGCTAAGTGAAATAAGTCAGACAGAGAACAACAAATACCATATGATTTCATTTATATGTGGAATCTAAAAAAACAAAACAGATGAGCAAAAACAAAACAAATAAACAAACATAAAACAGAAACAGATATAGAGAACAAACAAGTGGTTGCCAGAGGGGAGGGAAGTAGGGGGTTGAATGAAATAGGTGAGGGAAATCAAGAGGTACAAACTTGCAGTTACAAAATAAATGAGTCACTGGGTGAAATGTACATTGTAGTGAATATAGTCAATAAAAATCTAATATTTTTGTATGGTGCTGAAGGTGGTCAAAAAGTACAAACTTCCAGTTACAAGGTAAATAAGTAATAGGTATGTGATGTACAACATGATTAATATAATTAACACTCCTGTTATATGAAAGTTGTTAAGAGAATTAATCCTAAGAGTTCTCAGTACAAGGAAAAATATTTTTTTCGTTTTCTTTTATTTTGTATCTATATGAGATGATGGATGTTCACTAAACTTATTGTGGTATTAATTTCATGATGGAGTCAAACCATTAGGCTGTACACTTTAAACTTTACAGAGCTGTGTGTCAGTTATATCTCAAAAAAGCTGGAGGAAAAAAGAAAAACCTTCTCAGATGGTGAATTCACTGGTGAATTCTATCAAACATTTAATGAAGAAACAATATCAATCTTACACAAACTCTTGAAGAACACAGAGGTGGAGGGAGTCATTCCCAGTTTTTTTTTTTTTTGAAGCCAGCATTATCCTTATACCAAACTGGACAAAAACATGAATTAGGGAAACAAAAGAACAGAAAAAGAAAAAAAATCACTAGAGACCAATATCCCTCACGAATATAGATGCAAAATCTTGACCAAGACATCACCAAATAAAATCCAGCAATATATATATAATGGAAAATACACATAAGCAAGTGGGCTTATGCAAAATATAAGGGTGGTTTAACATTTTAAAATCAATCAAGGAAATTCCCTATATTAATAGATACAGGAGAAAAACAATATGATTATCTCAATGGATGCAGCAGTAGTATTTGATAAAATTCAATATCTATTATTGGTTTAAAAATCTCAGCAAACTAGGAATAGAAAGGAATTTCCTCAACATGGTAAAAAGCATTTATGTGCTAACATTATATTTAGTGGTAAAAGACTGAACTCTTCTTTTTTAAGACTGGAAATTAGGTGAAAATGTGTCTGCTGTCACCATTTCTATTTGACATCTTACTAGAGGTCCTATCCAGTGCAGTAAGGCAAAAAAAAAAAAAAAAAAAAGCAGGTGGTGGTGATGGGCACAGAAACTGGAAAGGAATAAATAAAACTGTCTACATTCACAGACAATATAATCTTCAAAAACTACCAGAATTCATGAATTTAGCAGTTACAGATTCAAGAATATAAATATAAAGTATCAATAATATTTCTATACGTTATCAACAAACACTTGGAAAATGAAATTAAAACATCTACAAACAATAAGTGCTAGAGAGGGTCTGGAGAAAAGGGAACCCTCTTGCACTGTTGGTGGGAATGTAAATTGATACAGCCACTATGGAGAACAGTATGGAGATTCCTTAAAAAACTAAAAATAGGACTGCCATGTGACCCAGCAGTTCCGCTACTGGGCACATACCCTGAGAAAACCATAATTCAAAAAGACACATGCATCCCAGTGTTCATTGCAGCACTATTTACAATAGCCAGGTGATGGAAGCAACCTAAATGCCCATCAACAGATGAATGGATAAAGAAGATGTGGTACATATATACAATGGAGTATTACTCAGCCATAGAAAGGAATGAAATTGGGTCATTTGTAGAGACTTGGTTGGACCTAGAGTCTGTCATACAGAGTGAAGTAAGTCAGAAAGAGAAAAACAAACATTGTGTATTAATGCATGTATGTGGAATCCAGAAAAATAGTATAGATGAACCTATTGCAGGGCAGGAATAGAGACACAGACATAGAGAATGGACGTGTGGACGTGGGAGCAGGAGGAAGGGGGTGGGATGAATTGGCAGATTTGGACTGACATATATATACTACCATGGTTAAAATAGATAGCCTAGGGAGCTCAGCTCGGTGCTCTGTGGTGACTTAGATGGGTGGGATGGGGGTGGGTGGGAGGGAGGTCCAAGGAGGGAGGGGATATAAGTATACATATAGCTCACTCACTTCCTTGTACAGCAGAAGCTAATACAACATTGTAAAGCAACTATACCCCAATTAATAAAAGAAAAAGAAAAAAAAAAAGAAAATACTCTTCGCTGCTCTCAGAACAGGAGGGAAACAGATAACTAAGTAAAATGCAATGTGACAGGTGTTGGCAGTGGTGGGCCCAGAGTGCCAGGAGCAAACAGGAGAGGCCTCCCAACTCGGCCACACTCGGAGGTGTGTCTGGGGTCCATGGAAGGGGAGGGGGTGAACTCGGGTTGAACTGAGTTATTGTTTTCATTCGTGCAACCTGTTGAATAGCATCTGTGCACAAGGAGCAAAATCAGTGCTGACCTCGAGGACTTAGTGCCGTAAAGGCTGTACAGGGGCAAAAACACAGACAAGGAGAATGTGCATTTTGTGTGAATTAGGGATAGCTTCCAAAGCCAAAGAATGTCATTTACATAATTACTCTTAAATCCTGTGTATGAGTTTTTGTTGGTTTTTGCTAAAATACTCATGTGTCAGCTCTCATTTAGGAAATGATTCCAGAATTAATCTTTGTTTCCTTTGTTAATTTTTCCTGGCTCTGCCACTTGCTTGCTGTGTGACCTCAGGCTCTGAACCTCGGTTCTTAGCGTATGTAAAAAAGAGTGAAAAACACCACCGCAGCCCGTTGTGGCGCTTGCTGAGTAGGCTGGGAGAAAATATAGCAAGCTTTTAGTATGATGCTTGCCACACAGTAGGGCTCAAATGATACTACTTTGCTTCTTTCCCTTTCACATATTTTAAAACATAGTCATTAAACTTTATCAGAAACAGAGTACTTAAACCTTACAGGACAAGCGATTGTGGTGACATATCCTTATTCAGTGTTAAGATTACATTTCTGTGAAACCATGTATTCAGCTGAATCTCCCTTACATAAATACAATTTCTTACATTAGCAGCAAATTAAACTTCAACAATTATACTTGCTACTGTGGTTACCTCTGAGTCCCTCTAAAACTCCTCTGTATTTTATTGCTGTGTAAATATTTAGAAGACTTTAAAAGGCTAATTTCAGATTTGGGCCTTCTCGGTTCAACAGTTTGTATTTCAAGAGCTTTCATCCAGTTTGTGTTCTCTTATGTGAAACCTAGCGCAGTTCTCACATTGATATTATTTACATTTTTTTTGTAATGTGCCACAGGTTTATAAACCTTTCCATTTAAATTTTTGATGTGATTAGCTGCTTTTAATTACATCTGAAAACCCCTTGCCAAATAATGATTAAAACACACAGAAATGGTATGGTTGAGACATAAGCAAAGCAAAACAGATCTATGTGAAAACTGCTTCAAGCAGCGTAGCAACAGCAAATCCATTTAATTTGTGCATATGTGGAGGATTTCATTCAAATTGAAATAGAACAAAAGATAAATAAGGTGAGGAAGGTAGATAAGAGAACTTTGAAGTGTAAACATTGAAATACTGTTTTGTTTTTTAAAGTCAGAGCATAATTGATTCTTCTGGGAAATTTTTGGAGTAAAAAACAAAATTCGTACATAATTATGGTTCACAGCAAATTGCATTTACTGCCTATTGAGCAAACTCAATTGGATTACTAAACCACAGTATTTCCCACCCCTGTGTCAGTTAGAGAGCAACTCTCTCCTCACTAGTTCTCTAAGGCCCCCAAAGCTTAAGCACACTTAGGGTCTTCTGTGTATTGGGTTTTTCAGGCAGCCACTCCCCTCCTCTTTTTCAGTGGATCGCCACAGCTTTCAGTATTGAATTGAAGTTCACATTTTTGGTAGATCCCAGTTCCTTCACAGCATTCCCTGGTTTCCTTCTGGCATCCCCTACCCACCACACTCACTCTTTCCTCTGTCCACACAGGACTCGCTTCCCAGATGTTGGGTTCCATGTCTTCTGTACTCACTCACCTATTCATCCTTACGGTCATTCAGTCATTCATCCCACAAATATTAATGGTCACCATGCTTAATGGTGAGGGTCCAATAAGAAGCCAGATGGAAACACTGTCCTTGTCTTCATGGGGTTACAGTCAAGTGAAGGAAATAGACTAACTGAAGAATCCTACAGGCAACTATTAAACGACTGCTCTGATGGATGATGCAGAGGTGAACGATATGGGTGATGCAACCCCTGTGAAATGCCGGTACTTGATCTGGTCAGAAAGTCAGGAATGTTTCTCTGAGGAAGTAACTGTGGCCCTGACACAGAAAGAAAAGCAGAAGTTACCTGGGTGAAGGCAGAGCACTGGAGGAGGAGCAAGGTATAGTAGGAGCTGTGGGTTAGAAGAAGGAGAAGTTGGATGTGGCTGGAGCACAGAGAAGGAGGAAACACAGTGAGGCTGCACTCATCAGAGGGAGACAGACACTCCTCTCACTTCACCTTCATCTCTTGGGCTCAGCTCAAGCGTCCCCTTCTCTGGGAAGCCTTTGGCGGCCCTGCCCTCTCCAAAGAGTGAAGTGCCTTCCCTCTGGAGCTGTAGCATGCTGATCTTTGCATTCTTAGCTCCTTTCACAGGCTCCGACACAAAGTAGGCATCTGCTGTGGAGGAGTGAGTATAGGTGGAAAGGCAGGGCTGAGCGTGATTGGGAGGCTTTGCTCGCTGAGTGTGGAGAGAGGCAACTTGGCCGTATGAGTCCAATTTTCAGAGGCTTCCCCAGCGGGTGGCCCCAATTCTTCCAACATCAGTTCAGGGGCCCCTTCCCTCAAAAAGACCCCTCCCTTTTAATTCAAACCAAATCCCAGCTTGATGTAATTTCAGATGGTAAGGAAACACTGGATATGATGTGGAAGCATGTGGTTTGTACAGAAGAGCTCAACCGTGACTTACTCCATACTCCGGGTGCCACCCCGATTCTCATCAGCTTTCCCAGCTTGGTGTTCCAAAGATGGGGCTTATTAAAGGAATTCTGGAGGGAGAGGTTGTTCCCTCTTGGGAGTGTTCCAGTGAGCAACAGGGAAACCTGGATGGGGAATCACAGCCGTTAATTGTGGCATAGATGGAACAAATTCCCTCTCATCACTGAAAGGTATTATATTTCACGTTGAGGGAAAGGAGAGATTTGCCTACAAATTAGGCTGGAAACTGTAGAGAAGAAATTGTTTGCTGGCCAGATTGGTATGCCTGGACTGTAATGAAATATGACAGAAGGAGAAGGGGGTAGGTGCTCAAATAAAAAAGTGTTTTGTTTTTTTTTTAGTATTTCCTTTACTGTCCTTTCGAAGAATTGAGTCCATCTTATTGCTGGTGTTCCTTGGCACTCACCAAATGGTCCTCATCTGGATGATTTTTAACCCCTTTGCTCAGCAGCTGCTCCAAGAAGCAGAAACAACCCTGAGAAATGTTCACTATTCACAGTTCTGCTGAGTCCATGGAGAAGAGAATGAAAGCTACTTTCCATTTTTGGACATTATTTTCTCTTTGTAAATGAGTGATGAAGTTCGACAGATACCAAACCCAAAGCCTCTGGTGCTTCACCCACCGACTCAGAGCTTCCTCCCAGCAAGCTTTCCCTCCCTTGCACCCTGCATCCTCTCCATCCTTCATACCAACCTTCCTCCCCAGAGAGATAGCTCCCCACCCTTGGGTGCCCCCATGGCTTGCTTGTTCATTTGTTCTGGCTTGACGTGCCTCTCTGCCCTATCCTCCTTCTGGATCTGCCTGTGCCTGTGTTTTCCTGTCTCAGAATGACCCGCTTGGGCTTAGGCGTTGGGCTTCAGAACTACCACTGCCCATCCCTGATGCCAGGCCATAGCACTGTCTCCCCTATCCCTCCTGGACCAGGACAATAAAAAAAATAATTATTATTTAGGGTCCTTTGTGCATTGGCTTTAACATATATACTCTTCTACACTCCAGTGTTCTTGATTGGAAAAAAAAAAAAAAAAAAACACCCCACAGTGGAAAGACAGATGTCAGTAAAAGCATTGAACTGATTTGTGGTTTCTTTTGGGGTGAATTTGAATGAGGGAGATGCCTGGAGGCTGTTGAGGCAATGTTTTCATTTTAGCATTAAGGAAGAATTTCTTTGGTTTGCTATAAGGGATCATTGAAACCTTTCAATTGGAGAATGTCAGTGGACAGCCTAACCCCTTCTAAAGCACTTATGTGACCCAATTAGATGGCTCAAAGTTGGATTAAGCAAACCAAACAAGGCCTGTGAATTAAGATATTTTGCATAGGGGAAGCCACTTGCCCTAATACTTAATCCCTGAAAAACCACTTGCATGCTGCTTACTGAAGCTTTGTCCTTAAACGAAATTCCTTTCTCTTCACCTGTTACTGCTGACTTGATTGAACTGTTTTTTTTCCCATAATGCAAAGTGCAAATGTAGTCACTGATTTTACTAGAAAACAGCTTTATGTAGTTTTATCTTGTTTTTAAAAAGACTTAAAGAAAAGACTTGGGAAAAAAACTTTTAAAAAGTCACTCAATTGCCTTTTTTTTTTTCTGGGAAAAGTGACAGATATATTTTGGGGGGATGCATTTTGGAAATGTTTCTCAGGAAAAATTATATTACTCAGCTGACAGATTTTGAAAGCTGGGAACTCATGAACAATCTGAACAATTGTTTTGCCTTGTGAAGTTGGTGAAATTAACTTTTTTATAATCAGGTTTGAAAAATATTGTGATAAGGATAAGAGAGGAGCTCTTTACCAGGTAAATACCAAAATAGAGGTATCGTGTTACTTTTATGGGTTTTCCCAAGATCTTTGGAGCCGCTTCCTCATGAAGTAATAAAGGAAGACTTGTATGTACTTTACAAGTTTAACTGCAGTGTTGTTCTGAGGAAAAATGATTTCTTTTCCTCTAGTAAAAACTGTGTTCATATAATTATCTTGGGAAATGTGGTTTTGAGGTCAATAAAAGGGAGACTTCTTGCTGGTAGACTTCCTTTTCTCCATGTGAGTGGGAGTTTGTCACTTGGGCATCAGAGCTGTTTTCCTACCCAGCCTCTCCACCTTCTGCCAACCTCATCTCTCAGAGTCCTTCCTGAACTTGGGAAAACAGCTGCTTTCCCTGGTGCCACGGCCCTTCTCTTCATGGTTCAGAGTTGAGTCCAAAGGACTGTTTTGGGAATCGACAGCAGACAGGCACTGCACAGCCTTCTCCTGGTCCCAGGTGTCGGCCACCCCACCTCAGAAGTTGCACAAACGCCTCCTTCACCAAGCCCCATGCCCCTCCTGGAGGCTTGTGGACTAAAGCCTGCAGGCTCCCTGCTTTCCCAGTCCCTGCCTTGTCCAGAAGTGCCTGAGCTTCAGTCGGGAGGTGGGTGCATGCAGGGCTCAGTTTTGACTAAAGTGCTCTGCTAAAAAGGAGGACAAGACCCAGCAGAGCCTATAGACTTTTGTCATGTAATGTGTGGGGTAGGGGAGGCACTGGGTGACCTTAGAGTGGGAGGCCTTGCATGGACTCTGTCATGGGGCAGCCTGGCATCTGGGTTACAGTGAGCGGTCATGCTGTTTACCTCTCTGAGCTTCATTTTCTTTATCTGTGAAGCAGAGATAATAATACCTGCTCACATGGCTGTTGTGAGGATTAAATTGAATCATACATATAAAATACTTTGCATACTTCCTGACACATTAGGAATCACAAAAGAGCATTTCCAGACTTTCCCACTGACCCCTGTCAGATGCCCCCACTGTCGGCAGTAGCATATATTGGTGCCATTACCCAGGAGTGTGTTTCTGTCCAGCCCCAGGTTGTGTCAAGTAGAACAAATTCAGTGCATGTTTGTAGGAAACAGCTGAAAGAAACCCTACAAGGCACGATTTAAGAGACACTGATGATAATGCATAAGCTCATGGTATCTCACAGGATAGGTTGTAAATAAAAGCCGAGGCAGGGCTTCCCTGGTGGCGCAGTGGTTGAGAGTCCGCCTGCCGATGCAGGGGACACAGGTTCGTGCCCCAGTCCGGGAAGATCCCACGTGCCGCGGAGCGGCTGGGCCCGTGAGCCATGGCCGCTGGGCCTGCGCGTCCGGAGCCTGTGCTCCGCAACGGGAGAGGCCACAACAGTGAGAGGCCCGCGTACCGCAAAAAAAAAAAAAAAAAAAAAGCTGAGGCAGGTCCTGGTCAGAATTGGAAACCTGTCAGGTGAAAGGAGGATGATCTGGCTCCATGGTTTGTATAAATGATGACCAAGAAAATGTTCTACAGCTATAGGTTCAGTCCTGATTGTCGGGTTGGACATGGCACAGTGGACTCCTCCCTCCCTCACTGGTCACATCAGAAACAGAGGCACAGGCGTGTGCAATCTCTGCTCTTTTCTACTGACGGGTTTAGGGGGCAGAGCTGACTCTGGGGAAAAGTGTATAGTGAGTGACATTCTCCTTTGGTGTCCTTGGCCTTATTGTTGCTGCCTCCCCACTTTTAGTGACTATTCTAAGGCATCAGATAGCCAGCATCCTTCTCTCTCCCTCCATTAAATCCTGTGCTCAGAATTAGATGCTGCAATATATGTGAGGGATGTTGTACTGGCTTGTGGTGGCTGTGGCTTTGCAATTCCCTGCTTGCCTCTACTCCCACTCCATCCCCCTCTGGTCACAGACCCGGTGTCTGGATGCCAGGGGTGGGCAGAGGACCCATCTGGACTCTCAGAGCACCTTACCCCTCGGCCAGTATCTCCAGGTGATCGTTGATGTATGGGCCCCAAAGTCAAGCTAAGCCAATCAGAGCTCTTCCCCAAGATGCTTGACACTGGGGAAGGTCCTGCTGTCTTCCATTTGTGAAGTTAGGAACA
The DNA here is from genome assembly GCF_964165515.1 of Mesoplodon bidens. Lineage (NCBI taxonomy): Eukaryota > Metazoa > Chordata > Mammalia > Artiodactyla > Ziphiidae > Mesoplodon > Mesoplodon bidens. The sequence continues at coordinate 63,158,460 of NC_138166.1, forward strand.
CTAGGGCCTTGTCCTGCTCTGTGGAGAAAGCCTGTATGCCAAAGGGGAGCCCAGGACCGAGCCAAACCAAAATGAGTGCTGGAGCAAGGCCTGCTGGCACCAGGCCCTGGTTCTGGTCCCCCAAGGCCCCAGAACTAGCCTGGTCCATGTAGCTTCAGCTCTTCCTGTCTGTGAGCTACCCCCAGTGCCTTTCCAATAACCTCCCTTGTGCTTTAATCAGATTGCATTGTGTTTCTGTCACTTCTCTCTGGAAAAATTCTGTGTGCTTTAACCAACTCCAAGGTGTTCCTCCCTGAGGTGAATTTCTTAAAATCACTATTAAGTATCCAAACACAGGAGAGTCTATAAGGTGTTTTTCTTTGAAGTATCCACTCTAACGAATGACACTGAGTAATTAAGTAGGAAATTAAATTCATTATAAGATTATTGGTCTGTATATACTTCTTTTTGTCTAAAATGCTCAAAGTAGTGGGCAGCTATGATAAAGTCACTTTATTTTTGAAAGAGCAAAGACAATGCAATTTAGTTTTAGATCATTCCAGAATGAGTTCGAGTCAACATGCAAAAAACTGGAAATCTGCCAGGAATTAAATACTGATTACTGGGTCCCAACTTTAGGTTATGACCCAAGTTATGGTCACTGTGGGTATCCCAAAGGGCTGCAAGATTATTTTAAAGAAACCCAAAATATTATCTTTATTTTACTTCTGAGCTCTGTATTTATTGGGTTGGGGGAGGGGAAAACTTTTTAATAGGGAGGGGCTCTGGGGAAGAAAGTCAGCTACAGAGAATCTAGGCCAAGGGCAACAGCAATACCAGAGCCCTGGTCAGGGGCAGTGTTCACGTAGAGTGTATACCAGGGACAGGAGTTTGCATATAGCAGGGTAGAAAAATAGGTTTCATCTTATATGAAGATTCTTGACAGATAATGAAGACTACTTGGAGAATTGTATTCAGAAAGAGTCTGAGGTTGAATGTGGAGGTTCAGTGGGTCAGCCATGATTATTTATTAGTGATGTCTGCCTTGGGCACAGGAGTGGATTCTAGTGATACCACATGGATCAGGTATTTCACATCTCCAATTCAGATTCTCAGCAGTGGAGTGAGTAAAAAATTCCACCTCATCACAGCAGAGCCATACTTGATGAGTACCTACTAGTTATTCAGAATTGGGCAGAGAGATATTCCTATCAGCCTACATGCAGATCTGACCAGAACTTAAGGGGGCAGTCAGCAGAGCTCCTGGAGGTCAGTGCATTGCTGGCTGTTGTCAAATATTGAGTTCAGGTAACTCTCCCTGTAGAGGATAGAACATTTTGAAAAAACCTCCAGTGTAGGCTGGTGAGAAAAAAAACTGTAGAATGAGGGAAAGGGACCAAATATCTTGAAGACTAAAAAAAAAAAAATGATCTACTACAGATTCTGGAAGAAATTTTTAGAAAGATGACAAGGCTCCAGCAATACATTTAAAAACAAACAAAACAAAAACAAAACATGGACTCCAAAGTAAAACAACACTGGGGACTTCCCTGGCGGTCCAGTGGTTAAGATTTTGCCTTCCAATGCAGGGGGTGTGGGTTCAATCCATGGTCGGGGAGCTGGGATCCCACATGCCTCACAGCCAAAAATCCAAAACAAAAAAACAGAAGCAATATTGTAACAGATTCAATAAAGACTTTAAAAATGGTCCACATCAAAAAATCTTTGAAATAAGACAACACTGAAAGGAGAGATCAGGCTGAGATGAAAAGACAAATGGAATAAGATGAAATTTACATATTTATTATTCTTTTAAATTTTATTTATGTTTGGCTGCATTGGGTCTTCGTTGCTACAGGCGGGCTTTCTCTAGTTGCGGTGAGCAGGGGCTACTCTTCGTTGCGGTGTGCGGGTTTCTCATTGCGGTGGCTTCTCTTGTGGAGCACGGGCTCTAGGCACACGGGCTTCAGTAGTTGTGGCATGTGGGCTCAGTAGTTGTGGCTCGCAGGCTCTAGAGTGCAGGCTCAGTAGTTGTGGTGCATGGGCTTAGTTGCTCCGTAGCATGTGGGATCTTCCTGGACCAGGGCTCGAACCCATGTCCCCTGCATTGGCAGGCGGATTCTTAACCACTGCGCCACCAGGGAAGTCCCTATATATTTATTTTCTATAGGTTTTTCGGTTCTTTTTCTTCCTTCTTTTAGCTGAATGTTTAGTTCTTTTGTTTTCAATATTCCTTATTTTCTAGTACAGGTAGTTAAGATGATAAAATTTTCTGAGTACCAATTTGGCTGCCTCTCCTAACTTTTGATATGCCACACTGAAAATAGTCTGAGATTTTAGGTATTCAAATTATTTAAAAGGAAGTAATAAAATATTTACTAAGTGAAGTGGGTTTTTTTGCTCTTTTGACACTTTCTAGTTTTATTACATTGTGATCAGAGGGTAAACACTCTATGATTGTTACTTTTTATAATTTATGGAGTTGTTCCCCTTCAGGACCATTGCATCATTTTTTGTAAATATTCTATACATTCTTACTTATGATTGCCTTACATGATCTGTTGGTTAGGCTAAAGTTTTCCAATATGACATTGGATTTGTCAATATCTCCTTATTCTTCTAACAATTTTTACTTTATATATTACTATTTAGGTGCATAAAGATTCATTAAAAGGTGTCTACTTTCTGTCAATGCGTTTTTCCTTTGTCATGTTTAATATTTTCATTTTGAGTTATATTTTTGGAATACTAATATTATCACATCTAGTTCTGTTTTGAAAACATTTATCTGGTATATTATATCCATCTCTTTATTTTTAATGCTTCTGAATAATTTTGTTTTGTTTTGATGTTTTAAATCTCTTTTAAACATCAACATAGAATTAAAAAATTTGTTTTGCCCAGTCTGTGTCTCTTTCAACAGGAGGAAATTTATAATTTTTCTGTTATGGAAAACTTCAAGCAAACACAAAAGAGGAGAACAATAAATGTCACTCTGCTTCTAAAACAATCAATTTTCACCAATTTGGATTATTCTGAAGCAAGTTTTTTTTTTTTCTAGATTTGGAAGAACTGACAATAGAGAGTTTTATTGCACATGGGAATGACCCTGGAAAAAGAAAAAAATTTTGATGCTAATATTAAAAGTGTTTTTAACATTAGGCCTCTATTTAGGCATAATTTCCTGATAACTGCCTGAAGTCTTATTAATACATTTTTGGGTTTCCTTATGAGTTATTCTAATTATTGCTTTTCCTCATATCCCATATTTTCCTCTTTTTTTGGTTTGTGTCTTGGATTTGTGTTTTATTTTTCTAGAAGATATCTTCTAATGATCCTAACAGAAAGAGTTTTTGATTGATAAATTCTCAGTAAATAGTATTTCAATAGAATTACAGGTCAAAATAATTTTTCCCTCTGAACTTTGTAGTTATTGCTTTTTTACCTTCCTGCATCTGGGGTAACTTCTTCCATTGTAGGTAAATGGTTATTCTTTTCTGTTTTGGAGCACCCAGTAATTTATTTAGAAGCAAAGTTGTTTGGAATATATTAAAGCAACAGAGAGATGTTCTCAGGTAGCAAGAGCTCAGAAATTTATAGCAGCCAGCAATGCGATTTTAAATATTTTCTTGAAGATGTGCATCTGCCAATTTAGACATGAATTAAGGGGATTCATGACCTATGGATTTCCCCCCTCACTGAGCTTTAACCCCTTCCCTCCTCCAATTAGGCCTGTACCTGGACTTTTGTTGTCAGATCAATTTGATCCTGCAGGGAGCGCTTGGTCCCACTGTGTCTCAAGCAAACATTTTCCTTCTACCTTTGTTCTTCTCCCACTTGGGACGAATGTGTTTTTCAATTTCTGTCCTTCACCCGTGAAATTTCTTTTCTTAATGATTGCATAAAGCAAGAATAAAGCCATTCTGTTCTAGTGGTAACTAACATTGGCTAAATATTTTGCCGAAAGAGAGATGAAGAGAGACAAAACCCCATGCCTCTAGCTCCTACAGATCGTAGTTTCCCTCTTCCCACTTATGGCTTCATTATTCTTTCTTCCACTTCCTTCCAGCTTGAAGTAAGTTAATGGCCCTTCTGTCTTTTCTTGAAGAATTTGTCGTCTTTTCAATTGGCTGACACTAAAAACTATTTGAAAACAATGGGAAGGCTAAAGTTGTATTTTCAGTTTCTGGTATCGAGAATGTGAACAGTTAAACAAGAAAACACAATCTGGATTTGTTTTTAATGAGATAGATAGAGTTTCAACTTCCTTCCTAGGAGAATACCAGAAGGAGACAGAACTGAGAGCCACAAAATAAGGCCTCAAGCTGAGAATAACAATGATTTTGTTCTGTTGTCCACTCCATCCTCAGTGCTGCCCATTCCAGGATCTATTCTGCTATTTTCATAACACTCGAAATGATTTCACATCTGCAAGTAATTAGTTGCAAAATAATCTATCTTGGGACTGTGGGCTAGAGAAGGGTTGGGTAATAGGAGTTCCAACTGTGGTGTAACAATGTGTAGATCATGTATTCCTTCTGTTTTTGCCGACATATACAGTAAATATGTTACATGGGTATAGGCTGCTCCTGTGAAACTGTGAACATAGCCCTTTGTTTAAGAAACTCATCATCGATGAGAACAGCACCAACTTCACATTTATATCTTATCTCACACTTTACAAAGTTCTCTCCTAACATTATCTTAGTTCTTTTTCACAACCCTGAGAGATAGCCAAGGGTAAGAGTTCTGTCTGATACAGGAGGCATCTGGGCTGATAAGCTACTAGACAGTAGGGGACATGATTTGGTTTGCTGGGTTTTTGCAAACATTTTGTTAACAGTTCGTTACTGTAGTAACATTTAGGGAGGAGTGCAGAAAATCATAACAGCATGGCTCAATGAACTATCAAAGAGAATACACTCATGTAACCTGTTCCCAGATCAAGAAACAAAACAATATCAACACTTCTATACTCTCTTCCAAGTCACCCACCCCCAAGGGTATCTGCCATTCTGACTCCTAAATAGGTTACAAGTTTATTTGAATTAGTTTTGTATGGCATGTGAACAAGGACCTTGCAATTTATGGATGTATTATGCACGTGTGCTTGCTACATTTAAGAATACATCTTTTCATGATGAAATGCCGTGCATGTGAGGAAATGATAGAGGAATGAGATGATCCAACCTGAAGAAGGTTCATATGAGTTGGGACTTAATAGCTCCAATGTATGAAGGATGAATGCCTGGAATATTATAAGAAGCTTTCTCCATTTCGATCAAGAACGGACAAAAACTCAGTTTATGTAGAGAGAGAAAAATACCTTTCTTTCATTCTTAGAATTTCATGGACAGAAAAGAATCGATTTCCTTCTATGGATATTTTAAATTTTAGGCTGTAAGTGCTAAGTATGAGATGACTTTGTTTCAATCTTAACCAGTGGCAAGGAATGGACAAAGTCATTTTTCAAGAGGATTTCCTTTCCCTCCTGATGTTTGGCTGAGCATTTCTACCAATTCCTACGGGAAGATCAGCACTGTGTTCTTTTAAGGGAAATGGTGTTTTACTGGAACGGGGAAGTGGTGCCTAATTTGCCTCCTTCTCTTGGAGGTAAGCGTGTCCCCAGAGATGAAGTCTTTGCTTGTGTACGTGCTGCATCTCCTTCAGATGGCAGAGCCAAAGACTGACAGTAATTGTTCCAGCTGATATCCTTCAGCAGATGAATTTTGGAAGCTTCCCCTCCCATGTCCTCACCACTATTCTCTCATTTTTCTCCACCATTATGAGAATCAGAAGCCAACGGGTAACACTGACTTGTTTGAAATGGTTTGGGGCTCATGTGCATGGAAGAATATAGACTAAGACTGCTCCCAGGTTTAGCGCTGCCTTGAAATGGAATCCTTCTAGACTTTGTTTAGCAAGGGCTGTGTTGATGTGGCCTCTGTTAGAAAAGACCTACTTTCTCTTTGGAGTCTGTGTGAGTCCCTCTACTTCACCCCCAGACCCTCTGAGCTCAGAGCAGAGGAATGTTTACATGAATAGAGACTGCCAAGGTTTTAAATTGCAACCATTAAGAAATGAATTATCCTCTTAATCTTTTTTTGCTTCATTCTCCAAAGATTAAAATGCTTTTAATTTAATAAAGTTTTGAAAAATAGGTAAGTTTATAATTTTACAAAAATGTGTTCAGAGAAGTAGGAACATACAGGGAACCCTAGAGGATACTGAGAATGACCTATTTAGGTCTCAGTCATCTCATTTTGGAGATACAAGGACACTGCCCACTTTTGGCTCTCCAGTCTGTTTTAGAAGCATTTGGACTATTTTCTTTCCCCTATCAAATCAGTTAAGTCAGTGTAGGTCACAGTCTTAAAAAAAACAAAAACAAAAACTGACATTTCTTCCCTTTAAAAAATTGACACTCTTCTCTAGACAAGTACCTGCTTAGAAAGAAACACTACTTTTATTCACTTTTCCACCTTTATCCTACAGATACATGAAAATATAGATCACAAATAAAATCTGCATTTTGGATTACAAGGTCTGTTCCAAAATGGATGGACATAAGGATAAGAACATCTTTACTACTCTTATTTAGTTACAAATAAATATTGTAATTAATTTTGCACAAGTTTAGAACAGAGCATAGCAGGTCTGGATGCCAATGTTAACCTAATTCTTCTTTGTTTGTAGATTCCAGGGTATGGCTTATTACTAATCTGAAAACACAACAGAGAGCTTGTGAAAAAGCAAATGTTCACATGTAATAATCATTTCAGCCAGATGTTCTAAATAATTTTTCACGAAGCCATTGTTTAACCATCGTGAAATAATGGTCACTTATCTCCAAAGGGAGTATTTAAAATGCAAACTCCTCCTATTGTCACAAGGTGCCCTAGATTGAATATGTGTGTCGCCCTAAATTCATATGTGTGTCCCCACCCATTCATGAGGTTGGAGCCCTCATGAATGGGATTAATGCCCTTATAAAAGAGGCCCAAGAAAGCTCCCTTGCTCCGTCCACCATGTGAGCTTATAGCTAGACGATGTCATCTATAAATCAGAAATTGGGTTCTCACCAGACACTGAATCTGCTAGCACTTTGATCTTGGGCTTCTAGCCTCCAGAAGAAAAAAAAATGTTTATTGTTTATAAGCTACCCAATCTGTGGTATTCTGTTATAGCAGCCCTAATGGACTAAGACACAAGGTATACATATAAATGTAGTGAATTTCCATTTAAAAAGCATGTAGTTCCTGTAATAGCACAGGGAACTCTACTCAGTGCTCTGTGGTGACCTCAATGGGAAGGAAATCCAAAAAAGAGGGGATATACATATACATATAGCTGATTCACTTTGCTGTACAGTAGAAACTAACACAACATTGTAAAGCAACTATACTCCAATAAAAATTAAAAAAAAAAAAGTATGCAAGTCAACCCATTTCTGAATGAGGGTACCTGGATATTATACCTTAGATTATTCATACTCCTGCATCCCTAAAGAGGAAAAGGAAGATTTAAACTTAAAAAAAATTATTTATAATGATGGAAGAAATGTTCACATATTGAGGTATGAGGAAGTCATTCTGGCTTATACATGATTTGGACTGAACTTTATGCTAACTAGAACAACTTGTCAAACATGCATTGTACATCTGTTTTAACAATTAATGAAAAGGATGCATTTAAAAATAAAAATGGAGTAACTGTGGTTCAGGCATCCAAAATAGAGCCGGTGACCATTGTGGATGTGGTTTCTGACATGCTCCTGCATCACTACACACTTGAATTTTCTGAACTGTATCAAACTCAAGGATACCATCAGCTGTTCTCCAAACAATATCTGCTAGCTGCTGTCAGCTGCAGCCTTATGGTCTCAAGGTCTCCCCTGGTAACTGTGCAACCATTTCAAACCCCAACATATCCTTACTTCTTGCCAGCTCCAATCCTAATTCTTGACAAACAACTAATGTAACTTTGTGGTTTCTGCCTATATAAGCCTCCCCCATTTTGTAGTCCAGTGGAATACAATTTAAGTGCTTTTTCTTTTTTTTTTTACCAAATCCAAGCAACAATTTTATTTTAGTCTACAGCACAATTTTTTACGTACATTTTAGTGGTTTTGACAGTGGTACTTTTGAGCAGACTTTAAATGAATCCACAAAAGTTAATACATTTAAAATAAAATACACACAATAAAACAAGAGGCATCCAGATGTTCAGAATCATGCAGAAGGGGTGGTCTGGTTGGTGTTATCACTGGATACCTTGCCTATTTAAGAATTTATCAGCAAAAGGCCGGTCTTCTGTTCTTCATTCCCATATAGTTTACCAAAGTCAGAGAGCTCTAAACATACACAAAATAAATCCTCATTTAAAGCTACATCAGTACAAAATTTCAGTGAATTGAATTCAGTGTATTGTCAAACCAAGAATTCCAATGATCAAACACATCACTAGAAAACAGGCAATATCAGCACCTGATCTAAAGGTAAGGTTATCTCATTTATTAAAATGCCAACAGAATATTAACCAACAAAGCAACTAATATGTTAATCTTAATATAAGACACTGAAGGAAAACCAAAAACAATATATTAAATACCACTCCACTGAGCCAGGATATAACCCATGGATGACAGACACATGAGTTTATCTGTCAAACAGTGCTTTAAACACTTTCCTGTGAAAAAGAGGAAAGTGTATCAGGAGATGCAAAGGAAAGGTAGAAATGTGAATTTATGCATCTAGTTCCCTAATTTAAAATGACTATCAAACTGACAATATAAAGCTAAGTGACAGTGACTTAACCATTGGGAACCAAACAGGCATGACCACTATTCAGTGTAATTCCTAACGCTCTTCAGGAGTTTTCAGTGGATGGCCAACCCAGCAATACTCTCTTAGTACAGACTAAATACTCATCCACTGTTGAAAAAGACCCTGAAGAAGACATGGCAAAGGCATAGAGAAAAAGTTGAATCTTTTGAAAAAGTTAATGATATCAAAATACTTTTCCATCGCTGGGAAACCAAACTAGGTCAAGTATATGGCGCAAAGCAGCATGGAATTCAGAGTCAGAACCTCGCAGAAGAGTTTTGGAAAACGTGTAGTTTTTAAAAATTGGCGATTTCTCCATACTTAATAAAACTATCAGAAGAGGTATAATGTTTGTTCATTTCTGGAATGTTGACAGCTTGCTGCAAAAATTCGCATGAATGAGGAACTGCAGAGATGCGCTTCAATGAAGTATTTTTTTTATTTACAAAAAACTGAAGTTTCTATTTAAAAAATAACCATGTTATGCCAAGATGAAACATGGTAAAAAGTAATTTAAGTTCTGTCCATGATTCTTTACATAGCTAATGGGAAAGTGATAGAAACCATTTTCTCTTAAAAAGGAAGTTTTGTTATTGCACTGACTTTTACAGCCTGACTTAGTAACTTAGAAATATCATGTAGTAAAATCTGTAAAATTAAAATCCAAAATTCTCGTTTGTAAACCAGTTGGCCAAGTCTATCCAGAGTACTTCATGATAGTGGAATGGAATGAATAATTAATTCACTACCTTATTTATTTGTTGTGAGGGGGAAAATTCCAGAACACAGCTTTTATACTTTCACAGTAATTATATTCAAAAGATATAAAGTCAGTATAGTTGTCTTCTTCTTTTTTTTTCCCTCTGTGCAATTTTCAGCTTTTACCCGACTCCTAAGTGCCATAACTGAAATAATACTGGTTTGGAGACCTAGTAAAGATTGGTCATAAATGTCGCATAAAGTCTGTAGGACTTGGGTAAAGATATTTCCAAATGGCATAGTAATGCACTGCAGCTGCCATGGCCATGAACAGGTGCCAGATGGCATGGGCAAATGGAATGATGCCATCGTGCTTGAAGAACACAACTCCCAGGAAATAAATTAAGCCCCCACAGGCAAGTTCATGAAGTCCTTTGGTATTACTCATTGATGTCACCACCAAGGCTGGAGAAAAACCCATTGTGAGATAGAAAAAGAGCTTAACCACCTTATACTTTTCATGGTAGAGAAATACATAAATGGTTCCTCCAGCTGCTGTGAGCTAGATAAACCAATGCGTATGAGGTGCCATATGCATATGTGGTTTATGAACCTGTTCCGGCACTAGATGGCTTAAATAAATGATACCTGGCTGCCTCCTGACACTGCTGGAATCGATTCTGGAACTGCATTGATCCTCTGCTCCTCCTCGGGGGCCGGGGGCTCCATCTCGTCAGTGCCGGCAGCCGGGAGTGCGACCCTCATGGGCTTGGGCTGCTCCGGAGGCCACCGCATGCCAGGCGGACCACTCGGCTGGGCAGGGTTGGAGAGGACCAGGCCAGGGGTCGGGACAGGGCTGGAGCCAGACCAGGCCTCAAGTGCTTCTTGAATCTGTGTCTCCTGTGCTATTGCCCTCAGTTTGGTTCAAACAAAACTCTTTTCTATTGCTATTATAAATTGTTTATTGACTATTTCCACCAATGATAACCATTTGAATAATACAAGTTAGTTATTTAAAATTTTGAAAAAATATAGAAAAGAAAATAACTAAAGTAATTAAATCTCCTTAGCCTAATGACAATTGCTATAAAGGAAAAAACAGTTTTATTAAAGTGTGACTCACAGAAAAATTAAATCATACATTTACAGCTCTAAGAGTTTCAAAAAGTGAACATCCTTGTGTGGCCACTGTCCAGATCAAGAAAGAGAAAGAAAACATTGTCATTCCCCCAGAAATCTTCACTGGAAGGGCCCTCTCAGTGTCACTCTTCCATCCCTCCCACTCAGAAAATTGCTAGCCTGGTTTGTCTTCTAATCCCACTCAATAGTTTTGCCTGTTTTTTCTTTTATCCATATCTTTTTATAATTTTGAAAAATTTCACATCTACAGGAAAGGTGAAAGAGTAGTACATTGAACACTCTTATTTCCTTTACCCAGATTCACTCACTGTTAACATTTTGCCACTGTTTTCTTATTTCCCTGGACTATTCTAAAGTTGTAAGCACCATGTTCACCCCTGAATACTTTATCAGATATCACCTAAAAATAAAGATATTCTTCTGTATAACCCAAATACCATTAGCACACTCATAAAATTAAATATTGATAGAGTAATTTGATCTAATATATAAATATATCCAAAATTTCCCAATCATTCCAATAATTTTATAGGTTTTTTAATCCATGACAGGATCAAAAATCATGTGCTGTATTTTAATTGTTTTACATCTTTCAATCGCCTTTAATCTAGAATAGTCTTTCTGCTCCTTTAAAAAAAAAAAGATATTGGCATTTTTCCAAGTGTCCAGGTTGGTTGTTTTATGAAATGGCCCTCAATTTGAATTTGTCTGATTGTTTCCTAATGATTCAATTCAGATTAAACATTTTTGGCAAAAATATCATATGAGTGAAGTGACTTCCTCTTCACCATATCAGTCAGGAGTCAAATGTCAGTTGATCACATTATTGATGATGCTAAATTGGATAATTTGGTTAAGAAGGTGTCTGCCAGATTCCTTTGTCATGAAAATATTCTTTCCCTTCGCAATTAATAAATATTCTTTAGGGTAATATTTTGACACTGCGTGGATGTTCTGTTCCCCACCCCCACCCCAAACCTTGCCTCAATGATTTTATCATCCATCGATAATATTTGCCTGAATTAATTGTTACATTAATATGGATGAAAAATGGTGATTTAAAAAATTCTATTACTCCTACATTGATTAGCTAGCATTCTTCTGTAAAGAATTTTTCCATTCCCTTCTTGCTCCTCCCCCCTTCTTAATTTCACCATGGACTCTTTGATTCCTTTTACTGAGTGTTTTACAATTATCATTATTAGTTGTTTTGATGCCCCCAAATTTGGCCAGTGATAGTCCCTTCAGTGAGTCCATGAGTCCTTTAGATGTCCCCGTGGTCTTTGAGCACTTCTTTCTGGCATTAGATGTTTTCCCATTTGTTCAAGAATAATTTTGTGTATTTTAAGAGTGTTTTAAAGTTTTTCTCAATAGCTTTTGCACATTTTAAAAAAGTTTATTCCTAAGTATATTATTTTTTATTGCTATTGTATGTGAGGTGTTTCTATTGTCTTTTATGTGTGTGTGTGTACTATCAATATTTATATGTTAATTTTATGACCTGTTATTTTATTGAATCTCTAATGGTTAACTTAGTCATTGATTCTTTTCAGTTTTCCAGGTATATCATTCTATTATCTGAAAATAGAGTTTTGAATCTTTTCTAATTCTTCACTTCCTTTTGTTTTTCTCTTGTCTAATCGTTTTCTCTTGTCTAATTGCATCAGTGAATACCTCCAATATGGTGATAGTTGTTCTTTACATTGGTGGGTATGCCTCTGATGTTTCCCATTAGACCCAGCTCCACTCAACGACCAGCAGGCTAGAGTGCTGGACACCCTATGCCAAACAACTAGCAAGACAGGAACACAGCCCCACCCATTAGCAGAGATGCTGCCTAAAATCATAAGTTCACAGACACCCCAAAACACACCACTGGACGTGGTCCTGCTCACCGGAAAGACAAGATCCAGGCTCATCCACCAGAACACAGGCACCAGTACCCTCCACCAGGAAGCCTACACAGCCCACTGAACCAACCTGACCCACTGGGGGCAGACACCAAAAACAATGGGAACTATGAACCTGCAGGCTGCGAAAAGAGACCCCAAACACAGTAGGTTAAGCAAAATAAGAAGACAGAGATATACACAGCAGATGAAGGAGCAAGGTAAAAACCCACCAGACCTAACAAATGAAGAGGAAATAGGCAGTCTACCTGAAAAAGAATTCAGAGTAATGATAGTAGAGATGATCCAAAATCTTGGAAATAGAATGGAGAAAATACAAGAAATGTGTAACAAGGACCTAGAAGAACTAAAGAGCAAAAAAACAATGCTGAACAACAAAATAAATGAAATTAAAAATTCTCTAGAAGTAATCAATAGCAGAATAACTGAGGCAGAATAACGGATAAGTGACCTGGAATATAAAATAGTGGAAATAACTACAACAGAGCAGAATAAAGAAAAAAGAATGAAAAGAATTGAGGATAGTCTCAGACACCTCTGGGACAACATTAAATGCACCAACATTCAAATTATAGGGGTCCCAGAAGAAGAAGAGAAAAAAAAAGAGACTGAGAAAATATTTGAAGAGATTATGGTTGAAAACTTCCCTAATGTGGGAAAGGAAATAGTCAATCACGTCCAGGAAGTGCAGAGAGTCCCATACAGGATAAATCCAAGGAAAAACACGCCAAGACACATATTAATCAGACTATCAAAAATTAAATACAAAGAAAAAATATTAAAAGCAGCAAGGGAAAAGCAACAAATAACATACAAGGGAATCCCCATAAGGTTAACAGCTGATCTTTCAGCAGAAACTCTGCAACCCCGAAGGGAGTGGCAGGACATATTTAAAGTGATGAAGGGGAAAAACCTACAAGCAAGATTACTCTACCCAGCAAGGATCTCATTCAGATTTGACAGAGAAATTAAAAGCTTTACAGACAAGCAAAAGCTGAGAAAGTTCAGCACCACCAAACCAGCTTTACAACAATGCTAAAGGAACTTCTCTAGGCAGGAAACACAAGAGAAGGAAAAGACCTACAATAACAACCCAAAACAATTAAGAAAATGGGAATAGGAACATATATATCAATAACTACCTTAAATGTAAATGGATTAAATGCTCCAACCAAAAGACATAGATTGGCTGAATGGATACAAAAACAAGACCCATATATATGCTGTCTACAAGAGATCCACTTCAGACCTAGGGACACATACAGACTGAAAGTGAGGGGATGGAAAAAGATATTCCATGCAAATGGAAATCTAAAGAAAGCTGGAGTAGCAATACTCATATCAGGCAAAATAGACTTTAAAGACTATTACAAGAGACAAAGAAGGACACTACATAATGATCAAGGGATCAATCCAAGAAGAAGATATAACAATTTTAAATATTTATGCACCCAACATAGGCGCACCTCAGTACATAAGGAAAATGCTAACAGCCATAAAAGGGGAAATCAACAGCAACAGAGTAATAGTAAGGGACTTTAACACCCCACTTTCACCAATGGACAGATCATCCAAAATGAAAATAAATAAGGAAACACAAGCTTTAAATGATACATTAAACAAGATGGACTTAATGTTTATAGGACATTCCATTCATAACCAACAGAATACACATTCTTCTCAAGTGCTCATGGAACATTCTCCAGGATAGATCATATCTTGGGTCACAAACCAAGCCTTGGTAAATTTAAGAAAATTGAAATTGTATCAAGTGTCTTTTCCAACCACAGCGCTATGAGACTAGAGATCAATTACAGGAAAAAATCTGTAAAAAATACAAACACATGGAGGCTAAACAATACACTACTTAATAACCAAGAGATCACTGAAGAAATCAAAGAGGAAATAAAAAAGTACCTAGAAACAAATGACAATGAAAATATGACGACCAAAAACCTATGGGATGCAGCAAAAGGAGTTCTAAGAGGGAAGTTTATAGCAATACAATCCTACCATAAGAAACAAGAAACATCTCAAATAAACAACCTAACCTTACACCTAAAGCAATTAGAGAAAGAAGAACAAAAAACCCCCAAAGTTAGCAGAAGGAAAGAAATAGTAAAGATGAGATCAGAAATAAATGAAAAAGAAATGAAGGAAACGATAGCAAAGATCAATAAAACTAAAAGCTGGTTCTTTGAGAAGGTAGACAAAATTGATAAACCATTAGCCAGACTCCTCAAGAAAGAAGGGAGAAGACTCAAATCAACATGATTAGAAATGAAAAAGGAAAAGTAACAGCTGGCACTGCAGAAATACAAAGGATCATAAGAGATTACTACAAGCAGCTAAATGCCAATAAAATGGACAACCTGGAAGAAATGGAAAAATCTTAGAAAAGCACAAACTTCCGAGACTGAACCAGGAAGAAATAGAAGATATAAACAGACCAATGACAAGCACTGAAATTGAGACTGTGATTTAAAATCTTCCAAAAAACAAAAGCCAGGGACCAGATGGCTTCACAGGCGAATTCTATCAAACACTGAGAGAAGAGCTAACACCTATCCTTCTCAAACTCTTCCAAAATATAGCAGAGGGAGGAATATTCCCAAACTCATTCTATGAGGCCACCATCACCCTGATACCAAAACCAGACAAGTCACACAAAAAAGAAAACTACAGGCCAATATCACTGATGAATATACGTGCAAACATCCTCAACAAAATACTAGCAAACAGAATCCAACAGCACATTAAAAGGATCATACACCATGATCAAGTGGGGTTTATCCCAGGAATGCAAAGACTCTTCAGTACACACAAATCAATCAATGTGATAAACCATATGAACAAATTGAAGGAGAAAAACCATATGATCATCTCAATAGATGCAGAGAAAGCTTTCGACAAAATTCAACACCCATTTATGATAAAATCCCTCCAGAAAATAGGCATAGAGGGGACTTACCTCAACATAATAAAGGCCATATATGACAAATCCACAGCCTACATCATTTTCAGTGGTGTAAAACTGAAACCATTTCCTCTAAGATCAGGAACAAGACAAGGTTGCCCACTCTCACCACTGTTATTCTACATTGTTTTGGAATTTTTAGCCACAGCAATCAGAGAGGAAAAAGAAATAAAAGGAATCCAAATCAGAAAAGAGGAAGTAAAGCTGTCACTGTTTGCAGATAACATGATACTATACATAGAGAATCCTAAAGATGCTACCAGAAAACTACTAGAGCTAATCAATGAATCTGGTAAAGTAGCAGGATACAAAATTAATGTACAGAAATCTATTGCATTCCTATACACTAATGATGAAAAATCTGAAAGAGAAATTAAGGAAACACTCCCATTTACGATTGCAAGAAAAAGAATAAAATACCTAGGAATAAACCTACCTAAGGAGACAAAAGACCTGTATGCAGAAAACTATAAGACACTGATGAAAGACATTAAAGATGATAGAAACAGATAGAGAGATATACCATGTTCTTGGGTTGGAAGAATCAACATTGTGAAAATGATTATACTACCCAAAGCATTCTACAGATTCAGTGCAATCCCTATCAAAATACCAATGGCATTTTCACAGGGCTCGAACAAAATATTTCACAATTTGTATAGAAACACAAAAAAACACAAAACAGATTCAAGCAATCCCTATCAAACTACCAATGGCATTTTTCACAGGACTAGAACAAAAATTTCACAGTTTGTATGGAAACACAAAAGACCCCAAATAGCCAAGGCAATCTTGAGATAGAGAAATGGAGTTGGAGGAATCAGGCTCCCTGACTTCAGACTATACTATAAAGCTACAGTAATCAAGACAATATGGTACTGGCACAGAAACAGAAATATAGATCAATGGAACAGGATAGAAAGCCCAGAGATAAACCCACACACATATGTTCACCTTATTTTTGATAAAGGGGGCAAGAATATACAATGGAAAAAAGACAGCCTCTTCAATAAATGGTGCTGGGAAAACTGGATAGCTACATGTAAAAGAATGAAATTAGAACACTCCCTAACACCATACACAAAAATAAACTCAAAGTGGATTAAAGACCTAAATATAAGGCCAGACACTGTAAAACTCTTAGAGGAAAACATAGGCAGAACACTCTATGACATAAATCCCAGCAAGATCCTTTTTGACCCACCTCCTACAGAAATGGAAATAAAAACAAAAATAAACAGATGGGACCTAATGGAACTTAAAAGCTTTTGCACAGCAAAGGAAACCATAAAGAAGACAAAAAGACAACCCTCAGAATGGGAAAAAATATTTGCAAATGACGTAACTGAACAATGATTAATCTCCAAAATATATAAACAGTTCATGCAGCTCAATACCAAAAAATGAAACAACCCAATCCAAAAATGGGCAGAAGACCTAAATAGACATTTCTCCAAAAAAGATATACAGATTGCCAACAAACACATGAAAGGATGCTCAACATCACTAATCATTAGAGAAATGCAAATCAAAACTACAATGAGGTATCACCTCATACCAATCAGAATGGCCATCATCAAAAAATCTACAAAAATTAATGCTGGAGAGGCTGTGGAGAAAAGGGAGCCCTCTTGCACTGTTGGTGGGAATGTAAATTGATACAGGTACTATGGAGAACAGTATGGAGGTTCCTTAAAAAATTAAAAATAGAACTACCATATGACCGAGCCATCCCACTACTGAGCCTATACCCTGAGAACACCATAATTCAAAAAGAGTCATGTACAACAGTGTTCATTGCAACTCTATTTACAATAGCCAGGACACTGAAGCAACCTAAGTGTCCATCGACAGATGAATGGATAAAGAAATGTGGCACATGTATACAATGGAATATTACTCAGCCATAAAAAGAAATGATATTAAGTTATTTGTAGTGAGGTGGATGGACCTAGAGACTGTCATACAGAGTAAAGTAAGTCAGAAAGAGAAAAACAAATACTGTGTGCTAACACATATATATGGAATCTAAAAAATTTAAAAATATATATATATATATGGTTCTGAAGAACCTAGGGGCAGGACAGGAATAAAGATGCAGATGTAGAGAATGGACTTGAGGACATGGGGAGCAGGAAGGATAAGCTGGAATGAAATGAGAGAGTGGCACAGACATACATACATTGCCAAATGAAAAACAGCTAGTGGGAGCAGCTGCATAGCACAGGGAGATCAGCTCAGTGCTTTGTGTTCACCTAGATGGGTGGGATAGGGAGGGTGGGAGGGAAGTGCAAGAGAGAGGAGATATGAGGATATATGTTTATGTATAGCTGATTCACTTTGTTATACAGCAGAAACTAACCCACAAATGTAAAGCGTTTATACTCCAATAAAGATGTTAAAAAAATTAAAAGATTAAAAACGTAAATAAATACCAGAAAATAAAAAAACAAGTATCCTTCAATTCTTATTAAATAGGGTATTTTCATCAGGAATGGGTTTGATTTTTTTCAAATACCTTTTCTGCATCTAAAAACAGTTTATAAACGTTTCTCCTTAGATCTAGTAATATGGTCAATTACATAACAGATATCCTATTTCAGATTTAAGGACTCATATAGACTCAAGTGATGGATGGAAAAATATATTCATGCAAATGGAAACCAAAAGAAACTGGGGTAGCTATACTTATGTCAGACAAAATGGGCTTTGAGCCAAAAATGATAATAAGAGAAAAGGAAAGTCATTATATAATGATGATGGGATCAATCAGTCAAGAAGGTGTAACAATAAATAAATACTCACCCAACATTAGAGCACCTAAAAATATTAAGCAAATACTAATAGATATGAAGGGTGAAATAGACAACAATACAATAATTGTAGGGGACTTCAATACCCTACTGTCAACGATGGATAGTTCATCGAGACAGAAAATCAACATAGAAATGATGGACTTGAACCATACATTACATCAAATGGACCTAAGAGATATCTCTAGAACATTTCATTGAACAACAGTGGAATACACATTCTCTCAAGTACACATGGAACATTCTCAATGGTAGATTATATGATAGGGGACAGTACAAGTCTTAACAAATCTAAGAAGATTAAAATCATTCCAAATATATTTTCCAACCACAGTAGCATGAAACCAGAAATCAACAACATGAGGAAACCTGGAAAATCTACAAATATGTGGAAACTACACTCCTGAACAACCAGTGGGTCAAAGTAATCAAAATAAAATCAAAGAATATCTCAAAACAAATGAAAATAGAGACACAAATAAATAGAATCTATGGGACAGTGCAAAAGCAGTTCTGAGAGGTGAGTTTATAGTGATAGAAAAGATTGCAAATAAACTAATTTTACACCTCAAGGAACTAGAAAAAGAAGGGAAAATTCAGCTCAAATTAGTAAAAGGGTGGAAATAATAAAGATCAGAGTGGAAATAAATGAGATGGTGACCAGAAAAAAAATAAAAGAAAGAAAGAAAGAAAACATGAATGATACTAAGAGCTGGTTTTTTGAAACAATGAACAAAATTGACCAAACTCTAGTGAGACTAAGGGGAAAAAAAGACTCAAATAAATAAAATCAGAAATTAAAGAGGAGAAATAATAACTGACACTACAGATATACATAGGATCATAAGAAGCTATTGTGAACAGTTATACACCAACAAATTAGATAACCTAAAAGAAAAAGATAATTTACAGAATCATACAACCTACCAAGACTAAACCAGGAAGAAATAGCAAGGTGGAACAAACCAATAAGGAGGTTGAATCAGTAAAGTCTCCCAACATGAAAACCCCATGATCACATGGTCTCATGGGCAAGTTCTACCAAACATTTAAAGAGTAATTAATGCCAATCCTTCTCAACTATTTCCAAAGAATTGAAGAGGAGGGAATGCTTCCAAACTCATTCAGTGAGGCCATAATTATCCTGATACCAAAGCCAGATCAGGACACTACAAGAAAAATATAGATCAATATCCCTGATGAACATAGATGCAAAAATTCTCAATAAAATATTAGCAAACAAAATTCGAGAGCTCATTAAAAGGATTGTACACCATGACCAAGCGGGATTTATCCCTGGAATGCAAGGATGATTCAATACACACAAATCAATAAATGCAATACACCATATTAATAGAATGAAAGATAAAAGTCATATGATCATTTCAACAGATGCAGAAAAAGCTTCTGATAAAATACAACATCACTTCATGATAGAAATCCTTAATAGACTGGTTATAGAAGGAGCATACTGCAACATAAAAAAGGCCATATATGACAAACGCACAGCTAACATTATACTCAGATTGAAAGCTTTTCCTCTAAGGTCAGGAACAAGACAAGGGTGCGCATTCTTTCCACTCTTATTCAACATAGTTCTAGTCGAGCAATTAGGTAAGGCAAAGAAATAAAAGGCACCTAAATCAGAAATGATTAAGTAAAATTATTGCTATTTGCTGATGATATGACCTCATATATTGAAAATCCCAAAGACTCAACTAAAAAACTGTTGGATCTAATCAATAAATTTAGTAAAGTTGCAGGATATAAAGTCAATACACAGAAATCAGTTTTTCTATACACTAATAATGAAACATCTGAAGAAGATGATCCCTTTCACAATAGCATCCAAAACAATAAAATACCTAGGAATAAGTTTAACTAAGGAAGTGAAAGATCTGTACAATGAAGACTATAAGACTTTGCTGAAAGAAATCGAAGGAGACACAAACAAATGGAAGGACACTCTGTGTTCATGGATTAGAAGAGTTAATATTGTTAAAATGTCCATACTACTCAAAGCTCTCTATAGATTCAGTGCAATCTTTATCAAAATTCCAATGACATTTTTCACAGAAATAGAAAAAATATTCTAAAATTTGTGTGGAACCACAAAGGACCCTGAATAACCAAAGCAGTCATGAGAAAGAAGAAACAATTGGAGACAATCACACTTCTGATTTCATACTATACTATAAAGCAACAGTAATTAAAGCAGTATGGTACTGGCATAAAAATAGACATATAAAACATAGTAGGGAGCTCAGAATTAAACCTCCTCTATACAGTCTACTATATTTGATAAAGTCGCCACAAACATCCAGTGGGGAAAGAATAATCTCTTCAACAGATGGTGTAGGGAAAACTGGATAAGCACATGCAGAAAAATGAACTTGGATCTCTATCTTACACCACCCTCAAAAATTAACTCAAAATGTATTAAAAACTTAAACATATGTCCTGACTCTGGATGAAACAGGGAAAGATCTCTTTGACATTTGTTGTGGCAATGATTTTTTTTTTTGGATATGATAACAAAAGTACAAACAACAAAAGAAAAAAAATCAACAAGTGGGGTTACACCAAAGTTAGAAGCTTCTGCACAGCAAAAGAAGCAATCAATAAAATGAAAAGGCAACCTACAAAATGGGAGGAAATTCTGCAAACCATGTATCAGATTTTAAAAATTTATAAAGAACTCATACAACCTGATAACAAAAAAACAAATAATCCAATTTAAAAAAATGGTCAGAGAAACATTTTTAGATATTTTTCCAAAGTAGACATCAAATGGCCGACAGGTACATGAAAAGGTGCTCAATATCAATAATCATTAGAGAAATGCAAATCATAACCATGGTGAAATATCATCTCACACGTGTAACAAAGGCTATCATCAGAAACTAACACACCATTGTAAAGCAATTATACTCCAATAAATATGTTTTTAAAAAAAGACAAGCGATAACAAGTGTTGGTGAAGATGTAGAGAAAGGAGAACCCCTCTGTGCACTGTTGGTAGGATTATAAGGTAGTTCAGCCACTATGAAGCATAGTATAGAGGCTACTCAAAAAAGTAGCACTACCATACAATCCAGCAATCCCACTTCTGGATATATAGCCAAAGAAAATGAATACAGGTTATGGAAGAGACATATGCATTCCCATATTCATTGCAGCATTATTCACAATAGTCAAGCTATGGAAACAACCTAAATGTCCATCAGCAGGTAGAAGGAAGGATAAAGAAGATGTGGTATATATACACAAAGGCGTACTATTCAGCCACCATAAAAAGGAAACTCTGCCATTTGTAACAATGTGATGGACCTTCAGGACATTATAGTGAGCTAAGTCAGCCAGAAAAAGGCAAATACTGTGTGATATGTCATATATGTAGAATCTAAAGAAACTATAATCATAAAAGCAGAGAGTAGAATGGTGGTTACCATGGGCTAGGTGGGGAAAGATGTTGTTTAAGGGTACATACTTGCAACTGGTAAATAAATAAGACCTGGAGACCTAATACACACTACAGTAATTATAGGCAGCAAAACAGTATCATAAACATTGAACTTTTTAAGAGACTAAATATTTTTTTACTTTTATTGAAGTATAGTTGATTTACATTGTGTTACTTCCTGCTGTACAAAAGTGACTCAATTATACATATATATATTCTTTTTCAGATTCTCTTACATTATGGTTTATCACAAGATATTGAATATAGTTCCCTGTGCTATACAGTAGGACCTTGTTGTTTATCCATCCTATATGTAATAGTTTGCATCTGCTAATCCCTCTGCCCCTTGGCAACCACCAGTCTGTTCTCTATGTCTGTGATTCGTTTCTGTTTCGTAGATATGTTCATTTGTGTTATATTTTAGATTCCACATGTAAGTGATATCATATGGTATGTGCCTTTAAGAGACTAAATCTTAATTATTCCCAACACTGGAAGAAATGATACTTATGTGATGTGATAGTGGTGTTGGCTAATGCTACAATGGCAAACATACTGCTATATAAATGTATCAAATTAACATGCTGTATACCTTAGACTTACACTGTGTGGTATGTCAAATATATCTCAATTAAAAAAATAAAAGGTTTTAAATTTCCCAATGAAAGGCCATTTTCTTTTAACAAATTTGTTATTAATTTATATTTTTACTGCATTGCAATGTATGTTTTTGTTATTTGCACTTTGTGGAATTTATTGAAGCTCTCTTTGTGAACTAACATAGCACCAATTTTTGTGAATGTTGCATGTATATTATCAAAGTGGAGAGATCAAGAAATATACATTAAATATACGTTACTGTTTTGTTTATGTCTTTTATATCCTCATGTTTTGTACACTTGACCTTGGTTTTTTCCTTCTTTTCTCAAATCTCTTGAAGTTGCTGATCTATTATTGTCTTGTTTTGTACTATTGCTATTGAGAAATTTGATGCCAAACTGATTTTCTTTCCTTTGTGAGTGATTTGGTCATTTTGCTTGGAGGCCCAGAGAAGTTTTTTTTTCCTTTTTCTTTAGAAGTCTAACTAGAATATGCCTTGAAGTTGATCATTCTGGGTCAGTCTTATTAGATTTTTGTCCACTTATATTTTGAGTTTAAAAATTTCTGAATCAGCCTTCAAATGCTTGTTTAAGGATATTTAATTCAGGTTGGGGTGTTGACATCTTCTTCTGCTTTGTTATTGTTTTGGGAGGGAGAATAGTCATGAGCTAAAAGGTTTTGATTTTTATGTTTTCTTCTTATAGTCACTTTGTATGGATATTATACTGTTTACTCTTCATTTTGAGATGTTTTATTTTCCTGAACCAGAATAACTGTTACATGTAGATAGAAGCATGGAGGTAGGGAGGTGAGGAGGTGAAGGTTTGGGTGGTATATGAGATTTCTTAATTCAAGAGCTTCCTCTTTTGTTTGTGAAGTACAGTTTCTTAAAAAAACTGCCCCCTTTTGGGGGGTGGGGGTGGTATATCTTCTGATTTTGTGATCCTCTTGTTTTTGAAGTACTCGTAATTTCCAGTTCTTGATTATTTTTCTTCATCACCAAATATCTGAAGGCTACTCTTTCCAAGTTACCACCTCTCCTCCAGACGTGCTTTCCCAAGATTTCCACCTCTGTTCTTGAAGACTTTCAAGCTCCTTCTTTTTAATTTGTCAAATAATCAATGCTCTAATCTACCATGTCTCATGCCTACCACGTCTCATTCCCATTTAGAGGGAGACATTCTCTTTTTGGGGGTTATTGTATCTTTTTCTACAGCTAGGTCTGCTTTCCTTTCCTCTTTTCTGAACTGGCTTTTCTGAATTTGGTCATTTATTTACCTATTCAGACATAATTTGAAGTTTGTAGTATTCTCTGTCTCATAGATGTGCTGTAAGCATGGGTTCTAAATGGTTTGACTTGCTCATTTTGTTACTCTGTATGGTCTGGAATATTTATGGAGAGATTCAGAATATAGAATATTTATTTCCTTTGGATTTTTCCCTCTCTATCTTTTGTCTGTGCATAATTTTACATAGTTTTAATCACAGGTCTCTTCAGTTTTGCTTCTTTTTAACTTAATATTATTTTAATTTCCCCAATTTCTTTCATAATCCTATAGATGCTATCTTGTTTGTGAATAGGCCCATCATATTTTGCCAAGTGGATATGTCATGCTATATTTGATTACTTTTCTATTGTTGGATGTTTACATTGGAAAAGGAAGGTTACAAGTGAGTTTGGCATGAACAAATTTAAGCGCAGGCCATTCTGAGGGATGAGCATTTGGCCCAGAATAAGCTTGTAATAAATCTTTATGGAATAAATGATTCAGAAGAAAAATAAAACTGACCGTAACTACCCAAATAGGAAGAAAGCTGAAGTGTCCTTTAACATGTCCAGTTAAAATATGTAAATCTCATATTCTACAGGAATTTCATTACCTATTTAGTACTTCACTTGGGGGGCACACCAGAAATAAATGCTCTGGGAATGTCAGGTTGAATAAACTTTATAATTAAGTTAGGGTTTTGGTAGAGTCTAATGCAGCAACTGTGTCTTAGAGTGAAGGTTATGAAAAAGTGCTTCAATCTGAGGATAACTTTTATTCAGGGTGACTCCTGGGGATAAGTAACCGTGTGACCTTGTCATTTTGCTCCCT
This sequence comes from Mesoplodon bidens, assembly GCF_964165515.1. NCBI lineage: Eukaryota > Metazoa > Chordata > Mammalia > Artiodactyla > Ziphiidae > Mesoplodon > Mesoplodon bidens. The sequence goes on from NC_138166.1 coordinate 63,182,965, forward strand.
CTCCTTTGCATGGGTGGTGGTGATTAAACCAGGGAACTGAATGAGGCTTGCAGCTCTGGATGTGGTCAGTCTCCATAAATCATTTCTTCCATTGTCTGAATACATTTGGGCATCCACAGTAGTTTATTTCCAAAGTATATAAAGAAGCAGAGGCCAAGGGTGTAATCTTGGAGCTATTTAAATAGAGTGGTTCTAGTCAAGACAAGCAGCTGTTCCCAATTATTAGTCCATATATTCTAGGTGCCAGGGAAAACCCACAAGAGTGTCACTAAATTGAATTTTAAAATGACCTCCTGTTCAGATGAAAATCTCCTAGCTGTTGTTTTTTTCCCCAAAGACTGATCTCCTATTGAATAAGTTAGCAACACTCTTGTTACGAATGAATCATTGCTACTGCCTATAGAGGAAATCTGAATTCTTCCATAGGGCTTCCAAAGAACGTGAATTTACCTTCCAGGAGTCCTTTGTAAATGCCATTAGTCTAGAAGCCTGAACACAGGACAAGTCAGAAATCGGCAAAAAGTGCAAACTCTAACGATGGTGGGGGTGGTTGTAGTAATTTAAACTTATGTGAGTTGTTTCAAAGCACGATTCCAAGGGGTGCCTGGAATCTTAACAGTCCCTGTAGGAACATGGGACTTGTGATCCATTTCTACTTAGGGAAACAGGTCTTCCTCTCTTTGGAGCTTATCACCGGTTGTAGGAGCAACTTCTGCCAGAGCAGTCCCTAAAAACCATGAGCCGCCACAGATGACAGGGCCCTCTTTCAACACAAAATCTTACCTTGGAATGCCTCAGTGTTGCTTTTGCCTAATTCCATAAACTCTAGAGCACAAGCTTTGCAATCACATTGCCTGGGTTTAAGGCTTGGTTTCATCACTTATTGTGTAGTGTGACCTTGGGCAAGTTCCTTAACCTTTTTTTGTTTTTTTTTTATCCTCATTTTTGTATCTGTAGAATGAAGATAATAAACTTCCAACTTAATAGGATTATTGTGATAATTTAGTGAGATTATCCATTTAGAGTGCTTGACAGCTATGGCCAATTTCCTCCTTCTCCTCTCCATTATCTTTGACTATTTTCATCCCTCTCAAGGGATATATACATGAAGTTAAAACAATGCTTTCATTTATCTGACGCTGTGTATTGAAGTTATCCATGTGCGGAACAGGGACTACTTAAATTATCCAAGGCCACCTATTTTCTTTTCCTCTGTGCATGTGGAGAGATTACAGAGAGAAGTGTGAGCTGCTGTTTCACAATTCACAAAGCTAAAGATGTCCTTTGTTAGGCGAATGGAAATATCTCCTGAGGTCACTGGCCAAGGCAGAATGTCACCCCATACAGTTTTTGAAAGTGGCCTTTTTGAAAGTGAAAATTCCTCATTGTGAACATTTTCCCTTGGTGATTTTAAGAATTGAAGTTTGAGGAAAACACATTTGGTGAATGTTATTGTAAAACACAGTAGCAGTGTATATAATTCTATATGCCTCAGAGAGATATATCAATAGAATATTTACTTCACAAACATGAAAAAGGCCCATTTAATTAGTTGTCAGGGCTAGTGGCTTTATGTCTTAAAGTACATATGAAAGCTCTTTGAACAGCAGCACAGAGAGTTTATTTAGTTGTTCTGTTTTACTGCAGTGAGGTGCCAAGTTGACTCCAGAGAAATCTTGCAATGTGGTGCCTGGGAGTCTAAGTCCTAAATTGAATGCCTAGGCTGCTCTGTCCCTCCCATATCAAGAGTCAAAAAGTAACCTCAAGAGCAGCAGGCCTTTTATTTCACACAACTGAATTCTTAAGAGTTGATGTTTATGATTGTTTTTACATACAGTTTTTATGACTTCTTTTACGTCTACAAAGTTCCTAGATTATGTGTCCCTGAGTTCAGTATTTCCCCTTTATTCTCTCAGACCTAACTGTGTTTGATATACTGCATTTGATATGATATCTTTTATTATGCAGAGGCCCTTTGATCTCTGCAGAGGAAAGGCGCCATATAAATGCAGAAATCCATTATATTTGTACAGAAGAGTGGCTTTATGGGTGAAGTCCAGCTTAGTGATGCTGTTGGAGGGAAGAGTGTATGAGGCTGTGGAATGCCAACACCAAAGTATATATTCAGATAAAGGGGCTTGTTGCAGAAGTTTATTTTTTAAGTATGCTTCTTAGTGAGGTAAACACACAAACCAAAAAAGTACACAGATCATAAGTGTTCAGGTTGATGAATTCAACTCGGTGAATACATCCATTTAACCAGCACCCAGGTCAAGAGCTAGAACATTACATATCCCCGCAAGCCCCTCTCATTCCCTATACCCCTACTGGTTACCTCCATTCTTTTTATCACCATAGGTTAGTTTTGCTTGATTTTTAACTTCACATAGATCAAATCACACAAAATGTACTCTGTAGGGTCTGGCTTCTTGTTCTCAGCATAGTATTATTAGCAAGATTCATCTATGCAACGATTCTTCAGTTCTTTTTACTGTATAATTTCATAGTGTGGCTTCTAATGTAGAAATATACCATTATTTACCCATTTTACTATTGAATGGCATTGAATTGCTTCTAGTTTTTTGGTATTACGTGTAATGCTACTAAACATTCTTTCAGATGTCTTCGGATGAACATATGTGTGTATCTATGTTAGATGTGTACTTAGGAGTGGAATTCTTGGCTCATAAATTATGCATGCATGTGCTTGGTTTTGGTAAATATTACCCAAGAATTTTCCTAAGTGGTTGTACCAATTTTTGCTCCCTTAAGTGGTGAGTAAGGGCTCTGGTTGCTCCATACTCTTGCCAACATTGGCTTGGTCAGTTTTTTAAATTTTAGCCATTCTGTTGGGTGTAAAGTGGCATGTCATTGTGTTTTTAATGTTCACTTCCCTGATAGCTAATAATGTTGGACACCTTTACATATGTTTATTCTTTTTTTATGAACTACCTGTTCAAGTTCTTTGTCTATCTTACTATCAAGTTGCCTTTTTTATGGGTTTATGGGAATTTTAAAATTTATTCTGGTTATGAATCCTTTGTCAGATATGATATATGTATTGCAAATATCTTCATCCGTTCTGTGGCTTGGGTTTCACTTTTTTACTAGTGTCATTTGATAACATCAGTTCTTAATTTTAATGTATTTCAATTTATATATTTTTTTCTTAAAGGAAAAATTGTTTAATGCTTTTTTTGACCTGTTAAGAAATCTTTTCCTATGGAGCTATTCTTCTATGTCTTTTTCCAGAAGAAAAAGGTTTGGATCTACAAACCATTTGGAATTGATTTTTTGTTTGTGGTTTAAGGTGCAGGTCAAGTTACATGTTTTATTTTGTTTTTTTCGAATACAGAGTTGCAGTTCTCCAACATCATTTTTTTTTAAAAGTTCACACTTTCTCCACCAAAATTCATTTTTGAAACAAGTTCAAGGTTAAAATTCACAACAGGAAGATCACTCTCTTCTCATGCATAGGTTTTCAGATTGTTGTGCATAGGAATCATCATGAAATGTGTGTAAAATGTAGATTCCTAGGCTACATTCCCAGAGATTCTGATTCACTGCAGATGATTCTCATGCCTGGGGACCTGGCCCACACTCTGAGGACTGGTGTTTCACTCAGACCACCCTGAGCTAATCAGACCCTGCATCTCTCTGCCTCATTTATCCATGTATAGTAACCCTTGTAGGGAGTGGATGGACAGAGGGGGCTTCTGATGAAAGCCACCTTTCCTGATGAAGTCATGAGGGACTCAGTGCTATATGATGGGGAAAGATATGGCTGCATCTGTGCCTCCAATAGATTTCTGTGGCAGGAAAGACCCAGTTAACTAGTCAGTTTTTGGAAATGTTATTTATTCTACCAACTCTAATGTTTTATTTGATTATACTCTCTCCTTTCATTAGTCATTCATTAGTGCCTATCAGTTAATGACCAGCAATTTGAATTTCACATGGGCATTCCACCAACTCCCCTGCCACCCACCCCACTCTCATACTCAACAAAGCTCATTGCAAAGCAAATCCTTTGAAACAACTTGCTTGTCTCCAGCAAGCTTAACCCAGTGGTCTTGTCCTTTTGTTAGGATCCATCACATTTGATTGGTCTTTATTGAACACCTACTAGTGGCCAAGCATTGTCTTAGAATCAACTCTTTATCCTCAAGGCTTTTAGAGTCCCTAGTGGTGGTGGGGATACTGACCAACTTCTTAACAAATGAGTGCAATGAAGAGTGATCTATACCACAATCAGGGGCTGTGTAAGGTCACCCCTCCCTGGGGGAGGTCAGAGAAGCCTTTAGTAGTGGTGTTTGAGCTGGGTCTTTAAGACTGTGTAGGAATTCACCAGGGGATAAGTGAGTGAGGGTATTTCAGAGGAAATAGACATGAAGCAACATGGCATGGTTGAGGAACTGCATGTAATCCCATGTGTCCCAACCTCTTCAGTAACTTGAAAGCTCATGGAAGTTGGATGGCAGGAGCACTGTACCATTGACTTTAAAACAGGAGCCAATCTAAGGGCCAAACAAAATTCCAATTTAAATTAGTGAAATTTGGGTTAGTGTAGCATGTGAGCCACAGATGCCCATGGTCCAGGAGGTCAAAATCCATTTCCCGGGCTTCCCTGGTGGTGCAGTGGTTGAGGGTCTGCCTGCCGATGCAGGGGGCACGGGTTCGTGCCCCGGTCCGGGAGGATCCCACGTGCCGTGGAGCAGCTGGGCCCGTGGGCCATGGCCACTGGGCCTGCGCGTCCGGAGCCTGTGCTCCACAATGGGAGAGGCCACAACAGTGAGAGGCCCGTGTACTGCAAAAAAAAAAAAAAAAAAAATCCATTTCCCTTCGAATCACAGGCATGTAGACCAGCATGGAAGGGGAGACCTTGACAATGAGTCTATTCCTCAATTGCTTGGTGCCTGCTGCAGATTTTCCTGGCCTGTCAGGTGACACCACCCAGTGCTGAAGTGGGCTGCCATCCACCCTCACCCTCCTTTGCTGAAGACGTTCAAATAGTGGGGAGGGGACATCCTTACTGACCCTTATAGGGGTGGATAGACAGAAGGGGCTTCTGATGACAGCCACCTTTTCCGATGAAGTCATGAGGACCTCAGTGCTGATGATGGGGAAGGATGTGGCTGTTTTTGTATCATAGATAATAAAAAGGAGAAAACCCTGCTAATTCGGTATAAAAATAATTCAAAGTCATAAATATCCCAAACTGAAAGCAAACTCCAGAAAGGCTAGTTTTGAAATTGGAGGTAATTAATTCCTCATGTAATGTGCTGAAATTCAAACCAGACATACCTTTTTTTGTTTCTTTCAGACAGTTTACAGTCCGGTGGAAAGTAAAACCATGCAATCCCTTGGTGTGGTACAGTTTTACTGTGTGTCTCTTTTTATTATTTTGCTCATTTTGATCATTTTTTACGTGAACGTGCATAAATGAATTCAGCTCCTCTTGCTCATGAGATTTATTTTACCCTGAGGATGTCTCTTCCCTCTATTGGGAATCAAATTGCTAGTGCATTTCTTGATAAAAGAAAAAGATCTTCAGACTAGAGCGTTTAAGGTAAATGCTGACATATTTGAAATTTGGATTTTTTTTGTTCAAAGAAAAAAACTGATGCTTCGTGAAATCAGACTTAAAGTCAGCAAAAAAAGGTTCACATTCCATATCCAGGGAATTGTAAGCCTCTGTACTGCCCTGACCTTTCAGGGTCTTTTTAAACCCTCTTCTGCAGTCAAGTTGAAAATCGTTTTAATCCTAAATGTATTGTTCATATTCCCAACTCTGTACCTTTGCTTCGTTTATTCTCTGAGCCTGGCCTACCCTCACCACCACTTTCTTTTTGTCGGTGGGGATGTCCACTGAAACTCAGGTACACAAAAGAAAGTACAGTTTGTTTTTTTTGTTTTGTTTTGTTTTGTTTGTGGTACGCGGGCCTCTCACTGCTGTGGCCTCTCCCATTGCGGAGCACAGGCTCCGGACGCTCAGGCTCAGCGGCCATGGCTCATGGCCGCAGCCGCTCCACAGCATGTGGGATCTTCCCAGACCAGGGCACGAACCCGTGTCCCCTGCATCGGCAGGCGGACTCTCAACCACTGCGCCACCAGGGAAGCCCCGCAGTTTTTTTTTTTCTAGAACTATTTTGTACTCTGTAGGACTCTCCACCCTTCTAGGTGAGACTGTATACTTCTTAGAAGTACACAATCCATGTTAAGCCTTAGACCCAATCAATAATTTAAAGAATGTCTCTAATTTAACCTGTCTTTGTGAATGATGGCTCTAATTTCCTCTCTAATTTCCATCCCATGTCCCCTGCTGTCCTTAGAGTGGTTGGGTGTGTAGAGTGGAGGCTGCATTGCTCTCATGGGTTGGTCCCCCCATGGGCTGGTCCCCGGGTCTACATCCAGATGGTGCCTGGATCTACATGAGGGGCCCGAGTCCCTCCCTGGCTCCAGCTACACTGTGGCTGCTGGCATCTGCAGGCAGCTATGCCCCTGTGTGTTTTGCTGGCCTCTTTCCCTGATGTCTGCAGCTGATAAATGTGTCACCTTTTTTTTCTCAGATTAGCCAATGATGATTGGCCCCTCTCTGTTGACGACACCTTCCCTTGGTCCTACACCTGCTTCCTGACTCAGCTGCTCTGCTTAGGCTGTGCCAGAAGGTCAGCGTGTGTCCTATGAGGTCCTGGGGCAGCCCTACTGGTTTTCAGCTGTGTCCAATCCCCTTGATCCAGACGGATCCTGTGGAGTAGACACCAGCCCTCTCCACCCGACTGCATGCTCTTCCCTCTTTGTTCTCCTGGCTTGCCCCCAGTTGGCTGGAACCCTGCATTGCATTTTGCCCCTGATTTTCTCAAACAGGGAGGAAGGCAAGGGCCCCTTCTGCCCTTGGTGTTTCCCACAAATTACCTGGCAGTGCCTCCCAAACTCTCATCTGGATAATGTTTCGAGTAAAATGATTTCCTCTAGGAATTTCAGAGCTTGGTCTTTGCTTATAATTAATCTTTTAAGCATATTTGGAGGCAAAAGATCAGTCACTTTTGGTAATGAAGTCTGTGAATGAAGAACTGATTATCCCAAAAGCTAAATCTGTGTGTCCTATTACAGCTATTTGTTTATGTGTCTCCTCTGGACAATGTCTCAATCATATCTGACTCCCCTTTGTCTGACATAGTGTCTGGCACTGCATAGATGTTCAACAAGATGATTTTGGAATTGAATTGGATTGTGAATTCCTTTCAGTGAGTGGTCTATGCTTGGGTTGGCAAATACCAATACTCATTATTTTCTCAAAATTGTGTAAAGTTCTTTATTGATGTCCCGAGAGACAGAGGGGTCTTCTGATCCCTGAAGCCTGGCTCTGGTGTCATTTTAACACTCTAAACTCTCAGGTTTTCTAATAAAACTCCCTCATACAAGAGGCTGGAATTCCTGCCTTCATGAAGTACTGATACCCACATTTTAAGGAATGCAAAAAAATAAAGAAATAAAAAGTAGTCCCCCAGAGTGTACTGGAGGTTTTTGATTTTGTTTGAAAATATTTGGTGAGAGAGAGAAATGACGGTTTATGATTTATGTACTTTCTGATTTCTTCTCCTTTATTGTTGCGGATTTAATCTGATCACTTATAGAAAAAGTTCCAGAGAGCACTCTTAGGTGGAGAAATACCCAGTTTGAAAGCCAAGCCAAGGAGGTGTCTAGATGGTTTGAGCAGAAAGGTCCAGAGGCTCTGGGGAAATTAACTTTCTCCTGCTGGGTTATAAGGCTAGGTGGAGGAGACACCCTGGAGATATGGGAGTGTTGGCTAACTAACTAATTCACAAATATTTGTCATGTGTCATATGTGTGACTGCCACTGTTTTAGGCACTGAGGAAGAGTAATCTTTAGGGAGAATGAACTTTTGAAGGGATGAGGCAGCACAGGAAGACAAAGGGGGGCTGCCATGGGGAAAGGACGGAATCAGCTCTGACATGTTTGCCAAGAGGTCCACACAGACCACTGTCAAGGTGTTGTGACATAGAAGGCAAGAGACAAAGTGCATTGGTAACACCATGCGTGTATTAGCTAAATGTTTATTTTTACAGAGATTTTCTTCAGTTTTCTTCTCTGGCATTTTTTGTCAAGAGTATGTGCTCTTGGGCTTCCCTGGTGGTGCAGTGGTTGGGAGTCCGCCTGCTGATGCAGGGAACACTGGTTCGTGTCCCGGTCTGGGAGGATCCCACATGCCGCGGAGAGGCTGGGCCCGTGGGCCATGGCTGCTGGGCCTGCGCGTCCGGAGCCTGTGCTCCGCAACGGGAGAGGCCACAACAGTGAGAGGCCCACGTACCGCAAAAAAAAAAAAAAAAAAAAAAAAGAGTATGTACTCTTTTTATCCATCAGTTTCTTTTTGACTTGAGGTCATGGATGGTTTGCTTAGCATTTTGAAGTTCAATCCTAGATAGAAAACCAATATTGAAATTGGAAATGGATCTAGAAGGATCCTTTTGAATCATATGTGCTTTGTCACTTTTAAATTTGTGTTAGTTCCTAGTAAGGGAGATAAAGCATGATTTATCATCATTGCTGGGATTCCAGACTAGGCTTGGACATTCAAAATAATGTTCAAAATTAATGACGTCCTTTCATGACAGCACTGTCTTCCTGACTCTGTTTATTTTAGGGGTATTTAATTTTTAAGAATGATATTCTTTCCTGACTTTATAGCACATTAAGTGCCTTTAAATATGAACACTTTTATTCTTTTTCAGCATAGTATTTCAAAGTTTATAGTAAGCTGAGTTTTTAAACTTCCAATTTTTGTATGCTTAAGCTCTTTATAACCATGGTAAAGAAAGAAAATATAAACATTTGTGTTCAGCTTTCTTCCTATGTATTAGAATTAGTATAAATTCCCACATCATTTCCATTCAGAATTATAATTTTGATTAAAAGGTCATATATATAATTTTATGAACATATTAGTACTTTTTGAGGAAGAAAATAGAAATGGCCAGATGGAAAGATAGGGACAAAATGATCAGATCTTGCTCATGAAGCAAGAATGTAGGTGGTCTAATTTGCTTCACTGTTGGTGCACTGATAAAAAGGAGTTGCTATTCATGAAATAGTAGATCTCTTGTATCCATTTCATCTTTATTATTTCAATTATCTAAATGCACATGGTAAATGACACTGATTCATGGGCTTGGTGTGGGCAGGAGTTCAAAGGCTTCATCAGCAAAAGACCCAGGAACTGAAATGGAACAGCAACCACCCTCACCCCACACACATTTACTCTATAATAAGTTAACTTCATCAGGCAACTTCATAACTTTTCTGGAGAGAAATGAGAAGACTCAATTAACATCATTATCTTCCTCATTTGGCACTTGCTTTAAAGTGTGGCGAGGTTAGGGATTGGTTGGGTGGAATAGAACTTGGTGCTAGCAAAGAGCTACTGTTGAAGGCAAGCAGAGTTTCAGTGAAAAGCATAAATCACAATCACTTGAAGGGGTAAGAAGTAGAATCAGTTTATTTCAGGGTGGAATGATATGGGAAGGCGCTATGGAAGATTTTAGCTGCAAGTGTAGAGCCCTGAATCCCCCTTCCAGCACTGCTGCAGATTGGCGTGGCTAGTCATTCCCCTCCGTGGGTCTCAGAAGATAGGGTTTGGTTATTTGGTATCTGTTGCCAGCTCAGGAAGGAGTAGCAGTAGATGTGGTCCATGATGGGGCAGTGTGATGAACTTAGAATCAAATTTTATTTCCTCCCCAAGGTTACCTAACCTCAGGGAACATCATGGTAGTCCTGTGTGTTAAATGTTAATTCCATTGGCACTTGGGACCAAAGTCATGTCCTGATTGGTTGTGGACCAGTCAGGTACTGGCCCCTCTCCTAACTTGGACTTCTTGTCCTTTGGGCCTCTTCCCTGTTTATAGGTGGGGATATAGAGTCCAGTATGCTCCACTCCCTAGAAACAACATGATGCAATTTAGCTATCAGCAAGCATCATCTCCCCTCGTGAGGGGTAGCATGGCAGAGTATAGATGTGCAACTGGTACTGGCATCATTTGATGGCCTACCTTCTAACAGACTTGAAATTCTGCTAAAAGACTTTTTTTTCAAAAATTGTTAATATGACTTTACTAGCCAGACCGGCTGTTAAATTTCCTAATTCAAAATTTTTTTTTGCCTTCAGGGTTTTTCTCCATTTTGTTTTATTGATGGTGTTTTGACTTAAATTACTTTGGCTGTATATAATACTCCTTGATGTTTTTAAGATCCTTGGAAATGATCTAATCTGAACACCCATCCACTGCCTGGGTCCTATACACAGCTCTGACAGTGAGATGCTCCAATCTGTTTGAAAAGGTCCAGTGAGAGGAATAGACTTACTCCTCAGGTGGTGCACTGCATTTTTTTTAAAAAACATTTTATTTTTTAGAGTAGTTTTAGCATCAGAGCAAAATTGAATGAAAGGTACAGAAATTTCCCATATACCCTGATTCCACAAATGCTTAGCCTCCTCCATCATCAACGTGAACCTACAGTGACACATCATAATCATCCCAAATCCATAGTTTACCTTAGAGTTAACTCCTGGTGTTTACATTCAGTGGGTTTGGACAAAGGTATAATAACACATATCCACTATTATAATATCATGCAGAGTATTTTCATTGCCCTAAAAATTCTCTGTGCTCAATCTATTCATTCCTCCATACTCTCTAGCCCCTGACAACCACTCCGTTTTGCCATTTCCAGAATATTATATAGCCCTTCAGATTGGTTTCTTTCACTTAGTAATTTTCAGTTAGGTTTCCTCCATGAGTTTTCATGACTTGATAGTTCATTTCTTTTTATTGCTGAATAATATTCCAGTATCTGGATGTAACATAGTTTACTTATCCATTCACCTACTGAAGGGCATCTTGGCTGCTTCCAAGTTTTGGCAATTATGAAGAAAGCTGCTATAAACATCCATATGCAGGTAGCTGGAAGAATTTAAGTTTGAATTTTAGCAGTTTCATTCCAGACTTTTTATTATTTTTTTTCCTATTATTTTAAATCACAAAGCAATAAACCACAAGTCTGAAGTTTTCCTAAAAAATGTTTTGGCATCTTAAGCTTGTTTTTCTCAATAAGGTTATGAGATATTCTTTGCCAAAACAGAAACTGGGGTTTGTTGTGAAAGTCGTTAAAATATAATTGAAGCCTACTGCGATTCTGAGTCATTTGGAATTTTTTGCATCTTTCCCCCAGTGGTCTGGTTTTGAATTGAATTAACTAGAAACCAGGTTGCCGTCACCTATGTGATCTTGACAAATACTTTTGAAAGAAATAATATTCTATATATCCTTTACAAATAGACCACAAAACGGGGTTAGTAATGTGATAATTTAATAGGAAAATCATTATATTTTATGTGACAGTTAGTTTACTCTGGTTGTCCATTGGTAAGTAGGCAGGAAGAAATATAAAGGAGCAGAGGGGAAAAGTTACACCATGAGCTTCAGCTAACGACAGAGTGAGATCAAATAGGAAGCTTTCAGTTCTATGCATGATCATCTTGTACTGCCTCCTTTTAAAAACAGACAAGGATGAACATCTAAATAAAAATCTATAAAAAGCAAAATCAAGAGGATATAGGAATAGTGTACTCAAGCCTAACAAATACATAACCTGTCATTGGTGAGGAATGGATTTTGGAATGGTTTTTAGAATTCATTTTAATATATGTTCCTATAAAGTTGGCTGTAGAAAACTTTTTCCTGTGGAATATGGTGTTAGAGGTGTATATTTTCAAAAGAGAAGGAAGGAAGTGGTCCCACTATGTAATAAAAATCAGTGTTGAGATTGAAGCAACTTTTATAAATCACACATTTTAAGAGGATATATACTATACTTTTCTGGCTAATAGTCTGAACAGTCAGATATGTAGAAATGCAGGCTTGGAAACTGAAAATATTTTATAATCAATTTTACCCTTTGGAAGCTAAATCTTGGCTTGCCTGGTCTTTGATATGAGAAAGAATTGTGCTAAATTTAGTCTTTAAAGTAAATAAACAGCCCCCTGTGGGGGATTTCTAGCTTTTATCTGCCTTTTGGCTCTAATAAGTTTCATCTTGGACTCTGTTGGTGCAATTAAGATGTGTCTGCATTGGTCCCTAAGATGCATCCTTGCTTCCTTTTAAAGAATGCACTTATTTCTGTAATCTGAGGAATGGGTTTTTGAAGAATGAGTTTCTTCGTTTAAGCAGGGGTCACTGCGCAAAGAAAATGACTTCTCATATTTACTTGTATCCTTCCCTCTCTCACTTCCGGGAAATAGGGAAGAGTGGTAGAGTCTCACTGATTCAACAACTATTTGTTGGGTGCCTATATGCTGTAGGCGCTGTGCGAGGCACTGTCACACTGTCCTGGTCTTCATGGAACTTTCTAGAAAATGTAAAAAACCTCTCCCAGATGGCCTACAAGGCTAATGCCTCTTCAGAACACCAAAACAGATATTATCAGTGTAAATGACCTGATATTACAAACAGTGCCAGTTGATCCCTAGCTATTCTGTGCAGTTTGCTGATAGTTAACTAAAATTATTTATTTTGCCCTAGTCATGGTATAATTTACAAAACATATCTTTTACATGTGAAAAACCGGAGACAATGTAATGGGGTTGATTAGTTCATAGCTGTTTGGGTAGGTGTTCACTCATGTTAGCTGCTGTCTCAAGAGTTTCCATGCCCACTGCAGGTGGCCGAGAGGTGGCATTGGGTCTGTTCTTTGTCACCAGAGTCCACTTGGACTCTAGCTAGTGTAATCTGGTCCAGTAATAAAGGAGTCCAGTGATAAAGGATGGCAGAGATTTCTTCCATGATGTAGACTTATGGGTACTTCTGAATTAAGTCCCAGAGTCCTTAATATATTTTGGAGAAAGGTATATGAGCCAATCAATTAGATTAATTGTAAAAAGGATATAACAAGACCCATTTCATCAGTGGGTGTGAGTATGACCTGAAAGGACACATACCCAGGGCCTGGCTAGCATGCAGGTGGTTAGGCCTGAAGCTTATGCAATTTGGGGGCCCTATAAGAAAAAGTACAGAACTAAGAGTTAAAAACTAATTGAGTTCACTAATTTATTTAATAAAAAAGAGAAAACAAGACAGAATGCTTTTCAAATTAATTCATTTCATATACTGTAAGTGCAGCACAGTAATACATATTCCCTCATGGATTATAATCTGATTATAAAATATATATATATATTAGATTTTAAAATATATAAATATATATATAAGAAGGAAGAAAATCTCAAATTAAAAAGCAGATAATTGTCACAAACATTACAACATCCAGAACAATAACATAATTTTAAAAATTAATTGACTGCTAGATCTCTGACCTTGTAACACTTTTTCTATATCTTTGATCTGTGTACTCTTTGGCTGTCTCTTCATATGACATATATGACATGTTATGTTATACTTTTCTATAGAGAGAACAGAAAGATAATTTTGTCTTTCCTCTGGCGTGATTGATCAAATTAACTTTGTTTTGCTATTGATAGTTTTAAAAAGTACTTTAACTTCACAACTTACTATTGACACTGTGTCCTCCAAAGATAGAGTGTTACTTTTGCAGATAAGATGGGAAAAGCCCTGTAAGCATGAGCTGTGAGACTTTGCCACTTTTCTACTGGAGACAGGAGCTACCAGCAGTTTTCACCCGATGTCCTGACTGATCTCCCACTGATTTTCATAGAACCCACCTCTGGCGGACGGTGTGGGTTTCTTGGCTGGGGAGATGTTGGCACTTTCTATTCAAAAGTAATGCTTTTACTCAATCTGAACCCACGGTAGCTCTTTAAAAGAAAGATTTTCCCTTTCTGATGATAAAAGCAACCCATGTATATGGAAGAAAATTTAGAAAGTACAGAAAATACAAAGAAAAAACATTCTGAAAACCATCACAGCTGTTATGACTGATCAATGTTTGGTGTTCTTCCTTCTAATCATTTCCTGGTGTGTGTGTGTGTGTGTGTGTGTGTGTATTTAATTGGTATATTGTATAGTTTTCTATCTTTCCCATTCTCTGGTTTCATTTATCTATTATTATTTATTTTGCTTATCATACTTTCCCTGTCATTAAATTTTTTTTTGAAAACTACATTTTTTCATGACTATATGACATTCTATCCTATGACTATCATAATTTACAGAAGCATTTTTTAGACATTATATCCACACAGACACACCCTAGCATTCCCACTTCTATAAAGAATGTTGTAACAAACATCCTTGTATATAAATCTTTGACTATATTTTGATTCTTTCTTTAAAATAGATTCTCAGGATTGGAATAACTGGGCTAAAAATGAACATTTAAGGTACTTGAATCCAAATTATCAAGTTACTTTCCAGGCCACAGTGTAATTTAAATTTTATTCCTAATGTCATCTTGATGGTTAAGAGGAAGAATCTAAGCCTTCAACATTCTAGTTTAATGAGAAAATCAAATCAGATCTCAATTGAAATAGTCATTATTGTATACAATGTATTAAACTGCCCTGCCAAGAACATGTAATGTTGGGTCTGAAGGTGACTTTAGACACTGCTGCATTTTACATGGGTCTGAATGGAAACCTACAGAAGTGGTTACTCACCTGAGGATGCACAGTGGATCGGTGGTGTGGAGAACCAGCAGTGCTGATGTTATAACTTAAAATTTATAATACCGTACTTTCTATGTGATTTCCAACTTACCTAATTTGACCATAGTGACCTATCAGATAGACAAGGCAAGAGTTATGATGGCCGTTTTACAGGTGAGAAAACTGAGACCTCAAGAAATTGAGAGCCTTATGCATAACCCGATAGCTAGTTTGGTCAAGCTTGAATATTCTGTTCCACAGAGCCAATGTTCCCAATCTTGGTGGTGTGTTAGAGTCACAGGACTGTGTCTCAGACGAATTGATCAGAATTGGGGGTTAAAGACTGATCACTTGTATATTTTTAAATCTCTCCAAATGATTCCATTGTGTAGCCAGAGTTGAGAACACTGTCCTACATCGAGGATAGCATAAGGCTTCATCTCTCCTGCCAGCTCTGATCTTTTGGTTGTCTTACCTGGAGCCTAGTGTTAAGAAGGATTCTGAGACCTTCTTGTCTTAGCAAGAAACTGTGCATCGTTATAATGTCTGCCATGAGTTGGGGCTGGGGATTGACATCACAAGTGCCCTTGCTATCCTGGCATTATACCATATTACCATTCCTCTCATAGTTTCTAGAAAGTATATTCTCATTAAAGATATACAAAGATAAGGGCACAAACAAGAGTTAGTGTTAGAATGTAAAAGGCAAGCAGTCATAAAACGTCTAAAGCAAATTGCTGTGGCATTTTAAGTATTCAAAAATATTTTTCCAGCAGTGGTATCCCTCTGCCTGTGAAAGAAACATGGATTATAAACAGCATTGCTGTGAGTTAACCTTTTATTTTGCTAGGCTTGGAATTGATTCTGAAACCTTCCAAGGTGTATTCTAAACAAAATGGGAAAGTAAAGGAAGAAAGCTCAGCATGGCTCTTTGGAGCTTGTGTTAGTTTGCTAGGGCTGCTGTAACAAAGTACTATAGCCTGGACGGCTTACACAACAGAAATTTATTGTCTCACAAGTCTGGAGGCTAGAAGCCCCAGATCAAGGCGTTGACAGGATTGGTTTCTTCTGAGACCCCTCCCCTTGGCTTGCAGATAGCCACCTTCTTGCTGTGTTCTCACATGGTCTTTCCTCTGTACATGAAATCTTGGTGTCTCTTTGTGTGGCCAAATTTCCTCTTTCTATAGGGACATCAGTCAGATTGGATTAGGGCTCACCCTAACAGACTTATTTAAACTTAGTCACCTCTTTAAAGGCCCTATGTCTAAAGAGAATCACATTCTGAGGTACTAGGGGTCAGGGCTTTAACATATGCATTTTGGGGAGGCACAACTCAGCCCCTAACAGGGCTGATCCTTGCAAAGTGTTGAAAAATAATACCTATCCTTGTTTATCAGGTGCTCAGGCTTTGGATTGGAACAATCTCAATCAGAGGCAATTTTGCCTCTCAGGGGACATTTGGCAATGTCTGGAGACATTTTTGATTGTCATAACTAGAGTGAGAAGTTGCTAATGGCATCTAATGGGTAGAGACCAGGGATACTGTAAATATCAGACAGTGCATGGGATAGCCCTCCAATGACAAAGAATTATCTGGTCCAAAATGTCAATGGTGTTGAGGCTGAGAAATCCTGAGATACAGAGACCTCAATTTGAATCCTTCTTATGATACCTAATAGATGTGTGACCTTGTAACACACTCCATCTTTTTTTTTTTTTTTTTTTTTTAATTTTTGCGGTATGCGGCCCTCTCACTATTGTGGCCTCTCCCGCTGCGGAGCACAGGCTCCAGATGCGCAGGCTCAGCGGCCATGGCTCACGGGCCCAGCCGCTCCATGGCATGTGGGATCTTCCCGGAACGGGGCACAAACCCATGTCCCCTGCATCAGCAGGTGGACTCTCAACCACTGCGCCACCAGGGAAGCCCCACACTCCATCTTTATGAATATCCTCACCTACAAAGTCCTCATCGTGGGTTAAATGAGATAATCTTTTACAGCTTTTAGCACATGGCCTGAGTCCTGGGAAGCTCTCAGCAACCTTTAAGTGCTTTATAGATTTCTCACCCACAGATGCCTCACTTGAGAGCTCGAGTTGGCATTAGAATTGGGAGGTATCCAGCATGAGGAAAGAGGAAGGGACATGCCAGGCACAGGTAGGTAAATGGGCCACAAGAAGGCAAAGGCCAGGACTTGCAGAAATATATTGAATTCCATATTTTCTTTGGATGTTTTCCAATTTCAAATATGTCTGCTTCACTAGATGAAATATGGCTTGAATTAGGGACAGCCCTTTCTCTGAATGTAAAAGGTTACATCATGCATTTCCAGTATCTGTGCAGCCTGCTTCTTCTTCCTTGAAATCATTTATAAAGAGGGTCATCGGGCACATCAGATTTCCTGCTCACAGTGTCAGGTCTAAAAAGCCTTGGGGAGGAGGAGGGAGAGGCAGGAGAGTAGAAGCATTTCTTCAGAGGGGAGAACTGTTTGACACACACCAATATCCTCAGAGTTTTCTGCTAATTAAAAAGTTATTAGAATGCATCACTGTATTAGGACCTACACTACATTTTACAGAAAGGTTTACCTGGGCGATAAAGTAGTAGATTTTTGCTCTTTCATTAGCTCCTCTCAACCCTGCTACACAAAGTGTGGTCCATGGGCCAGCAGCATGGTTCTTGGGGAAGTTTGTTAGAAATGCAGAATCTCAGGCTCCACTCCTGAGGACCCAGTGAGGCCAAACCTGCATTGTAATAAGATCCCCAGGCAAGTCCTACTAGCATGAGAAGCCCTGCTCTAGTCTTCCTGTCACGGCTTCCTCTTTCTTTTACTGGAATCTTGTCTTTCATCTTCTTTAATGGCTCCTTGGAGCTCTTGTAATTTGGTTTTTAATAGTGAGCCACTTCAAATCCTTTTTGACCCTCAATGGAGTATAACTATTTAGTAAATGTAAACTGTCATCTGTCCTTCAAGCCAGGATTTTGCATAGAACTTTTCTGTCGGAGTAGTCCAAGCACTTCCATGCGTATCAGAGAGAGTATTTTTGCAGCAGCTCTGTGAAAGAGAAAGAGGCAAGGTTAGTAGTTTTAATGCAGTTCCATCTTAATGAGTCACTACCGTTAGTTGAGTATATATTGTGTATCATCCCTGTGTACGAGAAGTCACTGAGTCCTCAAAGTCTACGTGGTGGCTGTTTTTATCTCCATTTTACAGGTTAGGAATGGAGGCTCAGAAAGGTTATTTTCCTTGAATAAGGAACGTGGTGCCAAGCATTGGCTTCAAGGGCTTCATTAACTTCCTATCACCACCACCAAGCTACCACTAAAAATGAACCGAATAATATATATGTTGATAATTTGGCAGAAATTGCACATAATGAAGAAAATAAAGCATGCTAAACAAATCTGCTTTAAGACATCCCCCCTCACACTGCCACCCCTTCCAGCTAGCTCATTGTCCCCACTGCCGTTCCAAGTGGAATTTTGAGAGTGACACTGCACCCCAGGCCACTTAACTCCACCATGTTGTCCAAGGGGGTCTTCTGGAAACTAAGGAAGAAAAAGTTTTAAGTAGCCTGCCAAACACTTTAAATCAGGAAGGGTTTTGGAAATTTCCTACAGCATTGTGAGAGACTTGCAAAGGAAAGTCTCTCAACTGGCTATTCTACAGTTAATTTCCTATCCAGCTCCTATGAACAGAAGGAATTTGACCAGCTGTGCTGGATCAGGTTATTCTCCTTCCACACTGTCCCACAGTGTTTCAGATGAAGAAAGGAGGGAAGATGTGCAATAGAGGAAGACTCTGCATTGCGTCGGCATTGAGGACTGGTATTTGAAGCATGACGCTGGCACGTAAGCTTATTCTCTTTCCATCCTGCTCTGAGGGTCCAGCATTAGTTTCTGTGACTAAAGAAGGACTGGGAAGAACTTGGATAGAATGAAGTCAAGAGCTCCAACAGCTGGGCTGGAGCAAGGAATTGCAGGGAGAGTGGAGCTATAGGGTTGCACAATCCCATTAGAATCCTGGCTTTGCAGCTTACTGGAAACCAGGTCTTGGGCAAATGAGTTCACTTCACTGAGCATTTTCTTTGTGCATTCAGAGTGTAGATAATTATGCATCTCAGGATTTTTGTAATAAGGAAACTGGCACATAGTACAGGCTTAGTAAATGGTAGTTCTGATGACAATGGTGATGACGATGGGAACATGAAAGTCATCTGAATTAAGAAACATTAAAGGACTACGATGGTTCAGCCTTGAGGAGAGAATTGCCTTAGAAACAGTCTTCAAACAGTTTTCATGCAGGGATGGTGCTGGCTTTTTCTGTGTTCTGATAGATCGAGTGTGGAGATCATGGAGACTGTCATTCTGAATGTGGTGAATAAGCAAATGTGCCTGGAAGTTAGGCAACCTGGGTCCAATCTGGGTCAACCACATCGTAGCTTCACAAATAATCAAATTGGCCAATCTCTCTGGATCTCTGTTTCCTCATCTGTAAAATGGGGTAACAGTACTAGTAAACTTGAAGGGTTTTTGTGAAGAATGTACTTAACACATTGCTGGGCACACAGTTTGATAGGTATATGCATTTATATTTAAATATAAGGCCATCTCTTCCAGATCTGATTAGAATGTTGTGGAATGGCCTGTAGAAAGACTTTGCAAAGTCTCCCTTTGAGAAAGCATTTAGTCAACAAGGGAGGTTATCTTAGTGTGGAATAGTTCAGAGGGATTCCTTCTTACTCTGAGACTCCTGGCTAGCCTCGTGCACTGTGGACACAGGAAGCCTTTCTCATGAGCCTGAACTGCAAGATTCATCAGTAGGACTGTTGCTAAAAAAAAATGGTAATCTAATTTCTAACTTTCCTTCCTGCCATATTGCCAAAGGACTACAGAATTGTCATTATGGGCCAATCTGGGTAATTTCCCTGTACAATATTTAAATACTTTCAAGTACATCTCTATTTTGATAGCATGTTATTTTTCCATGTTTTATCAACATGTATGATCAGAGCTTCTTACGCGAGAAGCTTTAGGGTGGGCTCTTGCAAAACAACACTGTGAACATGTATGTATCATGTGAATAGTGTGATTCTTTTCATTTTCCCCATTGTATCTGACACAGGAACAGAAATAAGACCTGCATGATGATGGTTTACTATTTTTCCTCTTTGCTCTTGTAGCTTATTACCCATCTGACATCGTGTTTTTGTTAGGGCCCGGGGGGAGGTATTGTAATGTTCTTTAGTGCCTAGCAATTGAGGACTAGGCATTCTGATGGGGGGTTGGAGACACATGATCAGAAATAAGTGATTTCTGAAGCAAGTAACATCCTATTTTTCTGAAAATTGTTTGGGAATAAGAAACAAGCATAGGAGAATGCATAAAATATGATCTGTTATCTCAGATTGTTTCTAAGACAAACTGCTTTCCAAAAGTAAAGCTGAAATTTTTTTCTACCATGTAATTGCTCTGGGTTGCATAAATCCACTGGGTACTTTCAGCTGGGCTGGAGTGGCAGAAATTTCGCAGTTTGTATAAGTTACAAGAAATACTGTCTTAATTTCTTTTTGGCATAAAGGCCAGTCATTCACTGATTTGTGAATAGACTCGATCATTCATTCAACAATATCTATTGAGCAACTATTGTGCAGAGGTGAATGCATCGTGGACCCTGCATTAAGGAGTTCTGGGATAACGGATACGTGCACCCACTCTGACCAGCATGGGGATCATGAAACACAGGTTTGCAAACACCGAGCAAGGATCCCCACCCAGTTTAGAACTCTCAGGGAAACTTTCCAAGAAGTGAGAATTGAGCTGACTCTTGAGGAATGAAGAAGAAGAATTAGTTAAGTTTTGGTAAAGTAAATGAAAAAAGAAAGGGATTTCAGAGAGAGGAAAGAGCACATGCAAAGACAGAGAGGTAGGAAAGTGTGGTGGGTTCATGGGTCAAACAGAAAAGCAGAGGTATTCTAGGAGGCAGTGGGGTGCCATTGACGGTCATTAACTGAATGCTGTTTCCTGGAAAGAAAGAAAGAGAGAGAGAGGGTGGGGGGGAGAGAGGGAGGGATGAAGAAAAGAGTCCTGTGACTCCTTAGTAGATCCATGCTTCCACCACACTTCAAGACATGTTTTCATATGTTTCATATGTGTTTATTGAGAAGGATCTATTGCTCTCTGTTCTCCAGGAAATGCTCCATTGTCAAAACATCACTTGACATTCCATCCTCTTGAAGCAAGCAGGATGACTGAAGCTGTACTTTATCTTGTAGTTATGACCCATGACAATTACATTACCAAGAATAACAGTCTTTAGAGCAAGATCCACGAATTTATCACTAGTGTTTAAATCAATGCCCAGTCACTTAAACAAATATCCACTTTGCTAAATGACTTTCTCTGTCAGTGTCAGTGAGAAAAGGAGTAACTGAGCGCTTTTGTTTGGTGTTAGAAGTGAAGACCCAAGGAGTCGGGATGGGCAAACTGAAAAATATATTTCTCAGATAGTTAAAGTATCAGGGCTATGAAGGAACTGGAGTATTTCTGCACATCTATGTGAAAGTATTTAGCTCCAGGGTGTGAATGAGTGTCCTAGTCACCTGGAGGTAGAAATCAGAAAGAGAGAACTGTAAAAAAGCACAAAATCCATTTTAACACCCGTCTGTTTGGAACGGTTGGCAAGGTTGTGAACGCCCTGCCAGGTGGCTTTTTAAGCTTTCCCTAATCTCTAATGAGTCTGCTTTCTTCTCTCAAAACTTGGGCAGCTGTCCCTCCTCTCAGACTCGGCAGCAGGTATTGTTGATAAGGTAAACCAGTGAGGCTGAAAGGTCTATGAGTGGCTCATATTTCCCTGCCTGCTTGGATGAACTGCCCTTTAATAAAAGTAATAGCAAGAGTATGTCGTGGTGAACCAGGCATTTTACAAATATGATTTCATTTATCTCTGTACCAACCCTATGAGATAGGTATTGTCCTCCCCATTTTCACAGGAGGAAACCGTAGTTCAGAGGAGTTTAACTTGCTGAGGTCACTTAGCCACTAAGCACTAGAACTAGGTTTGAACCCAGCCAGTCCGATGCCCAAACCACATTTTCCCACCATAGCACACTACCTTCTTGTGATATCTTGTAGCATAGGATTTGTATCCTAACCTCTTAAATTCCTAGATCTGGTTTCTTAGGACACACTCTCTTCCACTGAAACCAGAGTTATCCAGAGAGAGTAGAGACAGAGAGAAAAATAGAAGCCTCCTAAGACTTATGCCTAAAATGTTGTGGCTATAGCAGAAAGAATCATGAGTCTTCCACTACAGGCAGGGTGGTTTTGAGCAAGTCACTTAATCTCTCTGGTTCCACATCTTTAAGCTGAAGGAGTGGGGTCAGATATTCTCTATGGTTCATCCAAGCTTCAAATCTAGAAATCTGATTTACTCAGCAAACAGAGAGGTGAGGGGAACTATGGGAGTGGGCTTCACAAGTAGTACCTAATTTAGTTTGGGGGTTTATATTAGAGTAATGTGTTTATTAGAGTAATGTGTTATTTGAGGCTCTTTAGGCTGCAGTTATAGAAACCCAACCTGAACCAAGCAGCTTATGTTCCAACTGGGGGATTTAATGGATTTCATGATTGGGGCCCATTGTGAACCTCCCAAGTTGGGAAGCAGTTGGGCCTCAGGAAAGGATTCTGCAAGTGGAACCCTGAGAATCCTCAAGTGCCTGCCCTCTTGGCTTCTCCTGGGCCCTTGTCTCTTTCTTACACAGCAGTCTTCCCTGTTTAGCTGTGCAGGTGGCAGAAAATGATTATCTCTTAGATCTGATCCAAATTTTTCAGGGACTGACTTTCCCTGGCTTGGGTCCCACTGGGCCAATCAACAGCAGCCAGAGGGTGGGGTCATGTAGTAGGGCCAAGGAGCTCCCACTCACCTTTGAGGGTAGAGAAGAGCCGTACTTTGATATTAAGCCGGCTTGAGTCATTCCAGAGGATGAGAGCCATGGCTCCCATTTATCTGAGGTGATGGCTCAGATGAAAAGATGTCGAAGGACTCAGACACAGACAGCAAGTGACTGAGTGGATTAAAGTGAAACCCAGATCTTGGGTTTTGGTTTTCTCCTTACTTGAACGTATTTCATTAGATCTGACTAGGGAATCTAATAAGTTATTTGAGTAGACTCTGTAACTGCTTTGAGAGGTAATTCTAAGTACTAGAAGATGGAATCTAAAAGAATTACACCCCTGCCCCTCCCCCAAAGATATATCTTTTCCTCTGCACATTTAATTGGCCCAAAGTAAAATTAAATGGAAATTGTCCCCCTTCCCAGTAAGCTTTCTTTCAAACTCTAATTTTATAAGACTGTTCGAAAAGATCTTATCAAACGATCTTAGAGGTGAGCAATAAATACATCCCACATTTCTTATAAATCCTAAACCTCACATCTCTCGGTCCTGAGACTAGGTCTGCGAGGTGTCATTGTGGCTTTCTTGAAGGGCCTTATGTCTCTTCCAGCAGGATGAGATCTTGTTTGAGGGACCTGAGCCCTTAGAACTATGGAAGAATTTCCTTTGTGTGAAACTTACATGCTGTGTCTCGCTTGGTGGAGTTGTTTATGGGCTACTTCCTTTCAACCCTAACCAGCTGCTGCATTTCACAAGCTATTGAAAACACGCGTGCTTTCTTTTTGTGTGTGGGGGGCATCTGTCCATTTATTTTGAATATTACATATTTGGAAAAGCATTCAAAATAGAAAATGATGGCTTTGGGGGATTCTGACTATGCCCTGAGTAAACTAGATCTATAATCTGAAACATATTCACATTATGCAGGAATGATGACCGTGGTCTGTTGCCACGATTTTTTTCAATACTTGAAAGCCTCATTTTTCTGTTTTCAGGGAATTATGTTTTGATTTCTGTTTTCCATAGACAGTAGCAGACACTCACCTCCCTTAATCATTCATGACCTTCCCTCACTGTTTTTATTTTGGCTCTGAAGAGTTTCTCCTTCTCCAAATATACCCTCCAGAACATTCAACATTTTTCTCAGTATCACTCAAACCAACACAATCTTTTGCTAAATTACATTCTTACAGTTTATGAAACATTTTAATGAATATTTTTTCATTTGATCTTCTCCTAAACCCTGTGAAATAATTATTGTTCTCATCTCCATTTTACAGATGAGGAAACTGAACTTCAGAGAATTCCTGAAAGTCATACAAAGTTTGATTTATGCCCAGGGCCTCTGTCTATAGAGCGTGTGCTACTTAGTCTTTCATTCATTCATCCATCCATTCAATCATTCACTCATTTGTTCATTCATTCATTCAGCAATAGTTTAGTACCAGTAATGCGGCAAACAGATAAAAGAGGCATATCCCTGCATCTAGATGTTCTAGAGGCTCATGGAAGCCCAACGGAATGGGACAGGTCTTCTGGCAGGGTTAGCACACTGAGCTTGCCTGAAGATGAGCTAACTGTGATTGTGTCTGATAGCATCACATAGACTACATTGCAGGCTATTCAAGCTCCCACGAGTACTTGTTCATGTGCAGCACTCCACCTGTTGCTTTTTCCAGTGAAGGCTGATGGGAAACAAGCTGATGGCAGGAGAACTGAGGGGGAGGGGACTTGTTCACCTTTCCATTTGGCTCAACTGACAGGGTCTTAATCACGATATTGTGCTGGTGACAAGACACACACACGCACACACGCACAACGCTTTCATTTTTCTTTGACTTTCTTTCAAGCTTTTTTTTAACGGCAGCTGATTCTATTTCTTAATAGAAAGAATTCTGTTTATCTCCTCTATGTTCTAGCCAGGGGTTGGCAAACTTTCTGTGATGGATTGCAGGAGCAGGACTAGATGAATGAGCGATGCACTTGCCTTGGGTGCAAAATAGAACGAGGTGTCAAAAAACTCAGTCATCAAGATAAATGATATTTCGATACAATATTTTATATATATAAATTTATTTATTTATTTATTTATTTATGCTGCGTTGGGTCTTCGTTGCTGCACTTGGGCTTTCTCTAGTTGTGGCGAGCAGGGGCTACTCTTCGTTGCAGTGCGCGGGCTTCTCATTGTGGTGGCTTCTCTTGTTGCAGAGCACAGGCTCTAGGCACCCAGACTTCAGTAGTTGTGGCTTGTGGACTCAGTAGTTGTGGCTCGTGGACTCTAGAGCGCAGGCTCAGTAGTTGTGGCACATGGGCTTAGTTGCTTCATGGCATGTGGGATCTTCCTGGACCAGGGATTGAACCCATGTCCCCTGCACTGGCAGGCTGATTCTTAACCACTGCGCTACCAGGTAAGTCCCCAATACAGTATTTTTTAAAAATCCAAATTAATACAAAATTCCACGAGGAACAAAAATATCAAAAATTTGAATAAAGATCAGGTAAGTTACCATGCCACACAGAGTCATGTAGGAGCCTGGGGCAAAAGGAACGCTCAGTGATGCTGGTCCTTTGCTAGAGCACTGAAATCCTACCCAGGATTTACCTTCATTTGGCCTCATCATTCCAAAGACATTTAGAAGCTCTTCTCATGCTCTTCCTCAGCATGTCTCCCTGAGAAATCTCTTTACTGTAAGCATGCCTCACTGCTTTAACTACCCCCAACTTTGGAAAATCCAACTTTTGATTTCCAAGGAAACCTCAGAGTCTAGAAAATGTCTCTGAGGTTTTCCTATAGCAAGTGGTCATTCCTGAGAGCAGAGAAGACAGGAATATCTGTGGCTTCCTGGGCCTTAGCAGCCAGTGCGATATCTCATTATACCTCCAGATGTGGCAAAAAGAAGCAGGCATTTGGAGATCTCTTCCTTTATGAATTCTTGTTTGATCCAGAACCAAAGTTCAAAAGGTGCGCTTCATTCTCCTACCTTCATTTAACCTATTTTGGATTAATAATAAACATTTTTTTATTTATAACACCTTCTTTGTAGATTTTGTAATGTATTACAGATATTAACTCTGACAAAAACGGGGTGTGAAGGGAAACAAGGCCAGCCTGTTGGATATCACTTGACTGATAGCATTGCTTTGGTCCTCTTTCTGTTGGTTGTTAATTAGAGAAAAGAAGAGTGCTGTGGTCTGAATATTTTTGTTACCCCCCCCTCCAATTCACTAGTTAAAACCTAACCTTCAAGGTGATGGAATTAGGAGATAGGGCCTTTGGGAAGTGATTATTAGGTCATGAGGGCTTCAGAAATTGTGTCCTTATAAAAGAGGCCCCAGGGCTTCCCTGGTGGCACAGTGGTTAAGAATCTGCCTGCCAATGCAGGGGACGTGGGTTTGAGCCCTTGTCCTGGAAGATCCCACATGCCGTGGAGCAACTAAGCCTGTGTGCCACAACTACTGAGCCTACGTGCCACAACTACTGAAGCCCACATGCCTAGAGCCCACGCTCCACAACAGGAGAAGCCACCGCAATGAGAAGTCCGCCCACCGCAGGGTAGCCCCCATTCACAGCAACTAGAGAAAGCCCACGAGCAGCAACGAAGACCCAACGCAGCCAAAAAAAAAATGAATAAATAAAAAAAATTTTTAAAAAAAAGGTCTGAGAAAGCCCCATTGCCCCTTCTGCCATGTAAGGTTATGACTAGAAGGTGCCATCTATGAACCAGGAAGCCCTCACCAAACACCAAATCTGCTATGATCCTGGACTTCCAGCCTCCAGAACTGTGAGAAATAAATTTCTGTTGTTTCTAAGTCATCTAGTCTGTGGTATTTTGTTATGGAAGGCCAAACGGACTAAGACAAAGGATAAAAGGAGCTGGGCGTCCAACGTCATGAAGTTGTTCAGGGTGTCTGTTTCTCAGCTGGAAGCCCCAGGTCAGGTGAACAAAAGGCTACATGATATACACAGCTAAGGGGCTGGCTGTTTAACTATAGATTCACGTCTTTGCAAGAATCAGCATCTTTACGTGAATAGCTCTTTCCAGCTATGCCCTCTGCTTGCCTGGCAGTGGCTTCCTGTGAACCCCACTATGAAGGATTAACAGAGCAAAGCGTGGTCTCTTTCACGTATCTGCTGCCTCTGAACTAAGCCTCATGAGTGACCTTCAATATGGAAATCTATTCCAGGCAAGGTGGACTCAAGGCTCAAGGACTGCAGTAGGGTCTTTGGTCTCTGGGGTTGGGCTTCTGCAGCACCTCTTGTTTCACATCAGGGTAATCTTAGCATTTTGCCTTGTTGGGCAGCTGATGGTTTGGCTGGTATTTTATGTAGAATTTTCTGAATCAAAAATTTGAACTACAGTTTGTGCACTATGACCTTACAATGGAAGGGAGTACTTTAAATCGAGTCTCTAAGAAATTCATTATGAACCTCTGTATCTTTGACAAATGTGTAAATTTTAAAATATTTATGAATTTGTGTTACAATATTAGGACATATTGATTTTGTAAATAACAGTGATATATGGTTTTCTGGAAGACCAAGAAAGATAAAGCAAAATAGATGCTGCATGCAAACATTTGCATAATCATGTTAATACATAATTCATTTGGGGGAAAAATAAGCATTCTTCCTTGATCCTGGAATATCATATTCAGTACGTTCTTCTTGTCGAAGTTAACTGTCTTTGAGTAGTGTTTCAGAGCTAAATCTGATTGATTTCACAAAATGAACCAGCACATAAATGTGCACTTTTAATACTTACAGGGGACTCTTTTTTTTTTTACAACTTTATTGGAGTATAATTGCTTCACAATGGTGTATTAGTTTCTGCTTTATAACAAAGTGAATCAGTTATACATATACATCTGTTCCCATATCCCTTCCCTCTTGCGTCTCCCTCCCTCCCACACTCCCTATCCCACCCCTCCAGTCGGTCACAAAGCACCGAGCTGATCTCCCTGTGCCATGCGGCTACTTCCCACTAGCTATCTACCTTACGTTTGGTAGTGTATATATGTCCATGCCTCTCTCTCGGTGTACAGGGGACTCTTAACTCTCTAAAATGTAACAGCACTACAGTCAAGCCAAATAACTAAGACACTCCCCAAGGTTAGGAGGAGTTGAAGGACAGATCCAGTTAATACCCCCGAGTTCTACATGGGGCTCCCCAAAGAGTAACACACCAGTGAGAAGGACAGGATTACCAGTGGGAGGGAACAGCTTCTTCTGTAGCTTCTTTCTGCTTTCAAGCTCACAACATCCCCTTGACAGTTTCTGCCATTTTTCCTTATACCACTGTGACTTGACAAATTAAAACCAGTGCTATCTTGTGAGATGCCACAACGATTCCTGTCCCCTGGCCTATCTGTCTACCCTTTTCTCTTTCTGTGTTGTTAGAATAAATGTCCCTTTCAAGTTGTTTTGTACTCATCCTAAGAATGGCTCCCACAAATTGCCCACAGATTAAACAAGAAACTGCTTTTTCTCCAAGCCTATTCTTTGGCACAGCTGTCTGAATCGATGTGTGCCCCAAGCCTGCCTGTTTTGAAATGCACAGCAAATGAGGAAAGGGAAACCATCAGGCAATTCCTAAACTCCAGTTATGACCCCACCCCCACGGCCTCCCATTTTACTGCTGAGAAATAGGACTGGGGGAGGGAAGCTTCCAGAATCAGGCAAAGTGAAGCTACAAGAAAATCTACACTCAAAGTATTACCTTCTGTGCGGTGGACAGGAGGGGTGATTTGTGGGACATGACCAAGCTTGTTTAACTTTTAAAAAGCTGACCAAAGGGTAATGCAGTATCCAATCAGTATTCTTCAGATGAATTTCCAGTCAGGGGAAGTAGGCCTGGTTCCTAGGTTTCCTCCTATTTAGTGGGGTCATCTCAGAGAAGATTAATGTGTTTGGTGAGATCACATTCATAGAGGTGACCTTTAGTCTTCTTCATTCATTGCTTTCAACCTGAGTTTCCCCTCGAGTTAATAATTTTTCAGAAACCTTAATAAAGTGTTTGAGAATCTCTCCCTCCTTGAGAGCCAGTGCCAGGTACATGCAGTGTAGAACGGGGGCTCTGTTCAGACACTTAATATCTGTGTGAACATGAGCAAATTACTTAATTTCTCTGAGCTTCAATTTTCCACCCCCGTCTGGAAAGTGGGTAGAATAATATCCTGTTCACAAGATTGTTGTAAGGATTAAAGGAGATAATTTATATAATGAGATAGAACTCATTCACTCTCTTACACCCTCCTCTACTTTTAAATGTCTCCAATGATGATTCTGGAAAAAAAAGAAGAAAAAAAGATGATCTGACTAACCAAATAGTAGTGAATTTCCTAGTGAGTTTTGTTTACTAACATTATAAATAAACTTATGTATTTAATATTTTAAGAGGGTAAAAAAGATATAAAGAAATTAAGCCATGAATCTAACTTGCTTTGTTTATAAATATTTCAGTTTTTATTTATGTTTATGTCCAGCTTTACTATTTTAGGCAAGGGCTTCCTCTCTGGCAGCTTGTGCCATTGCCCTGAATGTGTACTGTGTTTAGTATTTGCATCCTAGAGACAGCTAGAACATTAGGGAAATGTACTGGTTCCCATTGAAATACATTGCCTGTTTTAAAAAATATTCCTGACTTGACAAATCAAGAAGGGAGTACAAGAAACGTGGATGCAGCCTGGGAATGTCTGGCAAAGAAATCCCTATTCCCGTTTGGAACCATGTACAAGCAAAAAGACCCTTGTTCAGGTGCCACGTCTCTTTGTGCCTGGTCTTTGCCGTGGTGGTCGTATTTGCCAGAATAGTCCATTCTTGTTGATTCTGGATCAAGAATACGTGAAATGTACGTGAAATTCATCTTGAACCTCAAAGTCTCATTTTTAACCACTGATTTCAATTTACTCTCACATCAAGCTATTTTTAAAACTCAAAGTTTTAAATGAAATACCTAGATATGAGATTTTCCCCTTTACTTTCACTTGACAAGCACTTTGGAGTCAGTTATTAAGAGTATCAAGCAGGAAAAAACAGAGGGCCAGGAAAGAAAGCCCAGCCAGGGAACAATAAGAGTCAATAGGCCTGGATTTATATCCAGCTCTGCCCTTACTAGCTATGTGACATTTGTCAAGTTATGTAACTTCTCCAATCCTCAGCCTCCTCATCAGTAACCTGACAGTAACAAAAACAACAGAAACATTATTTATTTGCCAATTAATATATCAAAATAACTAATGGGTTGAATATTGATATTTTCTGCTTCTAGTTGTTCAAATATTGGATATTTGCAATTTTTAATGCACTTTAAAGGCATTTTAAAAGGAACATTTGGGGCTTCCCTGGTGGCGCAGTGGTTGAGAGTCCGCCTAACGATGCAGGGGACACAGGTTCGTGCCCCGGTCCAGGAAAATCCCACATGCCACAGAGCGGCTGGGACCGTGAGCCATGGCCGCTGAGCCTGTGTGTCCGGAGCCTGTGCTCCGCACCGGGAGAGGCCACAACAGTGAGAGGCCCGTGTACCGCAAAAAGAAAAAAAAAAAAAAAAAAAACAAGAACATTTGTTTACAAATCTTTGTTTTGTAACTTCTAAGATGGTGTAGCAACTTTTAATGTGTTCTAATGCTTTCTCTGTTTGCTTTTGGGATTCTATATATTTCAAGCTTATTTTGTCATTTATGAATACATGAAGTTAGAAATAAAGATAAAATAAACTAAAAACTATAGACAAAATTAATAAAAGTAAAATATCAGTGAAAATAATGCCTAGTTTTGCCTCTTTTAGCCAGTATTTCTGCAAATTTTATTGCACAGTATTTTAATTTTATTTTATTCATTTATTTTTGTCCAATTTTTGCTAGGTATTCCTGAGAGGGTCATTAATAGGTTATTTTTTTAATGGAATGTGAAATAAAAAACTGAAGAATATTTGTCTAGACTTTTTCTTTTGTTTGAGTATTCCAGTAGACATTGTTGGTAGTTTTTTCTCAAGTTCATTACTGTGCATCTAGTTGATGCAGGTCCTTTTATTTCACAGTTGCTAGAAAGGCAAAATTGCCATGACTACCAGAAAATGTTTAAATTTTTTTCAAAAGCAGAGTACTTAGAAAGTGGTGAAATATCTTAAAAATTTAATTAAAATAAAAATTCTAATTAAAAATCAGAAAATCATTCTAGGATACACAGACATCATCCGTATGTGAATTACTTATCAGACACAAGAATTTCTGGATCATTTTACTTTCAATCACTTCACTTAGAACTGAACATAAAAATTTTAAACTCACAAAATATATTGCCAAACAAACAAAACAGGCAGAATTGGTTAAAAAATATTTGAAAACTAATGATCTGGAAGATGCACAAAAATGCAAAATGCACATAAGATTTGGGGTTGCTCTCCAAAGTAAAAAATCTGCAAAATGCATAAAAACTCATAAAGAGCACCAAACTGCTTAACAATATACCCAAATCACCAATATATATCATAAAAATCTATGTCTGGAAATATTCATTTTTACCTGATTAATCATTTTGGCCAGTTTGTTATTTTAACCAATTTGTTTTAAAATGATTTCTGTATAATCATACTTTCCTACCTTGCAAGATGGTGAATGAGGTGGAAAATATATGTTTGTAAAGGGACTGGATCAAAATAGACACTTAACAAAGCATTGTTCTCCATGTTTTTTGAGGCTCAAAAAACTTGACAGTATGCCCAAAAAATGTATAACAAAAAAGTGTAACAAATTGAAATAAACTTTATGATTTGAGGATTGTTGGAGAATAATTTCTACAAATCCTCTATTACTCAGTATGTCTGATGTTTGCATACATAATGAAACTGGCAGAAAGAGAAATACATGTATAGTTGATTCAATTCTAAAATGTATTGTGATGACCTAGAGGGGTGAGACAGGGAGGGTGGGAGGGAGGCTCAAGAGGGAGGGGATATGGGGATATATGTATACGTATAGCTGATTCACTATGTTGTACAGCAGAAACTAACACAACATTTTAAAGCAATTATGCTCCAGTAAAGCTACAAAAAAAATTCTAAAATGTATTGATTTGTCAATTTATGCAATGATTATTTGATAAGTCTTGTTAGAGAAGGTATAATCAGAGGCTCACCAGCTTCAAAGCTGTTTCCTATATTATCTTCCTGGTCATCTTGCTGTTGGCTTGTGGTGAGCAGCACTGTATTGTGAACAACAGCAATAATATCAGAATTTGGGGTTATATTCTTATTAGTGATATATGCACACACATGTATCATCTGAGCCAAGTTATAGTTCATAATTCTTTTTCCTGTTTTTTGTAACTTTTTGCTTTTTCTTCAGTTAATAATTTTCTCACTTCCTGCTCCAAGGAAGACTACCTTTGGGCCAGTTGCCCAGTTGTTATCCTGAGAATTCCCTCTGTCATGCTCCTGTCTGTTGTATCATTTGACTTCCAGATCCCACTTCTCCCTCTTTTTTAAGCTTACTCCCTTATTTTGGTGAAATGTATCCTTTGGTAACATCTCAAGAAAAAAGTTCATGGGTACCTTTGAGACTTTGCATGTCTTAAAGTATCTTTATTTTATTATTGTGCTTGATTTATGATTTGGCAAGATATAAGATTCTCGAATTTTTTTTTCACTCAGCATTTTTCATGCCTAATATTGCCTCTAATACTGTTATGAGAAGTCTGATGTCATTCTGTTTTCCAGTCCTTTGTATATAACTTTTGTTCTTCTCTGGAAGATTTTCAGATCTCTTTCTTGTTAGTGTTCTGGTAGATTCATGATAATATGCCTTGGTGGGGCCTTTTTGTGTGTGTGTGTGTGCTGGGCACTCAGTGGGCCCTTCAAATTTAGAGTCTGGGAAAATTTTCTTATATTGTTTCTTTGATAATTTTTTCTGCCAAGTTCTCTAGTCTCTCTGGAAATTGGACTTCCTGAACAAATTCTCTTTCTCTCTCTTATTTTTTCTATTATATATACTTTTGATTTTTTTTTGTTCTACTTTGGGGAGATTTGTTTGACTTGACATTTTTACTTTTTGCTGACTGAAAAGATTTAGCTATTATACTTTTAATATCCAAGAACTTTTTTCTTCTTCGATTATTCCCCTTATATAGCAACCTATTCTTGTTTCGTGGTTTCTTTGAATGGTCTACTGCTTCCTGCAGTGTCTCTGTAATCTCTGACTTCCCTTTTGTTTATTTGTTTTAGTTTCCCTTGTTCATCTTGGAAGCTTTCCTCAAATGTCTAGTAATCCTTGGCTGTCTTTTCATAGGTAAAAATGGGTTACTAAAAAGCTGATTGGAAGTGTCTATGTGTGATACCTCACTGTATTGCGGTCTAGTGACTAACAGGCCTCAAATTCAAATGTCAGTATCTACAGATTTTTTTCAATGGGACAGTACCTCAGAAGAATCTTTCAACTTCCTGCCTAAACGTTTTAAGCTTGGCTATTGGTGTTCAGAGCTGTGTGGGAAAGGGAGCCTGGGGGTATCATTGTTCAGTGTTTGGTCTTTCACTTCATTTTTCTTCTTAGTCTGTTATCCTTGTTTCAGGAACCTCTCTTTTTTTTTTGCGGTACGCGGGCCTCTCACTGTTGTGGCCTCTCCCATTGCGGAACACAGGCTCCGGATGCACAGGCTCAGCGGCCATGGCTCATGGGCCCAGCCGCTCCACGGCATGTGGGATCCTCCCGGACCGGGGCACAAACCCGTGTCCCCTGCATCGGCAGGCAGACTCTCAACCACTGCGCCACCAGGGAAGCCCCAGGAACCTCTCTTAATTCAATTTCTCCAGAGACCATACTGTCTATCTCTGGTGGGGAAAGGGTTTCAGTAGATAAGGATGGAACCTGGAATTATAACTAACTCTAACAAAGACTTTAAATAACCCCATTTTCAGCCATCCTCCTCCCTGCTGCCTTCATGGTGTTTCCAATGTCTGAACATTTCCAGGGTTTCACTGTGACTTAGCTTGCTTCTTATCAAGAGCGCCATCCAAGGGCACTTATTCTGACCCTCTAGCACTCTGTTGGGTCCATCCTCTTTTTCTGTTTATGTATTGCAGTATAAGGTGATAGATGTCCCCTAATACTACTGAAGACAGAATTTGTGTTTCTGTTTCTCATTCTGTTTACTGTTTGGAGAGAATTTTTCAGAGGATAAGGAGGTAGGAATGTCCTTTTACTGTATCATCTTAAAATGTGAAGACTCTGATGTTAACTTTTACATCAGAATATAGTAGAAATGGAACATTGCTCTCTGTTGCTCCAGGTACAAATTAATACTTGGATGCTAAAGAAGCTAAACAAACCCTCTTTCTTCCTTTTACAATAATTAAGTTTGGTTTTCATGGAATTTCCAACTTTTGATTCTGTGTTTAGTTGCTTTAGACCATCAGCATCAAGTTAGCCAAAGATACCAAGTATTTCTGGGAGGAGAATTGGTGATGAGGTAAACAAGGGCCTCCTGGTCAATGGGCCCTTCACTGTGTGGGTCCCTCTCTTTAAGGTTAGTGCCCCCTGATGCTTGTGATAAAGTTAAAAAGTTGAATGCTCTTCATCTTTGCTTCCAATCTCTTCATCTGGTTCAAAGCAAAAATAATTGACTTTCTCCTTATTTCAGAGTGTGAATCTTGCTTGTTCCTTATGAACTATGTGAACTTGAATAAGTTAAACAATTTTACAAAGTCAGTCTCTTCTCCCATAAGCTGGGGAAACTAATACCAGAGTTATTGAAAATATTAAATGAATTAAGAAGTTAGTTCATTTATTTACTTAACAAATATTTCTGAAACTCCTTTTAAGTGCCAAGCATTATGCTTGGTGAGACAAAGAGAAATAATCCAAAAATCCTTGATAACAGTTTAACAGGGGAGGGAAGCACAGGCATGCTTATTAGGGTAGAGAATGGAAGTGCTGGGATAGAGGGATGCATTGTGGAAGGACAGATGGTGAGCAACTCACCCCGCCCTGGGGGTTGGGAGCATGTCAGGGATTGCTCTCGACAGGGTGGTACCTGAGACTTGAGAGGAAGATCTTGAGAGAAGAGTAAGAGTTACCCAGTTGAACAGGAAGTAAAAGAATATTCCATGTTATGGAGACAGCATAAGCAAGGATTACAGATGAGAATCAACATCATATGGAAAAGGGAAAATGATTCAGTGTTGAATTGCTTCACAAAGACTCCGACCCTCCAGAAATGTTAGTCACCTCCCTCTTTTCAACCCCTAAATATGGTCTTATTAAAAATTAAAGGGGTTCTCAAATCTTGGAGTCAAGACATAGAGATACCTGCCATATGAGTCAGGTATAGCCACTAAAGGATGTGTACACACTTGTACATCGGTGTGTGTTTGTGGTGTGTGTGTTGGTGAGCTTGTGCTGTGTCATCTATGGCTCTTTTTATATAGGTTTCATTAGGAAGCCAATTTCTTCCTCTTAGCAGTCCAGTTTGACCTCTGCCACTAGTATATTAGATTAGAGTATAATCTAATATGCATGTATACATTATATACACAAAATATACACAAATGTGGTCTGTTAGGTTGCCCTCTGCTGTACTTCTCTATGAACTCTCTGTCTAGCTCTCTAAGAAAACAGCTGTCATGTCCTATGAAAATCCTTGTGCTCAGACTTGTACCACAAAGGGTACTTTTCTTAACAGTGAGCTAGATTTGCCTATTCCTGAATTCCCTAAAAAGTTATTCCTGCCAAGGGCTGCAATGGAATTGAGACTGACTCCCTCATCTGAGACACATTCAGAATTCTAGCTCAGTATTAAAACTCTCCTGTTGAGGTTAACATAGGTTTTTCTAATTAGATTGTTCACAAAAGGGGATGGATAAATCACCTATAATTTCTCAATCTTCTTAGAATCAGAGATGAGTTAACATGGACAGCATATAAGTTGCTCTATTAGTGCTTCTGGCTTGGCTTATATTTTCCCTGGGGAGCATAGCATGACTTGGTCATTGCTGAGCTTAGTTTATTTCAGGATAGTGGTAAACATTTTCTCCCATGAAGTGTAGCTATAAAATGATGATAAAAATAATAGAGATATATGTGGCCTCTATCATGGTTAGTCTCTTGGGAAAGTGGATTCTGGTGCCAGTGCTGCCTTCAGATCGAAGCATGGTCTATTGGATACTCTCAATTAATTTCATCCTTTTAAGGATGAATTCCATTGTGTAAACCTCGCAACCATGTCATGTAAATAAAGCATGAGATATCATGTTAATTTTTACATGAGGTGGCACTGTAAAGTAGTAAGAATCATTTTCTTGGATGCCTTGCAAAAATGGTTCTGAAGGTAGTTTTAAAAGAGTTTCAGAAAAACTTTTAGAATTAACTGACTCCCTTTTTAGTTTTATTCATTTGCTCATTTTTTTCATCAGATATCTGTCAAGGGCCTATTATTATTATTCTGGTTGTCTATTACATACTGGGACTAAAAACCATCAGTGAGACTTAGCCTGTTCTTTGATGAGTACTCAGTCCACTTTGGGTGGTGGGCATGGGGTAAGCATGGAAGAAATACACAAAATACAGTGTGATAAATGCTATAGTATTAGATATATTCTTATGTCTTATATATGTTATACATTAATCAATAGTGACCAACTCCTGGATTGTTAGGAAAGGCCACACAGAGAGAATAAGGGTCTCTCCCAGAGCTGACGTCCCTGTAGAATAGGACAGTGTTGGGAAGATCTAAGCTCTGCCTTCTCTTAAAAGACGGTGTCGGGCTTCCCTGGTGGCGCAGTGGTTGAGAGTCCGCCTGCCGATGCAGGGGACACGGGTTCGTGTCCCAGTCTGGGAAGATCCCACATGCCGCGGAGTGGTTGGGTCCGTGAGCCATGGCCGCTGAGCCTTGCGCATCCGGAGCCTGTGCTCCGCAACGGGAGAGGCCACAACAGTGAGAGGCCCGCGTACCACCAAAAAAAAAAAAAAAAAAAAAAAAAAGACGGTGTCATTGTGGTGTAGATGTGTTAATAGTGACAGAATTGTACTGGTTACTTGAATTTTCAAGTGGTAAATCTATGGAGGGAAAGATTTCTGGATGAATTAGAAAACAAAGTCATCTGCTCCATTTCTTTTAGAAGTAGTAAACTCTATGGTTCTTTTTCTAAGACAAGAGTGAACATGAAAATCTTTTCAGATTATTCAGATAAGAGTTGCAATTGTCATTATTTCTACCTTTATCCATTAATGCTTTAAATCAGCTGTCAAACACAAGATTATGAAAATGACTAGGGCTTCCCTGGTGGCGCAGTGGTTGAGAGTCCGCCTGCCGATGCAGGGGACACGGGTTCGTGCCCCAGTCTGGCAGGATCCCACATGCCGCAGAGCGGCTGGGCCCATGAGCCATGGCCGCTGAGCCTGCGCGTCCGGAGCCTGTGCTCCGCACCGGGAGAGTCCACAGCAGTGAGAGGCCCGCGTACCGCAAAAAAAAAAAGAAAATGACTAACAGTGGTCCTTTTTTTCTTGTAGCAAAGAATTTACCAGTTGAGACTAAAGGAAAGAAGCAGCAATAGAAATGACCAAAAAGCATATTTTACTGCATGTTTTAGGGAAATGCTATTTTATTACTTTGCAGTAAAACAGAGAAGCAACAACCCATTTGCCAAGTGAAGAGTTAAAAACAATTCTAAATTCTTCATTTGCTCTCATTAATCTTGTTTTCAACATTTCATTTCTTTCTACTCAACTTGCTGTGCAGAGATAAATGTCTCAACCTAAGACAAATGTAACAAAATTCATAATCTATTCATTGATCATAACCTTTGAAGGTGAAATATTGCCTTCTAACCAACACCAGAATTAGTTGCAGCTAGTACTAGGTCCTGGAGGCATTAAAAAAGACACACAAAGTCTAGGTCCTTCCTTAAAGAAAGGGAAATCTGGCTAGAGTCGCAATAATTGAATGATATGCCAGATTCACGTTAAAAAGCTTGTGGGACCTGTGACTCTCTCATGTATAAACTCTTAGATATTGAAACCCTGAGAAACCTTTCAAGGTTGACTTATGTGAGTAGGTCGTATTCATTTAACTACTAGTGCAGACCTAACATTTGCCAGTTACTGAGCTAAGTGTCGAATATGTTCCCACAAAGACATGGTTCTTGCCCTCGTGGAGTGGATGTACTAGTAGATTCAGGGGATGCTTGTATCAGGCATGGTATTTATGCTTCTTGTTGATGAGGCAACATGCATTAAAATTCAGTTTTAGAAAAGGGTGATTTATGGGGCAGGTGGTGCAGAAGAAAGTAAGTGTAATGACCCTGAGCTTCTAAAGTTAGACCCAGTTCATCATGCTGATTGGTTTGAATCTAGAAATCTCCCAGGATGGGATAGCTAAGTTTACATGTCAGAAAAGTGTGTGACCACAACTCGAAGTTGCCTCCTGAGATGCTATTGAATTTCCGGGCCTGGAATCTGGCCTGAGAAGTGAGTGTTTATAATTACATGTTTTCCTGACTGCTTTATGTTTTGGACATTATTTATACACATGCTGTATAGGAAAAAACATATGCTTGACAAGAAAATTAACCAAAAGATTTTAATGTTAAAAAGGACAGACAGAGCTGGGGCCTGAAATCTAGTGAAAGAGGTAGATAGTGAAGGGTTAACCAGGCTGGTCTTCAACATTAAGGAAAAAAATTCTCCTCAGATGTGTTTCTAGCTCTATAAGCTAGTCCTTCCACAAACCCACGACACATAAAACCTAACATTCTTTGCAAGTCTCAAACAATAGACACTCTAAGAAGATTACATCACAGTGCATGTTTTTGGTCAGGAGACGGCATATTTGTGAATAGGTTGGCCTGCAGCAGTTTTCTGCCAGTGTAGTTCTGTGATTGACAAGTACAAATAGTTCCTCTAGTGGCAGCATAATTAGGTATCACGGCTGCTGTGTGTGGTGCACGTGGCTGCCAGCCTGAGTGAGGTATTCTAGAGTCGAGGGATTGGTGAGGCTGATTTTTCAAGGTGTTCCTTCTTTTGTTCCTGTTAAACCTCTTCCTTACAAAATATGTCAGAAAGACAAGCTTTATATTGAGAAAGATTATGCTGAATCCCGCTCAGTAAGCAATGAGATAGTAATGTAATACTCTTGCGACATGCTTTGGACTCAGCCTGCTGATTTTTCATTGAAAGATGCTTGGTAAATCTCAAGAGGCTGAAAGAAGTCCAGAATACTCCCAAAGTCAGCCTGTAACTAAACTCTTCTTGTAGCAAATCTAGACAAAAGACCCTGGGTTGTTAAATTGTTTTTCTCTTGCCAAACACTCCTCAGAAGTTAAAGGTAGAAAAGTGGAAACAGGAGCATGGGCCATAATGCCCAGGAGAGCTGGAGGTTTAATAGCTGGCATTAGGGGAATGCCAGGGCAATGATAAAAAGGATTTTGTTGCAGTTCCCCACTGTTGTTTTAATTTTCTTTAGATGGCAGATCCAAAATTTGAATCCCTTCTTGGCCACCTAAGTCACCTACCTTGCCTGCTCCAGAATCTCCTCTCATGGTCAAAGATTAATCTCAAGGTGAAAGGGGTAATCATGAGGTGGCTTTACCTTAGAGTTTGTCTTTATTTTCTGCATGTTTGGCCTCTGACATAATTACCTTTTCTAATTTAATCAACATATGGAATTACTTTTCCTAAACATGACTGAGGGGTCAGCATTTATGTTTCTTTTAATAAGATTACAAAACTCCTTAAAGGTTGAGAGAGAGTTTTCCTCATGTGATAAAAAATTCCTAAGAGATTCTTGATTTATTACTATTTTTTGAATGCAAAGACTAGAGCACAGTGTTTTAATTCTCATTAAATGCCTATGTATAATTTTAACTATTCTTCATTTGCTAGTTTACATACATAGGAGACATTACATAGTGTGCTGGTCCCAGTTCCCCATTTTAAGTGTGGCGAACTTTATTTATAAATATTCTGGTAGTTGATTTTAGATTTTATTTTACCCCAAACATCCAAATATAAATTTAAAAATAGATGTAA
Source organism: Mesoplodon bidens (assembly GCF_964165515.1). Taxonomy (NCBI): domain Eukaryota; kingdom Metazoa; phylum Chordata; class Mammalia; order Artiodactyla; family Ziphiidae; genus Mesoplodon; species Mesoplodon bidens. Next base: position 63,222,508 of record NC_138166.1, read on the forward strand.
AAATGCAATATGAAAGTATCTCCTCAAATTCATTTTATTAGAATAGGACATGATTCTCAAATATAGGTATAGAAATCTAAATTTTCAATAGCAGCTGATCTGGAGGTGATTTTTTTTTTTGAGGTAGACTAGAATTCTTTGCTTTATAAAATAACTTTCCACAGATTGATTTAAGTAGCATTCCTACCCAGTTCGTTTAACAGAGGATTATGAATAAGAAAAATCCTAAGCACTTTGATGTACATTTAACTTCTTAAGAACATTTCTACTGAGTGAAGGAAGGCATTTATATATTTGTCTTTCATTTAACAGATTTTTTAAGGTACTTTCTATGTGCTGAATGCTGGACTAAATGTAGGCATTAAGAGTCCTTAAAAGAGGGAGAGATAGAAGGTAGGAAACTGAGGTTGGAGTGATGTGCTTTGGAGAAGGAGAAAGAGGTCATGAACCAAGGGCTGTGAACAGCCTCTAGAAGTTAGAAAAGGCAAGGGAACGGATTCTCCCCTAGCACCTTCAGAAGGAATGTAGCCCTGCTGACACCTTGATTTTAGCCCAGTGAAACTGATTTTTTATTTCTGATCTCCAGAACTGTAAGATAATACATTGAATTGTTTTAAGCCACCTAGTTTCTGGTCATTTGTTACAGCAGCAATAGGAAACTTATACCTGGAGTTCTGCCCTAGTTCTTGAAATTAATAGAAAATTGATAAAGATTGAGTTTATCCTAAAACCAAGGATTAAAGGCCCTATTATTTGCAACCACAGATACATATCTTCATTCAGTCAGTTTCTCTTTGTGGACATGTGTCTAGTATCTTATATGTGCTAGGGATGCAAAGATGGATAAGACATGTTCCCTGCCCTCTCAAGGGCCAGGATAGTTTTAGATGCTTTTGTCTTGCATAGTAGGTGGAAGTATCAGTACTTAATAATGAGTTCATTATAGGAACTGGGTCATTTTAAAATTTGTGGATTTAGAAGGTTCTGTATAAATTTACACCAGCTCAGTTTCTGAAGATAGTTTGTCTTTTTTCCCTGTGTGATTTCCAGCCCCCTTCAGAGGTTGGTCCACACTGAATTTAGAGCTGAGTGAGCAGACCATGGTTTCTCACACAGCCTCTCCCTTCTGGATTCTCTGACGACCTCTCTGATCACTGCCCACAGCCCAGGAGGCTGAGGAGAGCTGATAATGCCACTTACTGACATTCAACACAATTTCATTAGACCCAATACATTTTCAGTTGCCTACACTAGCTATGAAAGGTTTGGACAGATAAAAAAGCCCACCAACAGAGTACTTATTTGGGAGAAATTCAAAGCTGGGAATTGGAAGGGAAAAATGTTAGAGGAGGAAACATATGAATACATTGAACACAACTGGCTTCAGATGTAATGTTTCAAAGGAATTGAGAATGGTTGTGACAAGGTCTCTTGATTCAACGTCCAATGTTAAAAAAGAAAAAAGGAATGTAAGTCTATCTTTTCAGTATGAGAGAGGTTTAAAAAAGAGAGAGAAATAAAACAGAGTTTGAGGAGGTGGCTGTGACAAGACTGTGACACATAATTCACCAGATCTTCAAAGGAGGTGATGGAGAGGGCAAACTACGATGATTAACAGCAAAACTGAGGGAAAGCAGGAGTTGAGAAGTGGACCAACTATGTGAGGAAGGAGGAAATTGACAGCACAAAGCTTAGTGGAATGGAGTGGTGTAGGAGGAAAGGGTAAGGTTGTGATGGATAGGACTGTAGAATGCTGAAAAATAGGGTGAGGTTTAAATATCCAGCAGACAAGGAAAGCCACTGAAAGATTTTGCAGTTTTTATCCATTACCTGGCATTGGCTTAACATAGCCATAACTTTATCCCATGTGCTGGCTCTTCAGAGTCATAAGGGAAGTTCTTCCTACGTTCCTCCATCTCCAGATTTAAATGTGTAAGGACACATGAGTCATCTTCCACATGGCCTATGGAGGAGGCATGCTTCATATTGCGTTCTCACCAATATATACCTCCCCCTCAAACATAAACTATTATAGTTTCTTCAGGAAGTGGAAGTAAAAGAGTAACTCATCTCCTCCATGGGCAGAGCCTGGCTCAATAAGATGGTTTGTAGAGCTCACAACAGTGTTAGTAAGACTTTGGATAGGTGATCAGGGTTCAGTGGGAGGGTGGGGTGGAGCAGGTGGTGTGAAGGGATTCAGCTCCCCATCTTCTGGTTGCACATCTACTCTTGACACTGTCTTCCATAGAGCAAGAGAAGGGTTTATCTGTACTGCAGTGGACTAGTGTGTTATAATATATCTTATAAACGATAAGAGCTGTCTTTTCTTCCCCCAAGGTGAAGGCTAGATAGCATAGCCCCAGAACAAGGCACATATAGAACCAGGTAGATGAAAGGTGAAGGGAATCTTTTTTTTCTTAAGTGCTTGGAGTTCTAATGAAAATGCCATCGAACAAGAAACTAAGTTTTGTTTTCTTTCACGTCCTAAAGAATGTTGTCAAACTAAGACTAACTTGGACTCAGCCAGAGCACATTGTCCTGGGATCCCGGAACACCTCTCTGAACTTCTTTCCACTGAGTGCTTGAATTTGAATGCAAAGGTAGCTCAAGAAGACATTTGAAGACAGCATTTTGGAAGGCAGTTAGCTTGGGGCTGCCAAAAGTTTGGCCACATGCTGAGCTAGTTCAGAGATAGGAACCCAAATGAAGTCAACTTTTCTCCTTTTGGCATCATTTATAGTTGATAAGGAGTTAACTCAAGTTTGCTTGTTGCCTCCAGCTTGTGAGAGAATTCAGTTTCACAAAAGCAAATTTAGAGGAAACAGAGTTGCATTAAAAAAATAACAGTCCCTTTAGACTTGGGTCATCTTGAAGATTCGGTTTCAAGAGTGTTTTAGTGTAAACACATTTCTAAGGTTTTCGAATGCCAGTTGATATAGTCCTTTGGGGAGAAACCAAATGTGCCCAAATAAAATAGGGGTAAATGCCACAGGAAATTCTCATGAAAGATAAACTGTTGCACAAAGATTATATATATATATATATATATATATATATATATATATATATATATATATATTTACTATCAACTTTGGCCAGAGATTCGGCAAAGATAGCTCAAGATAAAGGAGGACAAAGACTAAATCCTAATACTTTTGATTAAAACAGACTCAAAATTATTTAAAATAATCTTTCCATCTTCACAAGGGAGTCAGCTGTGGTTTGTGGTCTCTGATGTCACTTATGCACATCCCAGCAAGGGACTGGTGTAAATAGCCACCACCAATCCCAGGGTGAGCAGCATTCTCAGTGCAGTTCCAGATCCTTTCTGCTTGTTTCCTCTGTGCTGTCTTCAGAAAAAGTGAGGAATGGCCATCCCTCTCTATTCAGTAGGGACAGTCAGGTGTCCACAGACCCTTGAGTTAAGATGGTCCATGTTTGTCCAATTTTAATTCAGCAAATACTTACTGAACTCCCTTCATTTAGCAAATGTTTACCATACTCTTCTTTGTACTGTGGCTATAGGGATTAATCATGGTCTCTTTCCTCAAGGATTTCACAGTCACTTGAAGGAGACACATCAGTAACCCAGCAATAACCATGCTGAAGTAACACAGGATGCTAGGGAGGCCAGGGGAAGGCAGATAATTCATCTTGGTAGTGAGGCGCAGAGGGAGGTTTCCAGGAAGAGTATCCAGAGAAGACCACACTGAAGCTGACTCTGATACTCTGAAATGTAAATGAATTACATAGAATAAGCCTCAAACCTTACTTCCTAGTGAGAAACATTTGTCTGTCTTACTAAGTGATGGATTGTGACTCAGACATAATAATGGGTCTGGATATTATTTTACTGGTTTCCCATCCCAATCCTGCTTCTTCTTCCTTTTAGTTCAGGGTGTTAGATACACACTAAAACAAGTTAGGAATCTCAAGTGTTGAGTGCCATTTTAGAGCTCATGACTATACTGGTTGAGAGTCTATTTGCTCAGGGGAAATAATTTGCAAGGAGATTATGGAAACAATACCATCTGCATTTGTATAATGGCTCTTAGAAAGTACATTAATGGGCATGATGTTATTTGGCTAATACTCAACTCATCCTTTCAGTGACTAGTGTCAATATTTCCCAGGCAAAATTCAGAGCAGATGTAATTAAGATGAGGTTGTCCTGGAGTAGGGTGGGTTCCTGATCCAATGTGACTGCTAGTCTAATAAAAAGGTGAAATTTGGACAAAAACACTCATAGAGGGATGGTGATGTGAACAGACACAGGGAGGAGATGGCCATCTACAAACCAAGGAGAGTGGTCTTGAGCACATCCTTCCCTCACAGCCATTGGAAGAAATCAACCTTACCACAATCCTGATTTTGGACTTTTAGCTTCCAGAACTGTGAGACAACACATTTCTGTTGGCTAAGCCACCCAGTCTGTGGTAGTCTGTTGTGGCAGCTCTAGTCAACCAAGATGCCCACCAAACTCTTGACATCATGGCTTCAAGTAGAGGGAATATTGGTCTATTGACCCATATTGCCTCAGCTTATCAGAGCTGCTCACTTTCCTCTGGGCTGCCAGGAGGGAACTTTTCTCAGGGATCTCATTTTCTCAGAGATCCAAGCATGGGTTGTGAATTAAGTATGGCCCAGCATGAGGACCTTTTGTCTTTTAAAAATGGTATTGGAGGGGGGTAAGAAGTCACAGATTAGCTTTCTTTTATTTTGTGGAATGTTGGACAGGGAAGAAAAAGAGAAAGAAATGGCCCTCAGGGCAATTTAATAATACTTATTTTAACCAGTGGTGAAAGAATTCACAAGTTATTGATGGAATATTTTTAAGGAGAGAAGGTATTTTTGTGGATTTCCTTTTCAAATGACAAAAACAAAGAACACCTTAAACTCTTCACTTTATTTTCTTAAAGATTTGTAGCACTCTATAATCTTCGTTGCAACTTCCTGACTTATTTTTTAGTTTTCCTCTAAATTTCAACACTTAGTGATCAATGTTCTTTAATCCTATGCCTAATTGTTACTAGTTGTCCAAGAGGCACATAATTTACTTCCCCTGATTTGCAAAAGGCATGTGTATTTGTCTAAGGGACAGATTATAATATGATCACACTTTTAATTTTACAGTGTGATATGCTGCTAGTATTAATAAAGTCTATGCATACAATAATTTGAATTTTGAACATGACTGAGTAGGAAACAAGTAGGAAAGAAATATGGTGTCTAGAAAGAGTATTGGACTTGGAATAAGAAAATCTGTGTTTAAATTCAAGCTCTGACTTCCTACCTCTGAAACTGTGAACTGATCATATAACCTCACTGAACATTGTTCAAGACTATAAGATAGTGATCTCCTGCATATATTTCTTCTGCAAATTAAAATTAGATAATGTACATCAAATCATCAGGCATGATGCCTACACATAGGTACACCCTAAAAAGTAGTTATTGGGAATTTGTTAAATTGAAAGCTGTATTAGAATAATAAATGGATGTTATTTACATTCCAGTTCTGTTTTTTAAATAGCATATTTTTTCTCAAATATGAAAGCTTCTTAAAATTAAGTACAAAGGACCTAACCTATAATCTATTTTTCAAGGCACCTAGTTTTAGGATGTCATTTAATATTTACTGAGGGTTTCCTGTGTACCAGAAAGTGTTTATTATCTCATCTGATCCTTATAAAAACCCTAGGAGGGAGGCACCATCATTACTCCCATGCGAAAACCGAGGCTTAGAGAGTAAGTGCAAAGTCTCAGCTAAGAAGGGAGAGAGTTTGGCTAGGAAGAAGCATAGGCCTGGGACCAAGCCTTTAACCTCTGCCACTAGGCTGCCTCCCTATAGTAGATAAATTATCCCAAGCACTACCCTCTCATCATCCAGAGGATGGCTTACAGAGAAAACATTTTTACATTGAGAAAGATAACTAGCAAAAGGGATTAGATTTATCATTACCACAGCATAAAAAATGAAGACCGACACAGCAGAAGAACTACAATCCTGCAGCCTGTGGAAGGAAAACCACATTCACAGAAAGACAGACAAAATGAAAAGGCAGAGGACTATGTACCAGATGAAGGAACAAGATAAAACCCCAGAAAAACAAGTAAATGAAGCAGAGATAGGCAATCTTCCAGAAAGAGAATTCAGAATAAAGATAGTGAACATGGTCCAGGACCTCAGAAAAAGAATGGAAGCAAAGATCGAGAAGATGCAAGAAATGTTTAACAAAGACCTAGAAGAATTAAAAAACAAACAAACAGAGATGCACAATACAATAACTGAAATGAAAACTACACAAGAAGGACTCAATAGCAGAATAAGTGAGGCAGGAGAACGAATGTGACCTGGAAGACAAAATGGTGGAAATCACTGCTGCAGAACAGAATAAAGAAAAAACAATGAAAAGAAATGAAGACAGCCTAAGACACCTCTGGAACAATATTAAACGCACCAACATTCGCATTATAGGGGTCCCAGAAGGATAAGAGAGAGAGAAAGGACCTGAGAAAATATTTGAAGAGATTATAGTCAAAAATGTCCCTAACACGGGAAAGGAAATAACCACCCAAGTCCAGGAAGCACAGAGAGTCCCAGGCAGGATAAACCCAAGGAGAAACTCACCAAGACACATAGCAATCAAATTGACAAAAATTAAAGACAAAGAAAAATTATTAAAAGCAACAAGGGAAAAATGACAAATAACATACAAGGGAACTCCCAAAAGGTTAACAGCTGATTTCTCAGCAGAAACTCTGCAAGCCAGAAGGGAGTGGCATGATATATTTAAAGTGATGAAAGGGAAGAACCTACAACCAAGAATACTCTACCGAGAAAGGATCTCATTCAGATTCGATGGAGAAATCAAAAGCTTTACAGACAAGCAAAAGTTAAGAGAATTCAGCACCACCAAACCAGCTCTACAACAAATACTAAAGGAATTTCTCTAAGTGGGAAACACAAGAGAAGAAAAGGACCTTCAAAAACAAACCCAAAACAATTAAGAAAATGGTAATAGTAGCATACATATCGATAATCACCTTAAATGTGAATGGATTAAATGCTCCAGCCAAAAGACAGACTGGATGAATGGATACAAAAACAAGACCCATCTACATGCTGTCTACAAGAGACCCACTTCTGACCTAGGGACACATACAGATGGAAAATTAGGGGATGGAAAATGATATTCCATGCAAATGGAAATCAAGAGAAAGCTGGAGTAGCAATACTCATATCAGATACAATAGACTTTAAAATAAAGAATGGTACAAGAGACAAGGAAGGACACTACATAATGATCAAGAGATCAATCCAAGAAGAAGATATAACAATTATAAATATATATGCACCCAACATAGAAGCAACTCAATACATAAGGCAAATGCTAACAGCTATAAAAGAGGAAATCAACAGTAGCACAAAGAAAGTGAGAGACTTTCACACCTCACTTACACCAATGGACAGATCATCCAGACAGAAAATTAAGAAGGAAACACAAGCTTTAAATGACACAATAGAGCAGATAGATTTAATTGATATTTATAGGACATTCCATCCGAAAACAGAAGATTACACTTTCGTCTCAGGTGCACATGGAACATTCTCCAGGATAGATCACATCTTGGGTCAGAAATCAAGCCTTAGTAAATTTAAGAAAATTGAAATCATATCTAGCATCTTTTCCGACCACAACGTTATGAGATTAGAAATCAATTACAGGGAAAAAAACGTAAAAAACACAAACACATAGAGGCTAAACAATACGTTACTAAATAACCAAGAGATCATTGAAGAAATCAAAGAGGAAATAAAAAATTACCTAGAGATAAATGACAATGAAATCACGACAATCCAGAACTTATGGGATGCAGCAAAAGCAGTTCTAAGAGGGAAGTTTTTAACAAAAGAATCCTACATAAAGAAACAAGAAAAATCGCAAAAAAAACAATCTAACTTTACACCTAAAGGAACTAGAGAAAGAAGAACAAACAAAACCCAAAGTTAGTACAAGGGAAGAAATCATAAATATCAGAGCAGAAATAAATGAAATAGAAACAAAGAAAACAAGAGCAGAGATCAATAAAACTAAAAGCTGGTTCTTTGAGAAGATAAAATTGATAAACCCTTAGCCAGACTCATCAAGGAAAATAGGGAGAGGACTCAAATCAATAAAATTAGAAATGAAAAAGGAAAAGTTACAATGGACACTGCAGAAATACAAAGCATCCTAAGAGACTACTACAAGCAACTCTATGCCAATAAAATGGACAACCTGGAAGAAATGGACAAATTCTTGGAAAGGTCTAACCTTCCAAGGCTGAACCATGAAGAAATAGAAAATATAAACAGACCAATCACAAGCAATGACATTGAAACTGTGATGAAAAATCTTCCAACAAACAAAAGTCCAGGACCAGGTGAATTCTATCAAACATTTAGAAAAGGGCTAACACCGATCCTTCTCAAATTCTTCTAAAAAACTGCAGAGGAAGGAAAACTCCCAAACTCATTCTATGAGGCCACCATCACCCTGATACCAAAACTGGACAAAGATACTACAAAAAAAGAAAATTACAGACCAATATCACTGATGAATATAGATGCAAAAATCCTCAACAAAATACTAGCAAACAGAATCCAACAGCACATTAAAAGGATCATACACCATGATCAAGTGGGATTTATCCCAGGGATGCAAGGATTCTTCAATATATGCAAATCAATCAATGTGATACACCATATTAGCAAACTGAAGGATAAAAACCATATGATCATCTCAGTAGATGTAGAAAAAGCTTTTGACAAAATTCAACACCCATTTATGATAAAAGCTCTCCAGAAAGTGGGCATAGAGGGAACCTACCTCAACATAATAAAGGCCATATACGACAAACCCACAGCAAACATCATCCTAAATGGTGAAAAACAAAGCATTTCCTCTAAGATCAGGAACAAGACTAGAATGTCCACTCTCACCACTGTCATTCAACGTACCTCTGAAAGTCCTAGCCACGGCAATCAGAGAAGAAAAAGAAATAAAAGAAATAGAAATTGGAAAAGAAGAAGTAAAACTGTCACTGTTGGCACATGACATGATACTATACATAGAGAATCCTAAAGATGCCACCAGAAAACTACTAGAGCTAATCAATGAATTTGGAAAAGTTGCAGGATACAAAATTAACGCACAGAAGTCTCTTGCATTTCTATACACTAACAATGAAAGATCAGAAAGAGAAATTAAGGAAACAATCCCACTCACCATTGCAACAAAAAGAATAAAATACCTAGGAATAAGCCTACCTAAGGAGGTAAAAGACCTGTACTCAGAAAACTATGACACTGATGAAAGAAATCAAAGATGACACAAACAGATGGAGAGATATACCATGTTCTTGGATTGGAAGAATCAATATTGTGAAAATGACTATACTACCAAAAGCAATCTACAGGTTCAGTGCAATCCCTATCAAATTGCCAATGGCATTTTTTACAGAACTGGAACAAAAAATCTTAAAATGTGTATGGGACACAAAAGACCCCAAATAGCCAAAGCAGTCTTGAGGGGAAAAAACAGAGCTGGAAGAATCAGACTCCCTGACTTCAGACTATACTACAAAGCTACAGTAATCAAGACAATATAGTACTGGCACAAAAACAGAAATATAAATCAATGGAACAGGAGAGAAAGCACAGAGATAAACCCACGCACCTATGGTCAACTAATCTATGACAAAGGAGGCAAGGATATACAATGGAGAAAAGACAGCCTCTTCAATAAGTGGTGCTGGGAAAACTGGACAGCTACATGTAAAAGAATGAAATGAGAACGCTCCCTAACACCATACACAAAAATAAACTGAAAATGGATTAAAGACCTAAATGTAAGACTGGACACTATAAAACTCTTAGAGGAAAACATAGGAAGAACACTCTTGGACATAAATCACAGCAAGATCTTTCTTGACCCACCTCCTAGAGTAATGGAAATAAAAACAAAAATAAACAAATGGGACCTAATGAAATGTCAAAGCTTTTGTACAGCAAAGGAGACTGTAAACAAGATGAGAAGACAACCCTCAGACTGGGAGAAAATATTTGCAAACGAATCAATGGACAAAGGATTAATCTCCAAAATATACAAACAGCTCATGCAGCTCAATATTAAAAAAACAAACAACCGAATCAAAAAATGGGCAGAAGACCTAAATAGACATTTCTCCAATGAAGACATAGAGATGGCCAAGAGTCACACGAAAAGCCACACAACATCACTAATTATACAAACAGCTCATGCAGCTCAATATTAAAAAAACAAACAACCCAATCAAAAAATGGGCAGAAGACCTAAATAGACATTTCTCCAATGAAGACATAGAGATGGCCAAGAGTCACACGAAAAGCCACTCAACATCACTAATTATTAGAGAAATGCAAATTAAAACTACAATGAGGTATCACCTCGCATTGGTTAGAATGGGCATCATCAGAAAATCTACAAACAACAAATGCTGGAGAGGGTGTGGAGAAAAGGGAACCCTACTGCACTATTGGTGGGTATGTAAATTGATACAGCCACTATGGAGAACACTATGAATGTTCCTTAAAAAACTAAAAATAGGATTACCATATGACCCAGCAATCCCACTACTGGGCATATACCCAGAGAAAACCGTAATGCAAAAAGACACATGCACCCCAGTGTTCATTGCAACACTATTTACAATAGCCAGGTCATGCCGATCAACAGACAAATGGATAAAGAAGATGTGGTACATAAATACAATGGAGTATTACTCAGCCATAAAAGGGAACAAAATTGGATCATTTGTAGAGATGTGGATGGACCTAGAGACTGTCATACAGAGTGCAATAAGTCAGAAGGAGAAAAACAAATATCGTATATTAACACATATATGTGGAATCTAGAAAAATGGTACAGATGAACCAGTTTGCAAGGCAGAAATAGAGACACAGATGTAGAGAACAAACATATGGACACCAAGGGGGGAAAGCGGCGTGGGGTGTTGGTGGTGGGATGAATTGGGAGATTGGGATTGACATGTATACGCTAATATGTATAAAATAGATAACTAATAAGAACATGGTTATTAAAAAATTTTTTTAAAAAGGAATGAAGGCCTCTCATAGATCACTGCTGTCTTTAATCTCTTCTTGAAAGCAAAGTCTTGGGAAAGGATAAATGAAAGTGCAGGATGCCCAGCATTGGGAGAGAAATGGTTTCCCACATCTGAGATGACTCACATCTTAACCTTTTTGCTCTAATTTCTCTCTTTGTACATATCCTGTGATTTACTCTCTGGATGATGGCTCTGCAGCCAATTCCCAGCCAACGCACGCAGATGCTATCCATTTCAGAAGAGACACGCACTCTGCTTGTAAGTGGTCACTTTTCCCCTAGCTTCCCATATTTCTCTTCCCCTGAGAATACATTGTTGACCATGAAGTAGGTTAGGAAGCAGAACTGTTTCACACAATAAAAGAGACAGGTTGATTTTGTGGCATTTTGCTACATCAGTTACAAGCGATTGATCCTGGGTATCAGAGCCTCCTGTAACTTCCTCTTGGGACTGTGGTGGTGTGTATGTGTTGTTGGTTTTGCAGTGTGGCCTACATAAGGTTGATCCTGCCCAATAATTAGGGGCTTACTGCTTTGATTTTGTCTCATCAATCCACTTCATTTTGCTTCAGACACATTTTTCTCCTGAAGATTATCTCCACAAACCTCAGTGCTGAGAAAAATGAATTCCAATAAAACCCAATAAATCTGACAGAAAAATGTGGAGCTAGGGATCCACACAGACCATGAGGACTGTCACATTAAAGGCTCCTGGGGATTTTTTTATGACTTTTTTTTCCTTCCTCTAATGCTTGGTCTCTTGCTTCCATAAATTGCATGGGCTGGCTTTTCATTAACTCAGAAAGCTGAAATAATTCTTTGTAAAGAATTCTTTAGTCACACATAATTCAGAAGTTCACCAAGATCAAAGCCAGTCAACTTTGTGGCGGACACAACACCGTATATTTCATGTAAATGGTGTGGCTTCCTGCCTTCTCAGCTGGAATTGTTCCAATTTCACATCCCTTCAGCAGATAATGGGACCCTCTGATACTGTCCCCAGCACAAGGGGCTGCTCTGTGTCCGATCCCATCTCCCTCAGGAGCCGGTGCAGATGCTGCCTGTACGGGCCAGTGAAGTCATTCTGACACCCCCCGCTTCAACATTATCTGAAATTTCATGAGGCATGGGAGTCCCTAGGGGGTCTGGGGCAGAGGGGTGGGGGAGGCGGGCAATGGAGTAGAGAAATGCTTCGTTGTTCGAGCCTCCTCTGTTGCTCTTATTCTCCCTTTAAGGGGGTGGGATGTATTAAAGGGGCCCAAAGGTGAGATTAAAGTAAACCAAGAGCAGCAAGACCAGACAGTCTTCCTTCTTGGGGGTATTGCTCTCTTGTTCTTAGACTGTCTTATTGTCCTTACGTTTTTCATTTAAAGTATACGGGCACTGGAGGAAATGATGTGTGAGAGACATGGGAGAAAGAGCTTGATGGCTGGGCTGTAACAATAACAGCACTAGAATAATAGAGGGCCTTTCCAGGGGCTGACCACTTCTATGCATCCCCACATCATGGGCAGAAGCTCAGAGCCGTTCAGAGACTCACCACACACTCGGATGAAACAAGGATAGAGTGAATTCTTCATGATGCAGAAGAGGGAGAAGGGTGTCTCAGCAGGTGAACTCCAGAGGTTCCAGGCACCTAGTTACTGTGTGCCTGTTGGCTGCTGTATTGTTGAAATGACAGCCATCCAAGTCCATTTCCAGATGAGTCCATGGAATCACGAGCATTCAGTCCCATGCATGGCTAGTAGTGGCTGTGATATCTGAGAGAGACTCCAGGGACTCAGAGGAGGCCCAGAGATGAGGGACAAAGATAGGAGATGATAGAGAGGCAAGGGATGTACCTGAGAAGGACATCCTGTGCCCTCAAGGAGAGGAAGACTCAAGGAAGAGAGGTGGAAAGTCAGCCAGTTGCAGGAGGTAAAAAGACGCCTTCACCTGGCACATCGCCGTGTGCTGAGTGGAACTGGCCATGCCGTTTCCATTTGGTAGTCTGGGTAATTTCTCAGGGACTTCAGCAGTCTAGGTAACATGGCGTTTCCATTATACCACAGAATTCAAACCCTAAAAAAAGTCAGCCTCTGGTTCATCCCTTCCCTTGGCTAGCGCAACTTGGGGCCAATTGCATTATACCCTTTTGCTTTAGTTTTTCACATCTCCATTACAGGATCAGAGTAACTAAGCCTTGGCTTATTTTGTCAGGATGTTAATGAATATAATAATACAGGTGGTCATTCAAACTTGTAGAAAATGCTCTGTTTGGCAACATAATGGAAATATCGACAGTGAAGTCAGAAGAACAAAAGCTGGCTTTCTATTACTCCCAACAATAGCTCATACATCACAGAAGTTGCAAGTCAGCCTCCCCTCCTTCCTCCATAAGGAGCAAAGTATATTTTCAAAAATGGAAGCATCTGGTTAAATATTAAATAGGAGAGTCATTCTTCTGAGGTCTCGCATTGCCAGCACTTAGGTAGCAGTTAAGTAAGATGGCCATTGGCTTTGACGGCCGTGCATTTATGATGCTGTATAAATAATAACTGACAGCAGTTCCACGACAATCTTTCCAACAGTCTTGCCTCCCTTTGCACTTTCCTTAGCGGCTTATGCTCACGCATACTCTCATACACACACACACACACACACATACACACACACTTTGCCTGGCTATCATAATAGCTATTGTCTTCTCCGCTCCCCCTTTCTTTCAACAGATGTGTCCATTTTTAGTTAATGCAAAGGAAATGGCAACTTTCAAAGGTAGCCTTTTGTATGGGAAAGAGCTGCATTAACTGTAAAAACCTTTTAGTTGCACAATTTTTATATTCAGGCTCCCCTCCCCAGACATTGCTCCCCCAGCTCTGCATTTCTCTTCAGGCTTACTGGCTATTAGAAGGGATTGCTTAGGGGGCTGTGAAGGAGCAGCTCACAGCAGCAGCAATAGCAACAGCTGAGAAACTTTAGCTCTCGGTTCCTGGGCCAGCGAGTAGTGGCATTTAAAGCCTCTGACAAAGTAATATTTGCGTGTTCAAAAACATTTTACGGAAAAGATTTTTGTGCCAACCCGTGCTCGAGTCGCTAATGGTATTTGTCTAGGTCGTTGGCCAAATAAAAACAGATTCACACATATGAAATAGAAGGACCCTTGGAACAATAACTGACATTTTCAGATTGTCTCAGAATGTGATTAGCATGTGAGCTCAGGAGACTGTGAGATCCGCAGGGCCACTGTGGGGAGAAGCTTCAGCCATAAACTGACCTCAAGTGAATCCATACAGGAGAGAAACCTTGCATGTTTGTGGTGTGGGAAAATCTCAGGCAGGCAAGGGAGAATGCCAGCTCTGCCTGCCAACTCAGGTATAGGAGAGAGAGCCCAAGGATGTAATTCATGTGGGAAAGATTCTATAAGGTGATCACACGGAACCCATCTACTATCTAAGTCTTCATACTTCAGCCAGTGAATGCATCCTACAGGCCTTACTCAACAGAGTATGTTACCAGAAAGACAAACCTCCCTCCCTTCCACCTTGCCCTGATGCCCAAGTGTTGAGAATGCACAAAATAATTTGAAGAATCTAAAGCACTCTCTGGAAATTTACAAACTCAGAAAAACCAGCCATCAACCCAAGCTGTAGAATTGTCAATTCCATCATGGCTCAAAACTTGTTATTCACTAGAAAGAAACTCTCTACAGGATCGCACCCCGGTTGGTATTCCACCTTCCTCTTCTGCTTTTCAGGGCCCCTGTAATTACATCAGCCTCACCTGGATAATCCAGGACACTCTCCCTATTTTAAAGTCAGCTGATTAGTAACCTTAATTTCTTCTGCAAAATCCTTTCACAGGGGAACTTCCCCTGTGGTCCAGTGGTTAAGAATCCACCTTCCAATGCAGGGGACATGGGTTTGATCCCTGGTCGGGGAACTAAGATCCCACATGCCACAGAGAAACTAAGCCTGTGTGCTCTGGTGCGCCACAACTAGAGAGAAGCTCGCGTGCCGCGAGGAAAGATCCCACGTGCTGCAACTAAGACCCGATGCAGCCAAATAAATAAATAAATATTTTTAAAAAATCCTTTCACAGGAGTGCCTAGGTTAGTGTTGGATTAAATATCCAGGGGTGAGAATCTTGGAAGATGTCTTAGAATTCTGCCTACCACAGTAGTGATTATTGGAGAGAACAGGAAACTCCTTTGTGGACAGGAAGTTGCTAGAGGTCAGGGCCAGGACCATGAACCTGTAGATGAATGTTTTAAACGATTATTATTTTAGCAGTGACCATAGGTGTCTACAGATGACAGACCCTGAGGCTGTTAGGGCAGACTGGGGAGAAGAGACTCATGTTTATCCCAGGCTTTATAGTTTACAAAGACTTCTCTAGAACTGGCTTAGATATTTGAATACTGGGCTGTGTGGAGAGGGCAGGCAGGGTGTCTCAGAGGTGCCCCGGGGACCGCTGAGAGGTGGGGAGGATTTGACTACCAGAGGTTAAACAGGCAGGGCTTTGCCCTCCTGCTCTGCCCCCAAACTGGAGCAGCTCTGCTTTGATGTGCTTTGGATATTGGATTAGAATATAGATGATTTCTTTCTTTTCTTTTTAAATTAATTTTTATTGGAGTATAGTTGCTTTACAATGTTGTGTTAGTTTCTGCTCTACAGCAAAGTGAATAAGCTATACATGTACATATATCCCCTCTTTTTTGGATTTCCTTCCCAGTTAGGTCACCACAGAGCATTGGGTAGAGTTCCCTGTGCTATACAGTAGGTTCTCATTAGTTATCTATTTTATGCATAGTAGAGTATATATGTCATTCCTACTCTCCCAATTCATCCCACCCCCCCTTCCCCCTTGATAGCCATACATTTGTTCTCTACATCCTTATCTCTATTTCTGCTTTGCAAATAAGTTCATTTTGAATATATATGATTTCTGAAGAAATACTTCTTCATGAAATGGTCTACAGGGTGCCTTGTGAGGCAGATAGGACAGCTTTTAATTTCCTTGTCTCACTGGTGAGGAAACAGGTTCCTTGAGGTTCTCCGACATTCCCAGAGTCTACTTAGCCAGTGATGCTTCACTCTGTGCAGAACAAGTTGGCAGTTGCTGCCCTGGAGTGGCCTGCAGAGCCCCCTTATAAGCTTTGTGATGAAAATGAACTTTTTTTTTGCTTTGGTGCAATCTCATTTTAACCCTCAAATACTAGGGTCCAGCTTGATTTTTTTTTTAAGACATCAGACATGGCACTCAACATCTTGGACTTCTCCCACAAATCATGCTATGCAACCATGAAGGATATTCAAAATGATGTGCTAAACACTAAACTCAATTGCAAAAGAATTTCTCACGTAGATAGATAACTGACTGTGTGGCTGTGTGTGTGTGTGTGTGTGTGTGTGTGTGTGTTGGGGAAGGGAGGGGATCATTGAAATAAGTCCAAGTCCTATATAGGAATCTACTTTGAAGAGGATGAGACTTATTTGGATGCATATACTTTTCTCGTGTATTTTTTAGAAAAAAAAGTTACCTAATTTTACCATATGTAGGTTTTTTTTTTTTTTTTTTTTTTTTTTTTTTTTTTTTGCGGTATGCGGGCCTCTCACTGTTGTGGCCTCTCCCGCTGCGGAGCACAGGCTCCGGATGCGCAGGCTCAGCGGCCATGGCTCACGGGCCCAGCCGCTCCGCGGCATATGGGATCCTCCCGGACCGGGGCACGAACCCGTATCCCCTGCATCGGCAGGCGGACTCTCAACCACTGCGCCACCAGGGAGGCCCCATATGTAGGTTTTGATAGATGTAATAAAGGTTTTTGAAATCACTGGAAAAGGGACAAAGAGGAAATGGAAAATACTCTAAGTCCATAGCATGTTATCAACCAAAATATTAAAGTTGTACGTTGCTAAGCTTTCAGACTTTTCTCTTGCTTTTGGAAAGGGATGGGTTTTCCTCCTGGCTACAGAATTTTTACAGTATTATTGAGGCTGTAAGTAAGAACGCTGCTGTCTATACGAAAAGCATTAGCAAAGCAATTGATTTGCGGGGGTATTTCCTACAGAGGAAACCACGCTCCTCCGTCTTTTCTTCCTTTGAAGTGGGCTTCGCGTGGTCTCAAAGTGGGGGATTTGAGAAGGGTAGCTGGGTGAGGGAGGGAAGTCAGGCCAGGGGAGTGTATCTGAGAAGAGCAGCCTCGGCTGCCGCCTCCAATCCCAGTCCCTGCTGCACGCACAGACAGGAGCGCATTAGCAGTCGGTTTAGCTGCAGTATTCACGGCACATTTGCCAGGATTCAATTGATCGCTCCAGGCAAGAGACAGCGTCAGCGAGGATGCCGGGCGGCCTGGTGCTCGGGAGCTTCCGCTCTCAATCATCATCAAGCCCCATTTGGAAATGGTTTGAATTAATGACACATTCAGACAGACAGTAGGTAAATGGAAATGTTAGACAAGGCTTTTCACCTACTTTGCTTAACATTTCCCGTTACCTTGAGTGCTGGAAACTCCACAGTCTCGCTCAGCCTGCAGGAGCCGCGGGAGCTCTCACCCCGCACGGCCAGAAGCATGACGTGCCTCTGCCCCTGTAGGGAGGCTTACAGGGAAGGAGGATCGCTGTCAGCCGATCGCAGAGCGTGCTGGGGGACATGGGTTCCTGTCCTCCAGTGTCAGGGCTCCTGCTGACAGGAATGCCATTCATCACGTAGGTTATTTTTTTAATGATCATGACCATTTTCTGGCAGCTGGCAGCAAAGTGTCTTGAGCAAGGTCACCTTTGACAAATTCATACAAAGTGGGCTTTGAGGCTGGTGGCAGGGCTGCCAAGTGACACCGTGGGGACAGAGCAAGGACTTTGGAGTCAGGGTCCAGCTCAAATCCTTGCTTTGCTATTTCCTGCCTGTGGGATGTCGAGCACGCCACTTACACACCCTGAGCTTTAGTTTCATCACCCGTAATCAAGGATGTTATGCTAGACTCAAATGAGGTGAGCTGGGAAAATGGTGATCTTGCTCAGAACTGGAACTTTGCCCTGCTGTTCCACTCTCTGCTTCCTACCAGATAGCCTGGAACTATGGATCACGTGACCCTACAGGAACACGGAAGCACTAAAGCCTATTGACCCAGCAGAACGTGCTCATTTGCAGGGCTTGAGTTTGACAGTCTGCAAAGCCATCTGTTAGCAGGGCCCAGGAATTGGTTCCCAGGGAAGCAGCCAGCTTCCTTCCCTGATGGAAAGTTCAAGTTATCCCATAGTACCCTCCTTATCACAGGTGAGAAGCAGGGGGAACCCGGTCTAGGCAGTCCAGGAGCTGGGTCAGGCAGTGAAAGACAAGTGGATGGAGGGTCCTTTTATTTTGGAACAAGGGTGACAGCCCTGTGATGAGTGGGGTGTGGAGTGTCAAGGGGAGGCGAAGGCCTGCAGGGGAGTAGGTGAATCTCACTCTGTCTGTTCCTAGGACTTGCTCTAGGAAACTGCTCCAGGTTTCTGTTTGGCCCCTCTCTTGACTTTCTTTTTTAAAATTAATTAATTAATTAATTAATTTGTGGCTGCACTGGGTCTTTGTTGCTGCGTGCGGGCTTTCTCTAATTGCAGCAAGGGGGGCTACTCTTCGTTGCGGTAGCTTCTTTTGTTGTGGAGCACGGGCTCTAGGCACGTGGGCTCAGTAGTTGTGGCTCGCGGGCTCTAGAGCGCAGGCTCAGTAGTTGCGGCGCACGGGCTTAGTTGCTCCGCAGCATGTGGGATCTTCCTGGACCAGGGCTCGAACCCATGTCCCCTGCATTGGCAGGCAGATTCTTAACCACTGCACCACCAGGGAAGTCCCTTGACTTTTTTATGTACATGGGGGAGCAGAGTAGAGCATGATCTGGAGTCAGACTGTCTGGATCCCAATGGAGGCCTCGTGTACTTACTGGCTTTGTGACCTTGGGCAAGTTTCTTAACCACTCTGTGCTTCAGTTTCTACATTTGTTAAAATAGGGATAGTCATAAAATACCTACCTGACAAGGTGGTTGTAGCAATTACATGAAAAGGACTTAGTAAGCATTTAATACATATTGACATCTTTGCTGTTTACAACTATGATATCATGTCACCTTCTTAGATTTCTAATTGATGTGATTTTAAAATTCATTCAATGGATTTTACATGCAAATTGATGCAAATCAATATCAACAGAGTATTGATTTGGTTCCAGCATCCACTGTTGGGGTAGTGAACAAACCAATCTGCTAGGCCTGGGCTCCCCAAGGCCTGTCAATTGAACCTTTGGCTGACTCTCCTGAGGCTAAAACTCCTTTTACGGACTGAAAGATTTTTATTCTGAAAATATTATTTTCACTTTCCTTTCCAAAAGGGGTTTACTCTTCTTTAAGGGAACAATCTGAATTCTCCTTCAGATTACATGTTTTTAGTGTAAATGTTCTATGGGGAAAAGTATATGGTTAGATGAAAGACCTCAGTCTGGGTTCTGTGTGCATTAGCAGAGGTTTTCAAATGCAAATATTTGATAAAAATATGTGGTTTTGTTTATTTATGTGTATCCATATATTAGAAATGTTAACTTGAACTGAACCGTATAACATGCTTAATCTGAGGCAGATGGAATGGTCAGTGAATTATTTTTGTAAACCACTTCTGTTGGCATTCAGAGCTTCCTTTCGTACTGATTCCATTCTGGCCAACCACTCGAGGTTTCACCAGCATAAGCTGGTGCCAGACTCCACTTCAATGACATATGCGTTTGTTCCCCCGAAATACAACACAATTGCAAATTTCTTCAGCCCATAGAACCACTTTTGTAACTAATTAGACCAGACAGGGCGCTGCACAGAAATCCCGGACACAGCCTTGCATCCTGATGGATATTCGTACAGGCCAGCCCCTTCACAAAGTGAACAATTGCCCAAATAATTATTTCCTGCTGTGGACGCCTTTTTTTTTTTTTTTAATGCTTTGTTTGTTAAATCCTATTTTCCTTCCTACTTTCCTGTTGACTGCAGCTAAATTGAATTTGGTCCAAACCCATCTCACACTGGGTCAGCAAAACGCTTCACTTTGTGGCGGAAAGGAGTTAACCCTTTGAATGCTGCCTTTCCTGTCAGCTCAGGACCCAACATCTGGTTCTCTCTTATTCCAATAGCAGAGCAAGAGGGGAGGAAGGGCTGCACTGATTTGGGGGGAAATGAAGAATGAGATAGAAATGGAATATGTTGTATTAGGATCATGGCCATTCGGGGTAAAGAAAGTTCATGTCACTTTTCATATTGCCCCTCAGAATATAGAATTATGAAAAGGCAGGGAAGAGAGTGTGTACCGCTTAGTAAGTCTAAGGAAGGAGGGCACTTTTGAACAAAGGCCTTCTCTAGAAACATGGCATACATGTGAAGCAAAGGGCAGGTTGCCAAACGACATTTAGAAAAATTGGGATACTCACTTCTGCATAATAAGATTAATAGAAGGGTCTGAATTAGAAAAAGGGAAGGGTGACTTTAATTCATTCTCACATCTTAGAGCAATCTGTGGTGGGAATACCCATCTCATTAGTGGTTTCTCACTGTTTGAAGACTTAGGGGTGCTGTGCTGTGAGATCAGATAGCTGGGTGTGTTGAGAGGCGTGAGATCCCAAGGAAAGAGAACCAGCTGTGAGAAATATTCTGGCCAATATCAGCAAGTGTGATTTTGTCAGGTATGTTGTAGCTTCTGTCCTCCATTGTGTGAAAACTGTTCCCATCCAGTGAGACTTTGTGGAACTTGCTGTAAGCAGAGATGGTGTCAGAGGCTGCATTTGGCTGTCAGTCCTGGAAATGTAGCTTACTGTTTCTGCAGGTGGAGTGTCTGGGTCAAAGCATTTTCCTGTTTGATGGAAGAGTCTCAAATTTCTCTCCTTAGATATTGTATAAAATTGTACTTCCACCTGCAATATAAGAGACTACCTGTTTCCTCCAGCCCACACTACAAAGAGCATGTAATCAAACTTTTACATTTTGCCAATATATGTTTAAGCAATTATATTTTGGTTGTTTTAAAAAAATTTTTTTATCGAAGTATAGTTGATTTACAATGTTGTGTTAGTTTCAAGTGTACAGCAAAGTGAATCAGTTATACATATACATATATCCACTCTTTTTTTAGAGCCTTTTCCCATATAGGCCATTACAGAGTATTGAGTAGAGCTCCCTGTGCTGTACAGTAGGTTCTTATCAGTTATCTATTTTACATATAGTAGTGTGTATTCGTCAATCCCAGTTTCCCAGTTTATCTCTCCCCTCCCCCCTTATCCCCTGGTAACCATAAATTCGTTTTCCACATCTGTGACTCTACTTCTGTTTTGTAAATAAGTTCATTTGTACCCTTTTTTTAGATTCCACATATAAGTTGGCTGTGTTTTAATGTGAGTGAGGGAACATCTGGTCATATGTTCAGGAGCCATACATAACGTTTATCTTGAACTGTATGATCATATCATTTGGTAACTTTTCATTGGCTTGTTGATCTTTTTCCTATGTACTTACAAAAGCTCTTTCGAAATGTCTCATACATTTATGAGGATATCAACCCTTGCCTTATTATGTAAGTTGCAAATATTTTCCCTGTTTGTTTCAAACTTTTGACTTTTCTTTCAGTACTTTTTGCTATGCAGAGGTTTCTAATTTTTTTATGTGGTAGAGTTTATCAATTATTTTTTATGGCTTCTGGACATTAAGTCATAGTTAGAAAAGTTTTCTTTTTCTACTCTGAAGTTAAATAGAAGACTCCCCTATTTTTTGAAAAAGTGTGAAATGGTAAAGGAAGATAGGAGAAATAGAGGAAATAAAAAGAATTTTAAAAACTATTTTTGTTCAACTCTGTGCAAATAATTTTTACACTTGGATGAAATAGCCAATTTTTCAGGCAAATATAATTCTCCAAAACTGACCCCAGGAAAGATAGAAAATCTAGACCAATCAGTTTCCACAGAAGAAATAGGGAAAGTTGTCAAAGAGTAATCCCCCACAAAAGCACAAGGCCCAGATGGCTTCACAGGGCAACTGTACCACAGCTTTAAGTAAAAAATGATTCCATAGTATAGAAAAAAGAAGGACAACTGATTTTGTTCAACAAAATGCATTACATTGATACCAAAACACTAAAAAGATTGCAAAAATGTTAAACAATAATCTTTCTTATGAATATTTATTCTAAAATCCTAAATTAAATATTTTAAAACATGATTCAACAGCACATTAAAACAATAATGTATCATAGCTAAGTAGGTGTTATTCTAGGAATGCAAGGTTGGTTCAACATTAATAAATCTGCAAATCAATTCATCATATTAATCTAAATAAAACTGTTATTTTTATGGATGCTGAAAAAAGTCATTTGACATAATCTCATGTCCATTCTTGATAAAACACTCCATAGGTTATAGCAATCAGATATTTCATTGCCATTATCTCAAGTCCAAAAGCCAGTACTATGTTTAATGCTAAAAGATTCCCACCAAAATCAGGAATATTATATAGATAGCACTACTATTTATCATTGTATTGGAGGCACAAAATGATAGAGTCAGATAAGAAGGAATATTACAGCTATAAATATTAGAAAGGAGGAAATGCAACTATAACTATTTGCAGAAGATATTGTAAATCTGTAGAACTCAAGAGCATCACCTGAAAGACTGCTGAAAATGAGAAAATTCAGTAATATATCAGGGCACAAAGTTAACATAGAGAAATAAATAGCTTTCATATAAAACAATAATTAGTTAGAAAGTATAACAGAAAAATATTCCATGTTTAACAGTAACAAAAGAGATAAAATACTTAGAAATAAACTTCATAAGGATAACAAAAACTCTATGAAGAAAACTTTAAAATCACTTCTAAAAAGCATGTACCATACGTGTGCACGCACACACATACACACACACACACTTGAACAAATGGGAGACTTATCAATTTTTGAATAGGGAGATAATACCATAAAGATATCAGTTTTCACTAATTACAAATTTAACATGATCACAACAAAAAATAACCCATGGGACTTTTTAAAAGTTCAGGTAATTCTAAATCAAGAAAGAAGAGCAGAAAAATTCTGGAAAAAAACAGAGCAATGGAGGAGATTATCCTATGAGATATTAAATTATATTATTATAACTACTCAGTAATAGCAACAATGTGGTACTGATTATGAATAAGCAGACAGAGCAATGCAACAGACTAAGTAGTACAAAAATAAACCTCAGTATATGGAAATTTAATATGTGGGAAATCAGTGGAGGAATCCTGTACTACTCCATAAATGGTGTTGGAACAAATCATAAAATTGTAGCCAAGTAAAGAGATAAATATATATCTGTATCTCATGCTGAATATCAGGATAAATTCCAAATGTATCAAAATTTAAATCTAAAAAGATTAGTATATAACTGGGTTTAAGAACACAGTGCCATGTCAGTGAGTATACTTCTGCCATTTCATTTTTAATAGTTTCATAGTGCTCCACTCAACAAACTATCAAAATTTGTTTAACTAAACTTCTATTTATGGACATTCTAGGCTCTTTCCAATTTTTTACTTTTATAAGCAAAGCTGAAATGGCCATTTAACAGTGTAATGGGGATTATTTACCAGAACAGCAAAGCAAATTTCTCAAAATTGAAGGTCAGTTATTGTGTTAGTTTCCTATCACTGCTGTAAAAAATTACCACAAATTTGGTGCCTCAAAACAACAGAAATTTATTCTTTCACAGTTCTGGAGGCCAGAGATCCAAAATTGGTATCTCTGGACTGAAATCAAGGTATCAAAGGGAGGCTCTAGCTTTCTCCTTTCCTCTTCTATCGTCTTCTGGCATTCCTTAGCTGTGGCCACACCATTCCAGTCTCTACCTCTGTAGCTATGTGGCCTTCTCTTCTATGGTCAGATCTTCCTCCACCTGCTTCTTATAAAGATACATGCAGTAATATGTAGGGATCATCTAGATAATCCAGGATAATCTCCCAATCTGAAGATCCTTAATCACATCTGCAAAGTCCTTTTTTTCCCCATGTAAGCTAACATTCACTGGTTCCAGGGATTAAGACTTGTAGTTTTGGCGGGGGGGTGGGGTGGGGGTGAGTGGGCATTGTCCGGCTATCCATGTTCTTGGAAATTTGTAGATTGTTCCAACTCTGGAGAAATTTTTAGCCATGTTAATTTCTACCCAGATTCTAAGCTCTTGCCAAATTACCAGGCTCCTTCTTACTCCCTTCATCCTTCTCTCTCTTTCCAGCGTCATTGCCCCAAGACTCCTCAATTCCTGCTTATCTAGGACGCTGGGTAGCTGAAGGCTCCCTTGGTCCTACTCCTAGGCCATCTGCTCATGCCCTGAGGGTGATTTTTCCAAGGGCTCATCCTACTATCTGGTTATCTCTTCCCTAAGGGGATTTCTTTTTGGCGTTAGATGACTCATCCTCTCAGCTTTATTGGTATGTAGCTATTCATGTTATAATCACCACCTTGCTAAATGCTCTGTTCCAGTGGTCTTTCACACGTTTCTCTTGCAGTTTCTGGCTAAGCAACTGTATTATCTGCAATAACAATAGCACCATCTTCCGCTTTCCCAACACTTACATTTCAGGTCTTGGCAATTTTAACAAAAAGGAAAAATAAAAACTTCGCAAATCATGTGTCCCTGAAAAAGTCCCAAGTCCCTGACTTTGTTTTTTATGCCAGGCGGGCCTTATTTCCTTATTATTTGTTCTCTTTTATGGCCTCAGCAAAGGGCCAAAAACCAGGGAAACCCTGATCCTCTAGGCCTGAGCACTTTGCTGGAAATGCCACTGATTATGTTGTGGGTGCTGGGGTCTGCTGGTCAACTTCCTACCCACTCCATGTCCCATCTTGGTAGCCTTCAGATTTGTCAGCAGGGAAGTTTGTTTAGTAGGTTAATGACCCAGTGCCCAGCCCCGGGATGGCTTCTGAGAATAAGTAAGCAGGAAATTCCATGGCAAACCCATCCCCAGATGTGGTAAGAGTGTAGGACAGGCCCATGTCACCCTGCCTTTCTTTGCAAACACTTCCAGCATCTGTGTAGAAACTTCATTTATTTATTCATTTCTGGATTCCATGTGCTCCAATGTACAGAAGAAGGGACTTGCATCAAGCCAACAAGGATTCACAGCCTGGGATTCCACTGGCAGAGATATGATATGTCCAAATTATGTAACCTGGTTCAGCTTCAGTTTCCCAGTCAGTGAACTGGGCCCTGTGAAATAGTGTCAAATGTTGCCATGAGGACTCGGAGAGACAATGGATGTCATACACCATTCCTGACAGGCGGCCTCTCAGCATCTGCTCCCCTTTGTACGCATGCTCAAACTTGAGCCTTGCTTTTTACTCTGTATCTTCCCCCATGAAGTCTAAGTTCTCCGCTTAGACTATGCTTATACTTAGTCAGCCACAATATGTGTTAATAAGTAAGATAATTGATATTTCTATTTATTAAGCCAGATACTATGCTAAGTGCCTTCTGTGCATTTTCTCATTTAATCTACCTCCTTAAAAAAAATCATAGAAACAATTGAAGCCTCATTTGTATTCCTTTCCAATCTCACCCCCCTCCCTTAAACACAAGTTTGAAGTTGACGAGGATCTTTTCTGGGCTTTTAAAAAATATTTTTGCTACATTTCTATGGACAATATGTAGTTGAAAAACTAGTGTTGTTTTCTGTGTTTTAAAAATTTACCCAAATGGTATTTTGTATTATACCCAAATGTACTCAAATGGCATTATATTGTACGGTATTTCCTTCTCCAACCTGGTCTTTGGAATCAACAGTGTATTTTAGAAACCATGTAGCTCTAGTCCATTAATTTTAACTAGTATGATAGCTTATAGAATAAAAACACTACTATTTATCTATATATTCGTCTACTAATGGACAATTAGTTTGTTTTCAAATTTACAAGCAATTCTGCAATGGTTATTCTTGTGTATGTCTCTGTCCCCAAATTATTATTTTTTAAGACAAATCCCTAACAGATGCATTTTTTTTTTTTTTTTTTTTTGCGGTATGCGGGCCTCTCACTGTTGTGGCCTCTCCCGTTGCGGAGCACAGGCTCCGGACGCACAGGCTCAGCGGCCATGGCTCACGGGCCCAGCCGCTCTGCGGCATGTGGGATCTTCCCAGACCGGGGCACGAACCCGTGTCCCCTGCATCGGCAGGCGGATTCTCAACCACTGTGCCACCAGGGAAGCCCCCAGATGCATTTTTAAGACCTTCATTATCTCCCATCACATTTTACTCTATCTTTACCACTCTATCATTTATGGCTTCACCAGCAGGGTATGAGAATGTCCACTTCTCTAGATCATCACTAACGTTATATATTCTGATTCATTAAAATTTTTGCTGATCTGATAAAAACAAAGCAAAAACAAAAAGCCATCATCTCATACTTTTAACTTTCATGTCTTTGATGAATAGTGAGACTGAATATCTTTCCCTATACTTCTTGACCATTTGTGGGTTTTGTTCTGTGAGCTGCTTATTCTTTATTCCACATATTTTGCAAATATGTTGCCCAATTTGCCAATACTCTTTTCGTTTTGTGGTGATTTTTACCCTGCAAAACTTGAAACTTTTTATATAGTCAACTGGTTAAATCTACCAACATTTCAACTGAATCCTTTTAGCTTTTTTAGTTATTGAGTTATGCTTAATTAAATTCCGCAATTATATCTGCTGTGTGAAAGACACCAAGGGTTACAAATAATAGTCAGTTATGGTTTCAGGGGGAACTTATAGTTTAGTTGTGAGACAAGATACTCAAAACTATAGGCACTAATACAAGCCATCTATGTTGAGTGTCAAATACTTGGCACAAAAATTAGGTGATTTCATTTTGGCCGCCAAGAAGCTGAGAGCAAAGAGCACAAGTAAATGCTGAATCACAGTGACTAGATTAGCCTAGGTGACTCATGGAAGTGCAGAATATGAGGGCTAGAATAGTCCTAAAAGCCATCTAATACAATCCTTCCCTTTAAAATAAAAATATATCTCTTTCAGCATTGACTGAATTCCCACCAAAATGTCCTGCCAGCAGACCCAGTAGCAGTGCCAGCCCCCATCAAGGGTTTTCCCAAAGTGACCTCCAATTGCCCAAGACCATTCTGTCTCCAGGCTCTTTCTGCTGTGGGCCCAGCTCTGAGAGCAGCTGCCACATGAGCCACCAAGCTCCATAGAGGCCACAGCCACCAGCACCAGAGCCCGGACTACCAGCACCTCAGGTGCTCTAGCTACCACCCCAGATCTGGGCTCTAGGAACCACAGAGGAGCAGTACTGAAGCCATAGATCAAAGGGCGAAGGCTCTGTTCCAGCGCAGTGCTTCCCTTGCCCTTGCTCTCTTTTCTCTACTGTATGGGGCTGACAAATCTTGTGTTGACGGAGTGAGTTTTCCGGGCAGAATATTCTCTTCGATTTGGAAACTCAGCATTCATTGTGGAGCCTGACTTCTCCCTTCTCAGGTGACATCCTTGTCACTGTCAGATTATTTGCGCATCATACAATTATTTACCCACCTTCCAAAGCCCAGGGACCCCAGGATACTCTCTTTAAGGGTAATAGCAGAGCCTGATTTTTTTTTTTTTTTTTAGTTTTTAGTTTTTTTTTTTTTGGCCATGCCGCATGGCTTGTGGGATCTTAGTTCCTCGACCAGGGATTGAACCCGGGCCCTCGGCAGTGAAAGCGTGGAGTCCTAACCACCAGACCGCCAGGGAATTCCCAAGAGCCTGATTAAGTGGTGGGACAGCTTGGCAGTTCCAAGGACACTTTCTTCTTCTTCTTTTTTCTCTTTTAACCTTTTTTTATTTTGAATTAATTATAGACTCAATAAACTGTAATAATAATACAGAATGGTCCCATGTACCCATCACCCAGGTTTCCCCAATGGTGCCTTCTTGTATAACAATACATTATGAAGCAAGGAAATTGATTGGCTCAAAACCATCAGCTAGACTACAGATCTTATCATATTTCACCAGTTTTCACATGCACTCATTTTTGGTATGTCTTTGTGTATAATTCTATGATATCTTATCACATGTATAGATTTGTATAGCCATCACCACAGGGAGTTCCAGAACTGTTTTGTCCCACAAAGGAGCCACCTATATTCCCTTTTGTAGCCACACCCTCCTTCTGTTTTCTATCTACAGGCAACCACTTCAAAATGTTGTATCAATGGAATCACACAGTATGTATAACCTTTTGAGACTGGATTTTTTTTCACTCTGCATAATGCCCTTGAGATCTAGCCAAGTTGTTGCATATATCAATAATCTGCTCCTCTTTATTGGTGAATAGTGTTCCATGGTATGGACATACCTGCTGAAGGACGTTGGATTGGTTCCAGGTTCTGGATAGTGTAAATCAAAGTGCTCAAGTGTGTAAACTAGTTGGGTAAGCTAAATGCATAATAGTTTTATGGATATTTTACGAATGAGCTCTTTTAATCTTTGTTAATTGAAAAACACACAATTCTAGGGGAGTTCTTTCCTACCTGCATTCTTGAGGGGTTTCCTAAAGGGGTGTCTAGGCAAATGACCATTCCCAGGCCATCCTTCTGATATCTACCAATGATTTTCAGACTTTTGCTTGGGAAGACCAAGGTGGTCCTCTGCCATAAGAGGTTACCTTTCCAAAAATTCTAATTATCAAAACTTGTCATTTGCTATTTGGATTCCCATCTTTTGGCCTTTGTACATTTTCACCTTGTTTCACTGCCTTCCAACCATTTACCTCTCTGACATTATGCTCTTTGTTGATTTGTTCCCTTGTTTGTTGACTACCCCTTCCATGAGAGCTAGACCTTGCTTTGTTCTCTGCTATCTCCCAGTTTATATCTTGAGGGGCAAGTACAGAGAAGGTGTATAAAAAATGTTTTTGAATGAGTGTGTGAATGAATTGTGTCTGCAATACAAAAAAGGGACTTTTTTAAAAATCTAAGACTAGATTTAAGAAAATGTAAGTAAAGCCCACCAAATATGTAAAGGAAAACCATTGCAGGGCTTGAATTTAGAAAGCCTGAGTCGGAATCTCATCTTTGCCCCTTTCTGGCTCTGAATCTGTCAACAAATGATTTAACTTCTTTGCCAAAGTCTTGTCATTTGCAACATTATACATCGTCTTCACAGGATAATTGTGAAGTTCAAGTAAGACAATTTTGTGAATGCACTTTGTAAGACACTAAAGTGCTATATAAATCAAAGGGGTTCTCCCCATTATCACAGTTATTATCTCCTCCTTCTCTTTCCTTTTCTCCTTCCCCTCCCCCTTGTCCAGACTCATTCTCATCATCACCACCATCAGGACCGTCTACATTCTTGGGTGGATGAAAACACCCAGGCAACTGCAAATATGAAATCATGATGTTCTTGTGACATTCCATCCAGTAGAGGGCAACAGTTCCCACCAGCTAAGTCCAATGTTTTAAACATCAAGTTGAAGTACAATCATGGCAACTTATGATCATTAGTACTTATTTATTGTTAAAAGAAACACATGTGTCTATCCTAGTAATCCTTCCGTTCAGCAATTTTCAGATATTCTTGTTTGGTACATTGCTTTCTAACCCAAGCTTCTTCTGGAAATGTCTGGCTGCCTTGAAATTTATCTTTTTTTTTTTTTTTAATAGGATTTGCATTCTCTCCCTTCTTTCCTGGTTGGCTGAGTAAAATGCAGAGCAGATTGTGGCTCAGGACCGATGACACAGGCATGCTTCTGTTTTGAATATTTATATCCTTGGCATTGCTTTTATAAGACAGGGTAATTGCTATAGGTTATCTGAGAATTCTCCCACTCCTCAGGTGGGAATTCTCCCACCTATATTCTCTGTTTGCTGGACTGCCACTATATGTATTTCATTCCAAGATTGGTGGAAAAAGTTCTCCACCAAGAAACTGATCTCCTGAGTCTATCTGACAGGGTCTAGGAACTCCTTCCTATGATGTTGATTGGCAGTCAGGTCAGTGTGCAGGGACAGGGAGGCTGGGAAGTTGCTGGGGGGCTTCACTGCAGATAGTGAGTGCAGTGGGGCCTTTGATATTCTGCTTTAACCTGCTGCCAGGGGAGCTACACGAGAACAAGCTGGTGCAGCCACCTCCAGTTAAGCAGAGAGGCAGAGAGAGAAAGAGATACACAAGGCAGCCCTGTTCTTTCCAGTTAACCAGAGGGGATAATCAAACATTAGCAGATGCTTACTTGTTCTCTCTGGAGAGAACTGTTTTTGTCCCATCATCAGGTGGAGGAGGTGGCTGGGCAATCCTGGGATAACTCTTCTTTTTTATGGACATCTATTAACTTTCGTATCATACCAGCCCCTTTTATTAAGGAAGGTACCAAAATATTTAAACGAGATGGTTTATACTTTTTGAGTATCATTCATTCATTCATTCATTCACTCATCTAATGCCAGTGGAAGGCTTACTATATGCCAGAAATTAGAGATTCAAAATGAAATAAGATCAGGACCCTTCCCAGTCTCTGTGGGAGACCAGTGCAAACCATTAATGACCCACAGAGGAGTAAGTGTTGTAACTGAGCTAAGGGTGCATGGCTATGAGAGCACAGTGGAAATGGTGATTAGCTCTGCCTATGGGAGGCTTCTTGAAGAGGTGGAGCTGGAGCTGTGTCTATGGAATATGTTTCAGAATTTTTCTTCTTGTTTTACTCCCTAAGCAAACCTTGGTCATGTCTACAGGAAGGCTGGATGAGAAAGATGAAGTCAATTTTTATTGTTATCACTCCCCCTCCACGTCCCCCCAGCCCTGCCTGCTATAAGTTATGATTAGATTTGACAGTAGTGAGTTGGCGACCACAGTGAGGTGAGCTGGCACGTACTTCCTGAGAGTTAAGGATGGGGAGTCAGATCTTGAGCCTAGGGCGCCATTGGGAAAGTGCCAGCTTCTTCCCTCTTTCCTGTGATTTGGCCACAAGGAGAGAAGTGAATGGAGCTTGTGTGACTTCTTTGATAGGGACCACAGTAACTTTTCCTCAAGACAGGGCGTGCCTCTCAGTATTCTGCTATGACTTTTTTGGGTTACTGAGAAAATGTACTGAGTTAGGGAGAGGACACTGCAGCCTTTAGATGGGGGAAGAGTCCCTGTCCCAGGCGAAAACTCCAACTCTCCCATGAAGCTTTATGCGACCATGCATAATTTATTCTTCTTTCTTGGGAACCTTACCACTCTGTGTATTAATTTGGTCGTTTTGCCAAGCGTTGCCCTCTTGAAGTTGGATCTCTGAGATACCTTTAAGATAAGTTTGAGGGCAGAATCCGGGCCTTCTAGCACCTCTGGAGCTCTGAGCCCTGGTCTTTGGAGTAGTGGGGGTTGAGAAGCTGCCCCCCGGCAGAGTGAGCGAAGAGCCCTGACATCCCAGCAGAGTGCCCAGATCCACACACCCTCCAAGCTGTGGCCGAGCCCGGGACAGAGCCTAGCCCTGGGGAGAGCACAGCCCACACTCCCCGGCGAGGAGCATTTCAGACTCGTGCTGGCTCAGCTCTGGAGCTGGCTGTGGCCACATGGGACACTGAACCGTTTGCTTGTTCTGTTGGCAGCCCGGAAGAGTTGGAGCCCTTCCCCTGTGGGTGAAGTCTAAATTTAGCCCCAAAGAAGCTGCCTTCCCTTTTTGCTGGAGAAAAGCTCTTTTCACTGGAATGGGCTTCAGCTTTGATTAAGTGGGAGGACCCACATCTGGGAATATATAAACTTTACTGTCCTTGGATGACAAAACATTTTCCTTGCCTACTGGTTTTCCGCCTTTTTAGCCTGGACTGTGATTATCTCTGCTTATGACTGTGTTGGCCAGGGCAAGCCATTTTGCTGTGGACTGGGCTCCCCTGGTCTGTGCCTAGGCTGGAGTTGACACCTGGGGACGTTGTCTTGTCCCCACTTAACCTCCTGAGGCCCAGCCCTATGTACACAGAACAGAACAGAGAGCAGGGGGCTGGTCTCTCTCATGATCCCGGGGGAATGTGAGGGCCAGGTTTGACGCTCTTGGATCCTTGGATCAGATCCCAGGATTTCAGGAGGCCTGAGACACCTCAGGGCTTCCCCGCAAGGCTCCAGGGTCCAAGGTTTCAGGGGCCATCCTGGCCTATGCTGAGTGAACACGAGATCCCCACTATAGAAAGACACCCACCCTAAGGGGTCTTCTGGTCAAAGAAAGACTTTTAGGACTTTTCCTGATCCCCACCCTAGAACCCCTCTGCCATCTGAGTCTTGAGTCAGTAGTTTGGGGTGCTGACAAATGAACATTCCTGTAATAAGTTACCCCCCTAGTTCCAGTCATGATATCCTTTTTGATAAGTGTTTCCTTTGGTGCCCGGTGATACAAGCTCTGGCTAACTCTTCTGCGTATGAACTTCTGAAGTGTAGGGCAGAGAGCGCTGGACTTGGCTTCAGGAAAGCTGGGTTGCTGGGTGGTCTGGTTTTACTGCTTATTTAGCTGCATGGCATTGGTACCTTCTCCAAACTTCTGTTTCCTTACCTGGAAAATGGCAATAATAAGACTGTACTCATAGTTCTGTTGTCAGCAACAAGTGGGAGGATTTTATATAGTTGTTTTTTTGTTTTTGTTTTTGTTTTTTTTGTGTGGTACGCGGGCCTCTCACTGTTGTGGCCTCTCCCGTTGCGGAGCACAGGCTCCGGACGTGCAGGCTCAGCGGCCATGGCTCACGGGCCCAGCCGCTCCGCGGCATGTGGGATCCTCCCAGACCGGGGCACGAACCCATGTCCCCTGTATCGGCAGGCGGACTCTCAACCACTGCGCCACCAGGGAAGCCCGGATTTTATATAGTTTTAAAAAGCTCTTTGTAAAAGTAGATTGCCTTCTTCATTAAGTGATGACGGCTGGTAGCAAATGTTTGCTTGGATTTGATTGGTTCCCATACAACCCCCCTTTCTCCACCCCATGGAAATCTCTTTTCTCTCGTGGAGCCCCCTAAAGGACACTGGGAGCTTATTAGATCAAGGAAACTCCTGCTCTGTTTAGGCCCTTCTGTGCCCACCATTGTTTGATCTCCTGAATCTCACTTTGTTTTCCTGCAGAATGATGGTAAGGAGGTCTGGGAGCAAGGCATCATACCTTTGATTGATTCGGCATCTGTTTTGCTGAGTGCCCATAAGCAGATTATATCTAGTCTGTCTTTACCTCGGTTTCTTGATCTGCAGAATGGATACACAAGTACTGTAAGCAGGCCTTGAAAAATGACTTAGTGAGAACTCAGAGAGGAAAATTGTAAAATTTCAGTACTCTGGTCATCATCCAACTCTGGCATATTTTCTGATCAGAACCTCGAGTTTGGTGATTGGAATTTTCCAGTCTATTCTGCACAGCATTCAACATTTAGTACTGGAACAAGCTTTCCCATTTAACACTAATTGATAGAACAGAAAGAAATTAGACTAAGTCTAAAAGAAATCAGGCTCTGGGTAAAGAAGAATTAGAAAGATACCCTCTTGCTGTAATTTTCCAGGATGCCCTGGACAGCACCCAGAAGTTGTCAGTATGGAAAGATCTCAGGGACCTTTTACAGGCTGGTAAAACATTGTTGGAGGGTTGAGAGAGTCTTTGGAATTTATCTGCATGGCTGACGTCACCTTCTCAGAACAGGGAGCCGAACTGTCTCGATGTCTGGGGCTCCTTTCTGCAATTGCTTCCCAGTAGTTGATCCCAAGTGACCCTTCAGGCCACTCACCTGTCAGAAATTTTTGGTTTGCAGTGAGAAGTGGCCCTTTCTGGGTCCCTGCAGTTGGCAAGGAAGCTTTCCTTTCAATCTGAAATGGAAAGGAAATTAATGGCCCTCTCCCCTGCAGACCCATGTCTGGGCGACCCAAGCCTCACACTTTCGATCTTTGCCTCTTTGCCTCCACAAGTTGTAACAACTGTCACCCTCACCAGCTAGACACCATCCATAGGCACTTAGCATGATTTTCTGCCCCCAATTTGGAGGATTAAAATGTGGCTTCCAACAAGAGACTGAGCAGAATCCTACACTCATGTTGAGTCCCTGGCTTTGTCATGGTTGACAATGTCACATCATCTTTCCTAAGCTTTAGTTATTACAAAATGGTGTTCATTTTAATTTGGACATTGAGAGGATATGCCAATGGATCCAGGGATCCAAGGGGGCAAGGAAGAAGGGAACAAATGAACATTTATTGAGCTCCTACTCTGCACCAGGCACTGTGCTTAAATATTTTAATGCATATAATCACACTTAGCTCTCAAAGAACTCCCCATACCAGGACATTATTATAAACCTCATGTTACAGGTCTGGAAACTAAGATTTGGAGAGTTAAAAATAAAATGAAGAGTTATATGGTTTTTTCTTGATTCTCTTGGAGGTTGGCTTCTCAATAGGGTGATGTCATCCTACGTGGGAAGATCAGAGCAATGATCCCAACATCACAGAACCAGGACCCCGTGAGACCCCATTTAATAGATCCCATCTCCTCAAGAGGCCAACATGAAGCAACCCAACAGAAAAACCCACTAGGGTTTTCTAGGCAAACCATTCTCTCCTTCTCCAACAGGAGAGTTGGGGCAACCAAACCTGGCCATTCCTCACCACTAGGACAGGGTGACCCTTCAGATCAGCTGCTCCCAAGAAGGCTCTACAGATCCCCAGTGCTGGGTGCCAGCAGTGTTCCAAAATCTTTATGCTGCCCAGACCAGCCTTGGGAAATAGGCATTGCTACCCAGCTGGCGAGATCATCTGGCTACGGGATCCTGAGCATCAGCATGCCCTCCTGCCTGCCGCTGCCTTTGCCGTGACCACAGCGGCCTGAAGGCATGGCAGAGACTGGCTCCTGACCCTGGGTACTGCTGACCGTGCAGCCCTGAGACGGAGCATCCCGGAAGCAGTGAGCTCATCCAGCCTGCCCCCTGCATTCCATGCCTGCCTTCCTTGCCGGCAGCTCGATCCCCTGTGACTAAGGGTGTGGAAAAGAATCCCTGTCTCCAGAAGCCCCGAGACTGAGCTGAGACAGGAGGGGTCTGCAGGCCCCCTTCAGTCAGAGACAGCAAAGATGTTTATCCCCCAGAGACAGGAGCCCCCTGGGTGTGAAGGGGGCAGCGGCGGCGGCTGGCTGTCCTCAGGAAAGGTCTGCCACTTTCTGACCTGGTGCTGACCTTAACTCCAGTGGCCCCCACTCCCCTGCCATTTGCTCCTGCAGTCAGAGAGCAGGACAGATGACTCCATGGCACTTCTGGGAGTGCTGAAGTGAAGTTTTGACAAATTCCAAGGAACATCAAAGTGCAAAACAACAGTCAACACATCATAGTCTGTCACCAGGTCCCCCACCCCTGATTATCACATTAAATCAGCAATGGGAACATTTCAGCCCAAGCTCAACACACGCCTACTGGACCTCAGAGTTTCTCCTTCCAGAATTAAACAGATATGGCAACGGTTTTATTTTAAAAATCTGTGCTCTCTATTCTACATTTAGCAGCTGAGGCCTTCATCACACACACACACACACACACACACACACACACTCTCTCTCTCTCTCTCTCTCTCTCTCTCTCTCTCTCTCTCTCTCTCTCTTACTAAGAAAGAGAAGCATATTGCTGAAGAACCCCAGATAATTGGGATTAAGTAGCCCAGGAGAATAGAATAAAGAGTTGGGTTCTAATCCTAGCTCTGCCGCTTAATAGCCTGAGATCTTTAACCAGTTAGTTAACACCTCTGGGCCTCAGTTTCCTCAGGGTGAAATAAGGACAATAACACCTCTATTTCCCAAAGTCGTGAGCTTAGTTGCTAGAGCAGTTCAACAGTCATTCTCTCCTGGGAATCATGGACACTGCTTGCTAGTCATGATTTTCATATTTATTTTTTGATGTGTTTATTACGTGTAACTTTTGGGATGAAAGAAAGAACAGACGTTCTTTTCCACCAAAGATTGGCTGAGAAGCACTTGTTAGTGAAGGGGATGTAGGCCACTCAGGCCTTGAGTCTCAGGTTATGAAGGAAATACTTGCTGGGTTGGTATTTCCCTGGGTAAATTCTCACCAGGGGAGGGAGCGGAAGGTAACTTCAGAAAGAGCTTATGCTGATCTTTAGAACCGTTTTCCCCCAACTCTGGAGCATCCAAAGAAAGCAGTGTTATCTGCCAGAATGTCCCAGAAAGAACAACAGGCATGTGAATTCTGCGCCACGTGATCAGGCATAAGAAATGTCACATTTCTTTTATTACTTGAAATTAAATTTGATATGCTATTGTAGCCATCCTGCCAGGGTGGTGGGAAAATCAGGCTCAGACCTTCCTGGAACAGCCCCTTCCTCCCAGTTTCTGTGAATGTTCACCTGGAGCATTCAGGTGGAGCCCTCTGGTCTCCTGTCCACATGGGTGACTGCTGATGTGTTCATTTGCCAGGTCCTCATCGCCCTTGGAGGCTGGTGGCTTTCCTGTCACTTGGCAAAGCTTTGCCATGGCTGTAATTTCTCCCTGAGGCCCTGCAGCTCCCCACCACAACCGAGGGCTTTCAGGGAGGTAGAACCTCTGCACCTGGGAACACAGGTCTCTATCCCCTCTAGCCCCTGGAGGAGACCAGAATTCTTTTCGGATTTCCTTCACTAATTAATAGGACTGTCTCCCTCTCCATCCTTTAGAGAAGATAGCCAGTAATGTCCCTGCAGAGAGCCTTTAGGAACACAATGATGGCCTCTGATTTAGGGGGTAAGGGAAAGATAGCTTCTCTAGGTTAACTAGAATTAACCAACTCTGTTACTGAGACAGGGAAGGAAGTAGGATTGGAGAACTGGGG
The DNA here is from genome assembly GCF_964165515.1 of Mesoplodon bidens. Lineage (NCBI taxonomy): Eukaryota > Metazoa > Chordata > Mammalia > Artiodactyla > Ziphiidae > Mesoplodon > Mesoplodon bidens. Next base: position 63,259,447 of record NC_138166.1, read on the forward strand.
GACTTAATGAGGAAGACGCAGGAGAGAGATTTAGAGAATCACAATTGAAACTGGATAAGATTATGGTTCTTCTAAAATACCTGTTGCTTCCCTTCCTCCCATTTCTACTTGTGCAAAGTAACCAGAATAGGGAGGAAGGTCTGGGAGAGCAGCAGCAGAAGAGAGCTGCTCTGTGGAGCTCCAGAACCAGCAGAAAGTACTGCTTGCTGACGACACAACATCAGTCTCTTTGTAAATTTAAAAGATGCTTGCTGGGGGATGATCTGATTTGACTGTCACAGCCACTCTGCAAGGTACATGGGGCAGTCATTAGTCCCACTTTCCAGATAAGGAAACTGAGGTTCAGATGATTTTAAAAACTTGTCCATATATATGGAATCTTTAAAAAAAAAAAAAGGTTCTGAAGAACCTAGGAGCAGGACAGGAATAAAGACACAGACGTAGAGAATGGACTTGAGGACACGGAAGGGGGAAGGGTAAGCTGGGACAAAGTGGGAGAGTGGCATGGACATATATACACTACCAAATGTAAAATAGTTAGCTAGTGGGAAGCAGCCGCATAGCACAGGGAGATCAGCTCGGTGCTTTGTGACCACCTAGAGGGGTGGGATAGGGAGGGTGGGAGGGAGACGCAAGAGGGAGGAGATATGGGGATTTATGTATATATATATAGCTGATTCACTTTGTTATAAAGCAGAAACTAACACACCGTTGTGGAGCAATTATACTCCAATAAAGATGTTAAAAAAAAAAAAGACTTGTCCGAAGTTACAGAGCTGAGTGGCTGAACAGGACAAGGCATCCAAGTCTCTTGACATTTTCTTCAAGACTCCTCAGTTTCTTTAGCTCATGGTGTTTAAATTAGGCTTCAGCTGCTACATCCATCCATTGGGATGTTTGCTTTTTGCCAGTGGTCTGGCATTCTGGAAACTTGCCGATAGGTTTTGTCTAACTCTTGCTCGTATGCTATTCTTTGCTACTTTCAGGAAGTCAGGCTAGGAGTAGAATACATTTCTTATGAGAGAATACGCTCTGGACTTTGATTCATATCTGGTGGGTCCCCAAAGTCTATATTATGGCAAGTTTAAGAGCATGGTGCTTATTCTATGAGCATTCAATAGGACTATCTTAGTGAGGGGAGAAATTTTGAAAAACTATTAATTCAAATCTCAAAGAAGAATTGCAGGAAATGTATTTCTGACTATTTAGAAGTGACTCACTATGGGACTATTTGAAAACTATATATTATTTTTATCAGTAAATAGAATTGCCTATAGTCAATGTTATCTCGTCACATCCAGGGATTCTAAGATCCGGTTACCCATTTCCCTCAAAACAACTGACAGCAAATCTGGGGAAGAGAGGGCCCACCAGTCTCTGCAAGGCTAAACCTCCCCTACACCCCACTGCAAACTGATAACACCACACCCTCCCCTGCAAAATAACAGAGGGCAGATAAGATGGAAATTTTCATTCCAGTTCCCAATAGTTTCCACAGCCAGTGAGATATCTGGATCGGAAGAGGTTCCATAACCAGAAAATCTTGGCTGGAGTTTCACTGTTTGGAAGCAAACAAGGCAATTAAGGAGGGCCTCAGATAGCTTTTCTTGAGGGGCTTTGTTACGACAGGGGCTTTTGAATATTTATATTGAAACAAAAGATGGCTAAGAATTTGTACTCTTTAGTCATTTCCAAGTTTAACATCAGACTGTATAAAGTATATGTAAAAAATTTTTTTAAATTTATTTATTTATTTTTGGCTGTGTTGGGTCTTCGTTGCTGCACGTGGGCTTTCTCTAGTTGCGGCAAGCAGGGACTACTCTTCACTGCGGTGCACGGGCTTCTCATTGCGGTGGCTTCTCTCGTTGCGGAGCGCAGGCTCTAGGCGCGCGGGCTTCAGTAGTTGTGACACGTGGGCTCAGTAGTTGTGGCTCACGGGCTCTAGAGCGCAGGCTCAGTAGTTGTGGCACACGGGCTTAGTTGCTCTGTGGCGTCTGGGAATCTCCCCGAACGGGGCTCGCACTCCATGTCCCCTGCATTGGCAGGCGGATTCTTATCCACTGCACCACCAGGGAAGCCCCAGTATTTTTTTATAGAAAGTACCTAATCTACTTTTCATTAGTTTCTTGAAGTATTTGGCCTCAACAATGTGAGGCAGGAAATTTCGACTCTAGCTGTGTCAGCCGGGCTCTCTCAGACACAGGTATTCACTGTACAAGGCACTCTGGTCCCTAAGTAGTCAAGAATAGCTAAACTTTGCTGCTTCCAAGGTGACCATCCTGGAGCAGGCTTCCAGTTGGAAAGTGATGGACCAGTGCAGGCAGCTTTCTGGGCATGCTCCATCTGGGGAGAGGTGGTCCAGATCCTTCTCTCCCAAACAGTCCCTGGGTTTGACACTTGCTGAGAAAGCCTGGCTTGGTCCCTTGTGTGCCACAACTCTGGAATGCAGCTCTTCCTGTTAGGAAGACAATGGTCTTTATGGGAAGGCTAGCACTTGCCAGGAAGAAAGAGTTGAACAGCAAAGAGAAGGATGCAAGCATTGCTGGCAAGGGAAATGGTAGGCCCATAACCCTAGTGGGTGGGCTGGGTGTCCCTGAGGGCTGGGTGATGTCTGCCTGGAGCAGAGCAGGGGTGTGGGAAGGAGGGGTGGAGAGGTCAGAAAGGTAGTCTGGGGATGGGGGGCAGCCCAGAGTTTCCAACCCCAGCCTTAGGAATTGGGGACATAGGCTACTGATCTTTATCACTCAAAGTGTGGTGCAAGGATCAGCAACACACTGTCATCTGTGAGCTTGTTAGAAATGCAGAATCCCAGGGCCCACCTCAGGCCTACGATCATAATCTGCATTTGAACTTGAACCCCAAGAGATCTGTATCTTCATTCAAGTACTATTCTAGGCTAAGAGGAAGCAAGAAAGATTTTGCAGCTGGGAAGTAATGGGCTGGAAAAAGGTTTTGGGAATAAGCCCATGGAAATGGTTGAAGAACACCCACCAAGGAGCCCATGGCCATAATCCAGGTGTGGCAGAGAGGAGAGAGAGTGAAGAGGAGAGTCAGAGATGGGTATTTTGATGAGAGCAACAACCCCTGAGGCAGGCCTCTACTGCCTGGCTTCTCCCTCAGGTAGTGGGCAGCCCAGATATTGTACATTAGGCAGGAGATGTGTGTTCCGGAAGTGGACATCTCCAGGATCCGTGCTTTTGAAGTCAGATTTCATCGCTGTGGCTGGTTGTACACCCGACCCCGGGGAGCTGGGATAGCACAGGGGCGGCCGCTGCCCTGCAGCCAAACAAACACGCCGCTGCTCCAGGTAGAGCCAGAGCTTCTGTGACAGACATTTTGGAAGTTTCCTGCGGCTGCAACGAATTGTTGGGGTCTGCCCCATGGCACAGCTGTGACCACCCGCTTTCCTCAATCTTAGGGCAGCCAGCTCCTGAAACTGGAGATTCCCAGAGCCCTTTGGCCTCCACTTCCCATGGGGTGAGGAGGACTACCCCTAATGCCTCCCTCTCTGTCCAAGCATGGTAGTCCAACTGGCTGGGCAGACTGGGTTTCCTGGGCCTCTTATCCCAGGGAGAAGGTGGTTATTCCTTCCACAGAGATGGTTTAGAATAAGTGAGGCAGTGATGTAGGTCTGGGACCCAATTAGGCCTGCATCTGTAGGCAGAAAGGGATGCTGGGTGACATGGAGAGAACTCAACTGGAAGATTCTAGGGCTCTCAATTTTGAAAGGAAAGGGCATGAACTTACTTGTTGGTTAATTCCTTTTATTCTTAGTCGTCAGTTAATTCCTTTATTCTCAGGATATACACTCAATCCAAAAATGAGCAAAAATCCCCTTTGTAATCATATTTGTAGGCATCAACATGACCTTCTTCCCACAACATTCTTAGGTCCATCCGGTGTACCTCGACGATACTCTGACTACCCAGTTGCCTATACAGCATGAAATACTATTTTATCAATAGGCTCATTCATCTCACTAACAGCAGCCTTTTAAAATTGCTGCTCTGTGACTTTGGCCAGTTAACAGACCTCTCTTGAGTCTCAGCTTTTTCTCTAAAAGGAGATGATAATCACTTCTCGAAGGTAGTGAGACCCTGAGCATACTACCTGGCACATGGATGGCCAACCAATGTTAATTTTCCTACCCTTCCCTTCTCTGGAGTTGCTACCTGTTTCCTGCTGTTTCTTGCAAATGAACTTCTGAATTAAATAATTCCCATCTGGTAATTTGGATCAACTAGAGAGAACACAAGTCTTGAATACATGACATTTTGAATTTGAAGGCTACAGTTTAGAATAAATGTGATCATTTACTGAAACCAAACTATATTCTAGAATGAAGTCCATAGGGTCTTACTTCATGAACAGACCAGAGAGTCATTAGCGTGATAGTTATTTGATAGCAAGTGGGTTCTCTTAGGACACAAATATAATTTAAAGCAGTTTGCTCTAGTGTCTGCGGTTTAAACGTTGCCCACAGCGTTCTTTTGTCTACTCTTGCCGAGTAAATCCATGCTTTATGAATTCAAAAGCTAACCTCTGATGAGTCCTACTTAGTCTAAATATATTCTCAAATCGTGAGTTCCTGAAGGTATTTTCTGTTCTCTGCTCTCTGGAGACTGCGAGGTTATCAATGTGGAAAAACATCCCATAAAGTTTTTCTCTAATAGAGACCTTGGGAACACAGAAGCCTCCTTGAATGGTCAGACTTAACTTTTCCCAGGACCATAAAGATACATATTTTTGTTTCCTACCCCAAACACAGCATAACTCACTTCCCATTTTTCCTGGGAGATTGTGGTAATATGGGGAGGACTGGGGGGTCTCCAGGATAAAGCAGCTTGTAAAACAACTGTGGGGGGAGATTCCAGATCTGACTTAATCAACATTTCCCAAGATCCGTAGACCAATAAAACTGTTTGCTTTCTTACCACAGTTCAGCCGGCTGATTTATTTCTCTCACCCTGCTAAAGCTGTCGCTGCCTAGAGCAGTTCATTTGTCAGGTCGAGAGAATTACAATTCACAGGACCCTCACTACTGCTATCTCAGTTTATAAATTTCACGAATTACAATTTATTGCCCTGCACCCTGCAGAGTCTCATATTAATAAATTGCGTCTCATCTGCAAAAGCACGTGTATATGGCTCCCTTGGACATAGGCTTACGGCCTTAGAGCCGCAACACGTCTGCATGTGGCCAACATACAACCTGAGCTGTGCTGATTGAACTGAGCCCCAGTCAAGTTCCCGCTGCCTCTGTCTGATTCTCCCTTTCCTTGCAATCACTGTTTGCAGGCCCTGGTTTCCTGTTTTTATCTCTACAGGGACGCTATGTAAAGGAGACCAGACACCATCTGCGTATGTGCTGTAGAGGGGACAGTGGGGCTGTAAGAAGAATTTAATTCCTTCCAAAATGTAGGCTTCTACCGTATAGATTTTATCAACCTGTGGGTACAGACAGAATCGCATTAATAATGTAAACCTTCCTTTGCCAACTTTTGCCCTTACCAGCCAATAGATCCTCAACTCAAGCCTTCTGCAAGTCCTCGGTGAGTTTCTCACATGCTCTCAAAAGCTAGTCCAGTTGTCCATCTGGTCAACTCCCACAAGGCGTCTTCCATTTTCTTCCTTTTTTCCTTGTTTTGGCCTCTTCTGCTGGACAGGTCTCCCATCCACCACCTTATGATTTCTACCAAGTACCCCTGAGTCCACCTGGCACCTTTGTTTCTTACTGAACCCCTGCTGGTTACAGCAGATTCCCATCGGGCATGCCGTGATTCTCACTACCTTTCAATCTGCTGTGCATACTTAAGTCATGGGCTGACCTGTGTTCCCCCCAAATTCGTATGTTGAAGTCCTAACCCCCAGTACCTCAGAATTTCAAGATAAGCTCTTTAAAGAGGTAATTAAGTTAAATGAGGTCATCAGGGTGGACTCTAATTCAATATAACCGGTGTCCTTAGAAGAGGAGATAATTTGGACACAGGAAAGTACAGAGGGAAGACCACGTGAAGACACAGGGAGATGACAGCCATCTGCAAGCCAAGGAGAGAGGCCACAGAGGAAACCAACCCTGCCAATATCTTGATCTTGAACTTCTAGCCTCCAGAACTGTGAGAAAATAAACTTCTGTTGTTTAAGCCACCCGGTCTGTGGTGCTTTGTTATGGCAGCCCTAACAAGCTAATATAAACCCCCACCAGGAAATGTCTGGAGCCTTCATGGTGACTTAGCCAGGTACCAGTGGATGTCAGAGACAAGAGCTTGTGACTCCTGTTGAGATTTTGCTTTATTGGATGAGGCCCAAAGCCTCCCAACCCAGCGTCAGCCTACTGCTCCAGGATCTTCTCCCCACCCTCCCCCAATGGCCTGTGCGCTAGTCATATTGGAGTTATTTTTTCTAGAAACTACTGTGACTTTTAGTTAGAACAGGGGCTGGGATCACCCAGGGGAGCCTGGAATCACAGTGGTCCTATTTGGTGGCAGTGGGAGCCATGGAGGAGACAGGGCTGATGCTGGGGGTGTCACTAGAGGCTGAGAAAGGAGGGAAGAAAGGCCCTGGCTGCTCGCTTCCTCCCACCCTTGGTCTCTGCCAAGTGCATCCTGTTGGCCGAGCCCAGCTGGAAACCACAGGGGTCTAGGAAATAGTCTGCAGGGGGCAGCCCCCTGCCATAGAGAGTGGAGCAGGAAAAGGGTGAGGAATGGACCTTGGGGCAACCAGGCTCAGGACTGGCATTCCTTTCACACCCTTGTATTCATTTCCTGTGGCTGCTGCAATGAATTACAGTCATCTCTCTGTATCTGCTACCCACAACCAACCCTGGATAGAAAATCTTCAGAAAAAAAATAAATTCTGGAAAGTACCAAAAAGCAAAAGTTGAATTTGCTGTGCCTGGGTGACTATTCACATAGTATTTACATTGTATTTATAACTATTTACATAGAATTTACAATGTATTCGGTATTACAAGTAATCTAGGGATGATTTAAAATACCTGGGAGGATGTGAGTAGGTTATATGCAAATACTAAAGCAGTTTATATAAGGGACTTGAGCATTCGTAGATTTGGGTATCCATGGTGGGAGGGGGAGGTGTTCCCCAGAACCAGTACCCATGGATACTGAGAGACTGTACCACAACTTGGTGGCCTAAAACAAGAGAAGTTTATTCTCTGACAGTTCGGGGGCCAGAAGTTCAACATGAAAGTGTCAGCCTCCCTTCAGAGGCTCCCAGAGAGAGTCCTTCCTTGCCTCTTCCAGGTTCTGGTGGCCCCAGGTGTTCCTTGTTTGTGGCTGCATAACTCCAGTCTCTGCTTCTGTCTTCACATGGCCTTCTCCTCTTCCCTCTGTGTGTCTCTCCTCTGGGTGACACTTGTCATGGGATTTAGGACCCACCCAGATTACCCAGGAGGATCTCATCTGGAGATCCTCAACTCAGTTACATCTTTTCCAAATCAGCCCACATTCACAGGTTCCGGGTGTATTGATACTTTGGGGGAGGCACTATTCAACACACTACAATCTCTTTTTTGCTGAAGGTATTTCCCCAACCCTTCTCTATCTAGAAAAATCCTTCAAGTCCCCACTCCAGTATCACTTTCGTACCCCACACCGGTATGAAACCTTGCCTGAACTGCACTATCAGACTCACTCACATCGCTCCTGGGTCTATAGTTCTTTGTTCACATGCATGGCATTTATCACCTCGATAGTCTGGTCCATTAGACCGTGAGCTCCTCAAGGACAGAGCAGGGCCTGTGTCCTTTGCTGCAAAGGCCAACTTCACCTTTCAGCTTCTCTCTTCCATGAAGACCTTCCATCTGGGTCTTTTCAGTTCTCTTTTCCTGTTTTTGGATCAAAACATCATTCCTTACTCCTGTATGGCTCTGCCCACCATCTGATGCACACCTTTGAGCACCTCATACGTCTGGAACTTGCCCCTCAGTTTGCCTAAACCCCCTCTTCCCTGACTTACATCACACAGGCTTCCTAGCACAATCCTTGCTCAAGAAGTGCTGCTGTTGAAAAAGTCATGTTAGAACCAAATAGGGCCAGGACTAGAGGTGGGAAAGGAACATTTCATCATCATAGGGTTTCTGGTAGAAGAATTTGATCTGGAATTTGGGATAAAGACCAGGTCTAGTCCCTAAAAACTCATTTAAAACTAACAGGTAGGTGCAGGTGCTTTTTCATAGTGAGTGATTTTGCATTTTCTTCTAAATGTTTTAGATCTTTTTTTTTTTTTTTTTTTTGCGTTTCACGGCCCTCTCACTGTTGTGGCCTCTCCCGTTGTGGAGCACAAGCTCCGGATGCGCAGGCTCAGCGGCCATGGCTCACGGGCCCAGCCGCTCCGCGGCATGTGGGATCTTCCCAGACCGGGGCACGAACCCGTGTCCCCTGCATTGGCAGGCGGACTCTCAACCACTGTGCCACCAGGGAAGCCCCTAAGTGTTTTAAAAGCCTCTTAAAGTTCTGTAGAAAAAACCTTGATTACCTGGAATAGTTGGGAAATGGGAAGCTTTGTTCTTTTAATTTGTCATAAGCCAAACCCCATTAAGTTGTAATTCTTGATACTATTTTGCCTAAACTACATCTCTCTTTTGTGTTAGTAGGTGAAAGGCAGCAAACGGGATGCTCACTTTGTTCTCCTAGGATTGAGAACTAGAGATGTAGGTTTGGGAATCAAGCTGAGGAATCTGGAGCATAACCTTTATAAATCCCCATTTATCTACTTGTTTTCTGAGAATTTTATATTTTTCTCCAAAAGTAGAGGGCAGAAAATAATCAATTAAATGAAGGTTTCTTTTGTTGACTTCTGATTAGTTTTCACTTTCCTTCTGAAGTGCTACGAATATTTTCTTAGCAGTAATCGAGAATATTATAAATATTGCCATAGAGAGATGTTTTGGCTACATTTCCAGGTTTCCTCCTGCTTGAGTAGGTGTGGCTATGCATATGTGTGTGTGTGTGTGTGTAACTGAGTGTGGGTGCAACTGAGTTAGCCTGAGGAGGATAAATCTCCAAGGGAGTGAATGAGAAAAGCAGTGGGTTAGACATCAAAAACCTCTGTATTTTATCCCTCTCTTTACTACTTACCAGTGCTAGGACCTTCAGCAAGTAAATTTACTATATCTATTTTCTCATCTAAAACTGAGAATAATTCTCATCTCTACCTGCCTTATAGGATTGTTACGGGGATACAGTCAGATGTTTTGAAAATGCTTAATAAGTAAAATACTGCCCAGACTTCCCATGGCATTTCCATGACACCAGGCTTTGTGAAGAAGCAGTGAGTGTTTTTGTAAAGGACCACTCTTGTTAATTGGCACTGTTGCTGTTGTATTTTCCAACACTGATTCTTCTTTTTATCACGTCTGAGTCTGTGCACGGGGGCTCATCACAGGCCACATCAGGGCCACGTTTCCAGCCTCGATCATCCTCTTCTCTTGCCTTTTCTTTCTACAGCCAGTCATGCTTCACCAGCCCGCCCCATCCTGGTACACGGCCATTTGTTATGTTCCAGGGAGAAGCTAGACTCTGCTTTTTTACCCAACATAAAACCTTGATGCCTCCCTTGTGTCAAAAAAAAAGAAGAAGAAGCAGAAGAAGAAGATTAGACGCCAGAGAGACACTATATATAGTTTTTCTTTGACTGCTGGAAAAGATAAGTGGCTGAAAAGAGACAGGAATTGTTTGCCTATAAATTGAGTGCCAGCAGGTTTATCGCTGAACACTGTAGATTATGTTGAGTGGAGTAATCAGGAGGAAGAATGGGAGGCTACAATAACACTGCGATAGGGACTATTTGGAGTCCACAACCAGACCCTCCTTGACTTATGCACCCTGGGTGGAAAGTGCTTATGTTACAAAACAGCGTGAGGTCCTGGCCCCAAGATCCTTACATGTCTCACGGGTAGTGAGGCGGCAGTTGCCAGTTAGATCGGTATGCTCCTTGGCTGGCTCCGATGTCACTTGAGAGAACTGGACGGGATGGCGGGGATGGCAGGGGCTTCCTCCCACAGAGCGTGTCAATGCCCCAGAGCCGGAATCCAGAGGGCTGCTGAGAAGGGTAGTAAATGCCTGGTGCAGAATAATATTTGGGCAGGGTGTTCCTTGAACCATGGGAGGCTCGGAGTTGTCTAGGTCTCCCTCCGGCCCCTGCAACCCTGTAAGCTGCAGGTGATAAATAATTTCTTCAGTCCCAGTGGCGCCCAGTGTCTCTATGGAGTGCCCAGGTTGGCCCCTAGATGAAGCCACCATGAGGGCTGGAAATCACATTATTGGAGCCGGGTTGGTGTGGAGGGGACCTCATGACAGCTTCTGTGGACCCCAAAGCCTTTCTGTTGGTTGGCGTTGTGTTTGTGGTGCTGTGGTCTGAAGAGTGAGGTTCTGCTTCCCAGTCGTCCTGTGTGACGGTGGGGAGGCAAGAAAGTGGTCAGGGCGTGGTGACGGCTGAGAAGTGAGATGCAGCCATGTTCCTGTTCTGCTGGCGAGTGTAAATCAGGAGCCTTCTCCCTATCTTGGCAGTGGGTTTACTTTCTTGATAAATCACAACCATGACCAAATGCATTTGGCCCAGATTCAGTGTCTCTTGATCCTGTAATTTACTCATAGTATTTCTCATTTGTGAGTCCAGTGGGCTCACGGAAGGGAGAGACTCAGTCCCCAGTAAAATGGATTCCTTACATTCCCCATGCAAGCCAGCTGTATGATTAACCGCAGTACTGTAGGACAAGCCGAGTGGCCAGAAAGAGGACCCCACGGTAGGTGCCTCTTCCAAAAGTCTAATAGCTGAACGCAGTGTTTACAGACATCCCAGGTGCTCCCTACTGCCTTCAAAATTAAGCCTCAACCTCCCAGTGAGGCATCAAGGTCTCTCCTTTTTTCAGCTGCATCTCTTGCCACTCCCTGCCTGTGTACCCTTCTTTCTGGCAGCGCCAAAATACTTTAAATTTCCCAGGCAATTTATATTTCCCTGGCATTACTCACGCTAACTCCTTTTGTCTCAAATGCCTATCTTTCTGGTGAGCTTCTACTCATCCTTCAAAACCTAAGTCAAGTGCCCTCATAACTCTGGGGACCATTCACCGTCCTTACTGTAACTCTGAAATAGACGGAAAGTTTCCTTCCTGTGCTCAGGGCAGGTTGTTTATTCCTCTAGTGCAGGGCTTATCATCCGGACTTGATAGGTATTAGTTCAAGGTCTGACTTCCCCATTAAGTACTAGACTCCCCAAGGCTTATTTTCATCTTTAGATACCCCCAAACCAGCACATGCTATATCCTCAGTTTCTTCTGAATTAAAACAATGTACCTGTAACATATGTGACAAAACCAAGAGCTGATTTCTTCTTATTCACTGAACAGTTATGAGGGGAAATGAGATCATTCACAGGAAGGTATGGTCATCTTCTACCAGCTTCCTTATGGCACATTATGAATACGAGCAAGGAATAAAAATAAGATGGACTGGAGATTTGTAAATTGCAAGCAGGGGAGAGAAGACCGAAGATCATCTTGTGGGAATAAGTCTTTGCTTTTACTTTGATTGTTCATTTTACTTTTCACTGACGTTTCTCAACTTTTATTTTCACCACCAAACAGAAGTGACAGTGTAATTGCTTGACTGTGTGGTTGCAGAGCGGAGTAGCATTGGACTGACAATCCAGATGTCCAGATCCAAACCCTAACTCTGCCGTAAATCATAAATCATCTTTGTTTCAGTGTTCCCACCTGTGAGGAGAATAACTCAGCCCGATCTTTTTTTTTTTTTTTTTTTTGGTAGGAGTTTATTAATTAATTTATTTATTTTTGCTGTGTTGCGTCTTCGTTTCTGTGCGAGGGCTTCCTCCAGTTGCGGCGAGTGGGGGCCACTCCTCATCACGGTGCGCGGGCCTCACTATGGCGGCCTCTCTTGTTGCGGAGCACAGGCTCCAGACGCGCAGGCTCAGTAGTTGTGGCTCACGGGCCCAGCTGCTCCGCGGCATGTGGGATCCTCCCCGACCAGGGCTCGAACCCGTGTTCCCTGCATTAGCAGGCAGATTCTCAACCACCGCGCCACCAGGGAAGCCCCTCAGCCCGATCTTTCTCACTCATCCATTTTGCAGGTAAAATGGGTTCGTCAACAGAAGTGTTAGGTACACTCCACCACGTGCCAGGTGTTCTGCTGGGATATTTACATCGTTACTTCTGAGGCTCACCCACTGATACACAAGGTAGGCTACATTATTATCGTCATTAGGCTCAGAGGGTTAGCCACAGTGCCGCCTAAGTAGCAGAGTATGATTCAGGCCCAGGTCTAAATCCAGAGTCCTGGCAGGTATACTCTGCCCATTGTCCACTACTTTATTTTGGATATAAGAAATACTCTGTTGTTCTTAGGCCTCATGGAAATAATCCACGATCTCTGCTACTTTACGATCTCAGGTACTTTAAAGTACCCAAAAGCCATATGGTTGCCAAATATTGTGCATCTAATTGTACAAACTGAATCTCCTTTTGGATGTTCCAGGAAGTCTGTGCCCCTCACTACTGCTAGGGCAGTCTTTTTCAGATATAATCTGATCATGAGTATTTCCTCCTTAAAACCTTCAATGGCTCTCCATTGCCAATGAGAGAAAACCAAGATTCATAAGAAGAATTTCAAGACCGATTATGATCCAGCTTTTGCATATACCTCCTGCTTCGTTCATGCTTCTCTCCCCGGACCCCCTCCCCACCTCCATGCCACCAATAGATGGAAGCAAGTGGAAGTAGTCATGTTCCCTCCAACTCCCGTTCACACACTGTGTTGGGCCAATGAGCTGTACATGTATTCTCTCTACCTGAATGGGGTTCCCCATGTGCCTTCCTTCTCCGCCTGGTAAACTATTTATTTCTATACAACTTACTAAGGTATTACTTCCTCTGTAAAGATTTATCTGCCCTCCAAATCTGAAAGTTAATTAGTCCCTCTTTGTGACAGGCACAGTTTGTTGCCTAATCCATATTCCCTCCATCTCTTCTTTCTTATTTTCCATATTAGTTACTCACTACCACATAACAAATTGGCCCTAAACTTATTTAAAACAACAATAATCACTTATAATGGCATGCTATTTTTTTTGACATAAACTAACTGAGGGAAAACGTCAGGTTATACCTAGGCTTATATGGTACATTTTACTAAACTGCTGGGTTTATATTTAAAAGAAACCTTTAATGAATTTTTTGAGCTTTGACCTCAGAGAATAAGCTCAATCTTTCTATTGGCAATCAGCAAATCTGGTCTCATCCTGACTTTCTTTCCCGCCAGTGCCAAGATCTGGGTCAGAGAAGAGAGACATCAAAGGCAACTGGGGGTGGAGAGGGGAAGACCTGTTTGATGTGAAAAAAGAGGGAGAGGTCTTTGCTAGGTTGACTACAAAGAAGCACTTTTGTGGAAATGGCTGCTGGCTTACCAGGTCATTATTTTTGCCATTCACCTTGCATGGGTCAGAGGACTTGAAGACAGATTCTTGTAGCCAGAGAGTCTAAGCTCATCGTGAACATGACTCCAACCTGTCACTGGGTTGCCCTCCCCACTCCTTTTAATGCCTCTGCCTCAAAGGATAAGGAGGGAAGAGTCAAAGTTGATTCCAGGGTGACGAGGTGACTAGGAGGATGGCTTGTCATTAAGAGAAATGTGTGGTCAAGGTCTGGGGGGGCAGGGCAGAGCACACAGCAGGCTTGCTTCTGACATCCAAGTGGAGGTGTGCAGCGGGCCAGCAGGGATTTAACTTGGAGAGTTATCAGGATGGAAGTGGTCACTGAAAATGTGAGAATGGAAGTGACTCCCTAAGAAGGAAAATAGAGCAAGAAGAGAAACAAGTCAGGATTGGAACTTTGGGGAATCTCCCAACTTGGGTAAAAAAAGAAGGAGAAAGAACAGGGGCTTTTTAGGGCAGTAAAACTATTCTGTCTGATTCTGTAATAGTGGATGCAAGTCATTAAACATTTTTCAAAACCAACAGAACATAGGAGACAAAGAGTGAACCCAATATAAACTATGGACTTTAGTTAATAATATTATATCAAAATTAGCTCATCAATGATGCCAAATATACCACACTAATGCAAAATGTTAATAATATGGTAAACTGGGAAGTGAGGGGAGGTATATGGGAATTCTCTGTACTTCCTGCTCAATTTTTCTGTACACCTAGAACTGCTCGGAAAAAAATATATATATATTTATATTTTTTAATCACAAAAAAAATAAGGAAAGAAAAATGGGTAGGAGGAGAACAAAAAGAGTTTAGTGTCTTGGATACCAAAGGTGAGGGAAAGAGAGAGGGGTGGGAAAAAGTACTTTGGGTTAATGGGACTGACACTAAATCGGAAATCAGAATAGCCGGTATCAAGCCATTTAATGTGCGACCTTGGAAAATTCACCGATCATCTCTATTGTGTCTGAGATTCAGCATCCTCATCTGTATAATGAGTATATAAGATATTAGAGTGTTTTCTCAACTCTTCGTAAACATATTACTGGTGGATTTGGAATGCTGGAATGTGACCTTTGATGATATTGAATCACCTAGTGAGAAAGGTATCTGCTTCCCAGTTCAATTTCAGTCCTAAACTGGTCAAGTAGAAAGTCTCAGTTTGGTGCTAGTAGGACTTTAACACATTTCTAATAAGTAATTGCTGATTTCATTTTTAGAAATTGTGGTAAAATATATATAACATTAAATTCACCATTTTAACCATTTTTAAGTGTAAAGTTCAAGTAGCAGTAAATACATTCACATTGCTGTGCAACCATGACCACCATCCATCTCCAGAACTTTTTCATCATCCTGTGCTGAAACTCTGCACCCATTAAATAATAACTACCCACTTGTCCCTCCCCCCAGCCCCTGGTAACTACTTTCTGTCTTTATGAAATTGTCTACTCTAGGTATCTCATCTAAGTGGAATCATACAATATTTCTCTTTTTGTGACTGGCTTATTTCACTATGCATAAAGTTGTAGCTACCACGTTGTATTGGAGTTTCATTCCTTATTAAGGCTAAATAATGTTCCATTCATCTGCTGATGGACATTTGGGTTGTTACCACCTTTTGGTTATTGTGAATAATTTTGCTGTGAACATGGTCTACAAATATCTCCTCAAGACCCTACCTACTTTCAATTCTTTTGTGTGTATACCCAGTAGTGAAATTCCTGGTTCAAATGGTAATTCTCTGTTGAATTTTTTGAGGAACCACCATACTATTGTCCACAGTGGATACACCCTATTCCCAATAGCAATGCACAAGAGTTTCAATTTCCCCACATCCACGCCAACACTTGTCCTTTTCTTTTCTTTTTGTTCCATTCCTTTCCTGTCCTTCCCTTTTCTTCTCTATTCTTTTCTTTTTTATATCTTTCTTTTCTTTTTTCTTTCTTGCTTTCTTTCTTTTTCTTTTCTTTGTTTGATAATAGCTATCCTAATGGATGTGATGGTTTCATTTTTAAACAAAGTGTGAATGGACTTTGGCCTCTGAGCCTTGGTGGGCAGTAGATTCTAGATAGAATAATACTGTAGAGGGAATGCTGGAATCATGGCCACCTGAAGGAGGTCCCCACCCCTGTTGTTTGCTTCTTCTATGTGCTGTGGCAGAAACCTGTGGGCAATTGGGAGGGTGAGGCCCTGAGCTCTGCTGAGATTCTTATGGGAGAACTGCTGTGGCACCTCCTCCCCATGGGCTGGCCAGTGGTTGGGGAGCAGTGTCTGGGCTTAGGTCCTGGGAAAGGCCTGGCATGTGGGGAGCGGAAGAGGTTGATAGACCCCTTGTGAATAAGCCAAGCCTCTGTGAACCCAGAAAATCCAAGAGGAAGCTCAGTAGGGCTGAGCCTTCCTAGTCTCTGGGTGGAGCAGTGGGGAAACCAGAGAGCTGATTTTCTCCAGGGGCTTGGATTCTACCCTCAACTATAGGCCCACAGGCCAGAGTCCCTTTCACTTTAAAATATAATAACATTATTTTGTTTTCACTGAACTTCCTTATACTGGTTCCTCTTATTTATGACAAATGATATAGATTCTCCACTTATGAGAGTGATATACATTTTTTCTTTCAAAATGAACTTAAAATATGAGTCATTTTCAGAAATACAGTAAGTACATAAAAATGCAGGGGCAAATAGATATGGCAAAAATTGGGAAGGTAGTATGTTAATCTGGATTACAGTTTGGGAATCTCTGAGATATTACATGCTTTTCTCATAGGATCATGAAGTCCAAATGACAGAGTATGTGTGAAAGTATTTTATTAGCTGTAAAGTACCCTTTGGGTGTAATATATCATCATTTTTATGACAAATGCTGCAGAGTTGATTCAGTGGAGTGGTGCAGGCAGAAGCCTGATGCTGGGGTTTAAAGGGTAAGTGGGAGGTGGAGAAGAAGGACAGGTGCAGAGAGCAGGGTGGGAATCTCTTTTGGCAGCACATGTGGTTGCAGTCCGTGTGGTGGACTGTCTTGGACTAGGCAGTGGAGGTGGGATTATGGACAAGAGTGAGAAGGCTACAGCTCTGCTCTGAGGCGAGGCCCCGCTGACCTGGTAGAGGTGGGGAGGAGAGGACCGATGGAGAGTAGGAGGTGGACATGTGGGGGCAGATCCGCAGCTTCTTCTCGATGGGAGGGGAGACTGCTGGGAATGGAACCCCCAGAGCAGCGTTCTTCAGACTCTACGTGCAAAAGCATTTCTTGGGCAGAGTTTACAGAAAGCAGATTCCTGGGCTCTTCCCTCCGACTCTGATGAGGGGCCTGGCAATTGCTCTTTTAAAAGTACCAGAGGATCATGATGATGGCAAACAATTAACCTCACCCAGGAGATACCGTGAGGAAACAAAAGGTGAACAGGAGAGACTGTTGGCAACTTGCGTAGAGTTAGAGATCATAAATGCATTGTTGTGTGTATTTCATCTATTTGACAGTATCTATTGAGCTCCAGTATCTCTGGTGCTGCAGGAAACGCAAGTAAAGAAGGCGTGCCTCCTGCATCTGTCTGCATAGCACCGGCAGCAGCTCCAGCTCGGCTTGCTGGGCTTATGCCTTGGTACTAGTACCGAGAGTTGGGAGGAATGTAATGCCTGGGCTTTTGCTTCCAGGAGAGGCAAGGGGCAGTTTCAGTCTGGACATTTAGCTCTGCTGCCGTGTCTAGGCTCGGGGTAGGTGTAAAGTCTGGATGACAGAGCCAAGAGATCTGAGCTAGGAACAGAGAGACAAGGATTTGAGTACTTGGGAAAAAGCAGTCCAGGATCCTGGGTGCCAGATGACTTCTATCATGTCAGCTGGTGTTTATCACTCCATCAATGCGCCACAGATGTGAGGGTCTTAGTGAGAACCCCTGGCTTGCAGGCCTGTGGCCAGGCCCTATTCTGCTTCCTTTCTGGGGATGACGTCGGTTCCTTCTGGTTTGGAGCTCTCCTGGTGTTGGTGTTAGTGATCTTCCAAATGAGATTAAACCTAAAATGCATATTTAGTGGGCTCTAAAGGTATCTCACAAGCAATCCTATTTGCTGAGATCTGTGCTCTGCGAGCCTCCTTGAGAGTGGAATCTAAGGGTTTTTGGCAGAGGCAGATAATATAGTTTGGAGTTGGTGTTGAGGCTTGAAGACTGTAGCATTACAACATTCAGTTGGTTGTGATTCAGAGCAAGTTCAGACAGTATCCCCTTAGAAATTGATGCGAAACTGAGCTCTATTTGCCAAGACGCTTGTAGGCAGTTTGCTGCTAATGTGCTCATATGGAATTTGGACAACAACCCATCTTGCCTCCTCTGGACTGTCATTAAGCATACACTCCAAACATTTGCCTTGCTGGTTTGGTTTCCTCCATCCTATTGTCCTTCCTCACTCTTTTCCTTCATGCCACACATGGTATGCCCCTCACCAACCTTCTCTTTAGTTGTACCAGAACAACTATTCAACTGCAGTAGCTGTTGAGCAGTCAGAGACTGTCTTTTCCTTCATCTTCCCAGAAAGAGGCCATCATTGGTCCAAGTAGCAGGAACTCAGAAGTGGAAGGGGCCTGTTATTTTGCCTGGGGGAGGTAGCACTGCCAACCCCTGGAGTGATTGATGTGTCATGATGAGGCAGATGATGGAACAGTCAACCCTAGATTGGCTCCCCTTCTCAGGGGTGAGGAGTCCTCGGTTTGGGGAGGAACTCTAGACTATAGCAGAGTTCCAGGGGAATAGAATTTCTGCATCAAAATGTACTAAGAGGTACAAATCTCACATCTGAAAGGAACAAATTCTTGTTTTGTTCTGATTTGATCTTCAGTCTTTGAGGCTGAGACAAATCTGTTCAACAGAGCCCCCTTGTGGAGAGTCACAGTATACAGCTTTATATTAAAGGCTCTGAGAAGTTCTGCAGCAAGGAAGCCTGTTTCTTTCATACTGCTCTTCCTAATATTATTGTCATAGAACTCTGTTTTTCATATTTTACTATGTACTTCCTGGAAAACTAGTGTTCTACAAACTACTCTTTGAGAAGCACTGCTCTAAGAATTTTATAACTTCAAAACCTCTCCTGCCTTAAAAAAAAAATCGTGTAGAATTCCCTGGCGTCCAGTGGTTAAGATTCAGCACTTTCACTGCTGTGGGCCCTGGTTCAATCCCTGGTTGGAGAACTAAGATCCCACAAGCCATGCAGTGTGGCCAAAAAAAGCAATTTGTGTTCCCCTGGTGATTAATAATAATGTTTTGAAAAAGTTAGAAAAGCTTGTGTTTTTTTTCTTTCTTTAGAAATAACAAGAAAAAATGGATGCATTAATTAGCATATACTAACTGCTAAAAAAACAACTCCTTAAATCTCAGTGATCTTAAACTATAAAGACTATTCCACAGTCTAAAGCAGTTAGTGGGGAGCTCAGCTCCATGCAGTCATTCAGGGATCCATACTCCTCCTGCTCTGTGGCTTTGCCATCTTCAGAATGGGACTTTGAGGTCCTCTGATGTGACCCAGCTGTAGGTGAAGGAAGAGAGAAAGAAAGGAGAAGACACATGCTCTTAACTTCCTGGGTCTAGAAGTGACATAGCCAATTCTGCTCACATTCCATGGGTGAGATCAGTCCCATGCGCCACCTAGATACACATGTGCTAGGAAAGGTGGCTTAGCCGTGTGCCTAGAAAAATGAAACATACATGGTGAACATCTAATTCATCTCTGTCTCTGTGAGAAAGAAAAAATACTGAGTTTAGCTATCTGAATCCTATTCTGATGCTAATCTTAGTGGAAGAGCAGAAGGAAGAGACCCAAGAGATGGAGAAGGTGGTGGACGCTACTGAGAAGAATTAGAGACAGGCAAGAGTCTGTGGAGCCTGCAGCAAAGAGAAAGGGATATCCGAGAGAACTACCTATAGGATAAAGAGACAAAGAATCCATGATATCCATGAATAGAGAATACCACCTTGAGGCCCTGAGAAGGGATTGAATGCTGTTAAAGAAGCATGGGGAAGAAGAAGGAAGAAGGGCATAGGCAAGCACAAATTCCAGGAAGGATGTCAGGGCAGTAGGTATCCATGCTACTTCTGTACTGGAGAATTGCTCTCATTTTATTTATAGCATATCTAAAGAAGAGACATCTCTTGGAAAGGAAATGAAGTATTTCTTTTGAAGCAGGCACGAGCCTGGGAAGAGTTTTATTTCACTTTTCTTAGCTTTACTTTTGTAAGGTATTTTTTTCCCCTCTAGCCCAGTGTCTCTCAACCTGTGTGCCACCAGTGGTGCCCTGAGATAATGGTCTTCTCATGCCTCGAGGGATGCGACAAGGTGGGGATAGAACCCTCAGTATCTCCTTGGCCTCTGAGCATCTCCATTCACTGCAGTGAATCATACCAACAACATCATTTTCAATGTTCACCTTGATGTGGAAAATCCTGGGAAGTAGCCCATTAGCTCAGTATCAGTGACTACTAAGGCACTGGTTGGCACCAAACAAGGTGAGCCACAATCAACCCATAGGTTGCGATATCTTATTTATCTACACCCTGCATTGCATAAATGCCTGCCAAACAAGATGCAATCCAATGTGAAATAGTTGAAGAAAATATGACAAAGGGAAAATCAGGGTTGGAAAGATAAGATGGAGCCAAGAGAGAAGTTGGTACACAAATAGACATTGCTTGGAAGGAAACTGGCTCAGAACTTTCTAGCTGCCAATGCCAAAAAACAAAAACAAAAAACAACACAGTCAATTGCACATTCCCCAGTATCAATAAGATAAAAATAAATTGGATGTTCAAGAGGAAATATAGCTATTCCTAGTACTAAAATGTGTCCTAAAAAAAGACATTATTTTCATAATGACCCTTCACAGCATTCTTAGTGTGAATACAAACATGTGTGTGGGACTTTTCTTTATAGTGTCCTTCCATGTACGTTCAAGGCAATACTCTAAGTTTCAGGCTGGGAAAAGCAGTTTGGGTAGGGTTAAGGTTGGGCCAGGAATGCATCCATACAAGAAGATGTTCGACATCACTGGGAATCCAGAAAGTGCAAATGAAAACGCACAGCCACTTTCCAGCTATCACATTGGCAAAGGTCATAAAGAATTCAAAAGAATAATAATGCCTCATACCTGTGAGAGTATGTAGAAACTGGCACTTTTTGTATTACTAAATTGATGCCACCTTCTTGCACAGCAGTTAGGAAATATGAAAACACATCAGGGACTTCCCTGGTGGTCCAGTGGGTAAGACTCTGCACTCCCAATGCAGGAGGCCTGGGTTCGATCCCTGCTCAGGGAACTAGATCCCACATGCATGCCGCAATTAAGAGTTCGCATGCCGCAACTAAGAAGCCCGCATGCCACAACAAAGGTCCTGCGTGCTGCAAATAAGACCCAGCGCAGCCAAAATGAATAAATAAATAAACAATAAAAAAAGAAAAAAAAAGAAAGAAAACACATCAAGACATGTATAGCCTTGAG